>NC_056630.2:319070341-320281841 GCF_002870075.4 Lactuca sativa
AGTAGGAGGATCACTTTGACGAAGCCTCAAGACACTTAGAATTTGAAGTTGCTTTTCCATTTCTGCTTCGATTTCAGCTTTTCTTTCTTCCTTCGATTTTTCTACAACAACCCCTTTTCCTTTCCCCTTATATGTTTCAGTTTGCTTGGGTTTCAAATAAACGAAACTTCTGAGTCAAAAACTCAGGAGTTAAGAGAGATGAAGACCCAGACTTCGAAACCATCTCTTTCAGTTCACTGAGCATAGCATCAAGCTTCCCAAAACATGTAATATCACCAGTTGCTTTGTCATCAATCTTGGGAATAAGAGATTGATAACACTCCACCACTTTTGTTACAACCGCTGCAACAATATCCACTTTCGAAAGTAGAGAACAGTAATTGGTACTCAACTCATTAATTTCTTTTTCCATGTCAACATTCAATGCCTCAAGCTTTCGATTTACATATTCTCTTACAGTCTTGACATCCTTAACGAAGATACCATGTTGTTCCTTCGCAACCAGTATGAGTTCCTTGATTTCACTATTGAAAGTGTCAGATTGAGCTTTGACTCGAAGCTCATTGTTTTTATCCATTACATCTAGCTTGTGTTGAATTCGAAGCTCCTAAGCTTTGAGCATGACATCGACTTCAATGCCAGACACAGAGTGTTTGCCTCCTGCATCTGCTTGTGACTGCAATAAAGAATTGAGCTTTCTATTGGGAATCTTTGAATTGTTTTCCCGACATAAGCATACTATCTGGGATTTCTTCTTTGTTAAGAGAAACTTTGAGGCACACTTGAACAAAATGTTAGAACAAGTAAATAGCGGAATAGTTAATCTCTAAGGATCTGTTAGCTCAACAATAATATTAGGAATTAGAAGTTAGTGAGTTAGATGCGGAAATGTAAAGAAATGTAAATGACAACAACTGTTATATCAAGTATACACAAAAGTAGATTCATAACATGGAATGCATTCAAACCAAGTTAGTAAGTGAGATCTAGCTTAGTGATTAAGTCATAAGTGACTTGCTCTACGAGGAGAGATGATAATAGAAGAAGCTTTGATAAGATATAATGAGAACAAGAAGATGTGTATTAGAAATTGATAAGAGATTCATACATCGGTACAGAATACATTAGAAAAGATATCTATTTATAGAGAAGTTTACAACTCTAAGAGTGGCCATGCAAGGCATACTGGACAATAGAGTGTATTATAGAAAAGATAAAATAAACTAAGTAAAGATATCAACTACGGTGCTTGAAGACTTCGGATATCATTGGTTGAAGATGTTGCTTGACTGCGGTGGCTTGGGCGCTGCTGTAGCAGAAGTTCAAGAGGGTCACTTTTTTGATTCAACAATTTCCCCCTAAGTGACCTCTTTAACTTGGATCAACTATCAAGTTTAAGGAACTTGATTAGTATCCACCAAAACTTCCTGACGTTCTCTAACCAGTTGATTCTTCTCAGTATTTCAAACTTGACTTTTGCAGTTGTATGCTTGGATTTCTCAACTGCGTTGCGGCAGATATCAAGTTGTTTTCTGGTGAGACGATGCATGGCATTCATAGGAATGAAATATTTGACGTTGTCAGTCTTCCTCTTGAAAATGACTCCCAGCTCGGGAAAATTGGTTGCGCCTAAGGATCTTTCTTCAAAGCCTTCGGTATGCATGGGTGCAGGGTCAAGCGGTGGCAAGTCAGCAATCTTGCAGATGATGAGATAAATGTTTGCATCTGTTTTTGCGAAGTCACATACTGCTTCCTTAAGATAAGTACTGGCCCTTTCAAGAGCGATCTTCATCCTTGGATATTTTTTAGACTTGTGCTGAAAGACTCTGGCGATGAGAAACACTTCTTCCGGGTTCATACATGGAAAATCATCCTGGGTGTGGATGAAGTCATGCTCCCTTCTGGTCAGGGTGTACTGGATGAACTTAGCCTTTATGAATTTCCTAATCTTGTAATTCTTCACTGCGGATGGTCTATCATTAGACCATATGTGTTTAACTGGAGAGGCATGCTTAGCATAGAATTGGCTAAGTCTCTCGAACTCCATAGGAAGTCTTTTTTCATCCGAAAGGCTGCGGTCGAACTTCTCAAATACAGTGAAGTATCTGGCATTCGGTGAGATTGGGACATCCCAGTATCTGTTTGGAGGGGGTTCCGCATATGTAAGATGAGGGACATAGTCATCATCAAGAAGTCTTTGGTGAGGATTGATCGAAGAATTTATCAGAGATTCATCCATAACTGTGTTGAAACCGCAGAGTCTCCATAGTTCTTCGGCCAGATTGGATGCTCTCCAGTCTCTTTTTATCTGAGCAGAGGCAGGAGAATCGTTTGAGCTTGGAGATGACATATACTCCTCCATATTTTTGAAGTGAGGGGGAGTTTCTGGTTTTTCAAGAGTAATATGGAGAGGTGAGTTGTGATGAGATGGTTGCGGTGAGAGTGGTGTTTTATGTTGCGGTGATGGTTGCGGTGATGGAATTTTTTCATTGGAGATTGGGGGAGTTTGATGATGTTGTTGAGATTGGTTGGAGTGATGGACTTTGTGGACTTCTTCACTTCCCCCTCTTGAGGGGTCCAGACCTGGAGCCTCCTCAAGCCATTGAAGAAGGCCATCAACCTTGTCAAATACAATTTTAAATTAAGCTTTGAGCTCTTCTGCTAGTTGTAGGTTATTGGGGATGGAGGGATTGAAAAGTAGTTTGTGAATCTCTTTTGTGAGCTGAAGAATCGTTGGACCATGGAAGTTGTTGGAAAGGGAGCGTTGTAGTCTGTTGATAGTAGTTTGGGGAACGGAGATTGCTGACTCATAAGCAATATGAGTTTCAACAATCAACTTCTTAGATTGTGAAGCTTGATTTGCAATCGCTGCTTGAAGATCTGTTTTGATTGCAGTAACCTCAAAGATGAGGCATTCCGTAGTAGCCATGAATTCCTTATGACCAGCTTGACGATTGTTGTCAAGTGATTTGATCCCCATTTCAACTTTTAAAGAGATGCGCTTTGCAGCCAACCTCTCTCTTGTCTCCAATCTGTCAATTCTTTCCATCAAGGACTGCGGTCCTGGGCTGTCTTCTGGTTGCGGTTGATTCGGCTTGACTGCAGCTAAGACTTGATCTACTTTAGCCTGAAGACTTAGAAATTCTTTTCTTGTGACTGCAGGCTTCTTCTTCTTCTTCTTTTCTTGTGGCTTAGTTGTGGAGTGATGAGAACCACTGGATTCTTCATCTTCATCGAACATCATCAAGTCATCATCTGAGGGAGAGGATTTGTTTACCTCTTGTGGTTCATCATCATCGAAGCGAAAAATTGGAGCAGAGGTCACTTGGATTTCAGGTTCTTCATCCTGAGAACCTGCAGCTGTTTGAGAAGGGGGAGCTTGATGAACATGTTGATCAGTAGTAGTTTGTTGAGCTTGTTGAACTTTGGCTGCCATTGCGGACATCCATTCTTGAACCTTCAGGATAGTGGCTACGGTATTGGCATTGTTGATGGCATCTGCCCAATACTTTGCCACAACTTGAATTTCTTGATCTTTGAGTTGTTGTTTGATCTGCTGATCCTTGCGAGCTTGAAATGCCCTACGAAAAGCGGCATATTTCTTGGCTTCGACCTCGTTAGAGGGTTGATATCGGCTCCAAGAATCATTAGAGTCTTTTCCATCAATTCCTGAAAAACGCACCAAGGTGTCCCTTAGGTTCACGGATCCTTGCACATTTGTGCTCACCGTGCCTAAACCACCTGAATGTTATGTAAGCAGAGTAGGATTTCCTGAGCTTCCTTGGTCTCCTTGACCCGTGGTCATGTTTGGCCTTGGCTCTGTTCTGGCGAAGGCGGATGAAGTGCCTTGCGGATGGGACTGTGTTTAGAGTGTATGGATTACGTTCAAGAGGATGGAGTTTAACTCCTTGGATGACAAAATATGCAGTCGGGAAGCCCTGGAGACTTTAGTGCGAGTGCCAGTATTATCCCTTTGGGAATGTACTGGAGTGGATTCTCCTCTTTGTTGTGATTCAGACTCACTTTCTGAGTCTGAGAGGAAAATGATGGTATCTTCAAGTGGATGTGCAGGCACCCTAAGGACTACCAGAGCTTGTTACGAGGCTGAGGTATCGGTCCGGTCATGCATTTGGCTAGTGGGATCAGTTTTCCTTTTCTTAAGGATAGAGATGGGTTGGTCATCTTCGACTTAATCACTACCAGAGTCATGGTAACTTGGTTCAACAGTTATGATAACTGGTGGTGATTTTCTCTTCTTTGAAGGTTTGGATGGTTTAGGAGCATCCTTTTTGGGAGTGTTAGACTTCTTTGCGTTGCGGGGACCATGAAGAGAAGAAACCTTATGTTTACGTCTCTGAGAGACATTAAAAAGAGTGGTTGATGAAGGAACTGCAGTACCTTCAGGGTTTAAGGGTGTGGATTGAAGAGGCGGGGTAGGAAGATATGGGTCAATACCTTCCGTAGCCTCTATGTGATCTGAGACATCAGCAGTCTCAAGACCAAGAGAAGTGAGGATGTGGGTAGGGAGTCTGCGGATGGGACCAAAAATAGTTTGATATGAGGAAAGGTTGTACCTTTTTAAGTCTTTGGTGATGAAGAAATTGATGTCGTCACCCATGTTAATCTTGGCATCCGTATGCAAGTCTGATATGCACAAGGACCATAATCGAGAAAAAGTAAGCTCGGGTGGGTTCTGCCTCGAGTTCTCCTTGGGAATGTACTGGAGAAAATCGTCCCATAGAATTTGACCATAGTTCACATCGCGGCCAGTGAAGATGCTCCAAACCAGTTCTAGAAGCTTTAACCCCATGTTATATGTGCCTCCGGTTCTGCCGGACAGACTGCGGATGATAAAGTGACAGACAAACTGCCATACCGCAGGCAACTATTTCTTTTTGAACTCACCAATACCTTTGATCTTCTTCTGATAGCCCATTTGGTACAGTGCAGTGGTGACATCCTCCATTCATGGAGTAAAGAACTTCACAGATGGATGAATCAGAAGATTAATTGCGAAGAAGAACTTCTCTTTGGTCAAGATGACCAAAGCATCATTAACAAGCTTGAGATGAACTTCTTGAGGATTATCAACTGGGTGATATGCAGAAAAAGCACACTTGTAGAGAGTGGATAGTAGAACAACGTCGATAATGAATCAAAAGGTCCAAAAAGTGGATGATTCTTCAAGAATTTGATCATCAGTTTGGTTGGTGCATTGTAAGTTGGTTGAACATCGAACACAGCTTGGAAATTGCTTGAAGCAATCGTGGGAGAGTCTGAACCAGGTGGGTTCGCTGATCCAGAAGCTTTTGATTGTTTCTTTGAAACGCTGGATTTCACCATTGCTGAGTTGGAAAAAGCTTGAAGAATGCAGAGAGGAATTTGTTAATTTGCAGAGAAATATTGAGGGTTTTGAGAGCGTAAAGGTTTCTTTGTGGAGAAGAATGGGGATTTATAGTGATTTGTAGAAGCGGGAAACGATAAGGTTTTTGACCTAGGTAAAATTGGGTAAAAAAAATTTATCTGCGAAAAAGGGCATCTTTAATCTGGACCACATATTAACAAAAAGGATAAAGATTAAGAATTGGGATTAACCAAAAAGAACATTGCATTCAATGAAATGTCAGATCACGTCTTGAGTATGTGCGGTATGGGAGCGAAAAACCCGTTGGATAAAGTGGAAGTTGTAACGGATGGGATGATTTGGGTAATAGGAAGAGACATTTTAGAAGATTTGATTTGGAAAATCTTTTATTTTGTCATCATACCTAAAATAGGTCTGACACCAGGTTTTGGGGAGAAGAATGTGACAATTTTTCGAAGGAATGTTTTTATTTAATGTATTATTTAATGAAGGATCATTAAATAACACACTATTTGTTTTTTTTATTAAGTTTTATTTTTAAATTTTTTTTATAGATTTAAAAAAAAACTGAACGGCCGGTAAAGTAATTAATGTGACTGCGGATGAACGCATCATTGAGGATGACTTCTTTGATATTGCGGATGACTGTAGTGAGAAAAACTGAGAAGAGCACTTGTACAAAAGTTAGTAATAACAAACAAGAAGGACGCATGAAAGATAGATATAATATATGGTTGCGGTACAATGACTGGGGTACACAGAATGTTCCAAAACCATCTATTATCAATGACTTTCAGTTAGAACCGCAATGGAAACCAGGAGGGTCTACGGTGCCTGTTAATTCAAGAAGAATTTAGGGTCTGGATTCATCATTCCCAACATTTGTAGGAACACATTGAGTTTTGTAGAGTCAAGTGCTTTTGTAAAAACATCAGCAATTTCTTCATGTGTAGGGACAAAGATGAGTTCAATATTACCTTTCAGAATGTGGTCTTTGATGAAGTGATACCGTAGTTCCCTATGTTTAGTCTTGGAGTGCTGAATAGGATTATGGGAAATCTCTATGTTTAGTCTTGGAGTGCTGAATAGTAGAGGTGCACACAAAAACCGAATCCACGAAATGAAACCGATCTGATCCGAAAACCGGTTTCGGTCAAAACCGGTTTTGACCAAACTGGATTGGATTAAACCGGTGACCGGATTCAAACCGGTTTGCCTTTACCGACTGAAAATCGGATTAAACTGGTGACCGGATTCAAACCGGTTTGACTTTACCGGATCGTATTGTTGACCAGATCGGATTGTTGACTGGATCGGATCGGATCCTGGGTTTGTGCATGTCTAACTTTCAGAGTCACAATAGATTGGTATCCGTAGCATTCTGTATCCGTAGTCTAATAGTTGTGTCTTCATCGAAAGGACTTGGGAACTGCAGCTGGCTGCGGCCACGTATTTTGCTTTTGCGGTAGATAATGAAACACAACTTTGTTTTCTTGAGGACCAGCTGACAAGTCTACCTATTAAAAATTGGCATCCACCAGAAGTACTTTTTTGATCAAGTTTGCCTCCGGCATGATCCGCATCAGTAAACGATTGAAGACTGAATTCATTGCATGCGGGGTACCATAGACCAAGATATTTGCTTCCTTTTAGGTATCGAAGAATTTGTTTGGCTGCGGTCATGTGTGACACTTTTGGGTCAGCCTGATACCTTGCACATACACCAGTTGCAAAGACAATGTCCGGTCGGCTTGCGGTGAGATACATTAAAGAGCCAATGATACCTCTATAAGTCTTGTGATCCACTGATTCGCCAGATGGATCAGCATAGATCTTATATCCGAAGGCCATAGGAACCTTAGCCGAGGAACAGTTGTCCATAAAGTATTTCTTCAGAAGTTCAGTGGTGTATTTCTTTTGATAAATGAATATCCCTTGCTGAATTTATTTGACTTGAAGACCTAGAAAGAAGTTAATCTCTCTATTCATGCTCATTTGAAATTTGTTTGTCATGAGCTTAGCAAATTCATCCACCATTTCTTGATCCGATGATCCAAAGATGATATCATCCACATATATTTGTACTAGCATTAGGTGAGAACCGTTTGCTTTTCTAAATAGTATGGGATCAATCACTCCTCTTTTGTAACTTGAAGAGACTAGGAATTCAGAAAGAGTCTCATACCAAGCTCTACGGGCTTGCTTCATACCGTAGACTGCCTTTTGAAGCTTGTAGCAGTGATCAAGGAATTCAATATTTTCAAAGCTGGGAGGTTATTGAAGGTAAACCTCTTTTTTCAATTCCCCATTGAGAAAAGCGCTCTTAACATCCATTTGGTGTACTTTGATGTTTTTGTGAGAAGCATATGCTAAGAAGATTCGGATTGCTTCCATTGTAGCCACCGGAGCATATGTTTCATCGTAGTCAATGCCTTCCAGTTGACTAAAGCCTTTAGCAACTACTCTTGCCTTATTTCTGATGATCGCACCAGATTCATCTAGTTTGTTCTTAAACACCCATCGTGTACCAACAATAGTATGACCTTGTGGAATGGGAACAAGTTGCCACACTTTGTTTCTTTCAAGTTCTTCCAGCTCTTCTTGCATCGCAGATATCCAATCTGGTTCTAATAATGCTTCATTGATGGATCGAGGCTCGACTGCGGACATAAATGTTGCATAGTGGCAATCATCAGATAAATCTTTGTTAGATCGATTTTGGATACTTGCGGATGGGTTGCCAATAATTTAACCTGGTGGGTGATCCTTCATCCATACATGTAGATGAGGCAACAAATGATCAGCAGTTGCGGTTGAAGGAATGTTTTCAATATCAGAGGTTGCTTCAGATGGAGAAGGAAGTTTCCCCTGGATTTGTGAACAGCCTGGGGAATCATCTTGACTTGTTGGAGTGGGAATGACATTTTCTAGAGTAGTTTGGATAGGTCCCCCTGGATAGCTGAGGTCGGGAATTCTTCAGGATCCTGAGAAGTTTCCACCTAGACTGCTGACGAAAGTGATCTTCTAAGATTGGGAGCTTGAGCATCATCAGGTACTGGAACCTCGATGGTTGCGGTATGAACTGGAGTAGAGCTTTCCCCCTTAACCAGAAAGGTGAAAGTATTGAGAGATGCTACTTCGGATAGAGATGGACCAGAAACATCAGCGTGTTGTTGTTGAGCAGTTGGTGATACAAGAACTTCAGATAGTTTTGCTGTTTCAACAGGGTCAAAAAGATCATCATAATTTACTTCAACTAGGTTTAGAGGACCTGAGGAAGCATGAATGTCGCTTTCCATGATGATAGTGGTTTCAGTAGATGGAGGGGAGTTGCGGACGTAAGAGTCATCGAACCTCACATCAAAACTTTCAATGATTAATCTTGTACATCTGATGAGAACCCGATATGCAACCTTATTTGTGGAGTAGCCTAGAAAGATGCCTTCATCAGACTTTGGTGCAAACTGGTTAAGTTGATCTCTGTTGTTGATCACAAAAATCTACACCCAAAGATGTGAAAGAAACGAACGTTTGGCTTGCGGTTGTTGAGACCCTCATATGGTGTCTTGTTGAGGCATTTTCATAGAATGCTTCGGTTTTGAATGAAGCATGCGGTTGCTATAGCTTCAGCCCAGAAGTAAAGAGGAAGATGTGCGAAGTTGAGCATAGATCTGGCTGCTTCAACAACGGTGCGGTTCCTTCGTTCTACTACACCATTTTGTTGAGGTGTATATGGAGTTGAAAAGTTATGAGAAATGCCTTCTGGAGTTCTATTTCTTTGATGAAGTTTATTAGAGTCTGTGGTGTATCATATTTGAGTCTGAGGAAGAATACCCAAGTGAAGCGAGTGAAATCATCAACGATAACCAGTATATATTTTTTATGATGGAGACTGACTATGGTTGAAGGACCGCAGAGATCAATGTGGAGAAGTTCAAGTGGTTCGGATATAGAGGAGTCAATCACCATGGAGTTACTTGCTTTTGACTGCTTACCACATTCACAAGCAGGACATAGAGTGTCATTGCTGAACTTGAGAATGGGTAGACCTCTGACCAATTCTTTAGTGACTAAGGAGATGATATTTTTGAAGTTGAGATGAGTGAGTTTGCAGTGCCATAACCAGCTAACTTTGGATACAACTTTTGAGAGAAATCACAGCTGCGGTTTACCAATGATGAGAGAAACATCCAAAGGATACATGGTGCCTTCGGATCGAGACATCATTAAGCAAGTGCTTCTATCACTCGTCATGATGTAACAGAATTGATCATCAAATTCTACTTGATGGCCTGCCTTACATAGTTGGCCAACACTGATGAGATTGTGTTTAAGGCTTTGTACATAGGCAACCTTTTGTATTGAAAAGTTCCCCATAGTGAGTACACCGTAACCTCGGATAATGCCATTCGCATTGTTGCCAAATGTAACATTTCCACCATTGCATATAGGCCTGAAATCCCGAAGTACCCACTAATTTTAATATTTATAACCTAACAAACTTAAACTAACTATGCACTTATAGGCAGTGTACCTAATCAGATTACAGTATAGCTTGGGTAAGTCGGGTGTCGATCATAGGGAACAGTGTTACTAATTAATCTACTTGCTATCAAATTAACCTAATTATTAAGAAGTTTAGAAAGGGTTTTATCTGATTTTACAAGATCAGACAAACTTAACTCAAATTCAATCAATAAGTAAAAACACTCTTTTCTAGTTCAAATCCACTTCGTCCTTATGCCTAGCTAATAATTATGGATTATCAAGTTGGTTTTAATTGTATTAGTAGTTTAAGTCTAACTTTACCAATAATTAATTAATTCATGTCAAACTATGTATAGTCACACACAATTAAACACAGAACCAATTATGAATATGAATATGCTATGTAAGATTTATTATATAAACGCAATTATAGTCATAATCCACGTTCTCTAGTACAACTAAGTTTATTTACTTTAGTTACTAACTAAGATTGGTCAATCCTATTGGGTTTTGAGCAATCTAACACTTCCTAAGTGTGCATACAACCCTAATAAACCTTGGATCTATGTTTGTCTAAATACATGAAAAATAATAATTTTCCAAGGTTGATAACCGATCTAACATGGCATGGGGTACTTTTAAACATAAAAGAGTTAGAAGAGATTACATACCTTTTTGATGAGTTTGATTCTTAAGGAGTTTGAGGGCCAAGCACCAATAATGTGAATGCCTCAAATGGAATCACAAATCACCACAAACTCTTGGAAAACTTTGAGAGAGTGTATACACACACTAATTTCGGCCACACACAAGCACACACACTAGTTCACTAGTTGCCATTTCATGCACCATAAGCATGCTTATATAGTGTACATGGTTAGGGTGAAACCCTAATAACCCATGACCTTTCCTTTTCCAAGGATCCATGGGTTAAAAGCTCCATGGATCATCCATGGACTTCCATCTAAGCCTAGCCCATTAACAAATGAGTGTTAGCCCACACCATATAAAACTAATAGCCCATAATCTAATTAGCCTTCCTTTTAATCTCTAAATTAATTCATAATTAATTTAAGACTAAGACTAATTAAATAACATAACCTCATATTAATGTATTATAACTTATAATATATTAATAAACATATGTGTATAACTCTCATAAAATTATCCATAAATTGTTTGGGTGAAGTGCAACCCAAATGGACCATGCCGGGTCAGGTCAAGTATATACCAAATAAGTTATGGACTTAGACACCTTATCCAACAAATCCTAGCTCTAACAATTTAATGTTCACTAAATCATTAGGTAAACAAGTTCATGCAGTTAATGGTCACTAAGCTACACATAACATGAAATTAAGCAACTAGAGAAACAAACACAAGCATGCTAGGTAACTATAAATCAAACACAAGCAATTTACCAACTAAATAAATCCATATAAAATTAAGCTATTCATAAGTTGGAAGCTTCATCGAGCTAAAGAAGAGTAGCTAGATTCAGCTGCTGATAATAGCAACTAACACACTAACACAAATCAAAGTATAATGAAACATGTTCCTAGGTAACAAATAAGTAAACTAAATTATGGACCTTCACTCTTTTGGTCTTGAAAACCTTTTTCCAGGACTTTTCTTCTGCTAAAAATCATCTTCTGGAATCCCTTCCTCTAGCCAAAAGTTTCCCCATTTCGTAATGGTTAAGGATATATATAGTTTGTTGATTTTAATAATTCATGTCGTGAATAATAAGATATTCACGTCGTGAATACAAGATAACCGTGCCCGGCAAGGATTCCTTCACCCGCGTACATATCTTCTAGAACATATTCTCACGTCGTGAATCTTCTAGTTCTCACGTCGTGAAGACGCTTTTCCCTGATTTTCTTGTCCTTTAATCTTTTAACTCCCAAAGTTTCTTCCTTTAACGTTTTTAGTCCCTTTTCTTCAAAATGTCTTCTTTTTGGCTGCAAATAACATTTAAACTCATAAGTACCATTATTCTAAACAAATTACCAACTTATATATAAAAATGTACTTAAATATTGCCTAAAAATAGGTATAAATATGGCAATATCAGGCACTGTCGATCAACCATTCTTCTTCTTGATCCTCCTTGCACAAATCCTACAGAAGTTAAGTGGTTAATTTGGGCACCCAAGCGAGTTTGGAGCCCGGAGTCACATACGATGTTTTAATTGATGCATGATGTCAGGTTGTAAGGATAGGTTTTAAGTCAACTTTCAAGCCTAGTCCTGGGTGTTTGTGGTTTTTTGAAGTTTTGTGAGAATGTGAAAAGTTGCGAGTCTTTTGAGAAAGACATGGAACTAAGTCTTGCTTATTGTTTGGAAGTTGTTTCTCGATTTCCGATTTGTTTGACAAAGAACTTTACTGAACACATCAGTTTAGTTCTGACCGGGCCCGGTACATGGGTCAACACAAAATCATCGAGGGGCCCAGATATCGCTTCTATTTCTAGAAGGAACGGATAAACTTCGACTCATATGCTTGTTCTACTACTTGTTGAATTGTACACAAAGGCACGTTTTATAACATCAAGTTACTTATGCATTTACGTGCAATCAATGCACAACCAACTCATAGGTAACAACTCATATCTCTAGGTTTGAAGACTTATATGATATTATCGTCTCACGATCACTCGAGATAAATTCCATGAAGTGATACAAGTGAGCGTGGGTTTATACCAATACTCATAACTTATGAGTACTCATGAACGTTGCTGCAACCATTGCCATGTCTAAACACCTTTAGCCATCTACAAACCCAATTCATGACAATCTTGATTCATACCTACTTCCGACATATGACCCATTGTGGTGGTTTGAATCAGTTAATTATTCTGGAAGTCAAAACATGCAAAACTGAAACAATATTAAATAATTGACAATGATAGTAACACTTTACTCATAAATAAATCACAAATTTTATTCATCATCAAATGTCGATTACATTTTACAAGTTTCAGGAAAACTATCTAATCTGTAAAACTAATATCGTCCCTCAGCTCGATGCGCCTCGCATGCTGAAAATGCTTAACCCTCGTCAGTCCCTTTATAAAGGGGTCTGCAGGATTCTCATATGACGATACCCTCTTTGCCACGAGGAGTCCTTCTTCAATCTTGTGTCTTGTGAAGTGATATTTTCTGTCAATGTGTCGGGATCTGCCATGATCTCTTGGTTCCTTGGCTAAGGCAACCGCACTATTGCTGTCACAGAAAATCTCCATAGGTTCTTTAATAGCTGGTACAACTCCAAGGTCTCCAATGAAGTTCTTCAGCCATATCGGCTCCTTCGTTGCTTCACTCGCTGCTATATACTCTGATTCACAAGTCGAATCAGCCACCGTCTCCTGCTTGGAACTCTTCCAAGAAATTGCCCCGCCATTTAAGGTAAAGACCCAGCCCGACTGAGAGCGGAAGTTATCCCTATCAGTATGAAAACCAGCATCACTATACCCTAATACTCTCAAGTCATCACTCCCACCAAGGGTAACGATCCAATCCTTAGTCCTCCGCAGATACTTGAGAATGTTCTTTACCGCGGTCCAATGAGCCTTGCCAGGGTTCCCCTGATACCTGCTGACCATGCTCAAAGCAAATGCCACATCAGGACGGGTACAAGTCATAGCGTACATGATCGAGCCAACAGTGGAAGCATACGGTAATTGGCTCATCTCAGCTATCTCTGCCTCTGTGCTCGGACTCTGAGTCTTACTCAGTTTGGCATTGCTTTCAATCGGTAAATCTCCTTTCTTGGAATTCTGCATGTTGAACCTTTTCAATACCTTATCCATGTAGGTACTCTGACTAAGTCCGATTAGTCTTTTACTCATTTCTCTTAATATCCTTATCCCTAGGATATAGGCAGCCTCCCCTAGGTCTTTCATAGCAAAGCACTTCCCAAGCCAGGACTTAACCTCCTGCAAGGTTGGGATGTCATTTCCTATAAGTAGTATGTCATCCACATACAGTACCAAGAAGCTAACTATACTCCCACTAGCTCTGACATACACGCAAGACTCATCTTCACTTCTCGAGAAGCCAAACTCTTTGACCTTCTCATCAAAACAAAGATTCCAGCTACGAGATGCTTGTTTTAATCCATAAATGGATTTCTCAAGCTTGCATACTCTATTAGGGTACTCTGCACTGACAAAACCCTCTGGCTGATTCATGTACACATCCTCAGCCAACTTTCCATTAAGGAAAGCGGTTTTGACATCCATTTGCCATATTTCATCATCATGAAATGCTGCAATGGCTAGCATAACCCTAATAGACTTAATCTTTGCTACCGGCGAGAAGGTTTCATCATAATCAATACCCTGAGTCTGAGTAAAACCCTTCGCGACCAACCGAGCCTTATAAGTATGCACTTTTCCTTCCATGTCGGTCTTCTTCTTGAAGATCCATTTGCACCCGACTGTTTTACGGCCTGGTACGTTGTCAACCAAGTTCCAAACTTGATTGTCATACATGGACTGTATCTCGCTGTCCATAGCCTCCTTCCATTTAGCAGACTCCGGGCCTGCCATGGCTTCCTTAACACTGCTAGGTTCATCCAAATTACCAGTGTACTATCGCTGATAAACGTATCACCTTCCGTAGTAATATGAAAGCCATAATAAAACGAAGGTGTGTTCCTAACCCGTGTGGAACGCCTCGGAGGTACAGACATGTCAACTTGCTCAACAGGAGTTTCCTCCTCAGGTTGATTGCTAGTGTCTGAGGTTCCTTCACCAATTGCTTCTTGAATTTCTTCAAGATCAATTTGCCTCCCACTGTCTCCTTGACTTATAAATTCCCTCTCATGGAAGACCCCTCTTCTTGCTACAAAGACCACATTCTCACTGGGTTTGTAGAAGAGGTAACCGAAGGATTTCTGTGGGTAGCCGATGAAAATACACCTTTCACTTCGGGGTTCAAGCTTATCATGAGTCTCACGCCTTACGAAAGCCTCGCAACCCCAAATCTTGATGTGGTTCAAATTGGGAACCTTCCCAGTTCACATCTCATAAGGTGTTTTGGTAACCTTCTTTGTTGGGACTAGATTAAGGATATGGACGGCAATCTCTAAGGCATACCCCCAAAAAGAGATTAGTAGCGAAGCTCGACTCATCATACAGCGAACCATGTCCAACAGGGTTCGATTACGCCTCTCAGCTACACCATTCAACTGTGGTGTCCTGGGAGGAGTCAATTGTGAGACAATCCCACACTCCTTAGGATAGTCAAGGAACTCGGTACTAAGATACTCACCACCTCGATCGGATCGAAGCATCTTAATGTTCCTGCCCAATTGATTTTCTACTTCCTGTTTGAATTCCTTAAACCTTTTAAAGGTTTCTGACTTATGTTTGATTAAGTAGACATACCCATATCTACTAAAATCGTCAATAAAAGTCACATAATCTCGATTAGCATCCCTTGTGGCGGTTTTGAATGGCCCACATACATCAGTATGTATTAGGTCCAACAAACCCTCACCCCTTTCACAAGTTCCAGTGAAGGGTGATTTTGTCATCTTTCCAAGTAGACAAGATTCACAACTATCATCCGATTTAAGGTCGAATGACTCCAAGACTCCATTCTTTTGGAGTTGGCCTATGCGTTTCTTGTTTACATGTCCAAGACGACAATGCCACAATGATGCTTTATCTAGGCTAGTAGAAGAATCAATACACAACACATTATTTCCTAAGTTGTCTACAATCGACACAGTTTCATACACACCATCACAGGGTAACGCTTTAAAATAAAACACATTTTTAAAGAAAGCATTAATACCACCACATTCATTATCAAACGAAAAGGTAAAACCTTGTTTATACAAAGCATGAAAGGAAATAATATTCCTCGCCATTTCAGACGAGTACACACATTTATTCAAATCTAATTTTAACCCATTATTAAGCAACAAAGTATAAACTCCAATCTTGGAAACAGGTGAAGCCTTCCTATTCCCCAAGATCAAGTTTATCTTCCCGTGCTCCTCATCCTCACTTCTTCTTAGGCCCTGCAAATCAGAACATATGTGAATACCACATCCTGTATTAAGCACCCAAGAGTTAGAATATGTTGAGTAATTAGACAATATAGTGTAGATACCTGCATAGGTGGGTTTCACTTTCCCATCCTTTAGATCCTGCAAGTACTTAGGGCAGTTTCGCTTCCAGTGTGCCTTTTCATGGCAGTAGTAGCATTCAGCATCCTTGGAAATGGCAGAAGGAGTGACAAAACCGCTTTTGTTCTTCGATGAGGAGCCTTCAAGAGACTTTCCCTTGGTACCCTTCGAAGGGTGCTTCTTCTTTTTCCCTTTGCCTTGCCCGATAACCAAAACAGGGGTAGATGTTGGAGTAGGAGTAGTAGAGGTAACAACCGCCTTGCCCTTAAGACCGGTTTCCGCGATCTTCAAGAGTCCTTGAAGCTTGCTGAGGGTAACTTCCTCCTTGTTTATATGATATGTCATACGGAATTGGTCATAACAAGAAGGTAAGGAGTGCAAAATGATGTCAATTACCAACTCCTTAGGGATGTTCACATTCAGCTTCAGCAAACGGTCCACATACCTTTGCATCTTTTGCATGTGAGCCGTGACGGAATCACCGTCCTTCATGCGGGTAGTTATTATGGAGGAGATTATTTCATACCGCTCCTGACGAGCACTCTGATGGTACCTTTCCATCAGGTCTTGGTGCATCTCAAAAGGGTAGAAATCTTCATATGACTTTTGGAGCTCGGCTGTCATCGTGGCCATCATGATGCATGCCACCTTAGTAGCATCTCTCTCATGTGTCCTGAATTCAGCGATCTCCTCAGGAGTAGTAGTAGACTCATCAAGCTCTCTTAACTCCTTATCGAGGACATATTCCTTGTCCTCATAACGAGTAACCATCCTGATGTTCCTAATCCAAACCATGAAGTTGGAACCATCAAAGATGACCCTCCCACAAAGATTCATGAGAGAGAAAGAACCAGTTGGGTTAGAGCCTGAAGCATTAGTGTTGGAAGACATCTGAAAGAAGAAGGCAGGTTTAGATTAGATATATAGAATCCTTAATAAGACACCCAAATGTAATATTAAGGCTAGGACCCAATCACAATATATTATACTTAGAAGAGGGATGCTGTAATCTAAGTAATTATATATTTGAAAGGTAGGTGAATGACGATTCACCAATTTCCACCATGAAAAACAAAATGAATTATTAGGTTTTAATTGGATTTGAAATTCCTAGATTCTTTTGAGATTCATTGAACTTTTCAATGGCATGTTTCAATCTCGATTGTGCCCTTCAAGTTTTGTGACTGGGATGCCGAGGATCACAAAACAAGGTGTGAATAACCATGCTAATTCACTTGGTACCCTTAATATTATCACCTAATCAATGTGCCAGTTAACCACACACGCTCCATTGATCTATGATAAACATTAAGTCACCCTTCGTGATCCTTACTAGTCTAAGTTAGTGTGCCGGTTAACCACACACGCTCCACCAACGACTTGGTAAGGTACAAAGTGTGAATTCCATGGACTAGCACCATGTTCACATTTTTCCTAAAATAACTAAGATTGGGAATTAAAGAGGTTTAGTTACTTTATAATAATCATTATACTTTTAATGAGGATTTAAAGTCATTGTCCTACCCGTTCGGCTAACGACCCTCCACCAGTCAAGCAAGCGGTGGATGAGAGTGGACACCCATTAAGTCGCCATTTTATAGGCAACAACCTTATACCCACCTTATAGACCGGTTTCGTGAATGAGGCCTACTAACGGTAGAACGACTTATTCTTATACATATATATATAATAATTAACCATTAATGTTATAAATAGTATAAGGGTTGAATTTTAACTATTAAAACTCTAAGGGTTGGAATTAAAGTTTATTAAAGTGTGTGAAACTTTACAAATTCCAAAACTTGAGGGCAAGTTTTGTAACTATCCAAAACTTTTCATTTCATAACTTATGAATTAAAAGTTCATAAAATGAAGACTCTTCATTTTCATGTAAATTATGCGTTTAAATGTGTGTGTTAAAGAAAGTGACCTTTGGATATCCATAACTTGAGGACAAATTATGGACTCCATTAAAACACATAAATGATCAAGAATTAATTCTAAACAATTCAACAAATAATTCCTATCATTTTCTAAATTCATAAAAACATGAACATGATCATCAAAATTTCAAGAATTATATGAACACATAAAAATCATGGAATTTGGATATATGTTATTGTAAATGGATTAGAACAACCATTACATCAACTAAAACAAGTTTTAAAACACCAAAACAGTTTAGGGTAATGTTTCTAGTCCATTTCGAGCAGCAAAAGTCGGAAATTTGCACTCTGTGGCTCCTACTTGTCGAGTGCATGAACCTACTCGGCGAGTAGGTTGAAGATACACATGAACTCGGCGAGTCCCCCCATGGACTCGGCGTGTTCATCAGGCAGGCAACAAGTTTTTCGACTTTTTCAACTATTTTGCATCAAGTATCAAACAGGCAAGCCTAGGCTCTGATACCACTGTTGGGTTTTGAGCAATCTAGCACTTCCTAAGTGTGCATGCAACCCTAATAAACCTTGGATCTATGTTTGTCTAAATACATGCAAAATAATAATTTTCCAAGGTTCATAACCTATCTAACATGGCATGGGGTACTTTTAAACATAAAAGAGTTAGAAGAGATTACATACCTTTTTGATGAGTTTGATTCTTAAGGAGTTTGAGGGCCAAACACCAATAATGTGAATGCCTCAAATGGAATCACAAATCACCACAAACTCTTGGAAAACTTTGAGAGAGTGTATACACACACTAATTTCGGCCACACACAAGCACACACACTAGTTTACTAGTTGCCATTTCATGCACCATAAGCATGCTTATATATTGTACATGGTTAGGGTGAAACCCTAATAACCCATGACCTTTCCTTTTCCAAGGATCCATGGGTTAAAAGCTCCATGGATCATCCATGGACTTCCATCCAAGCCTAGCCCATTAACAAATGAGTGTTAGCCCACACCATATAAAACCAATAGCCCATAATCTAATTAGTCTTCCTTTTAATCTCTAAATTAATTCATAATTAATTTAAGACTAAGACTAATTAAATAACATAACCTCATATTAATATATTATAACTTATAATATATTAATAAACATATGTGTATAACTCTCATAAAATTATCCATAAATTGTTCGGGTGAAGTGCAACCCAAATGGACCATGCCGGGTCGGGTCAAGTATATACCAAATAAGTTATGGACTTATTCACCTTATCCAACAAATCCTAGCTCTAACAATTTAATGTTCACTAAATCATTAGGTAAACAAGTTCATGCAGTTAATGGTCACTAAGCTACACATAACATGAAATTAAGCAACTAGAGAAACAAACACAAGCATGCTAGGTAACTATAAATCAAACACAAGGAATTTACCAACTAAATAAATCCATATAAAATTAAGCTATTCATAAGTTGGAAGCTTCATCGAGCTAAACAAGAGTAGCTAGATTCAGCTGCTGATAATAGCAACTAACACACTAACACAAATCAAAGTATAATGAAACATGTTCCTAGGTAACAAATAAGTAAACTAAATTATGGACCTTCACTCTTTTGGTCTTGAAAACCTTTTTCCAGGACTTTTCTTCTGCTAAAAATCGTCTTCTGGAATCCCTTTCTCTAGCCAAAAGTTTCCCCAATTCGTAATGGTTAAGGATATATATAGTTTGCTAATTTTAATAATTCATGTCGTGAATAATAAGATATTCACGTCGTGAATACAAGATAACCGTGCCCGGCAAGGATTCCTTCACCCGCGTACATATCTTCTAGAACATATTCTCACGTCGTGAATCTTCTAGTTCTCACGTCGTGAAGACGCTTTTCCCTGATTTTCTTGTCCTTTAATCTTTTAACTCCCAAAGTTTCTTCCTTTAACGTTTTTAGTCCCTTTTCTTCAAAATGTCTTCTTTTTGGCTGCAAATAACATTTAAACTCATAAGTACCATTATTCTAAACAAATTACCAACTTATATATAAAAATGTACTTAAATATTGCCTAAAAATAGGTATAAATATGGCAATATTAGGCACTGTCGATCAACCATTCTTCTTCTTGATCCTCCTTGCACAAATCCTACAGAAGTTAAGTGGTTAATTTGGGCACCCAAGCGAGTTTGGAGTCCGGAGTCACATACGATGTTTTAATTGATGCATGATGTCAGGTTGTAGGGACAGGTTTTAAGTCAACTTTCAAGCCTAGTCCTGGGTGTTTGTGGTTTTTTGAAGTTTTGTGAGAATGTGAAAAGTTGCGAGTCTTTTGAGAAAGATAAGATTTGTCATGAGCGAAGATCTTTTGACACTGACATTGACACGTGAATTCTTTGTCATTTTGCCTGACACTTGGCTTGGTCTGTGATTTTCAGAAAGTATGCTTTTGTCCAGTCTGAGGATTGTAAGATTTGACCTTTTTGCTCATGTGTTTTCAAAAGGTGTTTTTTGCAGGAGTTGTAGGTAAGTAGACACGTGCAGACCTTTTGTGATGTGATTTCTTAAACTCTTGAGATGACCTTTTGAGTGCCGGAGTTGGCAAAATTCCTTTCCTTTTTTGAGTTTTTGAAAGTGACATTGGAAGGGTTGGAGTAGGTAGAATACCTTTCCATTTTAGATTATCGAATGAATAGACCTGAAAACGATTTGATCGAATAGACTTATCCTTAGATTTGGTTGTTTTTTGAGTAGTGTCAGAAATAGTGAATTCCTTCTTTTTTGTTTTCTTGGAAACAATTTTCTTGGAAACAATTCACTTAATATCCTAGCATCCTTTTCTAACATCAAGTCCTTCTCTAACATTGCCATTTTGAGTCTCTTATTGTCCAAACGTCCTCTAACGTGGAACATCTCCTGCAAAGCGATGTTCTTCTCACCTAAGCCTTTATTGTAGTCTGTAAGGACGTCAACACACGTGTCATTGAGTGTGTCTATGGAAGGTTGACAATCATGCATGTTGTAATTTAAAGTTTGAATCATAAGTTTTACCTGTTCCAGGATGCTGAGAGTTCCATCTTTCGCCATATAGAAATGGTTCTTTTTTATATTGGTTGAGCCGTCTTCATCAGCAGTTGCTACCATACAAATCTTTCCTTTTCCCTTACTGAGGTTATCTTCATCTTCATCTCCTGATGACCACACTTGATGATCCCTTTTCACTTGAGCAACATAGGCTTTTCCCTTTTCTTTGTCTTCCTGTTCTTGAGCCATTCTAAGATAGAAGGCTCTATCTTTCACTATGCTTGCCTTGCAATCCTTGGCAAAATGGTTTTCATTGTTGCACTTGTGACATATAACAATGTCACTCTTGTCTTCTAAAGAGGTACCGGAATCAGTTGATTAGGACTACGGTAGTATGTCTTTAGACTGTGTTTGCTGAGGCTGTGGTGAATGGAAGTGATTGTTCTGAAAGTTGCAGTCGAAAGGTGGTCGATTGTATTGTTGTTTTTTACGAAATGAGGGTGGTAAGCGATTGAATTTTTGACTAATAAGAGCTATGGAAATTTGAAATTCTTCTTCATCGTCATATTCAGAGTCAGCTTCATATGACTGCGGTGGTGAGTCGTACGATGTGTGATAGGTTTGAGTGTGAGTTGATTGTGCTACTAGTGTGAGTGGTCCTCTGCAGTCTTAGCATTCCTTGAGTATGGTGGACTCTTGAGCTTTCAACTCTCATAAGAGCTTATAAAGGGATAACGAGTAAATCTTCCTGTCACCTTGTATAATCATTTTGGCCGTAGTCCAGTGTCTTCCCAAACCATTAAGGAATTATAGATTTGTTTCATGATTGCTACGGATGGTGCCCGCATTGGACAGTTTTGTGACAATCAAGTTGAACCTCTTAAAAGAGTCTTCCAAACTTTCACCGAAGTGGGCTTTGACGTTTTTGAATTCATTGAGTGCGGTAGTGAGCTTCTTGTCTTGAGCCTGTTCAGAACCTTCGTACAAGTTTTTGAGAACATCCCAAATCTCCTTTGTTGATTTGCAATTTTATGATGATATCGAAATTGTCAAGAGCTACTCCACAAGAGATCTCAAAAAAATAGCATCATTTTCCATCTTGTATAGATCATCTTTGGTGGGACGGATCAAAGCTGGTTGACCTCCACCTAGCCTTGTTGTGGCTCCATCTGTTTGAACTGGTGTGAGGACTAAGACATGTGGTCCTTCTTCTATGGATCTCCAGACATCTCTGCCGAGTCGTCTGAGACATCTTTCCATCCTTTCAGACTACTGATGATACTTATTCGCAACTAGTATTGGGGCTCAATTAGAACCACCAACACTGTTGGAGACATTCAATGATAACGATTGTGTCATTTTAAAGTTTTTTTTGTTTTTTTTTTTTGCTTAGAAATGAGCTTCAGTGGTATAGAAGGCTTTTTGAAAAAATCAGAGTTCCGATTTTCAAAAGGCAACCACTATGGCTCTGATACCAATTGTTAAGAGAAACTTTGATACACACTTAAACAAAATGTTAGAACAAGTAAATAGCGGAATAGTTAATCTCTAAGGATCTGTTAGCTCAACAATAATATTAGGAATTAGAAGTTAGTGAGTTAGATGCGGAAATGTAAAGAAATGTAACTGACAACAATTGTTACATCAAGTATACACAAAAACAGATTAATAACATGGGATGCATTCAAACCAAGTTAGTAAGTGAGATCTAGCTTAGTGATTAAGTCACAAGTAACTTGCTCTACGAGGAGAGATGATAATAGAAGAAGCTTTGATAAGATAGAATGAGAACAAGAAGATGTGTATTAGAAATTGATAAGAGATTCACACAGAATACATTAGAAATGATCTCTATTTATAGAGAAGTTTACAACTCTAAGAGTAGCCATGCAAGGCCTACTGGACAATAGAGTGTATTACAGAAAAGACAAAATAAACTAAGTAAAGATATCGACTGTGGTGCTTGAAGACTTCAGATATAATTGATTGAAGATGTTGCTTGACTGCGGTGGCTTCGGCGTTGCGGTAGTAGAAATTCAAGAGGGTAACTTTTTTGATTCAACATTCTTCTTCAGGATCAAATTGTAGGTCAACGAATGAACCTCCATGTAACAATTGGTAAAAATAGGAACGATCGTACGATGCTATGATTTGAATATTAAGCAATATGAGTATTTTATCAAGAATGGTTGAAGGAATTTAACCGCTTTTATTTAAATAAGTTATTGTGAAATATAAAACAAGTAGCTATTGATAAATTTCGTTATGATGTATGGCTACGAACCATCACCGGTTTGTAAAATTAGCATATAACATCATTTGAACGCAACAAACTTAATTTTTGTATCAACATGTATCTAGTTGATAATTAAGTTAGGTTCTATGTAAAACGTGTGCTTAATAGTTGTGTAGGATCTAAATTCGACAAATATACGAACCAAACTGACAAAACGTGTTTAACGATATGGTTAACCGGTTAAATGTCACGAAATTATACATTGGTCAATAAATTTTATATTTAAATAAATTAAAATACAAAATGAATTATTATAAGGTATAATTAAAATGTATCTAAGTGTTTTTGAATAAAAAGAATAAAACATAAACATTAAAGTTCAAATACACAAAAACTACATTGTTATTTTATACTAAGTATACATGTATGTATTTGTACATATGTATTATTATCTAGTGAATGACTAGTTATGGGTCATTACTTAAAGTGATTTCATGTAAGGAATATGATTTCTAAATCAATTAAGATAAGAGAATTGGTGGAGATAAGTGCCAACTTAAATAATAAGTGCTTAATCACTTAAGACATTTTACTAAGAATGCTTATTAATCCCTCTTCTAATTTTCGAGATTAAGACCTTCCCTCTCCTTAACTAGAACTCCTAACTAACTAAATAACTAGTAGTTAGTTAGTTAACTAACCCCATCTCTAAGCAACCACCCAAGCAAGTGGCTAGACAAGATCACATCACTTAAACTCACATCCCATCACAAGCTAGTTTAGGTTTTGTCCCCTTATTCTCTTCCACTCTTTCCTCCTTCATATCCACAAAATTTCCTCTTCATTTTACCCTCATTTGACTAGCCAATACTCCAGGGAATTACTCTCAACCTTCATCTCATTTTCAAGCACAAGAACTTCCTTCCAAAGCCATCAAAACCATGAACTAAAGGGCTGTTGTCCCTTTTGTGTTTCAGCCACCATTTCACCCATCTACACCTTCCTTTTGGCTGATATTTTTACCACCAAATACCCCTGGAAGTTACTTGTTATGATACTCAGAATTATTGATTCAAAACAGTGAGTAAACTACCCTTTTTCTTGCTCTTTTGCTGTGAAATTTTCGTGACAGCAACATAGCCAAAAGAGTGGCTGTTTTGAAGCATCAAACCAACAACCAAAAGTTCATATTCAACCTTCCATTCTTCAAGTATTCACATAAGGTGAGTTCATACCCCTACATTTTCATGTTTTCTTCAAGTTTTAAGGGGGGGAATACAAGTTAGAACACTAAACATAACTTAAATTTAAATGACAGCTTTCTACAGAAAAGTTGAGTCCTGTTCACGGACTGTTTTGACCATCTTAAACTTAATATATTTCAAAACTGCACAATATGAAAATAGTTCAAGTTTATACCTTTCTAAGGACTACTTGCACGTGTTCATACGATTTTTCTACATTTTATGGCGATTTTTATAAAACTGCCTGTCATTTCAGAAGTGATTTCGGACCAGTCTGTGAAGATGTTCATTTTCACACTAGTTTCAGACCATTAAAAATCATAATAAAAATTGGGAACAAAGTAGACTCATTTATAAACTCTCAGAGGTGACGGATTCAGGTTTTGACTTACGATGATTTTTCTATGAGTTTTCTAAAAACAGGGACAGTAAAGGGTAAAACTGTCAAAAGTGGTTTATAAATTTATTAACACCTTCTAACATTTTTGAGCAATGTTTATACATTAAGGAAGTTAAAACACAATCATTTAAATATGTTTAATTACCATTTTTACAAAAGTGATAAGTACAAAAAGGTCTTTAGTATCAAACTTAAGGATTATTTCATGCAAAGTTTCTAATAAAAACGTAAGAATATGAACAACAATTACGAAACATACCAAATTATCTTTTAAAACTTATACATATATATAACCATATACATATATATGTTTTGTTTACAAACTTGTCTTCTACATCAAAATTTTCACTTTACTCGTTTTTATCAAATGAATCACTTGTGATTTATTACTACTATGTGAAAACTCTTGTCATACTTTGCATGCACTAGATTTATACAAAGTATTTAGAAATTCCAAAGTATCCTTCGTTGTTAAACCGTTTTAATACATTTTAAAAACTTATGATTTATGCATTGTCAAAACTTTGTGAGAAAGGATGATCTTTACATACAAAACTATTACTTTAATACATACTTAGTTGAGAATCTGTGAGACAAGTACATCTTCAAACACTGCCTTTTTGCTAGAAGGTATCGCTACAAGTCCTGTCTATAACCAGAGTCTCCCGTTCGGAGAACGTGTCAAATGTGTATAGATCTATACGGGAAGTCATGATCCCCCGCCCTGACTGTTAGCTACAGTCCGTCCTTTGGGGTGACAGTTTGTCATAACGCTACGACGCCTGAAGAACGTCGCTACAGGCATATTATGTTTAGTATGGTTATAAAACTCATCGGATATACAATTATTATAGTACTTCTGATTGATGAATGAGTAGTTATTAAAACTATTCTTCATCTAACAAACTGAAATCTTCTAATAGGTTTCATTATATAAATCTATGCTTCAACCTTCTAAAGCATGTCTTTTGCTTTCGGTTTTTAGTCTGGGACATTAGGCTAACTATTACTTTAGGAAAATATGGGATTTTCCCTGTATACAAAACAAACAGCTAATAGGAAAATAAGAGATTTTCTTGATTCAACTATCTATATTATTCAATACATATATTCTCATGCATTTCACACTTTTATAAGGAAATAAGGGATTTTCTTGGAAAACATACACTCAATTTGGAATGGCATACAAACTTTCTAAACCACTTATGAACTCACAAACTTAATTGTTCACACTTTCTCTTGGAAATAAGTTGTATTCTTAGGGAACCGCTAACCAGGTTTAGAAATCAACTTTTGGGGATTAACGCGCTGGCGTTAATTACTTCTTTTGAAAGATGTTTATGCATTTATCTTTTGAGTATGTAATGAATACAATGATGTAAACATTTTTAACACCTTTATATATGTATGGTGGTGTGTACTTTCCTTTTTATTAACTGTTATGATACTGAATATAACGTCCTCCGCCCCCGAACATTTCCGCCGTTCTGGTTTGGGGGTGTGACACTCCAAACCCTCCATCACCAATTTCATCATCATTTATTATTTTGGGTTGTTCAGTTGATTGAGACAGAAAGAGAGACGTAATTGGTTGTGTCATGACATGATCAAAAGTTGGTGAATGAGTGGATGTAGAAACATTTGTTAATAATGGTGGTAGAGAAGTATAGGTATGAATAGTAGAGGTTTCGAAAATACCTTGAGTAGTAGAAAACGGGTTTTCTTTTTTCGAAACTCCTTCACCCATGTCGAAATTTACATCTGTATCAAATACGTGTCCATGGATGCCTGAGGTTCGAACCTCCTCATTAGATTACTTGGTTAACGAAACCTCGGGTGGTATGACCGAAGTCTGCATAGGAGTTGTTATTTTGGTTGAGTCACCAAGAAGAGTAGATGTGTCCACTATTGAAGTTTTCATAGAGCTACTTGAAATTCCTATCTCCTCGAAATTCGATTTGACAATAGATTTCTTCTTAGATGAAACTTGACCCATTGGTGATTTAGGAACTGCTTCGTCGTCCATGGAGCCTTCCTGAAGTATCAAATTTCTCTTCTTTTGTTTCTTGTAAATATGTTTAGTAACATTCTCAGCCCTTTGCTTCTTAGAGGACGGAGAAACAGGTACAAGTATTTTACGAATGATAACACCTTTCCGAGTTACTTGAGGCTTTCAAACCATTGCAGGTGAAAAGCTAGATGAACTTTCAGGAGAATTTCTTGACCGATGAGCTTTCTTTTTAAGGCTTTTTAACACACCAGATTTCGAAGGAACTATATCCTTTGAAGCCTCAGTTTTTTCAGTCTCAATAAGCTTTACGAATATCTATGAAACTTTGACTCCCTCTGCAGACTTTTTCTTTGGTGACATAGTCATTTTCTCCTCTATAATAGGTTTCGAAGGACTAGTTTCAACAAACTTCATAGGCTTTCATGATTTCTTTGAAGAACCTTCATCAGAACGTGGTTTTAAAACTCTAGTCTCGATAGAAGGACTAATTGTATGAAAATATGCCATTAACACAGGATTCTACTGATCAACCTTTTTGAGCATTGCATTCGGAATTTGAGCAATTGATGGAAAATCATTCACATTATCTTCAATAGCCTTTGGGTAGTGATACTTTACAAACTCAGCCTTTGGTTCATCAACAGACACCTGAGTACCTTCCTTCTCATATGCATATCGAAGAATTAGACTCCAATACCTAGCATAAGAAACCCCAACCATAATGTTGGTATTCTCAATGCTCTTCAAGAACTCCTTCCACATCTGAGTTTCATAATCCACCGATAGTTCATAATATATGCCAGCAACCATAGCATGCACCTTTAGTCTTCCTTTATCCAAACCGACACTTCGACCAGTCAGACATCGAAGATAAATGCGAAAGACAAAATTCCAGATACAAGGAAGGCTTGATTTCTTGAACTCGCTTACCTTGGTAAGAGTGGGTTGATCACCCATATCATTGAACATGTGAATCACTTGTTCATTAGTAACCTTATAGAATGGTGGAGAATTTGGGATATCGAGAATATGAGCAAAAAGCTTCTTGGACAAACGAAATTTCTTGTCATTCACCAGATTGAATGTAACTGTCTGCAGTGTCTTGTTGTATGTTGCAGTGGAACCAGTAATTTAGAGCCAATACATCGGAACTTCAAACGAACTGAACATCGCAGTTGAAAAAACTGAGTGTTTCAGAGCAACAATCAACATCTTTAGTTTCTCTGGATAAACAGAAACATCACCATCAACTTAATTGTAATAGCCAAGGTTTGGGTATGTAATTTTATTATCTTGAATTATAATTTTTCTGGGGGAACTCGACGAGTTGGTGCCTTAACTCGTCGAGTAGAGTCTTAACTGTTGACACGGTTTATCGACCGGACTCGACGAGTCGGGTATCGGACTCGCCAAGTCAGTGTTGATTAGGAAAACCCTAATCCTCGGGATTGGGAGCCTATTTAAACACCTTTATAGCCTTCATTTGCGGCCACCTTGTTCCAAAGAAACTCTAGAGAGCAGAGATAGTGAGTTTGAGGGCAAGAGGAGGCTATTTCTTCATCTTTTGAGTGATTTTGCTAGAGGAAGAAGAGAGGATCCATCTACAGCGTGAAGGGAGCTTGGATTGGAGCTAACCATCTTGAGATATTGTCTTTGGAGGTATAATTATTTCCATTTCACGTTCAAATGGTAGATTTCTTAGTTTTAGGGTTTTTCCCTCGTAATTTTATGAGATCTAGTGAGTATGAGGTCCTCTTTGGAATTATGACATCAGATCTGGACCATGATAGGTCCCTAGAGTCATTATTTTCTAGCATTTTGCAAGCAATTCAACAATTGGAGACTTGGTTGCCATTCCAAGTGTTATTTCTCCATTTGAGGCTTGATATGGGTTGCATGCACGTAAAGGTTGCACCTTTATGTGACTTTTGAGTGTTTAAGGGTTAGATCTATATTTGGTTAAGCAGATCTGACCTCAGGAGGTTGTTTGAGCGAGTCCATGGAAGAAACTCGCCGAGTCCATATGTGAACTCAACGAGTCGGACCAGTTTGCCCCGGGGTCTGACGTCAGTGGTGACCCGATGAGTTGGGAGGGGGTGACTCAGTGAGTTGAGTGAGGCTTAGAAAGAAAAGAGTTTGTGGGACGATGGGACTCGCCGAGTCGTCGTATGCACTCGGCGAGTCTATTCAAATTGGACAGTTGACTTTTGGTTGACTTTTAAGGTTTGTCAACAAATGAAACTTTGGGGCTATAGAGGGCTGTAGGGATTTGTATGGGAGAATGTCCAATTTGTGAAAAGACATTTATTTGGTGTAATTTATTATTATGTCTAGACGGAGGCTAGGGCAGTATTTCTGATATCGAGATTTACCGAGATTCCCAAGGTGAGTCTTCTCACTATACTTTACCTAGAGTGGTAATCAGAGTTATGTGACAGTGTATCGTGTATGATATTTATGTGTTGTGATTTCTATGTGATATGTGATATGTATGATTCATAGTTTACATAGTTAGGACCAGTGGATCCATAGAATTATGGGACCAAGAGGGTCCCATAGAGATATTCGACCAGAGGGTCATCAGATTACAACCCTGAGTGGCTGATACGTGTCTATGTGGTATTTTGGGGAACTCACTAAGCATTTATGCTTACAGTGTTTTGTGTATGTGTTTCAGGTACCAGTGATGATCGCGGTAAGGCGCCGACATGATCTATACACACTCACAGAGTTTTTGTTTATGTGATTTTTGGGACATGTTTTTACTATGATGACATTGGTTACGTTATATTTGATATTAATTTATGAATGAGAGTATGTTTTAAAAATGAAAATTTTGTTTTGAAAAATCTGGTGTTACATTGATAATTCGTACTTTGTATCTTCATAATGGGTTGAGATGATACGTCTTCAGTGGTGTTAGATTGAAGAGCAGCCATTGCTAGGGTTTTTCTTGAAATCTTGAAGAACAGAGGAAAAATATGGCACAAATTGGATTTGAGTATGTTAGGAAAGTGTAAAGTTTGAATGAATACCCAATTGCCCTTTTTATATGTATCCGTAATTTGAATCTCAAACGGTTGCCATCAATTAACATGACACGTGGCCCTTAAAAAAACGCACCATTAGTCGTTAAAGACGCCATGTCAGATAAAGTGATTAGCATAGTTTCCTAGAAACGCACATAGTTACCAAACTGTCACATCAAAAGACTCTTCGTGAGTACCCAGTAGATAAGGATCAAAACCTTCGAAATGGAGGTTGGGCTCTTTCGTTTTTTGAAAACGTAGTCATGTGTCAGACTTTCGAAATCATCAGCCTGAGTTGGTAATACTTAGAACCTCAAGGATTTTGTGAGCGGAGTGTGCCAAAGAAAAAGATATGAAGCAAAATAAAAAAAAAATTTAGATTTGTGATGTCGAAAATATAATTTCGACATAAAAACAGATAAATCTTGGGCAAAGATTGCTTCGCTAATCATCAAGAGAGATGATCAACAGCTTTTGTGGTTTCCCTTGAATTACAATCGAATAGTTGTTAAGAAGTATTGAAGGGCTTCTTTTAGCATGGTTTCGAAAGGTGGCTTAAAAATTTCGTTACAATGCACAACTAAACATAAGTGTGACAAGTTGTAAACGAAATTACTTGTTTGACCAGTATAGTCAGTGACAAGTAAGCTTTGAAAATTTTATCAAGTAATGAAGGTTGAGAATGATACTCAGACAAAAATCATATTCTTGAAACCAAAATTAGTCCTAAATCTGTTGGTTAACAAATGTTGTGTGTTTCGAACATTTAATCAAGATTGCTACCAAGGAAAGAATATGATTTTGAGTATCGAAAATAGGTACCGAAACAAATGTTTCGTTAATTCTGGATGAAAGTTCCACGTGAATTCCTTAATTTGGTTCGACACTTAGGGTTTCACTTTCATCACGATGTCATAATGTTAGATCACAAAAATAGAGTTTTGTTATATCTAGATCCTGATTGGTTTATACCTGAATTCTCTTGGACATATGTCTTTGTGTGTGAATGTGTAAGAATTTTATGATGAAGAAGAGTGGTTTAAGAAACGAATGTACCTCTGCTATGATTGGACCAAACAGTAAACTCTTAACTCATATGAGAAGAGTAAGGTAACTCATGAATGAATGAGAAGATAGCCTAACTGGGAAGGAATTCTCAGAATAAGAAAGCCATTAAGGATTTGAAACTCAAAACATTATCGAGGCTTGGTTCAACATGTTGCAGCATGATTCTAGGGACATCTTAACTAGTACATAGTTTTCGAAAATATACCTTCCCTCAAAGCAGCAAGCATGTACCAAGAAAACTCTTCATTTGTCGTGATGTTAATTAATATCTTCACTACATCTACACAAAAAATGTTAAAACATACAAGAAAAGGAAAATATTTTTGGATTTTTGTTTTATAAAATGAGAATAACCAAAATAAAAAAATCTTTTTCATATTTTTGAATTTTTCAAAATAGAGAAATAAAACACAAATATTTTTGGTGCTTTTGATTTTTTCGACATAAAAGTAACGAAAGATAAAACACAAATATTTTTGGTGTTTTTGATTTTTCGACATAAAAGTAACAAAAAAAATTAGTACCAAACTAACGAAAATTTGTGATTAAGCGGATTGTTCATGATGTCGAAATCAAAGCACGTCGAAGCGCTAAACGTGAACAGTAACCTCTGAATGATGAACTGTATCCTCTGAATGAACACTTAGCACCTCTGAATCGACACCTTATTAACATTTTCCCTTGTCATTCTTTCGAAATAAATCAAGGAATAGAATTAGCTTCTATCAATCCCGGTCCATTTAGTATTCTTACAAACAAATTTTCATCCAATGGCTTTGTAAAAATATCAGCAAGCTGATAAGTTGTTTTTACAAAGTGTACTTCAATATTTCCATCTTCCACATGATCCTTAATGAAATGATAACGAAGTGCAATATGCTTTGTTTTCGAATGTCGCACTGCATTTTGACAAATGTAAACAACACTTTGTGAATCACAATACAATGGAATCTTTTTCATGTTTATTGCATAATCATGTAATTGGTTTTGAATCCAAAATATTTATGAAGTGCAAGCTACACCAGCAACATATTCTGCCTCTGCTGTGGAAATCGAAACACATGTTTGTTTCTTTGATCGCTAGCTTACAAGCTTCCCATCTAAGAGTTGACATCCGCCACTTGTACTTTTTCGATCAAAATTAGAACCACCCAAATCAGCATCAGAAGATGGTTGTATGAAAAAGCCAGCTTTCGAAGGATACCACAATCCTAATGAAATTGTTCCTTTGAGATATCGAAAAATATTCTTCACTGCTGTTAAGTGTGGTTCTCTAGGATTCAATTGATATCTGGCACAATTACAAACAGAAAACATAATATCAGGTCGACTTGCCATGAGGTAAAGTAACGAACCTATCAGGCTTCTGTACAAAGTAAGATCAATAGCAGATTTATCTAACGAAGGAGTGAGCCTTGTTCCAACTGCCATTGTTACTGGTAATGTTGTGCTATTCGTCATCCCAAATTTTTCAAGCAGATTCTTTGTGTATTTTTCTTGATTGACAAAAATTCCTTCTCTGCTTTGACGAATATTCAATCCCAAAAAGTTATATATTTTTCCCATCATGCTCATCTCAAATTGACTTTTCATCATATTTTCGAATTTACTAGACAAAGCAGGGTCAGTAGAGCCAAAAATAATATGATCGACATAAATTTGAACAACCATAAGGTGATTCCCAACTTTCTTTTGAAATAAGGTGGGATCAACTGACCATTGTTTAAATTTCGATTGTTTTAAAAAATTGGTAAGTGTTGCATACCAGGCTCTTGGTGCTTGTTTTAACCCATAACAACTTTATCTAACACATAACAATGATCAGGATATTGAGAATTGATAAAACCTGGTGGTTGTTCAATATAAACCATTTCTTCGAGAACTCCATTAAGAAATGAACATTTCACATCCATTTGATAAACATCAAAATCCGTGTGTGTTGCATATGCTAAAAAAATTCGAACAACCTCGACTCTTGCGACATGGGCAAAGGTTTCCTCATAGTCAATACGTTCTTGTTGTGAGTATCCTTTAACTACATGCCTAGCCTTATTTCGTGTGAAGCCCTGATTCTCAGGTATTGTTAATAAGAGTTTTTGGATTAGGCCATACTCGACGAGTTGGTTTACCTAGTCATCGAGTAATAGTGAGAAGGATCGCAAGTTAAGTGACCTACTCGACGAGTCTATAATGGGACTCGACGAGTAGGAGCTGGCAAGTGAAATCCTAATTCCCAGGGTTTGCACCCCTATTTAAAAGGACCTTAGCCGCCCTTACAGTTCCAAAGAACCCTTGAGAGCCTTATTTGTGTGTGTGTCTGTGTGTCTTGTGGGTGTATTTGAAGCTTGAAAGAGAGTTCTTGGAGGGAGAAGACTTGGAGCAGAAGGAGATTGAAGCAATTGGAGCGTGGGAATCAACACTCATCTCAGATATCAACTTCAAAAGGTACCTAATCCATCATTCTCCTTATCGATCTCCCTTATTGGGTGAGTTTTAGGGTTTTCATGGAATATCAAGTTGGTATGTTGAGCTATGGACTAGATCTGAAGTTGTAACTTCAGATCTGGACTCTCTTTGGATTCTAAAGGCATAAAGTTGCATCTTTAGTCGTGATTGAGGTCCCCTTTGTGCATAAAGACCCATCAACAACTTAGATTTGCCATTTTCAGCCTTTAAAGCCATGCATACACATACAGTTTGCAACTTTACATGATCTGCATGCCCTAGAAGCTTGGATCCGTGATTTGACGCCGCTGCATGGCTCAAAATGGATCTGTATGGAAGAAGGACTGAATGGACTCGGCGAGTCGTAGGGTCGACTTGGCGAGTCGCATGAAGATGGCCATTGAACTCGATGAGTTGGTTGAACAATTCGGCGATTCCAATGAAGATTGTCATGAGACTCGACGAGATGAAGAACAACTCGGCAAGTCGGATGAGTTTTAACCAAGAATAATGTTCGTGAGTATATCCGTCGAGTCACAGGGAGGGAACTCGATGAGTGGCTTAAGGTCTGATCGAGATTCGAAGGAACTCGACGAGTCACCTTGATGACTCGGCGAGTTCAGGTCAACATGGACTGTTGACCTTGACTGAGGACTTTGACCTTGATCAGGGGTTGGCTATTGGGTTATGGAGTACCTTATAAGGTTAAAGACTTATGCGTATATTGAACTATGGTTATAGGTGGTGGGGTCGGTGTCGAGTGATCCGAGAGTTGGAGTTTACCTTCCGAGTCGACATCTGCGAGGTGAGATATCCTCACTATATCGTTTGGGTCTACGACACCAAGGCCGGCCCCTTAGATGTTACTGTTATGGTATGTTGCACGTGGTTATGATTTGTTATTTCGGAATCGAGGTAGACAGTATGTTATGCTTTTATGATCCGTAGGGATTGGTGTGTTAGTGACTTGCTAGGTCGGTACTCTAGTTACAGGAGAATTCTATGATTGTGATCAGTGAGATAGATATGTTTGATGTTTGTATATGCCAGTATATGATAGCTATGTGCACATGGTTATTTTCTTGTTGGTTGGGTTGAGGCGGTCCTGCTTTGTACTGAAGGCCAACATACCCTATGAGCGGTCCGGGGAGATTGTAGGCCCACGTGGCAGACCAGTCACGCCGAAGGCTCGGGATAGATCCAGACAGACTGTAGGCCCGGTAGGGCGGTCCAGTCAGGCTGATGGCCCAGTATGCATGTTGATTGATTGATTATTACTGTTATGGTATTGTCAGTGTGGTGTTGGTATTTTGGGCGTATCTCACCAAGCCCTCGGGCTTACAGTTTTCAGTTTACTGTTTCAGGTACTTCGGGAGATCGTGGAAAGGCGAAGTCGTGACCGTATCACTCCTCATCCTTATGTTATGATTTTTTGGACACTCTGACGTATATATGATTCGAAAACATTTTGTAAACAATGCTATGTGGTTTTTTTTTTAATTATGATTAAAAAAGTTTAAATTTGTTGTGACTTTTATCGATGTTACATTTCGAATAATATTGCCTTCTTTATCAGTTTTATTTTTAAAAATCCATTTTAATCCAATCAAAGATGCATCATCTGGTTTTGGAACTAAACACCAAACTTTATTTCTTTCAAACTTAGCCAACTCAGATTGCATAAAAAAAATCCACTCAGGATCTTCCATAGCAATCTTGATTGTTATTGGTTCAATCTGATGAGAATTAATCTCTTGATTTTTTAGATCTTTCACGGGTATATTAATCAAGAACAAACAAATCAATCACAATAAGAATACTAACACGTATGGAATCAATATGAAGCTTATGATTCAAATATACTCACGCCTCAGCAAAGCTCGATGAAGAACTTCCACTGTAGAGATGAGCTAGGGTTTACAATACTTTGATAAGAAAAATAATGAAAGCGTTAATTGCTAAGGATGCATGCATGCATCTTAAATACAAAACCCAAGAGTAAAAATATGCACGGTTGGACATGCCCAAACCAGCTGCAAAATTGGGGTAAGGACCGAGCCCATGAATCAACACTTATACAACCAAACAATCTCCCCCTTTGTGTCAAATGAGGCGAGAGATTACTTATGTTGAGTAGGCTTCACAGTCTTCACTACTTTGAACAGTCGAGGAATGATAGCAAGAAGTGTCTGCCGAAATTGAATATACCATCTTAGCATGTCAGTAAACAACTTCTTGTCAGCTGCAGAATTCTGACTACACCTGTGAATGATCTCCAAAACGTGCTCCAAGCAAGCAGTTGAGAACAGGTGTTTGTCAACAAGAGTGAACAGGAATTTTTGACCTTTGCCCCTAACGAACATCACAGTGTGATACTATGTATCAATCTTTCCCTTGATCATGGTTTTTATATCGCCAGTTCTTCCCATTAATTTGATCGTTGGTCGCTTGTGAATGGCAGATGCGATTTCTTGATCCATTTTCGCCACTTCATGAATGTAACAAACATGCATTCGCTTGATGTGGTCGATGATCGGCTGATAATCTTATGGATTGCACAACAAAATGTTGTTGATGAGTATCCAGTCATGAGGATTAAGGTTAGGAAGATCAACAAGGGAAATGGTATGAACCGAGCTATCTGAGCCTCGAGTTACTTTGAATTTGACGTTGACAAATTTCCCCGTTAAATAAGGCTTCAGTACCTTGACAGTTGTGATCTTTTGTAAGCTCCATGTAAGGTACTATAGCTGAGCGAATTCCAGATAGAATTCCAACAGATCCCGATCCACCTTCGGGTCCATAGAGAGAATGCAAGCGGTTGAGTTGAAGCAATGAAAGATAAACGCCTTTGAGTGATTGGCATATCAAATTGCACATCCTTCGAGTTCTCAAGGTCAAATGACATGACTGGTTCGAGCCAAAGAGCACTTGGTTCATCTATTGCTTCTTTTTGGAGCGAATAAATGTTCCATTCTGGAAAAATGGACTTCTTTTTCTCCAAGAGCTTTTTTTCTTTTACCTTATTCTCTAGCTCAGTCGTTTCCTTCGCAATCTTTTCTGCAAGCTCATTGTAAGAAAGTTTTGTTTTCTGAAAAGGGTCAGAGGGATTTTCACCCAAAGTATCTTCAAAATAAACATCTTCATCTGTATCATCTTCACCAATTTTCTTCTTCTTTTTATCCCTTTTACTGACCGAAGCTTCATTATCCTTCGGTGCAGCTGTTGATTTGGGTTCGGGAGGAGGTTGAGTATTAACCTTTTCCGTCATCTTTTCTCCCCCTTGTATCCGCTAGACAGAAGTCACCGAAACACCCTCTATACGACTAAGAATGGCCAACACAAGTCTGAGTTTGTCAGCTAGATGGCGTCGGATGGATATAGTCAGAATGGGGTCATGGGCGTCAAGAAGATGTAATAGGATGGAATGAACGTCATCCACAGAGCTTCTAATTACTTCTCTTTCAGAATTCAAATCATTAAGCTCAGTTGTAGCAGAACGAAACTTAAGAATTTTCATTTTGAGCTGAGAAGTACGTTTGTCAAGCTCATCCATTATCCGATTTTCAACAACTAGTTTGGCTTCCAGTTGAGTGAGACGATCATGGACATTAGCATGAAGAGTTGCATTGGCAGCTTCAATGGCCTTTTGAGCAACTTCAAGATTAGTCCGTTCAGTTTGAAGAGAACGTTGAATATTATCAACAGAAGCATTGACAACCTGAGAGTTCTTTTGAGCACCAGCTTGCAAAGAATCCACGAATATATGAGCCGAAGAAACTAGTTTATTGACTTTTGCAGTCGCTTCTTTGCATTCTTTTGTCAAAGCATCAATGGCAATCAAGGCCTTCTGACATTGAGATGTAGAGGCATCGATAGCCTTTGCTGCAGCAGAGAGAGAGGCATCATGCTCTTTAACCACCGAAGAGAACAAGGCTCTAAGTGCAACTTCAGAATAAGCGCCAGCGGACGAGGAAGAAAGTAACTGATCAAGCTTTTCAGTAACAGCCTTGAGTTGGCGCTTGGTGACTGGAGCATCATCATCATCATCACTTTGGATGCGGTAGAGACTGAAGTAAATGGAATCAAACTCCAAGTCCTCACCTCCAAGAACCGTGTTGGTTTCGGTAGAAGAAGTAGGAGATGGTGGTGTGGTGGTAACTGGAGGTTCGGTAGTAACAAGAGGTTCGGTAGTAACAGGGGGTTCAGTAGTAACAGTAGGTTCTGGTACTGAAGAACGAGCCCCCGTATCAGATATGTTGGTTCGAACTCCAGTAGTGGTGGTTTTGGTTGCATCAGAAAAGATAGGAGTGGGAACGGGAATAGTAGATGAAGGTTGGGATTTAATGATGGGGAAAATAGGAGGGATGGAGACAGGCACAGAAACAGGTGGAGGAAAAGGTGGTTGAGACCGAACAGGTACCTCTGGTGTAGGAGAGTGAGGTGGTGTATCACCATGAACCAAAACTTCATCCACTGAGCTTTCGCTGTCAGATTCCCTCGGAGGAATTGGTGGTTGAATAGGCGGCACATAGTCCGAGTCAGAATCACTTGAGGATTGGAAAATTAGTCGACGAGCAGGTTTCTTGACTTTCTTCTCCTTAGGTTGAGCTGGTGCTGCCTTGTCAGACTTTTGCTTCCTAGGGGTTTGTCCCTTAGCTGGTTTAGGGACTCTCAACTCCTTTTGTGATTCTGGTTTCTTTCCCCTCTTAGCAGGCTTGTCTGCTTCCTCGATAGAACGAATCATGGCAGGAGTGAGTTCCCTTGGGCCTGAAGAAGGAAGCTTCTTGTATCCTTGAATGACGTTGCTTTCCTCAGACACACAGGCATACATAGCTTCTGGAATCGGTCCAATGAAGGAATACTTGGTAGGATCGGTGATGATGATCTTTGTTGTGTGAAAGGTTGTGATAGATGAAAGAAGGGAGTCTGCTATGATGGGAATGTGAAGACGATCCATCGCCCACTTTGTGAAAATGGTCCAGTACCTGCCACATGAAATCTCAGAATGTCGAGAAAAAGAGTATAAACTCTGAACCAGTTGTTGCCATATGATTGCCCCAAATTCCAGATAAACACCATGAAACAACCCATAAAGCACAGTCATAAATGACTTGCTTGCTCCGTCTGAACCGACGCTACACTATGAAAATCCTTTGAAAAGAAGTGTAAAGAGGCCATTCCATTGTGGGGGAAGGCAAGACTTCTTATATTTAGTAACGGTGATTAGGCTTTCGGTCTACCCCATTTGGTAGAGCATGGAGAATAGTTGAGCAGTAGTAATGGAGTCAGGGTTTACCAGAGTGGGTTCATGAGCAAGACCAATTAGGGCACATAAGCGATTCTTGGAGATGGAGGTCTTCTCGTTGTGAATATCAAAGTGAATCCTCTCAGCAACCTTGTCATAATAAGCAAATGAATAAATTTGAGAGAGACAAGTCATGGGACCACTTCTACCTTTGTAAGAGCATCAACAAGAGGAGAGTACTTGAGGCATTCGACGACGTACAGTATGTAGGGTTCATAGACGAAGGGTGTAAGATCAATGATGAGGTTTTGTTGTGGCTAAATGGTAAGAAGGTTGGAGTGAGCAGAGGTTTCTTGAACAAAGGATAATTAGACCATTGATGAATCTTGAGAGGAAGATAATGAACAGTGAGATAGATTGCCCTTTTCTTTATGAGGATTGGTGAGTAACAAAAGAGTAAAGTGGAGCGTGAGAATGAAGAGAATTGTTATCGAGATTTATGAAAGCAAAATATGATTTGAGTGATTGAAGAGTTAGAACACGAAGAGTAAATATTAATCAGATCTTGTATTGATGAAGACTGATTACACGGAATAAGCAGAAGGATATTTGAGTTGCAAAAAGTTATCCTCTACTTCTATCCTCAGTCCCTATTTATAGGGAACATGAGTGTACAAAAAATATACTTAGTCTAAACATTACACTTCGCACAAATATGACTAAGTAAAATAACATAAAATGCGAAACTATACAAACACATTATTTGACTTTTACAATTTTGCTTCTACAATCTCCCCCTTTGTAAACAGTCGAAGCTATTCAGTCCATAAGATTTTGAACATCAAAGTGAATTGTCTTTCGCACTTCTCCATACCAGGAAATCACCTTCTTGAGCTCCTTCTTGTCTCCTTCATTGTTCTTCTTGCAATTGCTCATACGAACAATAAAGTGCGTATATTGCGAAGAAGTATATCTTTCCACCTCTGAGATTTTAAACAAGAATTTCTTGGGCTTCCCCTTTGTATCTCTTCCTGAAAACACCATGCCAAAAGGTTTCAGGCATATCTCCCCAACAACATATTTCGATAATGCTGACTGAGATAAGGTTTCTTCCCAAGGGACATTCACTTCTCTTCCCACTACAGTCGCCTAATTCTTCATTAGTAAGAGCCAAACAATCGAAGTAATTGTCAATGTATGTCTTAACATGTGCGAAGCCTATCTTGAACACTTCAGTCTCAGAGCCTTTAAGCTTATTCTCTTCCATATGCTTCAAAATCAGAGCCACTTGAATCAAATCATTGCAGTTCATCAGAGGAAAATCAGCTACAGTGAAGTCATACTGCTTGTTGTCTGCTCGAATAACAAAATAACGGAAATTTTGAAGCATGTCTTCAAACAATGTATCTTTCTTGATTGTTAACACCTTTTTGATCTTCATTAAAGACCAAACTTCATCCGGATTCTTCCCCAATACAGCATGAAATCTGATTTTCATGTGTATATAATCATCAGGATTATTAAACTTCTCGCTAATTTTGTACTGAGCAGTAATGAAGAGCATTTCATTGATTGGAAAATCTAGCTGACAATTGTCTAAATTTGCAACATCATAACTTCTCTTTGGCTTCTTCTCGAATTCATACATTTCCCTCCCCATAACTTTTGACTCTATAGTTTCGTAAGAGTACAGCTTCGCAGGATCACCTTTGTTCATCGTGGGAGGATCACTTGCCCTTTGCCTCATGATGCTTTGTACTTGCCTCATCCTTTCCAACTCTGCCTCAGCCTCATCTTTCTTCTCCTCCTTCGATTTTTCGTACAACATCCCTTTTCCTTTTCCCACTACATTTGTTTGAGGTTTTGAACTCGAACCTCTTTCTTTTTCCCCAATAGAAATTCCTTTAGCAATCGGTCTTGTGGTTATTGTAGTTGAGGAAATTGGCTTCGTAAGTATTGGAAGAGAAGATGTAATCTGGGTAGATATAACTTTTCCCACTGTCTTCGCATCCTCCTCTTTACTTAAATTCTTCTCTCCCCCTTGCACCCCTGTGAAAGCAGGTGGGGCACTCTTCGGTAGTAAAGAGGTAAAATTGGCGATTGGTGCTAGAGCTTTCTGAATTGCTTGTTCTAAAGTATTAACCTTTAGAGACAAGAACTCAGGAGTGAGAATTTGTGTAGATGAAGATTGCGAAACCACCATTTTGAGCTCAGTCACCAACTTGATCAACTGATCAAACTTCTCCTGGGTTTCTTTTTGATTAGCTTCAAGGATAGGGACAACAACAATCTTTTGTACTTCTGTAGCAACCACATCAATCTTCTTTTGAATTTCGACATGTTGAGAAGTAATATCCCTGATCTCCTTTGCAAGTTCGGTTTTCAACTCTTCAAGCTTAAAGTTGACATCCTACCGAACTTTCTTCACATCCTGTACAAAGAAAACATGACGTTCTTTTGCAATAGTTTTCAAATCTTGGACCACTGAAGAATAATTACTCCCTTGAGCTTTAATGCGAAGCTCATTATTTTTATCAGATTGATCAACCTTCTCCATGATACGCTTCTCAGCACCCTTGAGCATTATATCAACCTCCATTGATGAGATAGAAGACATCCTGCCATAATCAACTTGCGACTGAATAATAGCATTCAGCTTATGATTCAGGATTTTAAATTGCTTTCCTGTCATAAGCATATGATCAGGAATATCCTCCTCCTCTTAATCAAAATGAATGTCTTCAAGTACCCCTCTAAAGGATCCTCCTTCAGTTTCATTATCAGATAAAGGTTGTGAAGGTTGAGGATTTTGTGGTGATTGTGAAGGAAAAAGGGTTGTAAATGGGTTTTGAAGTGGATGATCAAAGATTGATGAGGTTGTGGATAGAGTTGTAGATGGAAATGAAACAAGTGGTAAAGAAATTGGTAAGGTGATTGGTAATGTGGTTTCAACACTCGTGATAGGTGCCCCCGTATCAGATACGTTGACAATCGTATCAGAAATAGGTACCTACTCAGAAACTGATTTGGTAGTGACTATTTCGAGTGGTTCTGTGAGTGGCGTTGTGGTAGATATTTGCGAAGTAGGGGTAATAGAAATTATTGGCAAGGAAACATTTACCGTGGACGTCACCGGTGGAGTTTCTGGAACTATCTCTTCATCAGATGATTCATTGCGAACCACCAACTTCCGTCTTTTTGTTAGAGTACGTTGCATGTTTTTCGCAACGTCTTCAGCTCTTTGCCTTTTTTTTCCTGAAGAGACCGAAGCTTGAATACTGCGAATGGTAACCCCTTTACTGCTCACCTCAGTCTTGCGAATCTTTTTCAATACCCTAGACTTGGAAGGTATTGTTTCTTTCTTCGATTGAGATGAAGTCTCTTCAATATGAACATCTTCATCCTGAGCCTGTTGCAAAGATGGACCTTTCGCATCCTTCTTTGTGGACTTCTTCTTCTTTGATGGTGCAGCTACATCTAATAACACTCCAGTCGGCACCGATTGATCAATTGTTTTCAAATATGTCACCAAGACCTTGTGAGTTTGAGAGACCTTGTGAAGCATCGCATCTGGAATGCGAGCAACATGAATAAAAATTTCCTCATCATCTTCCACTACCTTCGAAAATTGATATGAAAAGAATTCAGCAACTTCAACATCCTCAGGGACAACAATCCCTTCTTTGTCATACACCTTCTCTAGAATCAAACTCCAATACCTCGCATACGAAATTCCTTTTTCAAAGTTTGTGTTTTCTAGACTTTTGACAAATTCCTTCCACAACTGGGTTGCATAATCCACACTGATATCATTGTACAAGCCCATAACCATGGCATATACTTCCATTCTCCCTCTATCCAGTCCAACTGTTCTTCCTGTTAGGCATCAGAGAAAAATTCCAAATAAGAAATTCCATATGCACGGCAACCCAGACTTTCGAAAGTCACTTATCTTCTCAAGCTCTAGTTGATGACCCATCTCATTGAACATATGAATGATTTGAGAGTTAACAGGTTTGAAAAATGGAGGATTGTTTGGAATCTGCAAGAATTCAACTAACATCTTCTTGGAAAGTTTTACCTGTTTGTTGTTTATCAGGTTGAAGGTTATCACATCAGTAGTATGATTGTATGATGTTGTTGAAGCTGCCAAGGATAACCATATCATCGGAACGGAGAATAAACTAAACATGGTAGTGGATAGAGGTGATCGTTTTAGGGCAACGATGAGCATTTCAAGCCTTCGGGATAAGAAGAGACATTTGGATCAACTTGATAATTGGTGCTTTGGATTTTCATCAGGGATAGAGAAAGAACTTCATCAGTGTTGGATTGACTGGCTGCCATTGTTAGGGTTTGAAAGAGATGAAGTTGAACAAGTTTGAATCTTTTGAGGTTTGTGAGAGTTCTGTTCGCGTAACCGTATATAGTGTTCTTGATCCCCCTTTTATAGTTTACCCAAATTGATTTGAAATTAAAGCGGGATGCATTTAATGTTATACGATGTGGCACCTTGAAAATCGGATCATGACTGCAAAAGATAACCATGCTTGAAAAAGTAACTGTCACATCTCCTTGAAAACCGGATAGAATATCAACCATCTTGAGTACACAGCCTGTCAAGTTTCCTGTTATAGAATTTGAACCGTTAAAACCCTTTGCATGGAGTCAAGGCTCTTTCACTTTTGGGATATAAAGTGAAGTCATATGCCAGATTTGCGAAATCATCAGCTTGAGTTGGTTTTACTCAGAACCTCAAGGATTTCGTGTGTGCATTGTGTCACACCCCCAAACCAGAATGGCGGAAACATTCGGGGGTGGATGACTTCACGTAGTATCACAACAATTGAATATTGTAAAGAAAGTAACACAACCATCATATATATAATGAAAACGTATAATGTGGTGTTATACATATTAGCAAAAGAATATTACAATATGATGATAAATGTTCAATAATAAAACACCCTTAGTGTTCCTTCTCCAAAAGCTGGTGGTTACCTGTATTACTGATTCCCTGAGAAATACAAGTGGTTTCGAAAAAGTGTCAACAATTAAGTTGGTGAGTTCATAAGTGTTTTGCATTGAAAAGTATGTCCTTTTTGGTAGTAAATCGATGAATGAGGTTTTCAGAAAATCCAATATTTTCTATAAATGGTTTGAAAAGTTTCCAGAGTTGGAGTGCGTTAGTATGTTCCATACTTGAATAATAATGATAAACTTTGTGCTAAAAATAAAGTGGAACACTAAATGCATATATGAATCTCATAAATCAAACTTGTTTTTATACTTTTATGTGAGTTTTATAACCATACTATTGACACTGTCGGCCTGTAACAACATTCTTCAGGTGTTGTAGTGTTATCACATTTGTCACCCCAGACCTGCCAGTCTAACTATAGCTAATAGTTTAGGTGCGAGGTTGTCAATCCCGTATAGATCTATACACAAGTATCACGCTCTCTCTCCAAGAGATTATGGTATATAATACAGGACTTGAAATGCATACATACGAGTACGTTGAAGTTTGAATATCTCACATTACTTGGTATAAACAGATTTACGATGATAAAGACTTTACTTCATTTGAAAGTATTTCATTTGTCAAGATGTATATGTAAAATGTATGAATAACTTGTTAACTATACTCATTATAGTTTCTCAAAAGTATGTTTCCATTTAGTAAGAATAACTTGGTGATATAATAGCCCTCTAAACATAAAGATGTTTGTATCAATACCCTATAAGATAGATATTATAATTATGTTTATAAAAACGATACTTTGACTTGTAATGTACTTGTATTCCCCCCCTAAAACATGAAAAGAATTGAAAAGTAGGGGCATGAAATCACCCGTTTGGTTTGAAGAGAGAGAGGCTAGAGTTGAGCAGAACTTCGACCGCGGAAAGTTGCGTCTTCGGGCTCTTCGGGGATCTCTGCAACGTAGATCTTTCGTCGGGGGCTCGAGTGCGGAAACCGAGGGCGTCAGGATGATCTCTGGGGCTTAGAAGTATGGGAGAGTGACTTAGGATTTGAGAATGTGTGCAAAAACTCGAAGCTTAACTTCTCTATTTATAGGCTGGAAACTCCTCGTACGCGGGGCGTACAACCGGAGTACGCTGGGCGTACTCGGTACGCGGGGCATACTTTGGTTACGCGGGGCGTAACAATGCGTCATGGCTTACGACTCCGGTCTAGCTAAGCGTAGAGGTGCAGCCGATGGGACTCGACTCTGGGTCTAGTACACGGGGCGTACTCCCATATTACGCGGGGCGTAATCCCGGCTCCCGTCTTCTAAATTCCGTAACTTTCGCGTACGGGCTCCGTTTTTCGCGTTCTTTATATCCACGCGTAGGTGAGATTATGCTCTACAACTTTCATTTAGACTCCGTCGGCTAGTTTTGACTTTATTTTTAATGATATATTTTTAATAGGCTGGGACTCCTAAAGTCCGTTAAAAATTCATAGTTTCTTTATTCGACGTCGGTTTTCGTTTGTCTTTTTATCCATTTGCTCCTATTGTGGAGATCTTCAACTCTCATTTAAGTTGCATTAGCTAATTAACACTGGATCTTCAATTTGAGTTTTTTAGCCCTCTACTACTGTTACGAAACTTTGAAAATTCGTAACTTCTTCATACGAGGTCCAAATTGGGCGATCTTTTTATGTATGTTTACAGTTTAGCGGACTCTACATCTTTTGTTTAGATACTTAAGGCAAAAATGCATTTTATTGAAATTTCACTTTTTACGTTAAATAGCGTTTTAACGGCGTGTCAAAAATATACGAGTGGTTATAATTTCTTCAATATAACCCGGTTTTGAACATTCTTTATGTTTTCGGAAACGTTGACACGTTATCTAATATTTGATGCATCGCAACTTAGATATTTGAACACTTTATTTTCAAGGTTAATTTAGTTGGTTCCAAATAGTTTTTGTTATATTTGACATTTGAGCGTTACACTGCTTTGGAAAAATATAGGGTTGTCACACCATCCCCCCTGTTAAGGGAATTTCGTCCTGAAATTTAATCTAATATAGAGTTTACAGGTTAGGAAAAAGATGCGGGTATTTCTGTTTCATATGATCCTCGCGTTCCCAGGTGTATTCAGGTTCTCGCTTGGCGTTCCAGCGGACCTTTACAATAGGTATGCGGCTTTGTTTATTCCTTTTTATTTCCCGATCCATGATCTCTACTGGTTCCTCTACAAATTGGAGATTTTCATTTATTGCGATTTCGTCTAGAGGGATGACAAGGGTCTCATCAGACAAGAACTTCTTTAGGTTTGATACGTGAAAGGTAGAGTGTACGTTGTGGAGCTCCTGAGATAACCTAAGTTTGTAGGCCACTGGACCGATCCTGGCAAGGATCTCGAAGGGTCCAATGTATCTTGGGTTTAGTTCTTTGCGCTTCCCGAAGCGTATTAACCCCTTCCAGGGCGAGAGTTTTAGTAGGACTCGATCTTCGACCTGGAATTCCAAGGGTTTCCGTCTTTTATCTGCGTAACTCTTTTGTCTGTCCCTTGATGCTTTTAGACGTTCCCGAATCTGAACAATCTTCTCCGTAGTTTCCCTTATGATTTCTGGTCCAGTGAGCGTGTTGTCTGTTGCTTGTCCTTTTGCTAGCTGTGTGTCCCCCACTTCGGCCCAGCACAAAGGTGACCTGCATTTGCGGCCATAGAGGGCTTTGAACGGGGCAGCCTCTATACTAGTGTGGTAGCCGTTATTATACGAGAATTCGACCAAGGGAAGATGTGTGTCCCATGCCTTACCAAAATCGATTACGCAGGACCTCTGCATATCTTCTAGAGTTTGTATGGTTCTCTTGCTCTGGCCGTCAGTTTGTGGGTGATAAGCGGTACTCATGTCTAGCCTTGTCCCCAAAGCTTTTTGTAGCGACTGCCAGAACCTTGAGGTGAACCTACTATCTCGGTCCGAGATAATGGATATGGGTACACCATGTAGTCGTACAATTTCTCTGAGGTATGTCCTAGTTAGCTTCTCTAATTTATCCGTCTCTTTGATCAGTAGGAAGTGAGCTGATTTAGTTAACCTGTCGACAATCACCCAGATAGTGTCGAGTCCGTTTGCGGTTCTGGGTAGTTTGGTTATGAAATCCATGGGTATACGTTCCCACTTCCATTCTGGTATTTCTGGTTGTTGCAATAATCCTGAGGGCTTTTGGTATTCTACTTTGACCTTGGCGCACGTCAGACATTTACTCACGTAGGTAGCAATTTCGGCCTTCATGTTCAGCCACCAATACGACTTCTTGAGGTCGAGATACATCTTATCGGAGCCGGGGTGTATGGAGTATCGTGTTTTATGGGCTTCGTTCATGACGACATCTCTGAATCCGCCAAACTTCAGCGTCCAGATCCGATCCATGAAGTAATGAACTCCATCATTCTTGATCTCAAACTTCTTATCCATTCCCCTTAAGGCTTCCCCCGCCACATTTACCGATGTTAAGGCTTCTATCTGGGCTTCTTTGATTTGTGTGGACAAGTGTGAATGGATTGTCATGGTTAAAGACTTCACTCTGCGGCCCGAGTATTCCTTCCGGCTGAGTGCATCGGCCACCACGTTAGCCTTTCCGGGATGATACCGAATCTCGCATTCATAATCATTTAGTAGTTCTACCCACCGTCTTTGTCTCATGTTGAGTTCTTTCTGGTTGAGAATATGTTGGAGGCTTTTGTGGTCGGTGAATATCGTACATTTCGTGCCGTAGAGATAGTGTCTCCATATCTTCAGAGTGAAGATGACTGCTCCTAGTTCAAGATCGTGCGTTGTGTAGTTTACTTCGTGCGTCTTTAGTTGCCTTGAGGCGTAGGCGATGACCTTCCCTCGTTGCATCAGGACACACCCAAGTCCTTGGTTTGATGCATCGCAATAGACCACGAAGTCCTCCGTTCCTTCGGGCAAGGTTAGGATAGGCGCACTACATAAGGCTCGCTTTAGTGTTTGAAACGAGGCGTCTTGTTTTTCTCCCCAGTCGAAGGTCATACTCTTCTAAGTTAGGGTGGTAAGTGGTTTGGCAATCTTCGAAAAATTCTGTATGAACCTTCGGTAATACCCGACAAGTCCCAAAAATTGTCGGATTTCTGTAGGGGTCCTTGGTGTGGTCCAACTTTCTATTGCCTTAAACTTAGAAGGATCCACGTGTATCCCCCTCCTTGCTTACTACATGTCCTAGGAAATCCACTTTCCGAATCCAAAATTCGCACTTGGAAAATTTTGCGTAAAGCTTCTCTGCTCTCAACGTTTCCAAAACTTGGCGGAGGTGTTGGCTATGTTCTTCCTGGCTTCTAGAATAGATGAGTATATCATCTATGAACACAATCACGAATTTATCTACGAAGGGACGACATACTCGGTTCATCAAGTCCATGAACACCGCTGGAGCATTTGTCAATCCGAAGGGCATTACTACAAACTCGTAGTGACCATAACGTGTTCGGAAAGCCGTTTTAGGGATGTCTCCTTCCAGCACTCGCAGTTGGTGATAACCAGATCTTAGATCGATCTTTGAGAAGTAGCTTGCTCCCTGCAGTTGGTCGAACAGATCGTCTATGTGCGGTAGGGGATATCAGTTCTTGATCGTTAGTTTGTTCAGCTCCCGATAATCGATGCACATGCGAAAGGATCCGTCCTTCTTTTTCACGAATAGGACTGGTGCTCCCCATGGTGAGAAGCTCGGTCTGATGAATCCCGTGCTCAGCAACTCGTTTAATTGACTGGACAGTTCCTGCATCTCGGCTGGGGCTAAACGGTAAGTCGATTTTGCTACTGGGGTAGCTCCGGGGATTAAGTCGATTCTGAACTCAACTTGACGCTCTGGTGGAATTCCTGGAAGATCTTCTGGGAAAATATCTGGGAAGTTGCAGACTTCCGGAATGTCTTTAATGTTCTTCGGTTCTTGTTTCTAGTCCACTACGTGGGCTAGAAAGGCATGGTATTCCTTACGAAGATATTTTTATGCCTTAACACAGGAGATGATTTGTAAACTTGAACTAGGTTTGTCACCATAAATGACAAGGGTTTCGCCGTTTGGCAGATTTAGGCGAACGGCCCTTTCGTGACAAAGTATATCGGCATGGTGAAGGCTCAACCAGTCCATACCGATGATGACATCGAAACTTCTTATCGAGATGGGCATAAGATCGACTCGAAACAAGCGCTCGTTTAAATTTAGTGTGCACCCTACGTACAAATCGTTTGCGTTTTCTGTCTTACCGTTTGCCATTTCTATAGTGAATATTTTATTGAGTGGTTGGGGTTTTTGACTAAGTAGGTGTTTGACTTTATGACTCAAAAAACTTCTCTCCGCACCGCAGTCAAAGAGTATGCATGCATAAGTGTTGTTGAGTAGGAACGTACCCGTAACCACCGTGGGGTCTGCTACTGCTTCATTCTGCCCTATTGCCAGCACTCTCCCCACACCGCCAACGTTCCTTGTCTTGGGGCAGTCCCTTTTGAAGTGCCCAGTTTCTCCACACCCATAACATGCCTGGCTTATCCCAGTACCAGGAACTTGAGTGACTGGTCGCGCTGGCGCCTTATAGAAACGGGCTGTGTGCCCTTTCTTGTCGCAGTTCTTACAGTGCATCTCGCGGCAATTACCGTGGTGATGGTAGTTGCACTTGCTGTACTTGGGCAGATTCCCCGCATATGGTTTTGTTGGCACAGGGGTAGCAGGAGTTGTGGTGGGGGTAGTAGCAGCATGAACCGCAACCATTTGCTTCTTTGAAGGTTCTTGCGAAGTTTGCCCCTTTCTTTTGTTCCAGAATTTCTTGTTGTTGTTGTTGTTGTTGTTGTTGGCATTGATCTCGTTGTTGCTGTTCCCTTTGGTTGGTTCAGCCATGATAGCCGTGACTCATTGACAGACACCAAGATCAACAAGAGATTGCGCCAGTTCCTTGGCGCTGGCGAAGGTCATGGGTTTGGAAGCTAACACACTTCCTCGAAGTTGGGGTGATAGTCCCCAAATGTATCTATCGACCTTTTGGCTTTCCAGGATTAACATTCCTGGACAAAGTGTTATTAAGTCACTGAACCTGTTGGTGTAACCTGCTATGTCCGAGCCTACCATCGAAAGGTTCCACAGTTCCTATTCAAGCTTCTGAATCTCGCCTCTTGGGCAGTATTCTCGAAGGAGCATTCGTTTCAAGTTTTCCCAACCCATGGAGTTCGCCACCACTAGGGTTAGTGTCTGGACGTGGCCGTTCCACCACGTCAGGGCACGTTCAGAGAAAGTAAAAGCAGCAAACTTTACTTTTCTTTCTTCAGGACATGCACAGATTTCGAATACAGCTTCCGTTTTCTCTATCCATTGAGATAGAGCCAATACTCCCCCAGTCCCATAAAGGGAATAGGATTTCCGTTGGTGAAGTCTTTGTAAGTGCATACCCCTGAACGGCCTTGACCTTGGCCATTTGTAAACCTGTTTGTTCCTCCCCCCGATCCGTTGTTGCTCATTTGAGCCATCGCTGCGGTTACAGCAGTCTGGAACATAACGGCATCCATAGTTTGAGGAGGTGGTGGAGGTGGTGTTGAAGTTGTGTTTCTGCGTGTTGATCTACGAGGGGGCATGTTCTGGTAGAGAAAAATAAGAATGAATACTATAAGTTTCTAATGTTTTGATAATCGTGTGTTAGTTGTAGTTTATGGTTTCAAGGTAGGCATAGTAATTTTTGTTAACACCCATAAGTTCCGAGAGGTATACAAAGAAGTACCTTCATATTCATATATAAAGGTCACACATGAGGTGTGTTAGATGACGTTTCTTGTTTGAAAATTTGACCTACCTAGAGGTCTCCGATTACAGATACAAAAGGAAATAAGGGAAGAAACTTTTATCCAAAATCCTATTTTATAACAAAATTGTTGGGGTTTGAACAAGCTCTACTTGCGGCGTGTTGCACGTTTGGAGCTAGATTCGGCATCCGACTGCTTGACTCCCATCAAGCGCCTCTCGAGATCTGCTTACTGTTCCTTCATCTCCCTTATTTCTGCTAGTGCCGTTATCATTTGGTTCTGAAGCGACCCTGTGTAGATTTGGGTATTCTCATGTAGTCCTTCCAAATGACGGATGTCTGCGGCGTTACCTTGAGTAGCAGCATTGACCTCGCGAACTCTGGTGGCTTGCCTGTCCATCTCGTAGTTCTGGGTAGCTATAGCGTTCACAATTACAGGAAGTGCTCGATCAGCTGAGCCTCCCCCACTGACATTGTAAAAATCTCGGCACATGCCGAAAGGAGGGCGTACACCTTGCTGGCGGCTTCAGTAGTAGAGGTGACTTCCCCACATGGGAATGGGTCCTGGTTGATATGGTCTGATTTTGGGAGGATGAGGGATGGGAGGGTCGATTACTTCCGGCTCGGAGTCCGTTCCACTAGAAATTTCCTCGACCTCTTCGTCGACTTCGAATTCCTCTCCGACTTCGACTTCGAATTTTTCTTTGATAACCCCTTCGGGTTCCTCCTCGGCCTCTTCTTCGATTTCCTCTAGGTCTTCCTCCGGGTCTTCTTCAATCCAACCGTCGTTGCCTTGGTTTGGGTAGTAGGGATCTCCTGGTAAATGGAATCCGGCCATTTGTCTGTACTAGGATAGAGATATGAGAATTTTATAAGAAAAGAAATTTCTATTTAACGACTTACTATTTTTAACTATATTTTTACGGAGCACAAATATTTTATTGTACAACTATTTTTAACAATACTCCTATAGTATTTCAAATTGGCGAATCTAAAATAATTTTGTATTTGGTAAGTTTTTGGCTTGTTGTCCATTATGACCATTCCTCGACGTACATTGGTCAAATCCAGGATAAATATAGTTGATCAGGCTATATTTATTCTCGACCTGATTACATACCCCGAGGCTCAATCGTAGTGTCGTAACTTGCCTTAATACTTTTTAGAAAACTTGTTATGATACGAGATTAATGCATGCTAGTAAAAATGTATATCTTTAAAAGGAAGTATATTGTTCATGAAAACGTTTCGTCAGAGGGTTTTTGGTCCCCTTTGCATTTATAGTTTGTATATCTTATGTGGTTCGATATACTTAGTTCACTATAAACAATGCTCTGATACCAATCTGTCACACCCCCAAACCAGAATGGCGGAAACATTCGGGGGTGGATGACTTCACGTAGTATCACAAAAATTGAATATTGTAAAGAAAGTAACACAACCATCATATATATAATGAAAACGTATAATGTGGCGTTATACATATTAGCAAAAGAATATTACAATATGATGATAAATGTTCAATAATAAAACATCCTTAGTGTTCCTTCTCCAAAAGTTGGTGGTTACCTGTATTACTGATTCCCTGAGAAATACAAGTGGTTTCGAAAAAGTGTCAACAATTAAGTTGGTGAGTTCATAAGTGTTTTGCATTGAAAAGTATGTTCTTTTTGGTAGTAAATCGATGAATGAGGTTTTCAGAAAATCCAATATTTTCTATAAATGGTTTGAAAAGTTTCCAGAGTTGGAGTGCGTTAGTATGTTCCATACTTGAATAATAATGATAAACTTTGTGCTAAAACTAAAGTGGAACACTAAATGCATATATGAATCTCGTAAATCAAACTTGTTTTTATACTTTTATGTGAGTTTTATAACCATACTATTGACACTGTCGGCCTGTAACAACATTCTTCAGGTGTTGTAGTGTTATGACATTTGTCACCCCAGACCTGCCGGTCTAACTATAGCTAATAGTTTAGGTGCGGGGTTGTCAATCCCGTATAGATCTATACACAAGTATCACGCTCTCTCTCCAAGAGATTATTGTAACGCCCGTAGATCAGGGCTAGTCAATTTAGAGACGATAGGCGTCAAAAATGAATTTTTGATGAAAGATTATTTAGAATGAATAATCTTAACTAAGTTATAGTATATGTTACAAGGTTTCCGTACATATAAAGAACGCCGAAATCCGAGTTATAACGAAGAAGTTATGACCTGTCGAAGTTTCGCGACAGAACCGGCACGACATAGCGCGACGTAAAAAGTGAATTTACGTTAGAGCAATATTTAGCCTTAGCAATCTAAATGAAAGTCGTAGAATACGTTAAACCATGAGCGTGCATAAAAAGAACGCCCAAATCTAACTTCGTATGAGGAAGTTATGATTTTTCGAAGTTTAGACTTAGCAGTATGCAGCCCGAATGCTCGATTTGAGACCGAGCGGTTTCTAGCCGAAACAATCTAAATGAGAATTGAAGATCTCATTAATTTTAGTAAAACGATAAAAAGATAGGCGAAAACGGACGTCGGATGAAGAAGTTATGATTTTATAACGGAGTTTTCCTGTCCCGGCCTATTAAAAATAATTAATAAAAATAAAGTCAAAATTAGCCGACGGAGTCTAAACGAAAGTCGTAGAGCATGGTCTCACCTTCGCGTGGATATAAAGAACGTCAAAAACGGAGTTCGTATGAAGAAGTTATGAATTTCCGAAGTTTATTAATCATTTTATATTTATTTTTAATTCAAAATCGGAAGCATTATCCGAAGCCGAGTCACCGGTGTGATCCGGAGTACGCCCCGCGTACGAGGTTACGCTACCGCGTACTCAGCATAGTGTCGACACTTCGGATGACGCATGCAATGACGATTTCGGACGCGTACGCGCTGCGTACGCCTGTACGCCCCGCGTACTCCGAGGCTCCAGCCTCTATATAAAGGATCCGAAGACAGCCTTCTTTGTTGTTCATTTTCTTCTCTTCTCTCTAGTCTTTAGCATCGTTTTTCGTGCCGAAGCTATCCCGAAGCCCCGGTATTATACTCTAGCCCCGAGGCAAGTCCCGAGACCCCGAAGATCCCGAGAAGCGCGGTTCCCGACCCGAAGCTCTGCCCGTGAGAAGTTCGATTTTTGTAGAGATCTTCCAGATCTACCGGAGAATACTACTTCTGCGAGTCGTAGTGCTGTCCGATCATCTTCTAATCAAGTGAGTGTGTGGTTACTTTCTTCTAACGCATAATTATGAAGTATTTTATACGAAATACGTGTTATGTGTATAGTTTTGTTGTTATGTGTGTGAATGTATATTCACTTTCTTCTATCTCATAGATCTGATTTATTCTCTATGAAATACGTGTTATGTGGGTGTGCCTCATCTGTTATGTGGAATAGGTATTGAATGAGAATGTTATACAGGTTTCAAACTATGGATAAAAATATATATTTTTATCTACTAATATGTTGGGTAGAACATGGGGAGACAGTTGATGTGTGATAAACAGATGAGAGGCCCCGATGTTGTTGTTGTTGATCTAGTTATTCAGCGAGTATGGATTAGATCAAGAGGTTAGTTTAGATCCGTGAGTAGGGATCAAATCAAGAGGTCAGTTTAGATCCGTGAGTAGGGATCAGATTTAGAGGTTAGTTTTAGATCCGTGAGTATGGATCAGGTAAAGAGATAAACTTGCTATTAGTCCGGGAGTATGGATTAAGACTAAGTTAATTGTCCCTAGTCCGGGAGTATGGATTGGGCACAGTTATAGATCCGGGAGTATGGATCAGATATGGATTAAGATTAAGATAATTGTCCCTAGTCCGGGAGTATGGATTGGGCACAGTTATAGATCCGGGAGTATGGATCAGATCAGGATTAAGGTATAGTTAATTGTCCCTATTCCGGGAGTATGGATTGGGTACAATTATTGATCCGGGAGTATGGATCAGATCAGGAGGTAGTTTTAGAACCGTGGGTATGGATCGGGTAGTTTTAGATCCATGAGTAGGGATCAGGTAAAGAGGAAAAATATTAGATGCGAGAGTTTAGATCGTGTCATTGTGAGGATCAATGGGGTGGGTTAAGAGTTGTCTTTATATGGTGAAATTGTGCAGGTTTGAATGTTCTATATTTATAAATATATGATATAACATTGTGGGATGAAAACCCTATATGCTCACCAGGCTCCCAAGCCTGACCCACTCAGTTTTCTTTGTATCACAGGTATTAGTACGAAGACATATTTCACAGAGAGATTTAAAGGAGATATAAATCAATTGTGTAATTAAATGTAAGTTCTGTTTATGCTTATATGTCTGTATCGGAACATGACATCCCGAGGTTTTATTATTAAATGAAAATAAATTCTCTTTGAGAAATGTTTTGATAAGTTATTATCATATTTTGTTTTGGGAACAAATTCCGCAACCGTTTTCTTTAAACGATTACTCTGATTTATAAAACAAAGCATAAACAAATCGGTCTTTTCTGGCCGTGAAAAATGGGGATGTCACAGTTGGTATCAGAGCATTAGTTTAAGCGAACTAGGAATTTGTAGGAAATTTCTAGACTTAAACTTAGAATGCTAAGTAATGATTGTGAGGAGTGTGTCTAAAATATGTTAGGTAGTACACCTAAATTGACACAAGCACTAGTTCATTTTAGGAATGATGCCTAAAATGCTTTTATGTGCTAAATGTTTTGTGTGATAGCTATATTGATGCTATTATTTGTTCGGATCTATGGTCTATTGCCGACCAGATCTGGAAACCTTATGTGTTTAGGATTCTAAGCGTACGTCTACGATATTAGAACTAGCATGTAAACGTTTCGGAGTGATAAGGATGATTTGAATATCTATCGTGAATAAGGATCTAATTTCACCTTATTGGGTGTGTAGATCAAAAATGGTGAGAACAAGAAGTGGGGTTGGAAATGCTGATGAAAACAGGAATCAACCACCTGTGGTTGAGCAAGCACCTGTTGTAGCAGCAGCACCAGAGCCGATAACAATGGCTGAGGTGCAAGCGATGATACAGATGATGTTGGATCGCCAAATGGAGGAGACAAGGCGATTACTCCAACAGAATCGTGAGGAAGTGTCACTTCAAGTGGAAGAGCCTGAAGTGAATGGAGGGCATTCAGAGGGAGGTAACTACAGTGGGACGGTTGGACGAGCAGAACCCCCAGTAGTAGAAAGGAATGACCCAGAGAGAGAAAGAAACAGGGATGGGCGTATGTATAAAAATTTCTTGGGCGCCAAACCGCCAAGTCTTTCTGGAAGCCCAAAGCCTGTTGAGATTATGGACTGGATCTCCGAAATGGAGATGGTGTTTGAGAGTTGCGACTGTAGCAACAAACAGAAGACTGTCTTTGCAGTTAGACAACTAAAGACCGGAGTCTTGAGCTGGTGGAAGTTACTGGCAGATATGATGCCTCGAGGGGAAGCCCTGAAGATGTCTTGGGAATCATTCCTGGAGCAGTTAAAGATGCAGTACTGCTCAGAGATAGATCTGATTGATCTGAACAATGAATTCCAGAACATGAAGAAAGGTAAATTGAGCATTGATGATTATGCTACTACATTTACCGAAAAGATGAAGTTATTTCCATACTTAGTGCCATCTGAACTCTCAAAAATTGAGAGGTTCGCAAATGGACTGCCTGCCGACTTTGGCCCAACGGTCAAGATGGCAACTACTTTGAAGACAGCAGTCCGAGCAGCAAAAAATTGTGGAGACCCAGTTAAAGGAAAGGGGTCTGGAGAGAAACGAGGTGGGTGAGAAAAGAAAGATGGAGGGATCTTCAAGGTCCAATGAGAAGAGAATATTTTCGAAGTATGATTCGAAGAAGCTCGAGGGAGGAGCACAATGGTGTGACAAGTGCAAAAGGAAGCACATTGGTGAATGCTCTAAAGAAATGACCTGCTTTAAATGCGGGAAGACTGGTCATTATGCCAGCAAATGCCCAACCAAAAGAGAAGTCTGCTTTAAGTGTGGCGAAGAAGGCCACTTCAAGCAAAACTGCCCAAGAAGAGAAGAGGCTATAAGGCCAAATGCACCACCGAAACCAAAAGCATTCCACATGATCCTTGATGAAGCAGATGGCATTGCAAGGAATCAGGAATGAGGATTTTATATCCAAAGATCAAGATATAAAGTAGCGATATGAAAAGTAACATGTGGTGTAGCCTATTAGAGGCATAGTATAGGGTGAACTTGAACTTTTGTGTAACCGTTTCAAGGAAATAATATAAACCCTAGTTTTGCTATCTGATGTATTGATTGATTATGTGATTTTCTTGTATGGTGACTTGGTCGACTGCAGGACAATACTTGGGACAAGTATGAGTAGGTGTGAAAGGTAGTAGATGCATATACTACCGGAAGCACAGGACTCGCACTTGGATCAGGGAAAGTCGCAAGGTTACCAAGAAACTAGTGATTGATTCCATTTTATTCTGGTATGTCATTACCATTGTTTCGGTGATGACTAGTAAGATGGTTCTTGTTCCGACCCTAGTGGTCATGTTTAATTTGAGTTCGACGGCGAGGAGTATGTACGTGGTCTAGAGGACCGAGTTAGATGTAGCATCTGACTTAAGTCAGAAGGTTGAAGTTAATGCGATTGATAGTGTCGCTCTCGTTGTTAAAAGAAGTTTGTAGGCAGAAATGCTACATGCTGAAATGTGATTATATCGCATTAGAATATGAAGGAAGGTATATTCCATTCTGGAATTTAACTTTATTAAAGGCCGAGTCTAAGCGTCGCATCGTGCGATGAGAGGTCGATAGAGCACGACCCATCGGTTTGTTACATTGGATAAAGGAATATATTTATCCTAAGAAGAAGAAAGAGTTCGCAATAAGGACTTATTTTGTAACTCGAAGGTTATGATTGAAAGTCCAAGATAGTACGAAGAGCAGATGCAGGATTGAGCATCAAGGTTATTACTTAGAATGGAAAGATAATTTATGGAGTCAGTATGCGAATCCTATTTCGTTGATGATTCCGGGACGTAATCATCCTAAGGGGGAGATAATTGTAACGCCCGTAGATCAGGGCTAGTCAATTTAGAGACGATAGGCGTCAAAAATGAATTTTTGATGAAAGATTATTTAGAATGAATAATCTTAACTAAGTTATAGTATATGTTACAAGGTTTCCGTACATATAAAGAACGCCGAAATCCGAGTTATAACGAAGAAGTTATGACCTGTCGAAGTTTCGCGACAGAACCGGCACGACATAGCGCGACGTAAAAAGTGAATTTACGTTAGAGCAATATTTAGCCTTAGCAATCTAAATGAAAGTCGTAGAATACGTTAAACCATGAGCGTGCATAAAAAGAACGCCCAAATCTAACTTCGTATGAGGAAGTTATGATTTTTCGAAGTTTAGACTTAGCAGTATGCAGCCCGAATGCTCGATTTGAGACCGAGCGGTTTCTAGCCGAAACAATCTAAATGAGAATTGAAGATCTCATTAATTTTAGTAAAACGATAAAAAGATAGGCGAAAACGGACGTCGGATGAAGAAGTTATGATTTTATAACGGAGTTTTCCTGTCCCGGCCTATTAAAAATAATTAATAAAAATAAAGTCAAAATTAGCCGACGGAGTCTAAACGAAAGTCGTAGAGCATGGTCTCACCTTCGCGTGGATATAAAGAACGTCGAAAACGGAGTTCGTATGAAGAAGTTATGAATTTCCGAAGTTTATTAATCATTTTATATTTATTTTTAATTCAAAATCGGAAGCATTATCCGAAGCCGAGTCACCGGTGTGATCCGGAGTACGCCCCGCGTACGAGGTTACGCTACCGCGTACTCAGCATAGTGTCGACACTTCGGATGACGCATGCAATGACGATTTCGGACGCGTACGCGCTGCGTACGCCTGTACGCCCCGCGTACTCCGAGGCTCCAGCCTCTATATAAAGGATCCGAAGACAGCCTTCTTTGTTGTTCATTTTCTTCTCTTCTCTCTAGTCTTTAGCATCGTTTTTCGTGCCGAAGCTATCCCGAAGCCCCGGTATTATACTCTAGCCCCGAGGCAAGTCCCGAGACCCCGAAGATCCCGAGAAGCGCGGTTCCCGAGCCGAAGCTCTGCCCGCGAGAAGTTCGATTTTTGTAGAGATCTTCCAGATCTACCGGAGAATACTACTTTTGCGAGTCGTAGTGCTGTCCGATCATCTTCTAATCAAGTGAGTGTGTGGTTACTTTCTTCTAACGCATAATTATGAAGTATTTTATACGAAATACGTGTTATGTGTATAGTTTTGTTGTTATGTGTGTGAATGTATATTCACTTTCTTCTATCTCATAGATCTGATTTATTCTCTATGAAATACGTGTTATGTGGGTGTGCCTCATCTGTTATGTGGAATAGGTATTGAATGAGAATGTTATACAGGTTTCAAACTATGGATAAAAATATATATTTTTATCTACTAATATGTTGGGTAGAACATGGGGAGACAGTTGATGTGTGATAAACAGATGAGAGGCCCCGATGTTGTTGTTGTTGATCTAGTTATTCAGCGAGTATGGATTAGATCAAGAGGTTAGTTTAGATCCGTGAGTAGGGATCAAATCAAGAGGTCAGTTTAGATCCGTGAGTAGGGATCAGATTTAGAGGTTAGTTTTAGATCCGTGAGTATGGATCAGGTAAAGAGATAAACTTGCTATTAGTCCGGGAGTATGGATTAAGACTAAGTTAATTGTCCCTAGTCCGGGAGTATGGATTGGGCACAGTTATAGATCCGGGAGTATGGATCAGATATGGATTAAGATTAAGATAATTGTCCCTAGTCCGGGAGTATGGATTGGGCACAGTTATAGATCCGGGAGTATGGATCAGATCAGGATTAAGGTATAGTTAATTGTCCCTATTCCGGGAGTATGGATTGGGTACAATTATTGATCCGGGAGTATGGATCAGATCAGGAGGTAGTTTTAGAACCGTGGGTATGGATCGGGTAGTTTTAGATCCATGAGTAGGGATCAGGTAAAGAGGAAAAATATTAGATGCGAGAGTTTAGATCGTGTCATTGTGAGGATCAATGGGGTGGGTTAAGAGTTGTCTTTATATGGTGAAATTGTGCAGGTTTGAATGTTCTATATTTATAAATATATGATATAACATTGTGGGATGAAAACCCTATATGCTCACCAGGCTCCCAAGCCTGACCCACTCAGTTTTCTTTGTATCACAGGTATTAGTACGAAGACATATTTCACAGAGAGATTTAAAGGAGATATAAATCAATTGTGTAATTAAATGTAAGTTCTGTTTATGCTTATATGTCTGTATCGGAACATGACATCCCGAGGTTTTATTATTAAATGAAAATAAATTCTCTTTGAGAAATGTTTTGATAAGTTATTATCATATTTTGTTTTGGGAACAAATTCCGCAACCGTTTTCTTTAAACGATTACTCTGATTTATAAAACAAAGCATAAACAAATCGGTCTTTTCTGGCCGTGAAAAATGGGGATGTCACAATTATGGTATATAATACAGGACTTGAAATGCATACATACGAGTACGTTGTAGTTTGAATATCTCACATTACTTGGTATAAATAGATTTACGATGATAAAGACTTTACTTCATTTGAAAGTATTTCATTTGTCAGGATGTATATGTAAAATGTATGAATAACTTGTTAACTATACTCATTATAGTTTCTCAAAAGTATGTTTCCATTTAGTAAGAATAACTTGGTGATATAATAGCCCTCTAAACATAAAGATGTTTGTATCAATACCCTATATGATAGATATTATAATTATGTTTATAAAAACGATACTTTGACTTGTGATGTACTTGTATTTCCCCCCTAAAACATGAAAAGAATTGAAAAGTAGGGGCATGAACTCACCCGTTTGGTTTGAAGAGAGAGAGGCTGGAGTTGAGCAGAACTTCGACCGCGGAAAGTTGCATCTTCGGGCTCTTCGGGGATCTCTGCAGCGTAGATCTTTCGTCGGGGGCTCGAGTGCGGAAACCGAGGGCGTCGGGATGATCACTGGGGCTTAGAAGTATGGGAGAGTGACTGAGGATTTGAGAATATGTGCAAAAACTCGAAGCTTAACCTCTCTATTTATAGGCTAGAAACTCCTCGTACGCGGGGCGTACTACCGGAGTACGCTGGGCGTACTCGGTACGCGGGGCGTACTTCGGTTACACGGGGCGTAACAATGCATCATGGCTTACGACTCCGATCTAGCTAAGCGTAGAGGTGCAGCCGATGGGACTCGACTCTGGGTCTAGTACGCGGGGCGTAATCCCGGCTCCCGTCTTCTAAATTCCGTAACTTTCGCGTACGGGCTCCATTTTTTGCGTTCTTTATATCCACGCGTAGGTGAGATTATGCTCTACAACTTTCATTTAGACTCCGTCGGCTAGTTTTGACTTTATTTTTAATGATATATTTTTAATAGGCCTGGACTCCTAAAGTCCGTTAAAAATTCATAGTTTCTTTATTCGACGTCGGTTTTCGTTTGTCTTTTTATCCATTTGCTCCTATTGTGGAGATCTTCAACTCTCATTTAGGTTGCGTTAGCTAATTAACACTCGATCTTCAATTCGAGTTTTTTTAGCCCTCTACTACTGTTACGAAACTTTGAAAATTCGTAACTTCTTCATACGAGGTCCAAATTGGGCGATCTTTTTATATATGTTTACAGTTTAGCGGACTCTACATCTTTTGTTTAGATACTTAAGTCAAAAATGCATTTTATTGAAATTTCACTTTTTACGTTAAATAGCGTTTTAACGGCGTGTCGAAAATATACGAGTGGTTATAATTTCTTCAATATAACCCGGTTTTGAATGTTCTTTATGTTTTTGGAAACCTTGACACGTTATCTAATATTTGATGCATCCCAACTTAGATATTTGAACACTTTATTTTCAAGGTTAATTTAGTTGGTTCCAAATAGTTTTTGTTATATTTGACATTTGAGCGTTACACTGCTTTGGAAAAATATAGGGTTGTCACACATTGTGTCAACAAAATAAGATGAGAAACAAAATAATTTTTTTTTTGAATTCTGTGATGTCAAAAATTCAATTTGACATGAATGCAGTTACACCCCCGGCAAAGGTTGCTTCGTTAATCATCAAGAGAGACAATTAACAGCTTGTGTAGTTTCACGTGAATTACAATCGAATACTTTTAAATAATTATCGAAGGGCGTCTTTTAAAAGGTATTTTGGGTTGGTTTCAAATTTCATTATATATCAGCCTTAACATAAGGTGATAAATTGTAAATGAAATTACTTGTATGACCAGTGTAGTCGGTGACAAGTTGGCTTTTGAAAATATTTATCATGACTAGGATTTGCAAATAAAACTCACACAGAAATCATATTCAAAATTTTTTTTGAACTGGATCTTGTTGGGTAACAAACATCGTGGGTTGCGAATATTTGATCAAGACCACACATGCGAATTGAATATGATTTGGAGTTTCGAAATTTTCGTACTGAAAAAAAAGTTTTGTTAAAATCTGGAACGATGTTCCCCGTCAATTCCTTAAGGTTTATGATGTTTGGGTTTCACTTCCATCACGGTCTCATGATGTTAGATCATAAACACAGACTTGTAATTTGTCTAGGTTTTGATTGGTTTCATCAAAGACCACAAGGACAAATCTCTTCAAAAATTTGGATTGAAAGAATTGTTTGATATAAAAAGATTGGTTAAGAATCGAAGTGTACCTCTGTTAAAATGGACAAAACAGAAAAACTCTTAACTCATTTGAGAAGAGTAAGGTAGGTCTTTCGACTTATGCGAATATAAGCCTTTTAGGAAGAAATTTTCATGTGATAATTTCATTAAGGCTTTCTTTTCTCACACATAGAGTCTTGTTGAGGCTTTTGGTCTACATATAGCAACATGCTTCTAGGGACATCCTAACTAGTTTTAAAAAAAAATTGATACCTTCCCGTAGAAACACATAAGCATGACCTCTTCGCATTAAGCCCTGTACTAAATTCTCAGCACACAATATTTAAAGAACAAAGAAAACAAAAATATTTTTGTGATTTTTGAACTTTTCAAAATTAAAAACATAACAAAATAAAATCTTTTTGGAATTTTAATTTTTCAAAAACAAAAATGAATAAACATAAAATCTTTTTGGATTTTTGATTTTTCAAAAATTAAAAACTATAAAATCAATCGTAAACCTAACCTTAGTTGTTATGATCGCAAATGCGAAAAGATGTGGATGCGAAGCCATGCGAAGCCTCTGGATGAACAGTAACATCTGAACAATTTCGATTCATAACTGCTGAACGACACTTTCATGCTTGAGTTTTTGCAATTGAATTCGCATCAATCATCCCCAAACCTGCCAAAATTCTAACAAATGATTTTTCGTCAAGAGGTTTTGTAAAAATATCAGCAAGTTGTTCAGTTGTTTTAACAATATGAATTTCAATATTCCCATCTTCCACATGATCTTTGATAAAATGATATCGAAGAGCAATATGTTTTGTCTTTGAATGTTGTATTGGATTATGACAAATGCGAATTGCACTTTGCGAATCACAATATAATGGAATCTTTTTCATGTTTATTGCATAGTCACGAAGTTGACTCTGAATCCGAATAATTTGCGATGTGCAAGCAGCAGCAGCAATGTATTTAGCCTCAGCAGTTGATATAGCCACACAAGTTTGTTTCTTCGATTTCCAACTCACCAACTTCCCATCCAATAGTTGACATCCATCACTCGTACTTCTCCTATCCATAATACATCCTCCTAGATCAGAATCTGAAAAAGCTTGAATAAAAAACCCCGTTTTCGAAGGATACCAAAGTCCTAACGAAACTGTTCCCTTAAGATAGCGAAAAATATTTTTCACTGCAGTCAAATGAGGTTCTCTAGGATTAGCTTGATATCTAGCACAATTGCAAATCGAAAACATAATATCAGGTCTACTTGCAGTTAAGTACAATAAAGACCCTATGATGCTTCGATAAAGTGTTAAATTAATAGCAGGAGCATCTAACGAAGGAGTTAGTCTTGTTCCTACTGCCATTGGTACTCTTAGTTTCATGCTATTAGTGATTCCAAACTTTTCAAGCAAGTTCTTCGTATATTTTTCTTGATTGATTAAGATTCCATCCCTGTTCTGTCTTATATTAAAACCAAGAAAATTATTAATTTTTCCCATCATGCTCATTTCAAACTGACTTTTCATTAGATTTTCAAATTCAATTGACAATGCTGGATCAGTCGAGCCAAAAATAATATCATCAACATAAATTTGAACAAGCATTAGATGATTCCCAACTTTCTTGCGAAATAATGTGGGGTCTACTAATCCTTGTTTAAATTTAGATTGTTTTAAGAAATTTGTAAGTGTTGCATACCAGGCTCTTGGTGCTTTTTTTAATCCATATACAGCCTTATCTAGGATGTAAACATGATCAGGATGTTCATCATTTATAAACCCTGGTGGTTGTTCAACATACACAGTTTCTTCTAGTTCTCCATTTAAGAATGCACACTTAACATCCATTTGATAAACATCAAAGTCTTTGTGAGCTGCATAAGCTAAAAATATGTGAACTGCTTCAAGTCTTGCAACAGGAGCGAATGTTTCTTCATAGTCTATTCCTTTTTGTTGCGAATAACCTTTAACCACTAGTCTAGCTTTATTACGAATAATATTGCCATCTTTATCGGTTTTATTTTTAAAAATCCATTTTAATCCGACAATTGAAACATCAGAAGGTTTAGAAATTAATCTCCAAACCTTGTTTCGTTCAAGTTCAGCCAGTTCAGATTGCATAGCAACAACCCAATCTGAGTGTTCCATAGCATCCTTTACTGTCTTTGGCTCTATTTTCGAAATAAAGACATTAAACATACATAGTTCTTGGTTCGCATTCAGTACCTCATTTTTCGCACGAATTTGAGCTCTTGTCAACACACCATCTTGTGGATTACCAATTACCTGTTCTTTTGGATGATTTCTTTTCCATTTCTCAAGTGGTGAAAAATTAGGATCAAATTCTAATGGTGCATCTTCATACATATCTTCATTTTCAGATCCTGCAACAGAAAAATTATCATTTAGTTCGTGAAACTCATCATTTTCATCAAGATTAATTGTCTCTGTTTCATCATGCTCCCCCTCAACATGATATTCATCTTGATGCTCCCCCTCAAAATGATGTTCTTGTTGATTTTGCGAATCCTCCCCCTCAACTTGATGATTCATATTTTCATTCTCCCCCTCGAAAGTTGGCTGACAATCTTCATGATTAATCGTATGCTCCCCCTCCATACGAGCATCAGGCATACTTTCGCAAGATATTGACCTTGTAGTAATTGTCGAATCATCAGTATGTTTTGAGGATTCTGATGTTTGATTATCAGGAGCATTATTTTCCGCTTCAATTGCCCTGTCAGGAATTCCGAAAATTAAGTCATAGTCAAAATCATTTATTTCAGAATTATCAATTTGAGTATTTGAATCAACAAGTATTGATATATTTTCAAATTTACTATCCTTTTGTTTAAGATAGTAATCATCAAACGTTAAATTGAAAGTTTCTTCAACTTTTCTAGTTCTTTTGTTGAGCACTTTGTATGCAACTGAATTCTGCGAATATCCTAAGAATATGCCTTCATCAACTTAGCTTGGAATTTTGACAAATTATCTTTGAGATTCATGATAAAACACCTGCAACCAAAAACATGAAAGAATTTGACATTGGGTTTCCTACTATTGATTATTTCATATGGAGTAACATTGAATCTTCGATGAATGAATGATCGATTCTGAGTAAAACATGCAGTGGAAACTGCTTCAGCCCAAAGATATTGAGGTAGATTCGCATATGTTAACATGGTTCTGGCTGCTTCACATAGAGATCGATTTCTTCTTTCAACAACTCCATTTTGTTACGGAGTATATCATGATGAGAAATTATGCGAAATGCCTCTGCTTGTGAGCAAAGAATCAAGAGTTTGATTTTTAAACTCAGAACCATTATCACTTTTAATTTTGCGAACATTCTTTTTCAGACTAAGCTCAATCTTTTTGATAAAATCAATCATTGTCTGAGCAACTTCAGATTTTAACCTATGAAAAGATACCCATGTGAATCGAGAAAAATCATCTACAATAACTAAAATGTACCGCTTTTTATTTATTGTAGCAACAGTCGACGGTCCACATAAGTCAATGTGAAGAAGTTCCAATGGTTCTACGATTTTGGAATTGATCACAATCGGATGACCTTTTCTATGTTGTTTTCCTTGTTCGCAAGCTGCACACAAAGAATCATTGTCAAATTCTAATACATGTAACCCTCGAACTAAATCTTCAGTGATAAGTTTGTTAATATTCCAAAAGTTCAAATGTGACAATCTTCTATGCCAAAGCCAGCTGACATCATTAGATGCTTTTGATAGTAAACACACAACAGGTTTTCCCACAACTAGTTTGATGTCCAGTGTAAACATATCACCATATCTTTTGGATTTGAGAAGTACTTCATTTGACTTCGCATTTGAAATGATACTTCCTTCTTCATTAAATACAACTTGGTTTCCAGTACCAATAACAAGTTGTGACATACTTATCAAATTATATTGAAGTCCCTCAACATAAGCAACTCTGTTCACAGTGAATTGTCCATTTGTGACTTTCCCATATCCTTTCACTTGACACTTGTGATTATTCCCAAATTTGACTACTCCTGCATTTTCCAAGCTTCTATAATCTCGCAAGTTTTCCTTTCTTCCAGTCATATGACGAGACCAACCACTATCAATATACCATTTCGTATCATATTGCTCGTCACATATCACCTGCATTTATTGGAAAAATTTAGGAACCCAAGACTTGTTGGGTCCATAATTAGTAGAATTAAACAAATTCTTTGAATTTAAAAACCATGTTTTCATTTTGTTTGTGACATAATCCATTATATCAACATCATCAGCTCTAGATATTGAAATATAGTCGTTCAATAGTTTTGGATTTCCATTGATTGTAATCTTATTCTTCACAACATTCACACTTTTGATAACTGGTTTCCATTTTTGAACTGGAACTTGCGAATGATGAGATGCTGAACTATCAGTGGAAGAGATATTTGCGAACTTGTCAAACGCATTCTTGATTTGTTGCTCTGAAAACTTCCCACTTTGATATTTTCTTCCTTTCCCTTCAAACCAACGATTGATTGTACTTACCTCAGATTTTCCTTTTGTATATGAAACTTTGGTCGGTTTTGAGACTGAAAGATTTGGAAAATTTGGTTGTTTTGGTGAAAATTTTACTTTTGCTTGAGTTGAATCTTTCAAACTTGATGAAGTATTCTTGAATTTGCCAACATTTTGAAACTTTTGATTATTTACAAACTTTTGCGAATTCTCAAATTTTCGATTGTTGTCATATTTGCGAACATATGTAATTTTGTCAACAGAATTTATTGGTTTATGAAAAATTGAATCTCTTTGTTTATTTTTGCTTTGAAATTTTGATGATGTTGTTTTTGAAATTTGTTCTTTTTCCGCTCTTGGTTTGTCATTTGACACAACTTGCCAGAAAATTGCTTTCGTTGCTTTTCTTTTTGAAATATTATTTTCTGTTGAATAATTTCCAACCATCAATTTGAATTCATGAGAATTTTATTTCACTTCAGCCTTTGGTTTTTCAACTTTTTCAAAAACTTTGTTTGGTTTTTCACCTTTAACCACCCATTTTTGTAATGATTTTTGTTTTTGAAACACATAAGAATTTTGAGTTAAATTGTTTTCTTCTGTGTTTTGATTTGCAAAAAAACCTCCAGTGGTTGACCTTAGATTATCTTTTTCAATCATTTTGTTGAATTCAGGATGAATTTTCTCGGTATTTCCTGTAGTGACAAAAACTTGATTTGGAAAAATGGTTTTATTAGTGCATACAAAATTTGGATATACCACAGTGTTGGTTTCCAAATAATGGGCGCCTTTGTCATTTAAAATTTTGTCAAATTCTTTTGTATTCTCAAACACTTGATCAACCACAACTCGTGGAGGTATTTCATGTGAATCTTTCACTTCTTCTTTGTTTTCTTCATTATCATCAGATTTCCAGCTTTCAACTTCCACATTATCAAACTTACAATGTTGCGAAGTTCAAGGTTTATCAATTTCATCCTCTACTATCGAATCAACAATAATTTATTTACCTTTGATCTTAGATGTGATATTAATGATTGACAATTGAGAACAATCAACCTCTTCTTCCTCTTCTATCTCACTGATTTCACTCACATTATCTGAATTATCATCAATATCAGCATAACTGAATTGAGATGCAAGAGATGAAGTTTGTGTTTTCTTTAAGATTTTCACTTGTTCACTCTTTGCCAAACTTTCATTGACAATGTTAACCAACTCATCAGCATTCAGAAATTCAACAGTTTTAACAATACCATATGGATATCTATCATCAGGTATTTTGTCAAATTGAGCAATTGTACTTTCGCAATCATAAGAAACAACATCAAATTTTTCACATTCATACTCAAGAAAAGGTAACAGTTTCCTATGTTGTTCTTTGCTAATGTCAGAAGAATGATGTAAAGCAGTTAATTTTGCATACAATCGTTTGGAAGAATTACAATATATGTTCCTTTGTGCAAGTAATAACCTAACATCATTTGTAAGATTATCCCTATCACAATTTACATTTTTGAGTTGTAATTAAAGTTTGTCTACTCTGCTTCTTTTTATTTCTAATTCTCTTCGTGTCTCTCCTAGTTGCATATTTAATTTTTGAGCTTCAGTACTAGCAGACACAATTACAGAATCAAAATAAGCCACAATATCATCAAATGAAGCGAGTTCAGCATCATAAGCAGATAAAGGAATATTAAAAGATTCAAGTATAAGACGTACCTTGGTGGTCATGGGTGATTTGTCCATGGATTTGGATACGAAGCACCTCCCTGAAATTTCCTCTTCGCACTCTTCAAAACATGCGAACATGGCTCCATGTGTGGGATGCCTCATTTCCTCGTCATCAGATCCTAAAGACCATATCTGATACGTACCAGTCTCTTCGTCATCAGATTCACCTTTCGCAACCAGAGACACTCCTTTGGTCTTAGCACGTATCTCTTCAATCTTTTCAGAATAGTATGCTTCATCTTTAACTTTTTCTTTCTTCTCTTCTTTCTTTTGCAACATGCAATCGGCTGCGAACTGATTCACACCATTGCAGTAGCGACAGTAAATTCCTGACTCACCTTTCAGCTTCTTCACTTCTTTCGCATCTTTTTGTTTTTCCTCAGCTTTCTCCATTTTCTTCCTCTCCTCTCCTCCAGTTTTTGTGACTCCACTCTTCGCATCAGTAGCCTTTCCCTTTGGATTAAATGGCTTTTTGAAAAATTTCTTAACTCTATTGTTTGAGTAGAATGCCACAGCTTCATCATCCGAATTCATCAAAAATCCTTCATTATCTGAATCATCTTTTTCATTCACATCAACTTCAGATACCTTTGAAACTAGAGCCAAAGGACATCCAATACACTGTTTAGATTCTTCATACATTTCTGAAACTTCACTTTCATGTGTTTTTAGCTGATTGTAGAGATCATTCAAATGAGTTGTATCAAAACTCTGTTGCTTCTTAATCATCATGCTCACACTTCGTCATTCCTTGCGAAGACCCATAATGAAAGTTAAATTGAACTCCATGAGAGACCTAGTGATTCCATACCTATTGCAGCGAAACATAAGCTCATTCAGACGATCATAGTAATTTTCAAGTGTTTCAGCATCCTTTTGTCTGAATTCTTTCAGTTCAACTAGACATTGCTTCACAGAATCGATCTTCGTCTTTTCGCTACCTTGATACTTCTCTTTTAGAGTGTTCAAGATCTCCTTTGCTGTTTTACAACTACGAATGTAATTATAAACCATAGGAGGAAGAGCACCTCTTAGTTCCCTCATGCACCTCTTTTCCTTATTCTTCAACCGTTTTTCTTGATCAGCAACTTCAGCAGATGCAGTAGATGGACCAATTGGTTGAACATTAGCAGGAGCTTGCACTATTCCATCGATACAATTCCAAAGTTCTTCATCAATTCCATTTAAGTAATCTTCCATTCTATCAGCCCACTGATCATAGTATTCTGTAATTAACATCGGAATTTTGGTTGAGGAACCAAGCAAGTGAGAGAAGGAAGTCATTGTATTCATGTTGAAGTTCGCCATTGGTGAACACATAAATTTTCAGAAAGCTTGAAAAACTTGATGAAATTGAGAATTGATCAATTGAATTGATAACAAATCACTGATCGATTACTCGACTAAACAATTCAAAGACAGAATCAATTCAAATCTGAAGATCAAATTTGATTTTCAAAACCAAAATGCGCGGAAAATTTTGAGTACAGTTGCAACTCAAAAAGAAAATGATTCTAACACGAAAATCAGATCGATGCAGTTTGAATCCTGCTCTGATACCAATTGAAGAGAATTGTTATCGAGATTTATGAAAGCAAAATATGATTTGAGTGATTGAAGAGTTAGAACACGAAGATTAAATATTAATCAGATCATATATTGATGAAGACTGATTACACAAAATAAGCAGAAGGATATTTGAGTTGCAAAAAGTTATCCTCTACTTCTATCCTTAGTCCCTATTTATAGGGAACATGAGTGTACAAAAAATATACTTAGTCTAAACATTACACTTCGCACAAATATGAATTAGTAAAATAACATAAAATGCGAAACTATACAAACACATTATTCAACTTTTACAATTTTGCTTCTACGGAGAAATCCTTTTATAGTTGTGAGTAGGAGAGAAAAATATTTGGCTTAAATCTTGGCCTTTTATGAAACCGTTCCTGATGCGATGGAATGGACAATTGGAAACCCCGATGATGACGCAGGAGAAAGAAAGGACGGTTCACTGTTACGCGCCTTTCCATAGAAAGTACCTTTTTCAAATCGTCAAAACGATTGGATAATTGCTGACTCATCGAAGAACTTTATCTGAAACCTCACCGACATAATTGACATGAACTGTCATCACCTTTATCGATTACCATAATGCTTTGTAGAAATGAAACTGTAAAAATTAGCTCATCGTTAATTGAACCAGATTTTTGGAAAATCAAAGATTTTCGTGCATAGAGTGTGAATGATAAAGAAATAAAGCAAACCTTTCATGGAAATTTGTGATGTCTAAAGCGACTGAATCCGGGCACGAATCTCTTACTTCAAAGTGAAGAGAGACTTTAAAGTGCTTGGCTTCACGTTAAATAACGATCAAATACTTGTTAAGAAATATTGAAAGGCACCTTTTTAATTAAAGCTATAAAGGGTGGCTTTCGCTTCAATTCATGATTTCAATACTTGATATAAGACCGAAAGTAAATGAAGTACTTGTGAGACTTATGTGGTCTATTGAAGAAGTAGGTTGGATATACGTTATAGTGACTAAAGAAGGGATAGAATTCCAAAAAAAATAAACCGGATCCTGTTGGGAAGAAAGGCCTTTGTTTTAGACGATTTCATAAAGGACCATGCAAAAATAAAAGAGATTTCATTAGGTACTTAGTAAGATCTTGAATATTATAATTCACCGTTAATTTAATATAGGTGTTAGATGTAGGGTCTCACTTAGCACGTGGTGTATGTACCTAAGATCATTAACACATATTTTGTATAACCGTAAACCTCAGTTGTAAGTGCTGAGATTCTCAAGGGTTACATTAGTGAGATGAAGTATAATGGAGAAATGTGATTGAGGTGGTTGATGAAGTGAATGCACCTCTGCTATATAAAAAAGTGACAAAGAAAAAAATCTAAACTCAATTTGAGAAGAGTAAGGTAGCTCGTGATTAGAGTGAATGTAACAGCCTAGGTTGGGAAAACATGATTTGTATATATCACATTATCAAAGGCACAAGAAGAATTTATACATGCTTGAGCTTCACAACCGAGAGTAGTATTTACAAAAATAAAGGCACAAGAAGAAATGAAGTAAAAGGAAAGATATTTTTGTATTTTGTGAATAAATTGTAATGAATTTTTTTTTTGGATTTTATGAAAAGAATTAAAAATAAAAAAATGAAGAGAAAAACATAAAAAGAGTATGGAAAAGAGTATACAAAAGAATAGAATTAAAATCTCTTTTTAATGAAAACGAAGGGAACAAGTTCAGAAAGACCGAACACGAAATAGAACGAGCGTTCGCTCTATTTCGCTTCTTACCTTTAGTGAAGCGATGGCGATTTTGGTACTGATTCTGCTTCCATCATTCCTAGGCCCTGTAAGATCTTGTTGATACTTGCTTCAGGTGAAGCCTTAGGGAATATATCTGCTAGTTGATCAGTGGTTCTAACCAAATGAATTTCTACATCACCATCTTCCACATGATCTTTGATGAAGTGGTACCGCAGTGATATGTGTTTCGTCTTGAAATGTTGCACTCGGTTATGAAAAATCCTAATTGCACTTTCAGAGTCGCAATATAGTGGGATTTTCTTCATGTTTAGCTCATAATCCCTAAGCTGAATCTGTATCCAAACAACCAGAGATGTGCATGAGGCGGCGGCTATATATTCAGCTTCAGTTGTGGAGAGAGAAACACAGGTTTGTTTCTTTGATTGCCAGCTAACCAATTTTCCATCAAGAAATTGGCATCCTCCAGTAGTGCTTTTACGATCCAATCCACAACCACCTAAGTCAACATCTGAGAATGCTTGGACAAAGAAACCAGAGTTGGCTGGATACCGTAGACTAAGAGAGGAAGTTCACTTTAGATAGCGAAAGATGTTTTTCACGGCTAGCATCTAAGATTCTCGTGGGTTAGCTTGGAATCGGGCACAATAGCAGACTGAGAACATGATATCTGGCCTGCTGGCGGTGAAATACATTAGTGACCCAATCATCTGACGATAGAGCGTCATATCAGTTGTTGGCTTCTCCAAAGATGGTGTAAGCTTAGTCACAAAAGCCATAGGAATTTTCACTTTGGAGTCTCCCATCATGCCAAACTTGGCAAGGAATATTTTTGTATACGCCTCCTGACTGATAAAAATGCCTTCGGGTCCCCGTCTAATATTTAAGCCAAAGAAAAAGTTAATTGGACCCATTGAACTCATCTCTAATTTAGTTTTCATCAACTTTCTGAATTCAGCTGTTAAGCTAGGATTCGTGGAGCCAAAGATGATGTCATCAACGTAAATTTGGACTATCATAAGGTGGTTACCCTCTCTCTTACGAAAGAAGGTTGGGTCAACCGAACCATGTTTAAATTTGGACATTTTTAAGAATCGAGTGAGAGTTTCATACCATGCTCTGGGAGCCTGCTTTAGGCCATATATCGCTTTTTCTAGAATGTAGCAGTGATATGGATGCTTTTTGTTCATGAAGCCTAGCGGTTGCTCAACATACACAGTTCTTCAAGTTCTCCGTTGAGAAAGGCACACTTTACATCCATTTGATAGACTTCAAAGTTTTTGTGTGTAACATAAGCAAGAAAGATTCGAACTGACTCTAATCTTGCAACTAGCGCGAAGGTTTCTTCATAATCTATACCTTCCTCTTGGCAGTATCCTTTGACGACCAACCAAGCCTTGTTACGTATCACATTCCCCTCCTTATCCATCTTATTTTTGAATACCCATTTGAGACCAACAACCGACGCATCATTTAGAGTAGGAATTAAATGCCAAACTTTTTTTCTTTCAAATTCGTTCAGCTCGTCTTGCATGGCTTGAACCCAAGCAGAATGGTCAAGAGCCAGATTCACAGTCTTCGGTTCAACTTTGGAGACGAAAGAGATGAACATGCAAAATTCTACTTGAGAGAATAATGCAGCTTGTTTCTCTTTAATCTGTGATCGAGTTAGTACCTTTTCTGAAGATTCCCCCATTATTTGAATTTGAGGATGGTCTTTGGTCCATTTAACGAGAGGATGGTAATTTGGATCACAAGAGGGATCCAGTTCTGCATTTACTTCTTCTTCCAGTTCTGATTGTGTGTCATCATCATTGACATGTATTCTCCCCCTCGAATGATGACTCTGTTTCCATTTCTGGATGAGAACGTTCTCCTTCGTTTGGACATTCGGTTGATTTTGATGATTGTGACGATGAATGCTCCCCCTAAATTGATGAATCCCGATCAGTTGGTAGAGAGGACCTCTCCCCCTGGATAGATGAACTGTCACCAGAAGGTTCGCTTGAGTCAAACCTTTCGCTTGCCTTTGGTTGTTCAGCTGCCATCTTCTGTGTAGCATCGTCAATGATTTGCTTCAAACTGTCGACTTTGTTATCTCCAGCCTTAGATTCAAAATCGATAGCTTTTTTAGGTTCATCAAAGAGAAGAACATATTGCTCGAAAAGATTTGAGATAGGCATAGTGACTTCACTAGACATTGAAAAAATTTCATGCATTGCACCTTCAGGTGTCCTCAACTTCTTGACATAATTGTCAATGAAAGTGACATAGTATGTCTCTTTAATCTTCTTTGAGCATTTATTCAGAACTCTGTATGCCTTAGAGTGCAAGTAGTAGCCCAAAAATATTCCTTCATAGGGCTTAGCATCAAAGTTGTTTCGATTCTCCCTTGAGTTGAACACAAAGCATCTTGAACCAAACACATGAAATAACTTCACATTAGGCTTGCGGTTGTTCAAGATCTCGTAAGGTGTGATAGAGAATCTCTTGTTTAGATATGATCTGTTCTGAGTGTAACATGCAGCAGCAATAGCATTGGCCCAGAAATATAGAGGCAAGGAAGCGAATCTTAGCATGGTTTGAGCCGCTTCGCATAGAGATCAGTTTCGCCTTTTGACGATTACATTCTGTTGTGGAGTATATGGAGCAGAGAACTTGTGAGTAGTACCCTTCTTAGCTAGAAAACCTTCGAAATCCTGGTTCTTGAATTCCAAGCCATTGTCGCTTCTTACGTTACGAACCACTTTTCGCAGTTAAACCTCTACCTGCTTTATGAAGAGCTTGAGCTTAGGAGTTGCCTCTGATTTTCGTTTCAAGAAAAATACCCATGTGAAGCGAGAGAAGTCAGCTACAATGACAAGGATCTACTTGTTCCCACCACTGCTTTCGATATAGGAGGGACCACATAGATCGATATGTAACATCTCCAATGGTTCTAGCACCTTTGTGTTGATAATAGAAGGATGACTTTGTTGACTTTGCTTTCCCAATTCACAGGCTACACATAGATGTTCTTTGTCAAATTTGAGAACTGGAAGGCCTCTAACATGATCTCCCAGTACCAACTTGTTGATATCCTTGAAATTGAGATGAGAAAGCCTTCTATGCCATAAGCAGCTTTTGTCTGAGTGAGCCTTCATTAGCAGGCAGACTGCTGGTTTCCCTCGAATTGGATTAAGATTCAAAGGGTACATTTATCCCTTGCGCTTCGACTTCAGCGGTATGCTATTTGACTTATTTTCAACTATCTTTGAGCCTTCATCATCAAACGAGACCTTCAATCCGATTCCAACTACCAGTTGTGATACACTTATGAGGTTGTGCTGCAATCCTTCAACGTATGTGACCTTTCTTATTGAGAAATCACCATTCATAATCATTCCATAGCCTTTGATAGTTCCAAACGAATTGTTGCCATACTTTACTATTCCACCATCCTTGAGAGACCGAAACTCCCTCAGTTCTTCCTTTTGTCCTGACATGTGATGCGAGCAGCCACTATCAATGTACCATTCTTCGTCAAACTGCTTGTCACATATAACCTGCAAAATATCAAGCAGATTTAGGAACCCAAAGTTTCTTGGGTCCTTGTGAGCCTTTTACAGGACTGGGAATAGTAAGTGAAACATCAACCATGTAAGTTCTTTTTATTAGAGTTGTTTCATCTTTTCTCTTTATTATAAAAACTTCGATTTTGTTTGACTTAGAGTCATTTGAATTAGACGTAGGATTTGAAATTTTGACGTCTGCATACTTTTGGATCTCTTTTGGGCAATCATTATCTTCTGAAAAAAGCTTTCCTTTTCCCTTTGAATCTTTTGAAGAATAAGACGTAGAACGAGAATGAGAAGAATAAGGTTTAGAAGCATTATTAGATCGTTGATTATTTTTCTTCCTTGGTTGAGAATAGGGATATTTTCCCTTCAGTTGTTCTGATTGAGCTTGGTACTAAACCCATCCTTTTGGCTATTATTATATTGAGGACCGAAACCTTTGTTTTGGTTGCTTACCTGCTGTGGACCGAAACCCTCCTTTCGGTTCCTTTCTTGCTGAAGACCAAAACCTTCCTTTCGGTTGCCTTCATGCCAAGGACCGAAACCTTCCTTTCGGTTTCTTTCATGCCAAGGACCGAAACTTTCCTTTCGGTTGATTATTGGTTCTCCTCGTGACTTATGTGTCTTTTCATACCTTACGTAATGAGGATTCTGAGATCTCCAAAACTGTTTTCTTTCTGAGAGATTCTTCTTGTATCTCAGATTACGTTGGTGCTTTCGATATGCCACCTGTTTTGGATTTTTATGAATACTGGCATTTTTCTTTGGTACTCAAGCATGGATTTCACTCTTTGACAAACACGTCTCACTGGACGTTATCACTGGTTCGCCCGAAGGTGTTTTGGCTCCACTTGTACTTGGTACATCATATCTTGTAGGTTCATTAAGCGGTTCCGGCATATGCATACCCTTCACTCTCCATGAGGTTTTCTGAGATAGTCCTTTGGTTTCATCAACATTATCTATTGGTGCTGACCAGAAGAACTCCTCACAAACATTTCCATTATCGTCTTCTACCATTGCTGTCAGTTCTGCTGTTTGTTGGGGAGTGACTCCTGGAACTATGTAGACTTGATTTGGAGTGGTTTGAACCTTTTGATATACAACAACTTTTACTTTGAGAATTTTGGTCTTGTCTATTGACGAGCGAGCGAACTCAACGGAGTTTTCAGAGATCAGATTTTTGTTAGGTTCGGGTTTGCTTTTGACAAATTTTGGACAGTCCACCATGTCCTCTACAGAGATTTCACTCATGTCATCTTCCTCATTAAGTTTAGATGCATTTTCAACATCAATTTTATTTTTTGAACTTAATTTGGCACTCAACGAGTCAAATTTCTGTACAGTACCGGTTCTTAGTTTCTATTTATCATTGTCATCTAACAGATCTTTGAGCATGTCCTTATGGTCTTTTGACTTTATGTAGGACACTATTTTGTCAAGACCAACTTTGTAGGCAGAAGAGATTTCGTCAGAAGATACAACATTTTCACAGTTGTAAGCTTCAACATCAACTTCATCCTCCTTTAACTCAAGAAAGGGTAAAATCGTGCGATGTATCTTCTTCCTTATTTCACAATCGAGATGCAATTGAGTGATATTAAAATAAAGTCTTTTAGCAATAAAAAAAAAAGTTTCGCTGTTTCAAAAGTTTAAGATTGTCTCGTTGTAGATATAATGATTCATCCCTAGACCTAAGTAGCTCTTTCTCCTTCTGCTCAATCCACATCCTCCTTTCCTCACTCTTCGACGATATCCTGCTAATTTGATCAGTCAGGTTAGAGTTTGTGACGCGAGTTTGGGAGCGATTACTACTTATACTAGAAAATTTAGATTTTAAGCTATTCAATTCCTTTTCATAGTTAGTGATAGGCATTTTCAGAGAAATAAGAACATTTCGTACCTTCTTGATCAACTCATCACATTAGTTGATCTGTGCACTGACAGGTTTCAAAGAGAAACACCTGTCCTTTCGCTCCTTCTCATCTTCTAGTCCACCATCTGTTGTGTATCCTCGCATCTGTGATACACCTTCTGTCACCATCAAACACCTCCCTGCAGTATGTTCTTCCTTCACCAGCATAGCCTTTCCATGAGTCGGCTTTCTGACTTCTTCATCCTCTGAATCCATGGACCACACTTGCAATCCACCAAACTCATCATAGTCTTTTCATTCTTTTTCTTTTTCAAATCATTTTGTTTCTTTCAAGACTCAACAATTTTCCAAAAGAGTTTCTTTCATGCCTATCTCTTTGAAATTATATTGTTAATTTATTTTCACATTTTGTGACACACCTTCAAACTGTTTTTGAACTTCTTTTGAATTTTTTATTTTTCTACCCATGTTCTTTGATATTTTTGTCTTCGAAAAGTATATGAATTCTTTGTTAGATTATTTTTTATAGTACTTTTATTTGATAAAAAACCTTCATTTGATGTTTGCTTATTATCTTCTTCTACAAATTTGTTAAATTCAGGTTTGATGTTATCAACATTCCCAGTAGTAACAAACACTTGATTTGGAAAAATGACATCATCTGTGCATTTGGAATTTGGAAACACAACTGTATTTGTTTTGAGATGATGAGCACCTTTTTCTTTCAACACTTTGTTGAAATTTTCTGTTTCACCATACACCTGATCAACAACAACTCTTGGAATTTCATTTACTTTCGAAACATCATTTGTTGTGGTTGTTTCTTTCGAAATTTCATCATCATGCTTGTCATCATCACTACTGTCAGTTTGACTATCTCTGACACTTACATGATCGAAATCACAAACTTTCAAAGTCGGGTTTGATAAGTGGCAGTCTGAACCAACGAATCATTATATTTTCTTTGCCTTTAGTCAAATATGTGACATTAATGACAGACAACTAAGAACAATCGATAGATTCTTCTTCCTCAATTTCACTAATTTCGCTAACATTATCAGAATTATCTTCAATATCAGTAAAATTAGAGTGAGAGTCAAATTTCGAATTCAAAACCTTTATTTTTAGCTTGTATTCCACCCCTGAATACATGAAAACTCAGAATAGTGTAGGGGTATGAACTCATAGTTGGTTGGATGTAGAGAATTGAACTGGACGACCCTTGAGTTGGTGTATGTTGCACGTAACGGAATCCTAATATCAAATAATACATATGTGTATTTAAATTAGCGATTTTGTTAGATAAGTGTTAGATAACCACTTGGTTTTGGCTAAGGAATGTCAGCAGGAATTGGTGTGATCGAGGAAAACAAACTTTTTCCCACGAATGAGCATGTTTACGGCCGTGAACTGGATTCGCGGTCCATGGGTTTACGGCCCATGGGTTTACGGTCTAAGGGTTTACGTCCCAAGGGTTTACGGTCATAAACACTGGACGAGTTGAGTGATTTTCGGTGTTTCAGGGTCCTTTCTAGCTTCTTGGAATTATTCTAAGCCTTATGCAAAGCTCAAAGTAGGGTTTAAAGGTCAATATTCGACCTGAAATGGAGTTTACGGCCATTGAAGGGTGTACGACCATAAACCCATCCTGAGTTTATGATTTGAGTCGATTTTAGGTCAAAAATAAGTGGTTTCTAGTGGATATCAAGCATAGATGGAAGTTACTTACTGTAAGAGGCTTGGAATTAGGTTTTTAGCCACCAAACACTAGTGTGTGTTCTTGGTGTTCTTGGTGAGATAGAATATCTAGCAAAGATGAAATTATATGGAATGAAAACATGGATTCATCACTTAGAAGGGATTAAAACATAAGAAAGGTGATGAATCACTTACATTCTTGATGGTTCTTGATCAAACTCGGAATTGTAGATAGAGAGTAGAGAGAGAAAGCTTCTTAGAGTGTGAAAAGGGTGAAATGAAGGCCACTCAAACCTTATATAGGGTGAGTTTACGGCCAGGGGTGGGGGTCCACCTGGTACTGACCGCAAATAGAATTTAGGGCCGTACACGAGTTTACGGCCATAAACTCGCTCTAGGCCATGAATTCTTGGCTGTTCGAGGGAATCGAGAGTATTTCGCGTGCTTTTTCGTTTTCCAATATGTACGAAATTTTGACGATAACCCTTGTTGATATACTTAACCCAAGAAGTTGACGGAAAAAATTAATAAATAAATAAAAATTAAATTTCATTAATAGAAGCGGGTTACAGTAACGGAATAAGTTTCGAGTTGTCATAATAATGATCACTTTACATATTTAGATTTGATTAGAATCAATCATTGGTTTAAAGGGATTCTATAAAATAGATTAGTATATAATCATGTATTAGGGTAAATCCCTAAAAGATCTTGGTGATCGTCTTTGTGACTTGTATTGTGCACCTATTCTCTTGGTGAGAACATTTCTTAGTGAAAAACCATCTTTGCAATAACCTATGTTCTTCATTAAAACTTGTTTATATCCGATAAACGAACCTTCAAGTGGTATCAGAGTGGGGTTTTCGATACATTCAAGTAATCATGTTTTCTTCATCACATTACAATCCAAAGTCCTCTGTTGCAAACAAAATTCTTTTGTTCGGTCAATATAATTTTTCCATGTGGAAAGAAAAATCCTTGGTTATTCCTGAAACCATGGACTATGACATGCTTAACCTCGTTAATAATGGTCCACATGTTCCAAACTTTCAATGTATCAACCTACCATTGATAATGTGGTTACTGGTGGAAACAAGCTGAAGCTAAAGTCCATTTATGGCGAAGAAGATAAGAGACTCATAAGTATGGATATTAAGTCAAAAGCTACCATAGGAAACTCTCTTCCTTATCACATCTACCACCTAGTTCAGAATTGTGATTCCACTTAAGAGATGATGGAGACGGTGAGCGTAGCATACGAAGGTACTTTTGAAATCTAAGAAACTACCATCAACAATCTAAAACTGAGATATGATCAATTTTTTGCTCAACAAGGTGAGACAATTACTCAAACTTTTAATAGGTTTAAATATTTGGTTAATGATATGTAGGTTAGGCACCGCTAAACTTTGTTATCAGTTGGTGCTGAAGTGTGACAACCCGAAATTTCCACTCTGTACAAAGAATATCACTTCAATAGAAGTTATAACAGTCATAGTCATTTTTCTGACTTTTCGTATAAATTGGAGTAATTCAGGGTTTACACTTCAGTAAATATCAGGAGAGTGGATGCACAATGGTTTTGTGCAGCACTGTTATTCCAACACTTTGTTATATTAGAAAACATTTCAAGAATAAAAATATTTTCTGTCGAAAATATCTCAGGATTATAAATAGATTTCTGAACCAAATACATTCATTATTCGCAATTCCAACTAGAGAAAAGCCATTTTCTCTCTCACGGATCTTCGGGTTTTCATCCCAAATCGTGAGTACACTTCTCTAGTTGTTTTATAATGCTTATTATATGCTTAATAACATAGATTACATGTCAAATATGTGAGATTCGGGAGTTTAACGCCCAAGAATGTTCTTGGGGAGTAAACTCCAAAAACAGGCATAAATGCTTCCTAGTCCCATTTCCTTGTTAAGTAACTAGCTTAGGATCGTATATATGTATATTTGAGGCTAGAAAACAATCAAAAACACCAAGCTTAGGGTGTTCACGGCCCAAGAACTTCTTGGACCGTGAACTCCAAATTCAAGGGCCAAAATGTGCCCTAACCACTCCTAAAGCTTTAGACATTAACCCCCATTTATTCCTAGCTAAATTGTAGACTTTAAAACATCAAAAGCACACCCTTAAAGTGAGTTTATGGCCAAGTTAATACTCATAGGCCGTAAACACCAAACAAGGGCACCAAAGTGTGCCTAGGGTCCTCATTAGCCTTAAACAAATGCCTAGAAATTATCCTACTTGTGCTTGGGACTTGAAAGAATAAAAATACCCATCCCATGAGAGTTTACCGCCATAAACTCTAAGGGAATTGGCCTTGGGGCCGTAAACTCCTCAAGGGAGTATTTTTATGCCCTAAACTACCCAAAGGATTAAACCACCAAGTAAGACTTATTCTAGAAATCAAATAGCACTTCAAAACACCATGTACCACCAAGTTGGGAGTTCACGGCCGTAAACTCAAGGGTTTACGACCGTAAACTCCTTGTGTGGAGTTTATTGAATGTTGAACACATATTTAAGGCCTTTTGGAACATTAAACCCCTTTAGCCTTGTCCCAAAACAACCTAGAAGCAACCACTAGGACCTATAACACTTATACAAAGTGTTTGCATGTTCCTGAGTGTCCCAACGAATTTTATTAGTTATTATTTGGCTAATTAGTTATATATATATATATATATATATATATATATATATATATATATATATATATATATGCCCATTATATGATAACTAGTCTCGTGCGTGTGAACAAGTCTCTGTTTGCCTCCTAGCACAGTATCCGACACTTCAATCCAATCCACTCACCACAAGTGAGTTCATACCCATTTAACTAACCTTTGAAATAATTTTAATGTTTTAAATGCTTTATGGGGGGATACAAGTTAAATACTTATAGTTATTACATCAATCACATGTGATTAATAACTACAAAACCAATGATTTTATTAATGTTCAAACTGTTTATCAAACTGTTTTACTTCAAACTTCTTTACAAACTCTTTTACTTATCAAATACTTTTATTTAAACTTTGTTATATTTCTTATAAATTGCATGCCCATATATGTATAGATACATAAGAAATGTTTAAAGGGCTTAGGAAGGCCATCCACCCTATTTCCTTTTTCTCGATTTGGATGTGGTCTGGTGGGATTTCGGGTAGCCGTCAGAAGGTCGTTTCAATATTAATTATATATCAAATGTACATATATAGACATAAAAGTACTTCCATATTCATGCATATTAGTCACATCATTAGTAAGTTACCATCCGGGTAACACAGGATCATACTACTACAATTTCTAGATCAATGAGTCAGCTCATTCATGAGTCAGTACTTATTACTATGAGTACATATACAACTATACTAGAAAGAGAACATATACAACTATACTAGGACGAGAACATATACAACGATACTAGAACAAGTAACATTACATTACATATACATGAATACGTTAACAATTGTGATCCACTATATCGGAGCATGCCTTAAATGTCATGGGCCGAGTTGTAGCCAGAATTCTCTTGGAGGGAGAGCATGAGTTTGCGTATAGATCTATACTGGATTGACTATCCTACACCTTGCTGCTAGCTACAGCCGGACTTGCAGGTCTGCGGGTGCCAAACGTCATTCCGTTATTACGACCATTCGTATGTCGTTGTTACCATTCGATAGTATGGTGCAATTAAATCACATGATACCTTAATATAAATCCGGTTTAAGGTAGTTAGTACAACAGTAGTTCGTATAATACAACACTACAATACTACAATAATTCACCCATTACATATATTTAGTGATTATTTCACTTAAACATTAATGTACAAACTATATTTTGTTAAATGATAGTTACACTTGGGAAATTACACACTTTTACAACAAACGAGCATACAAAAAAGTTAAGCCTTGGTAGAAGGCTACTTTAATAGAAAATATAGGTTTTTCTGAGAGATTCAAACTTTTACAAACACTTACAAACATTTACATACATTTTACAAACTTACACTTGAGACATGTTCAAACTTTTCGATAACAAACACCGACACTGAAATACTTATGAACTCACCGGCTTAAAGCTGATAAACTCTTTCAAAATAACTTGTATACTTAGGTCATCAGTAGACAGGTACCGAGGCCAGCTTTTGAGAAGATGGAGCGCATCCAAGACTCATCTTATTATTTTGATTCACATTATATTTTTGGTGTCTATAACTATACAGAACACACTTGTATTAAAATTATATATTTAATGCAATGGATGATGTTGTTTGCTTATTTACTTTTACTGTGTTGTGATAGTTTACATGACGTACTCCGCCCGAGAACGTTTCCGCCGTTCTTGGTTTTGGGGTGTCACATGAAGTTCTTAGACTCCTTGGATAAAAGTTGGGAACATCAAGCAGATGTTCTAAAGAATAGTGAGAAAATCAATTCCATGGATCTTAACTCACTCTTTGGACATCTACATAACAACAAGGAAACAAAGGCTCTTCGTAAGGACATCATGAAAGACAATCAAAGAAAAATTCGTAGCTCTAGTTTCTAAAAAAAACATATTGATATGTCAGTGACTTCGATGCATCTGATCAAGGTAAATCTCACGATAAATATCCAGATGAGCTTCTTGCCAGCGTTGTACTTATTGATAAGCACTACGAAGAAAGCAGGATTAGTGGATCTAAAATATTTTTGTCCAAGAGAAATAGTTCGGTAAGAAATAATATGAATGAAAGAAAGGATGAAGGTAAATGCATTAACTGTGGAAGCCCATATCTGTTGCTTGGAGGTAAAATGCTAAAAAGGAATCTCACAGTTATGAAAGTAATGAAACGTTATATAAAAGGTTGATGGCACACTTCGAAAAGGAAAGCATCTCTCTCCTAAAAGCGCTTATTGTCAAGAAGGAGAGACTATAGAAACGGGTTGAGGAAGAAGAATCTTCTGAAGATGAAGGTCCAAAAGAAAAGTGTATGATGACCTTCATCAAAAAAGCTCATTCTGAAGAATATGGTAGCAGCTTGAACAAGTTTGATGTTGCTCATTTTTAAACTGAAAAGGATTCCAAAATCACTACCGTTTTTTATGCTTTCGATAACTTCTTTTACATATTTTAATCCTGTCTTTTGTTGAACAATTACTGCTTTATGCTTTCTTTATTGGCTTCTTGGTTTTCTACATACTTCAAAACTTAAGCTTTATGATTTCATTATCATGCTGCTGTAAAAAGCTTATTTATGCTTTAGGAAAAATAAAATTTCAAGTTTTTATCTTACCATAAGAGTATTCATTACATGAATTTATCTAATCATTACTATGTTTTCTTTTCTCTCAATTTTGATGTCTCACGATCATATATATTCTCCTTGGCACTATTGTTATCTCATATTATTTAAGGAAAAGAAAAGTTCCCTTAATAGTACCATTCATTTGTTGTAAGATATTGTTATTGGAAGTGGCTCTGCTTGTATTATTTAATACCTGTGTTTTGTAGTATGAATATGGTGATTGGACTGTGAGACAATGAGCGTCTTACGATCGTTATAGGAAAAGTAAGAATTGTATTAAATACTTGAAACATCTTATAATGTATTTTATTTCATAATTCTCTATATTTTATTCTGGCACTGATAGATTTGTCTTGCTGCAAAGATTCCATTTATCTTGGTAGCATGCTCTCTCTCATTGTCTTTTAGCTTGGTAGAAGAAAGATGAAACTTGTTCCTAACGGCTCCTTCCACCATGTGCTTCATTCTTCATCTCAATAGTGGTTCCAAATGTCAAAAAACCACCCTAAATAACTACTCTTGAAGCTCGAATAAAATGAATCTCTACATTATGTATTTGGCAGATGTAGCTAGTGATATTGGCACGACTTTCCTTTAATCTTGATGTCACTACTATGCCAATTCAAATTTCCTTGTGTAATAGCCCGGATTCCTAGGTATTATTCATTTATTTATTTTTTGTAATTTGTGAGGAGACTCGGCGAGTTGGAGCCTAGACTCGCCGAGTATGATCGCGGATTTGGACGCGGGTTCGCGTCCGGACTCGGCGAGTCCAAGAGTGGACTCGGTGAGTCCATGCTGTTTAATGAAACCATAATTTCCCGGCCCTAAGCCCTATTTAAAGGACCTTATAACCCTTCATTGCGGCTACCTTCGAGCTTGAGAGCACCAGAGCATCTGAGAGTCCTTGTGAGTGAGAAGGGAAGAGGAAGGCCAAGCTAGGAGAGTTGGGGAGCTTGGATCTACTTTCATTTCGGCAGAGGAAGCTATTTGAGGTAATATTCAGAGCTTATTCTCGTGTTTTTATTGATATGGTAAAATCTAGGGTTTCTTCATGCCTTATTTACCTTGTAATTGGAGTGTGAGAGGTCCCATGGGGAATTGGTACCTAGATCTGGACCTTAGTAGGTCCAGAGAGTCCTAAATGCTCTGCTTTATGCCTATCCTTTTGAGTTGTGGACTTAGGTTACCATTTTAGATGCCATTTCACCAAAAGAAGCCTTGTAGGCGTTGCATGGTAGCCAAGATTGTAACTTTACGTGATAAATGTGCTTGGAAGGACTGGATCTATGAGTTACTAGAATGGATCTGACCTCAGGTATGAGTTTGAGTTCATGCATGGCTTAGACTCGCCGAGTCCGAAGAACAGACTCGGCGAGTAGCATGAAGACTGTCCATAACCACTCAGCGATTGGTCTTACCGAGTTAAGGGTTGACTCAGTGAGTCAGGGAGAGTCAGAGAGGGTTGACAGGTGGACTGAGTCAAGCTGGAACTTGCCGAGTTGTTCTTGAGACTCAGCGGGTTGAGTCATGGTGGCCCCACGATTCATGCCAGGTGGAACTCGTCGAGTCAGGGAAGTACTCGACATGTCAAGAGAGGATCCTAGGGAGTCAGTGAACACGTATAGATTCGTCGAGTCGCTCTAGTGCACTCGCCGAGTCCGATCAAAGTTGACAGTTGACCGTTGAACGTTGACCAGAGTTGACCAGTGTTGACTTGATAGGGGTAGTCAACCTTAGTTGTGAAAGTGTTAATTAGAGATATATGGTGTTATAGGAGGATTATAGCTCGGAGGATCGAGCGTGAGTGATTTCCGGGATTTTCGAGTTATCGAGATACGCGAGGTGAGTCTTCTCACTATACTTTACCTTGAGTAGGTAATCAGAGTTATGTGACAGAGTATTTGTATGCTATATGTTATGTATTGTATTGCATTATTCTTATGTGATTTATGCTGTGCATGTTTATAGAGTTGGAACCGGAAGGTTCCCAGAGTTAGAACCAGAGGGTTCACAGAGTAGGGTCTACGGGCCCACAGAGTTATAGCCTCGAGTGGCTAATATGTGTTATGTGTGGTATTTTGGGGAACTCACTAAGCTTTTTGCTTACAGTGTTGGTGTTATTTGTTTCAGGTACTAGTGATGACCGTGGGAAGGCGCCGGCTTGATCAGTACACACACATGGGATTTTTATGATATGTGATCTTGGGATTCATTGTATGACATTGATTGGAGTTTCAAACACTGATGTTTTATGAAAATTAAATGAATATGTTTTTATATTATGCAAAAAATTATTTTGAAATTCACATTGTTACAAGTTGGTATCAGAGCGTTAGTTTGAGGGATTCGAGTACACCTTCGGGCGTATTTGAACTCAAACTGAGGATTTGAGTAGTATTTTCAAAAAGAGTAAAAGATTTTTGGAAGAACGCAGAGCAGAGTTGTGTGTACGGTCAGTCCGCGCCCGAACGGTGATTTCCCAAAATACCCTCATGTTATGTTATTGATATTGATATGATGTATTCTCATGCTAGAGTAGGCTAGGTACTCCTATTAGGAATAGAGTGGCCTGATTTGTGATGCCTTAGCCTAGGGAGAGGTGAGCTGCTATGAGATGCTTGAGAGTGAGTAGGTAGCAGCGAGGGGCTTATGAGAGATTTGTTAGAGAGTGGATTGTGCATGATAGAGTACTTGGAATTTGGGATCCGAAGAGGAGGACTTGGGGTGTATTCTTATATGGTGCAGACAGTAGTATTGGGCCCGTACTACTGAAAGCACCGGAGCGGTGTACAGCCCAAGTAGGAATCTTTGGAATACCAAGGATCAAGGAGGGATGAGTTGTCGAGTGTGAGTATGCTCGAATGGATTCTAATTTATCGTATGTTGTATTTCATAGGTAGATCATGGTGAGGACACGTCTGATGCATGAGAGCAGTGAGACCAGTGATGAGGAGATCCGCCAGATCATCCATGAGGAGGTGACTGCGGCCATCAGGGCAGAGATACCAGAGATGTTCGGGTGTATTAAGATCACGTTGATTGAGACCTTCGACGAGCGTTATGCCGCTCTTTCTGAGGCTGCTGTTGCAGCGGCTACAACAACTATTGCTGCCGCGAGGCCGCAGGCTGGTGATTCGTTGCTGTTCCGAGAGTTCAACAACACAAAACCACCAGAGTTTGATGGGACCCAGGACCCGATGGCGGCTATGAGATGGATTTCTGACATAGAGGGGTGTTTCTTCACTTGCTCAACTCCTGAGCATTTGAAGGTTCGGTTCGCGCTGAACCAGCTTCGCTTGGGAGCGAAGGACTAGTGGAAGTTTGTGACGGCGCACTTTACGCCTGCTGAGCATGCGGCAGTGACCTGGGAGAGGTTCACTACCATGTTCCGAGATGAGTACGTTCCCCAGGTGGAGAGGGAGCGTTTGGCCCAGGAGGTTCTGACGCTCAAGCTGGGTACTAAGTCTGTTACGATGATTACCAGGATGTTCCATGAGAGGGCGATGTTCTGCCCTGAGCACGTGTCCACTGAGCAGGCACGTATGAGCCGATGTTTGAGTATCTTGAGGCGAGACATTCGGGAGTTCACGGCGAACTCCTCGTACCGGACATTTGCCGAGCTTCAGGCAAATGCCCGGAAGAGGGAGATTGAGCTAGAGACTCAGGCCAGAGAGCAGGCAGAGTCTTAGGGGAGGGATCGGCGGCCGGCGCAGTCTCAGCCAGCAGCCAAGCGGGCCAAGCCCGCTGATCCCAAACCAAGGAGCCAGAAGGGCCGCACTTATGGGAAGTGTGGCAAGGGTCATGATGGAGTCTGTTGAGCGGGATCTTGCTACAAGTGTGGCAAGGAGGGGCACATGGCCAAGGACTGCCCCAAGGGGTTTGCGGTGTGTTTTTACTGCAACCAGACCGGACACCGGAAGGCAGAGTGTCCGCAATTGAGAGGATCATCTCAGGGAGCACCTCAGGGATCTGCCCCTGCCGCCATCAGATCTACCGAGAGTCAGCCAGTGAAGGCCGAGGCGCCGAGAGCACGAGGGAGAGCTTTTCAGTTGACCGCGGAGGAGGTTCGCGCAACACCCGATGTCGTCGCTGGTATGTATTCTTTTGTGTATTTATTTTGATATTGAGATATTATGCTTATATTATGTTATGCGTAGGTACTTTTCTTGTGAATTCTGTACCTTCCTTGGTGTTGTTTGACTCGGGTGCGAGTCAATCTTTTGTATCTTTGGCTTTTAGTCAGCATATCAGTGTTAGTCGTGAGGTGTCGAGTCGGCCTCTGAGAGTTTCCATAGCTGACGAGAGGGTGATATATGCCACGGAGGTTCACCGAGGGTGCGTAGTCGAGATTTTCGGTGTTGAGTTCCTGATTGATCTGGTTCCTATTGCGATGGGTGATGTCTGTGTCATTGTGGGCATGGACTGGTTGAGCAGATTCGGTGGGGTTATCGACTGCGAGCGATAGCTGGTGACCATACGAGACCCTAGTGGGGGAGTTCTAACGGTGTACGGTGAGGGTACACGTTCTGGATCAGCATTTTGTTCGGCCGCTAGGGCGAGGCAGTGCCTACAGCAGGGCTGTAAGGGTTTTGTGGCGTATATGATGGATACGCGGGTGGATTCCGAGAGACCGAGGTATGTTGAGCAGGTTCCGATAGTGCGTGAGTTCCCTGATGTATTTCATGAGGAGTTGCCGGGTGTGCCTCCTGTGAGGCAAGTGGAGTTCAGTATCGATTTGGTTCCGGGGGCCGTGCCTATCGCTAAGGTGCCTTATCGCCTTGCACCTCCAGAGATGCAAGAGTTATCCTCGCAGCTTCAGGAGCTGCTGGGAAAGGGGTTTTTTCGGCTGAGCAGCTCGCTGTGGGGAGCGCCTATCCTGTTCGTCAAGAAGAAGGATGGTTCATACCGGATGTGCATTGATTACTAGGAGTTGAACAAGCTGACGGTCAAGAACCGTTACCCGTTGCCAAGGATCGACGATTTGTTCGATCAGTTGCAGGGAGCGTCTTGGTTCTCCAAGATCGATTTGAGGTTTGGATATCATCAGGTGAGGGTGCGAGATGAGGACGTCCAGAAGACAGCGTTTAGGACGCGTTATAGGCATTACGAGTTTGTGGTGATGCCTTTTGGGCTCACCAATGCCCCGGCAGTGTTCATGGATATCATGAACCGAGTGTGCAGGCCGATGCTGGATCGGTCGGTGATTGTATTTATCGACGACATTCTGGTATATTCGAGATCTAGAGAGCAGCATGAGGAGCATTTGAGAGAGGTTCTCGGAGTTCTATGATCGGAGAGGCTTTATGCCAAATTCTCCAAGTGTGATTTCTGGTTGCGGGAGGTCCATATCTTAGGACATCTCGTTAACCAGGAAGGGATATTGGTCAACCCGGCCAAAGTTGAGGCGGTGATGAGTTGGGAGGTGCCGAGGTCACCCTCCGAGATCAGGAGTTTCCTAGGGTTGACAGGGTATTATCGGAGATTTATCAAGGATTTCTCAAAAATCGCAGTGCCACTCACTAGGTTGACCCGGAAGGGTGTTGCTTTTTCATGGGGCCCCGAGCAGCAGGCCTCCTTTGAGACACTTCGCCAAAGGTTATGCGAAGCCCCGGTGTTAGCACTCCCGGAAGGGATGGAGGACTTTATGGTATACTGTGACGCATCGATTTTGGGGTTGGGGGCGGTGCTGATGCAGAGAGGGCATGTGATAGCATATGCATCGAGGCGGCTGAAGCCTCATGAGATGAGATATCCCACCCACGATCTAGAGTTGGGGGCAGTGGTCTTCGCCCTCAAGATTTGGCGTCACTACCTGTATGGGGTTCGGTGTACGATATACACGGACCATAAGAGTTTGAAATATTTGATGGATCAGCCCAACCTAAATATGCGACAGAGAAGGTGGTTGGATGTGGTCAAGGATTATGATTGTGAGATCTTGTACCACCCGGGCAAGGCTAATGTTGTAGCCGATGCACTGAGCCGCAGGGCGGAGAGCACCCCGCTACGGGATGTATGTTTGAGATTGACCGTGGTAGCTCTAGTGTTGGACGCCATTCGTGGGGCACAGTCCGAGGCTGTGCAACCTGAGATGCAAAAGAAAGAGCGGGTTGTTGGTTTGGTTTTAGAGTTCCTTACCGATGGTCGGGGGCTTATGACATTTCAGGGGCGTATCTGTGTGCCGTACGTGGGAGGAACGCGTACGATTTTGATGGAAGAGGCTCATCGGTCGAAATTTTCGATCCATCCTGTGGCCACTAAGATGTATTTGGACCTGAGGAAGGAGTATTGGTGGCCCTGTATGAAGAGGGATGTTGCATGGTTTGTTGAGAGGTGCTTGACCTGTCGTAGGGTTAAGGCCGAGCACCAGAGGCCGCATGGTAAGTTGCAACCGTTAGAGGTTCCCGAATGGAAGTGGGAACAGATCACCATGGATATTATCACCAAATTGCCAAGGACTGCCAGGGGATTTGATGCAATTAGGGTTATTGTGGACAGGTTGACGAAGAGCGCTCACTATCTTGCTATCAGCGAGAGTTCTTCAGCAGAGAAATTGGCAGAGGTGTACGTGAGGGAAGTGGTATCTCAGCATGGGGTGCCGATCTCGATTGTTTCAGACCGAGATGTGCGTTTCACTTCCAGATTCTGGAAGAAGTTTCATGAGGAGTTGGGTACTAGGCTGCATTTTAGTACCGCATATCATCCCCAGACAGACGGAAAGAGTGAGCGGACGATTCAGACGCTCGAGGACATGCTCCGGGCATGTGTGTTGGATTTCGGGGGGAGTTGGCATATGTAGTTGCCCTTGGCAGAGTTTTCCTACAACAACAGCCATCATTCGAGCATTGGTATGCCGCCCTTTGAGCTGTTGTATGGGAGGAGGTGTCGGACCCCCATTTGTTGGGGAGAGGTTGGACAACGTGTGATGGGCAGTACAGAGATCGTGCTTCAGACGACAGAGCAGATCCAGTAGGTCAGACAGAGGTTGTTGACCGCTCAGAGTTGTCAGAAGAGCTATGCAGACAGACGCCGGTCCGAGCTTGAGTTTCAGGTCGGCGACCTTGTACTCTTGAAGGTCTCTCCTTGGAAGGGAGTGATTCGATTCAAGAAGAGGGGCAAGTTGGGGCCCCGATATATTGGTCCTTTCCGAGTGATCGCGAGGGTAGGCCGGGTAGCCTATCGTTTGGATTTGCCAGCAGAGTTGAGACAGATTCACGACACTTTTCATGTGTCGCAGTTGAGGAAGTGTATAGCCGATGAGTCGGCAGTGGTTCCATTAGAGGATATTCAGGTGGATGCGAGCCTGAATTATGCTGCGAGACCAGTGGCAATTAGATATTGGAAAATCAAGGTTCTGAGGAACAAGGAGGCAGCCATGGTTTTGGTTCAGTAGCAACATCCGAAGGGGTCCGAGATGACTTGGGAACCAGAGCGCGAGATGCGTGAGCAGCATCCAGAGTTATTTTCAGAGCGAGACTTCGAGGGCGAAGTATAGTTCTAGTGGGGGAGAATTGTAACAGCCCGGATTCCCAGGTGTTATTCATTTATTTATTTTTGGTAATTTGTGAGGAGACTCGGCGAGTTGGAGCGTAGACTCGCCGAGTATGATCACGGATTTGGACGCAGGTTCGCGTCCGGAATCGGCGAGTCCAAGAGTGGCCTCGACGAGTCCATGAGTGGACTCGGCGAGTCCACGTTGTTTAATGAAACCCTAATTTCCCGGCCCTGAGCCCTATTTAAAGGACCTTATAACCCTTCATTGCGGATACCTTCGACCTTGAGAGCACCAGAGCATCTGAGAGTCCTTGTGAGTGAGAAAAGAGGCCATTATTCACCATCCTTGTGTGTGTTAGCAAGAAGGGAAGAGGAAGGCCCAGCTAGGAGAGTTGGGGAGCTTGGATCTACTTTTATTTCGGCAGAGGAAGCTATTTGAGGTAATATTCAGAGCTTATTCTCGTGTTTTTATTGATATGGTCAAATCTAGGGATTCTTCATGCCTTGTTTACCTTGTAATTGGAGTGTGAGAGGTCCCATGGGGAATTGGTACTTAGATCTGGACCTTAGTAGGTCCAGAGAGTCCCAAATGCTCTGCTTTATGCCTATCCTTTTGAGTTGTGGACTTAGGTTACCATTTTAGATGTCATTTCACCAAAAGAATCCTTGTAGGCATTGCATGGTAGCCAAGATTGTAACTTTACGTGATAAATGTGCTTGGAAGGACTGGATCTATGAGTTACTGGAACGGATCTGACCTCAGGAGTGAGTTTGAGTTCATGCATGGCTTAGGCTCGCCGAGTCCGAAGAACAGACTCGGCGAGTAGCATGAAGATTGTCCATAACCACTCAGCGAGTGGTGTTACCGATTTAAGGGTTGACTCAGTGAGTCAGGGACAGTTAGAGAGGGTTGACAGGTGGACTGAGTCAAGCTGGAACTCGCTGAGTTGTTCTTGAGACTCGGCGAGTTGAGTCGTGGTGGCCCCACGATTCTTGCCAGGTGGAACTCGTCGAGTCAGGGAAGTACTCGACGTGTCAAGAGAGGATCCTAGGGAGTCAGTGAACACGTATAGACTCGCCGAGTCGCTCTAGTGCACTCGCCGAGTCCGGTCAAAGTTGACAGTTGACCGTTGACTGTTGACTAGAGTTGACCAGTGTTGACTTGATAGGGGTATTCAACCTTAGTCGTGAAAGTGTTAATTAGAGATATATGGTGTTATAGGAGGATTATAGCTCGGAGGATCGAGCGCGAGTGATTTCCGGGATTTGCGAGTTATCGAGATACGCGAGGTGAGTCTTCTCACTATACTTTACCTTGATTAGGTAATCAGAGTTATGTGACAGAGTATTTGTATGCTATATGTTATGTGTTGTACTGCATTATTTCTATGTGATTTATGCTGTGCATGTTTATAGAGTTGGAACCGGAAGGTTCCCAGAGTTAGAACCAGAGGGTTCACAGAGTAGGGTCTACGAGCCCACAGAGTTATAGCCTCGAGTGGATAATATGAGTTATGTGTGGTATTTTGGGGAACTCACTAAGCTTTGTGCTTACAGTGTTGGTGTTATTTGTTTCAGGTACTAGTGATGACCGTGGGAAGGCGCCGGCTTGATCAGTACACACACATGGGATTTTTATGATATGTGATCTTGGGATTCATTGTATGACATTGATTGGAGTTTCAAACGCTGATGTTTTATGAAAATTAAATGAATATGTTTTTATATTATGCAAAAAATTATTTTGAAATTCACGTTGTTACACCTTGTTTCTTCGAGTACCATCCTACTGAATTTCATAAATCGTTGGTTACAAAGACTGTTTCTTGCTCGTCTTCTATTCTTGGTGAACACGGAGTTTGGAATCAATCTATAATACCTCAAAGATTAAGGATATTTCTAAATCTTGTGTTTAGATATGTTTGGACATGTTTATTCTTGCTTGTATATCCTTTTATAGATATATGTTGAGGACCAGATATCTTGTAAAAAGGTAAATCATTAATAACCTTTCAATTCAAAGGATCTGCAAAATTTGGTCTTCATGATTCTCCTGAAAAAGCTGCACATTTACCATTTGAAGTATTCTTCTTTGAGTATTTCACTTACTTTTGATGAGCCACTCACTGTTAATGATTCACACTGATTTTACCTTAGCATGATTGAGTCATCCTATTTCTTTCCCATAATTCTTCTGTATAGAAGTTGACAATTCACTAGTCAATACCACACACTGGTAAAAGTTCGAATTTTTTTGCAGATGGTTAGACTATGTACCATAATCCATCGTTTGCACCATGTAACATTCCAAAAATCTTGATAAAATTTATGATTTTTAACTTAAAAGATACCATTGTTTTCAATAAAAACCATATCAAATAAAGTGTCAAATACAAATATTCCTAAGATCAATTTATCGTAAAATCCCACAAAACATATCATCGAAGGATAGGTACGATCACGCCTTCTCTTTGCCACAGTCATCAGAAGTAACTAAAACAATATACTAAAACTATAAGCCAAAGATTAATAAGTTCCCTCAAAGTACCACATAGCACAATCAAACAGATATACATAATGCATGTTGGGTCCATAACCTCTCAGTTGGCTTGCCCTGGCCCACAACCTCCCGGTTGGACTGCCCCAGGTTTTTTGACTGACCGCACAAAGTTGTACAGTCTAAACCCAACCATTCTATGTCGACATATAACAAATAACATATATTCATCAAACAGATAATCATATAGCCAGTCAACAAACTCACAACAACATCCTATATACCAGGACTTGATTCTAACAGATCAATACAACATAGCAACATCCTCCAAACCAGGATACATAACTCAGTGGGTCGACATTGGTCTCTTCGACCCACAAGTATAGTGAGGAAAACTCACCTCTCAGTCTAAAATAGATCTTTGAATGGATATAGCTCCGAATAACACCTCAACTGGTCACCTATTCATCAAGAAATGGCCAATCTCAAATACCTCTCAAAATACCGAGAATACTCTTATATCAAACTTGGTCAAATCTTGGTCAATGGTCAAAGTCAACAAGTCAACTCAGACACTCGCCACGTTGTGGTTAGCTCCAGCCACGTGGTGGTAACTAGAGGACGAAACAGTCGCATGAGCTCAATTTACCACATCGTGGTAGCCATTCACTACATCGTTGTGACTGTTCAGACCAGCTTATTCTAATAAGCTCTTAATCCATCAAACCAACCATTCAAGCTACCCATAAGGCATTCTTTCTTCCAATGAACCACTAAAATCGTTCCTTTAGATATATGCATTTATTGAACTCAAACTAGGTAAAAATAAAGCAAAAGGGGACCAAGATTACATGTAACAATTCGAAACTCTAAGAAATTCCAGATCTAACACTCCTAACCCCAAAGGGACTCTGCGAATACATAAAGTTGGCAACTTTATGCAATTCCAACACTCCAGTAAGTCCCAATATGAAGAATAAGGATTAGAAACCTAGATCTATGCATAAAGAACTAAAAAGCATGGAACTTGAGGACTTACAAAAGTCCAAAAGATTCCAAAGAAGAAGTTGAGAAGAGTCCCTCGCTGAATCTAAGCCCAAATGTCACATTCTTCCACTTCTCATACCCAAAAATCAACACTAAAGTCTCAAAAAGGCAAGTTGGAGGTTAGGGTTTTCTTGGAGGGTGAGAGAGTGTGATAGAGGTTGAGGATGAGAAACCATGTCCAACATATTCCCTTAAATAGGTGTGCAAACCCCAAAGATTAGGGTTTCTCATTTAATCACCACCACGTTGTGGTTATAGGCTACCACAAAATGGTGGTCATTAAAAACGTGTGATAGAAAGCGCTCCACCACGTCGTAATGATGCTCCACCACACCGTGGCCACCCAAATAAAGATTTATACATAAACGTTGATTTATACCTGGATTGGATATTACAATTATCCCCTAACTAAAATAGAATTCATCCTCAAAGTTCGCTGATGTGAACAACATAAGATAATGCTCCTGTATCTCTACCTCGGGTTCCTAAGTCCACTAGGAACCCTTCCGATGCTGCCACTGAACTTTTACCAAGGACATCACCTTGTTGCACAAGGCCTTCGACTTCCGATCCAAGATCGCCACCGATCTCTTAATATAATTTAGGCAATCATCAACCTGAACTTCATCCAAAGGAACAACTGCTGATTAATTAGCCACGCACTTCCGAAGTTGCATAACATGGAAGGGGTTGTGAATCTAACTAAGCTCTTCAAAAAAATCCAACCTATAAGGTACCTTTCCAACCTTGTAAATCACTCGAAATGGACTAATATATCGAGACCTCAACTTTCCCATCTTCCTGAAGCATATTACACCCTTCCAAGGTGATGCCTTTAACAAAACCAAGTCACCAACCCGAAACTCCAACTCAGATCGATGCTTGTTTGGCATAATTCTTCTTCCGACCTTGAGCTGTCTATAGCCTCTATTTAATCTATTGAATAAGATCTATTATCTGAAGGGCGACTTTAGTCCTTCCCATAACGCTAGGACTGACATCTCCCCAGCAAACTGGGGTACAACACTTCCTCCCATAGAGAAGCTCAAACGGCTGCGCACGGATATTGGAGTGATAGTTGTTGTTGTAATAAAACTCGGCATGACGAAGGCATGAATCCTAACTCCCACTGAAATCTATAACATAAGCTCTCAACATATCCTCAAGTTTTTGAATGGTCCTCTCACTCTGGCTATCATTTTATGGATGATAAGCAGTGCAAAAATACAAACAAGTACCTAGCTCCTCGTGGAACTTCTGCCAAAAACAAGATGTGAATCGAACATCTCGATCAAATACAGTAGAGACTGGAACATCATGATGGGTGAAGAACTCATGCACATAAACATCAGCCAATTTCACATCGAACAAGCTCTCCTGGATGGCTAAGAAGTAGGCACTCTTGATCAACCTATCCAATATCACCCAAATCGCCTCAGACACCTTAGCTAACCGAGGAAACTTGGAGATGAAATCCAAGGTGATCTGTTCCCATTTCCATATGGGAACTTCCAGAGACTGAAGGTTGCCATGCGACCTCTGGTGCTCGGCTTTGACCGTCCAACAGGTCAAACACCGCTTGACATACCAGGCTATCTCCATCTTCATGCACGACCACCACTAACTAAGTTGCAAGTCTCGATGCATCTTTGTAGTTCCCTGGTGTGTCAAAACTTTGGACTTGTGTGCCTCCTTTAGCACAGCCTGTCTGACCCTACCAAAATCTGGTACCTATACATGACCATACTGGGTCAATAATACATGGTAGTCAATAGAAAACTTGTCGATATCAGTTCTGAGTCACTCCTATCTCCAGTTTTCTTTCTTGACTCCTCAACCTGAGCCTCTCTAATCATACCGAAAAATAGCGAATCAATCGAAATCCTCATATAAAGGCACCCAATAGTAGAACTAGCTGTCTTGCTGTAACAACCCGAAATTCCATATCACTTCTTGTAACTCAAATTGTAATCCAATTCGAACAACCAAACGCCGTTTCCAAATCTGTTTCCGATTTCGCCGTTTAATTAAGTCATTAACTTGTATTGATCTAAAAAGACTTAATGGGTGTCTTAATGCCATTTGAAATCATTTTAACACCCCATAATAGTTATCGGATTAATACTAGAATCGACCATATCGGGTTAGGGTAATTTGGTCGGGTGCGACCAAAAGCCCCGCCTAACGCCGGTATCGGGTAGAATTCCGTCGTGTCCAATTCCCGAACACTATATAAATGATTCAAAGCTTCCATTTGAAGCTTTTGGCCATCTTTCCTTAATCACTCTCCAACCTCTCTCCTCATCCATAATCAAAGGTCCAAAAACAAAGATTTAAGGCTCCAAATCAAAGAGGTAACATCCCTAACTTGTTATCTAACCTCTTTAGCCTTCAAATTGATGTTTAAACAAGGATTTAGGACCTGGAACAAGTGTTTACGGCCAAGCCACATGCTTGGGCCGTAAACACCTAAAAATGGGGTTTTAGAGCCATTTAACCCTTCCAAATCATTATTGGGACTTAGATACGACCTTGAGACTTACAAATCGGGACTTGAAACACCTTAAACATGAATTTTGAGGGACAAAAGAGATTTTACGGCCAAGGCATGTGCTTGGGCCGTAAACTCCTCAAACTTGGGGAGTAAACACCTTTTAACATGTTAGAATGCCTTGAAACTCAACCAATAGCCTTGGAATAATTCATAGAACCATCTAAAATTAGTTTGGGGGCCTTAAACATAACAAAACACTAGAAGTGTGCCAAATGATGCCCTTAAAGCATCCCAAGGCTCGGTAGAATTACTAAAATCACATGTGATTGCTCTAAGTGCCTCAACTCAATTTCTTTTGACCATAGGAGAGTTTACGGCCGTATACTCCAAGTTTACAGCCGATAACTCCCTTTTAAATGGTATAAATTCATTTAAATCATTCCAAGACATTTTAGGAATTCATTCCAACAATCCCCAAGTCCAAACAAGTCATTAAATCCTCAAAATCACACCCACATGAGTTCACGGCCGTGAACTCATGTATGTGCGTGTTATATGGCCGTAAACTCCATAAAATGTTTACTCTTGGGGAGTAAACTCAAATCCCAAGTCCCTAGTACCATATCACGTCCGTAGATGTAACCCGGGTCACTCCAAACGCTCGTTTTGAGGTGTTTAACCTCGTTGGAGTGTAATGTTCCATATAATTAGTGATTGTAAATCTAATTGGATTGTAACAGCCCGGAATTCCAGGTATCGTTATATTTATGATTTTGGGTGTTTTAAGAGGGGACTCGGCGAGTTGGAGCTCAGACTCGCCGAGTAGGATCGCGGATCTGGTCGCGGGTTCGCGACTGGACTCGACGAGTCCGGATATGGACTCGGCGAGTCCGCGCTGTTTAGCGAAACCCTAACCGTCCAGGTTTGGGACATATATAAGGGGCCTTATGGCCGTCATTGTTCACCCTAGTCCTTTAAGAGAAACCCTAATTCGATTGTGAGCATCTGGAGCAAGGTAGAAGACCATTATTGATCTTGGAAGTGTTATTTTGCAAGGAGGAGGAGGCTTGGTTAAGGGAACAACAGGAGAAGCCATATTCTGAGGGTTGGGGACACAGAGCAACGTGATTCAGGTAATATTTTCGAGTTGTTCCCTTCTATGTTGATGTGTATATGGATTTAGGGTTTATTGAACCCTTTTGTGGCTAGATTGAGTGTTTCCTTAGTCCCCCAAGCGATTGGAACCCTATATTGGGACCCTTGGAAGTCCAGAATGTCCCATGCCTGAGCTTTTCGGGAATCAATGGAGGTTTTGGATTGGAATCCTTATGCTTTAGGTCAAAACGTAAATTATGAGTCATGGGGTGTATTATGAGCACCGAAATGAGGACTTTACGTGATGAACCAGTCTAGGAAGGCCAGACCTATGAATTGTCGGAGCAGATCTGACCTTAGAAAGCAGTTTGAGCGGTTGCATGGCATGGACTCGCCGAGTCCGATGAACAGACTCGGCGAGTAGCTTGAAGATTGCCTTAGAGTGGTCCTGTCCGGGTTATGGGTTGGATCGGTGAGTCAGGGCGAGTTGAGTTGGGGTGGCCCCGCGATTCTTTCAGGAGGAACTCGTCGAGTCAGGGGGGATACTCGACGTGTAGAAAGGGGATCTTAGAGAATTGGTGAGAACGTCTAGACTTGCCGAGTCGCCCTAGCACTCGCCGAGTCCGGTCAAAGTTGACCGTTGACCGTTGACCGTTGCCAAGATTGGACCTGTGTTGACTTCTTAGGGATAGTCAACATTAGAGATATAAAGTGTTAACTAGGGACGTATGATGTTATAGGAGGATTAGAGCTCGGAGAATCGGGCACGAGGGATTCCCAGGTTGTGAGATATCGAGACACGCGAGGTGAGTCTTCTCACTATACTTTACCTTGAGTAGGTAACCAGAGTTATATGATAGAGTATTTGTATGCTATGTATGTTATGTGTTGCACTGTATTATTCTATGTGATTTATGCTATGCTTGTTTATAGAGTTAGAACCTGAGGGTTCACAGAGTATGGGTGCATGGACCCATAGAGTTATAGCCTCGAGTGGCTAATATGTGTTATGCGGTATTTTGGGGAACTCACTAAGCTTTATGCTTACAGTGTTGGTGTTATTTGTTTCAGGTACTAGTGAGGATCGCGGGAAGGCGCCGGCCTGATCAGTGCACACACGCGGGATTTTTATATTATGTGATCTTGGGGTTTTTATATGTTATGAAATGAATTACAAACAATGATGTTTTTATGAATACTAAATGAATTTTGCCTTTATAAAATGCGAAAAATTGTTTTTAAATTCTTGGTGTTACAATTTGGTATCAGAGCCTTGGTTTGAGGGATTCGAGTACACCTTCGGGCGTATTTGAACTCAAACTGAGGATTTGAGAGGTAATTTTCAAAAGATTAAAGATTTTTGAAAAGACGCAGAGCAAGAGATGTGTGTACGATCAGCCCGCGCCCGAACGGTGATTTCCCAAAATACCCTTACATTATGCGATGTTAATATTGATATGATGTATCTGCATGCTAGAGTAGGCTAGGCATTGCTAGTAGAACTAGATTGGCCTGATTTGTGATGCCCTAGCCTTGGGAGAGGTGAGCTGCTATGAGATGCTTGAGAGTGAGTAGGTAGCAGCGAGGGACTTATGAGAGATCTATTAGAGAGTGGTTTACGCATGATAGAGTACTTGAGACCTGGAATCCGAATAGGAGGACTTGGAGTGCATTCTGGTGCGGTGCGGACAGTAGTATTGGGCCCGTACTACTGGAAGCACCGGAGCGGGGTGCAGCCCAAGTAAGAATCTTTGGAATGCCAAGAATCAAGGAGGAAAGAGTTGATGAGTGTGAGTGTGTTCGTGGGGATTCTAAATTTATTGTATGTCGTATTTCAGCGGTAGATCATGGTGAGGACACGTTTCACGTCCGACAGCAGTGGTACCAGTGAGGAGGATATCCGCCGGATCATCCAGGAGGAGGTAGCTGCGGCCATCAGGGCAGAGATTCCGGAGATGTTTGGGTCCATAAAGACCACACTGATTGAGACGTTCGACGAGCGTTATGCCGCTCTTACCAAGGCTACTGCTGATGCGGCTACCGCAGCGGTGACTGCTGCAAGGCCGCAGGGTGGGGATGCGTTACTATTCCGGGAATTCAGCAACACAAAACCACCAGAGTTCGATGGGACCCAGGATCCGGTGGCAGCGATGAGGTGGATATCTGATATTGAGGGGTGCTTCTTCACTTGCTCGTCTCCTGAGCATTTGAAGGTCCGATTCGCGCTGAACCAGCTTCGCTTGGGAGCGAAGGACTGGTGGAAGTTTGCAACGGCGCATTATACGCCTGCGGAGCTTTCTGCGGTGACCTGGGAGAGGTTCACCACCATGTTTTGAGATGAGTACGTTCCTCAGGTGGAGAGGGAGCGTTTAGCACAGGAGTTTCTGACCCTCAAGCAGGGTACTGAGTCTGTTACAACAATCACGAGGATGTTCCACGAGAGGGCGACGTTCTGCCCTGAGCACGTGCCCACTGAGCAGGCACATATGAGCCGCTACTTGAGCATCTTGAGGCGGGATATTCGGGAGTTCGCTGCGAACTCCTCGTACAGGACATTTGCCGAGCTTCAGGCAAATGCCCAGAAGAGGGAGATCGAACTTGAGACTCAGGCCAGGGAGGAGGTGGAGTCTCAGGGGAGGGATCGGCGACCGGCACAGTCGCAGCCGGCTGCCAAGCGGGCCAAGCCTGCTGATCCCAGACCAGGGAGCCAGAAGGGCCGCACTTGCGGAAAGTGCGGAAAGGGTCATGACGGAGTTTGCCGAGCGGGGTCTTGCTACAAATGTGGCAAGGAGGGGCACATGGCCAAGGACTGCCCCAAGGGATTTGCAGTGTGCTTTCACTGCAACCAGACTGGACACCAGAAGGCTGAGTGTCCGCAGCTGCGCGGAGCACCTCAGGGATCTGCTCCTGCCGCCGTCAGAGCTACAGAGAGTCGGCCTATGAAGACAGAGGCACCGAGAGCTCGAGGGAGAGCCTTCCAGCTGACTGCGGAGGAAGTCCACGCTGCGCCCGATGTGGTGGCTGGTACGTTTCCTTTCATGTATTTATATTGATGTTGAAATATTATGCTTATATTAGGTTATGCGTAGGTACCTTCCTTATGAATTCTGTGCCTGCTTTAGTGTTATTTGACTCGGGTGCGAGTCGGTCTTTTGTATCTCTGGCCTTTAGTCAGCATATCAGTGTTAGTCGTGAGGCATTGAGTCGGCCTGTGAGAGTTTCCATAGCTGATGATAGAGTGATTTGTGCCACGGGGGTTTTCCGAGGATGTGTGTTAGAGATTTTCGGGGTTGAGTTTCCGATTGTCCTGATTCCTATCGCGATGGGTGATGTCTGTGTCATTGTGGGCATGGACTGGTTGAGCCGATTCAGCGCAGTCATCGACTGCGAGCATCAGCTGGTGACTATACGAGACCCTAGTGGGGGAGTTCTTTTGGTGTACGACGAGGGTACGCGTTCGCGATCAGCCTTTTGTTCGGCCGCCAGAGCGAGGCAGTGTCTACAGCAGGGCTGTAAGGGTTTTGTGGCGTATGTGATGGATACGCGAGCGACTTCCGAGAGACCGAGTTCAGTTGAGGAGGTACCGGTGGTGCGTGAGTTTCCAGATGTCTTTCCCGAGGAGCTGCCGGGAGTACCTCCTATGAGGCAAGTGGAGTTTGGTATTGATTTGATTCCGGGAGCCGCGCCTATCGCTAAGGTGCCTTATCGTCTTGCACCTCCAGAGATGCAAGAGTTATCCTCGCAGCTTCAGGAGTTGCTGGGGAAGGGATTCATTCGGCCGAGCAGCTCGCCGTGGGGAGCACCTATTCTGTTCATCAAGAAGAAAGATGGTTCACACCGGATGTGCATTGATTACCGGGAGTTGAACAAGTTGACGGTCAAGAACCGTTACCCATTACCGAGGATCGACGATTTATTTGATCAGTTGCAGGGAGCATCTTGGTTTTCCAAGATCGACTTGAGGTCGGGATATCATCAAGTGAAAGTGCGGGATGAGGACGTACAGAAGACAGCATTCAGGACGCGATATGGGCATTATGCGTTTGTGGTGATGCCCTTTGGGCTCACCAACGCCCCGGCTGTATTCATGGATCTCATGAACAGGGTATGTAGGCCGATGTTGGATTGGTCAGTGATTGTATTTATCGATGATATTTTGGTGTATTCGAGATCTAGAGAGCAGCATGAGGAACATTTGAGGGAGGTCCTTGGGGTTTTGAGATCGGAGAAGCTTTATGCAAAGTTCTCCAAGTGTGACTTCTAGTTGCGGGAGGTCCAATTCCTAGGACATGTTGTTAATCAGGAAGGGATATTGGTCGATCCGACCAAGGTTGAGGCGGTGATGAGTTGGGAGGTGCCGAAGTCACCCTCTGAGATCAGGAGTTTCCTTGGATTGGCAGGGTATTATCGGAGATTTATTAAGGACTTCTCCAGAATTGCAGTGCCACTCACTAGATTGACCCGAAAGGGGGTTGAATTCTCATGGGGACCCGAGCAGCATACCTCTTTTGAGACACTTCGCCAGAGATTGTGCGAAGCCCCGGTGTTAGCTCTCCCGGAAGGGATGGAGGATTTTGTAGTTTATTGTGATGCATCTATTTCGGGGTTGGGTGCAGTTCTGATGCAAAGAGGGCATGTAATAGCATATACATCGAGGCAGCTGAAGCCTCACGAGACGAGATATCCCACGCATGATCTAGAGCTGGGGGCGGTAGTGTTCGCCCTCAAGATTTGGCGTCATTACTTGTATGGGGTTCGTTGCACGATATACACGGACCATAAGAGTTTGAAGTACTTGATGGACCAACCCAACCTAAACATGCGTCAGAGGAGATAGTTGGATGTGGTCAAGGATTATGATTGTGAGATCCTGTACCACCCGGGCAAAGCTAATGTGGTAGCAGATGCGTTGAGCCGTAAGGGGGAGAGCACTCCACTACGAAATGTATGTTTGAGGTTGACCGTGATAGCTCCAGTACTGGATGCCATTCGTGGGGAACAGTCTGAGGCTATGCAAACGGAGATGCAGAAGAGGGAACGGGTCGTTGGTTTGGTTTCAGAGTTCGTTACTGATGTTTGAGGGTTGATGACCTTTCAGGGTCGGATTTGGGTACCGTTTGTGGGCGGTACGCGTACTACTTTGATGGAGGAGGCACATCGATCGAAATTCTCGATCCATCCCGGGGCTACAAAGATGTATTTGGATTTGAGGAGAGAATATTGGTGGCCCTGCATGAAGAGGGACGTCGCGTGGTTTGTCGAGAGGTGCTTGACCTGCCGTAAGGTTAAGGCCGAGCACCAGAGACCACATGGCAAGTTGCAGCCATTGGAGGTTCCCGAGTGGAAGTGGGAACAGATCACTATCGATTTCATCACCAAATTGCCGAGGACTGCCAGAGGAGTTGATGCAATTTGGGTGATTGTAGACAGATTGACGAAGAGCGCTCACATCCTTGCCATTAGTGAGAGTTCTTCAGCAGAGAAATTGGCGGAGGTGTATGTGAGAGAAGTAGTATCTCGGCATGGGGTGCCGATCTCGATTGTTTCAGATCGTGATGTGCATTTCACATCTAGGTTCTGGAAGAAATTTCATGAGGAGTTGGGTACTAGATTGCATGTTAGTACCGCATATCATCCCCAGACATACGGTCAAAGTGAGCGGACGATTCAGACGCTCGAGGACATGCTTCGGGCGTGTGTGTTGGATTTTGGGGGTAGCTGGGATGCGTATTTGCCCTTGGCGGAGTTTTCCTACAACAACAGCCATCATTCGAGCATCGGTATGCCGCCCTTTAAGCTGTTGTATGGTAGGAGGTGTCGGACCCCCATTTGTTGGGGAGAGGTGGGACAGAGAGTGATGGGCAGTACAAAGATCGTGCTGCAGACGACAGAGCAGATTCAGCAGGTTAGACAGAGGTTATTGACCGCCCAGAGCCGATAGAAAAGTTATGCAGACAGACGCCGGTCCGAGCTTGAGTTTCAGGTCGGCGACTTCGTACTCCTGAAGGTCTCTCCTTGGAAAGGAGTGATTCACTTTAGGAAGAGGGGCAAGTTGGGGCCCCGATATATTGGGCCTTTTCGTGTGATTGCGAGGGTAGGCCGGGTGGCCTACCGTTTGGAGTTGCCAACGGAATTGAGACAGATCCATGACACTTTTCATGTGTCGCAATTGAGAAAGTGTATAGCCGATGAGTCGGCAGTGGTTCCATTAGAGGACATTCAGGTGGATGCGAGCCTGAATTATGCCGAGAGACCAGTGGCCATCAGAGATCGGAAGATCAAGGTTCTGAGGAATAAGGAGATACCTCTGGTGTTAGTTCAGTGGCAGCACCGGAAGGGATCGGAAATGACCTAGGAGCCGGAGCGTGAGATGCGGGAGCAGCATCCGGAGCTATTTTCGGAGTGAGACTTCGAGGGCGAAGTCTAGTCCTAGTGGGGGAGAGTTGTAACAGCCCGGAATTCCAGGTATCGTTATATTTATGATTTTGGGTGTTTTAAGAGGGGACTCGGCGAGTTGGAGCTCAGACTCGCCGAGTAGGATCGCGGATCTGGTCACGGGTTCGCGACTGGACTCGACGAGTCCGGATATGGACTCGGCGAGTCCGCGCTGTTTAGCGAAACCCTAACCGTCCAGGTTTGGGACATATATAAGGGGCCTTATGGCTGTCATTGTTCACCCTAGTCCTTTGAGAGAAACCCTTATTCGATTGTGAGCATCTGGAGCAAGGTAGAAGACCATTATTGATCTTGGAAGTGTTATTTTGCAAGGAGGAGGCTTGGTTAAGGGAACAACAAGAGAAGCCATATTCTGAGGGTTGGGGAAACAGAGCAAAGTGATTCAGGTAATATTTTCGAGTTGTTCCCTTCTATGTTGATGTGTATATGGATTTAGGGTTTATTGAACCCTTTTGTGGCTAGATTGAGTGTTTCCTTAGTCCCCCAAGCGATTGGAACCCTATATTGGGACCCTTGGAAGTCCAGAATGTCCCATGCCTGAGCATTTCGGGAATCAATGGAGGTTTTGGATTGGAATCCTTATGCCTTAGGTCAAAACGTAAATTATGAGTCATGGGGTGTATTATGAGCACCGAAATGAGGACTTTACGTGATGAACCAGTCTAGGAAGGCCAGACCTATGAATTGTCGGAGTAGATCTGACCTTAGAAAGCAGTTTGAGCGGTTGCATGGCATGGACTCGCCGAGTCCGATGAACAGACTCGGCGAGTAGCTTGAAGATTGCCTTAGAGTGGTCCTGTCCGGGTTATGGGTTAGATCGGTGAGTCAGGGCGAGTTGAGTCGGGGTGGCCCCGCGATTCTTTCAGGAGGAACTCGTCGAGTCAGGGGGGATACCCGACGTGTAGAAAGGGGATCTTAGAGAATTGGTGAGAACGTCTAGACTCGCCGAGTCGCCCTAGCACTCGCCGAGTCCGGTCAAAGTTGACCGTTGACCGTTGACCGTTGATCGTTGCCAAGATTGGACCTGTGTTGACTTCTTAGGGATAGTCAACATTAGAGATATAAAGTGTTAACTAGGGACATATGATGTTATAGGAGGATTAGAGCTCGGAGAATCGGGCACGAGGGATTCCCAGGTTGTGAGATATCGAGACACGCGAGGTGAGTCTTCTCACTATACTTTACCTTGAGTAGGTAACCAGAGTTATATGATAGAGTATTTGTATGCTATGTATGTTATGTGTTGCACTGCATTCTTCTATGTGATTTATGATATGCTTGTTTACAGAGTTAGAACCTGAGGGTTCACAGAGTATGGGTGCACGGACCCACAGAGTTATAGCCTCGAGTGGCTAATATGTGTTATGCGGTATTTTGGGGAACTCACTAAGCTTTATGCTTACAGTGTTGGTGTTATTTGTTTTAGGTACTAGTGAGGATCGCGGGAAGGCGCCGGCCTGATCAGTGCTCACACGCGGGATTTTTATATTATGTGATCTTGGGGTTTTTATATGTTATGAAATGAATTACAAACAATGATGTTTTTATGAATACTAAATGAATTTTGCCTTTATAAAATGCGAAAAATTGTTTTTAAATTCTTGGTGTTACATGGATATATATGGACATTATTACATTTTACATAAGGACATCGCGAGTAATCAAGACCCGAACCAACGTCTAGTGTCCGAAACTATTGCATTCCCGAGTCTGGTGAGTTCATACCCCTACCCTTTTTCATTGTTTTTCACAGTTTTCAGGGGGGGGGGGGACACAAGCAAAATACATGGGTTTCTTGTACTCAAAAACTTGTTTTTGTGTGTGTGTTTCACATTTCGTATGCTTTTAACACTGATATACACAACTGATAACCGTATGAACATGCAGATCACGTAGCATATTATTTGTGAAATGGGTTTTATAAACTGTTATGTTTTATATATTTCACAAATGGTTTTCCACATTTTATTAGTTAAAAGCATGACATTAGAACATTTGAATATATAAATTGTACACTGTTAGTCCTCGGTAACACTCCACAGGGATACGCGAGGGGAGGATTATCATATTATTACTAGTAAATTTGTTATTCCTATATGATTGGAGACACGTCCTCGGTGAACACTCCACAGAGATACGCGAGTGGAGGACTACACCCATAACCATAATCTCTGGGATTTAGAGAGCGTGACTTGAGTGTATAGATCTATACGGGGCTGACTACCCCACACCTGGCTGCTAGCTACAGCCGAACCGAAATGGTTCAAGGGTGACGAAAGTCATAAGGATGTGGACTACTTATTGCCACAGGTTTAGTCTATCGTATGGTTATGGAACTCGCAATTAGGATAATAGAGATTTGCTTATATTAATAATGAACAACTTTATACACTTCACAAGATAACCAGGTTTCGGAATACATCTTTCACATTGATAACCAACAATTCAGGAAAGTATGGGACTTTCCTGGGGAAACATTGAACATAACCACGTTAACAGGAATACATCTTTTACGTCTTTTACATACGGTAACCAACAATTCAGGAGAGTATGGGACTTTCCTGGGGAAACATTTACATAACTAGAAAAGTGTAACAAACTGGATAACCTTACATCTTTTACAATTGGTAATATACAATCAGGAAAGTATGGGACTTTCCTGGAAATCCATCGGTACATAACCAGAACAGTATAACAAAATAGATAACCTAAATGTACATTTTCACAAGGGTAAACGTTTTTTCAGTGTACAACTTTACTTTACATAATGTGAAACAATAACTAACATTTTTAAGAAAATGTGGGATTTTTCTTGGCGTGTGTTACATTTTTAGAAACAGAAAGGAAACATGAACATTTCATAAACGAAAACCGCTTATGAACTCACCAACATTATGCTGATTTTCAAACCATTTGTGTTCTCAGGTCATTGATAGAACAGGTACCCGAAGATCCACTTGATCCAGGATGGAGTGCGTACAAGACCCGTTCGTTTTTTCTATGTTTATACTATGTATCACAACTGTATAATTATATCTTTTGAAACAAATGTAAAATTTTTCTACATGTAATGTAATGGTTGTTCTACTTTACTTACTATGTGCATTGGATTTGATACTTAACGTGGAGTCAACCCCAGAAATGTTTCCGCCTTCGGTTTTCGGAGTGTGACAGATTGGTATCAAAGCCCTTGTTTATAGTGAATAAAGTATACCAAACCTTACATGGTATAAAACTATAAACACTAAAGGGCTTAAGTGCTCTGAAATAAAAGTATCTTCAAACTATAAGTATTTTCAAAAAGTATATAAGTATACCGAGCCGTCGAGATCCGTAACTACAAGTAGAACAAAACATAAGTAAATGGCTGTTGTGTACTGCGGTTAAACCTGGGCAGTTATGTAGTCGTGTCTAGGATCAATATAGTCTGTCCAACTACATTCATTCAAGACACGGCCAACATGTGCTTGGGAGTGACTGTGGTATGCGGCATGCCTAAAACTTACCCTAATACCACAAACATCGTGCCAGTGTAGTAACGATTCATGAAATACTATGGGAGTATTTCTCGAGCCAATTCTTTGTAGAAATCCTTGTTCACGTATAGATCCATGATCAATCCATTAGCGATCGTTTACCTGCTTTGATAACTCTTTCCTGCTTTATCGCTTATTTGGAATAAATATCTGTCATATCTCTCGATCCAATTTAGAGGACTTATCATCCTCTCTTTCTTGATCTTATTAGATGAAGATGCCTCCCAGAAAGAGACCCAGCTCAAACACCAACAACCCTCCGCCACCACCTCCTCCTGAAATTGATCCCGTGTTATTCCAAACAGTTGTTACCGCCGCGGTGGCAGCTACCATGTCCCAATTGAACACCGATGGTTCCGGTGGTTCGGGAGGTGGTACTCAAGATCAAGAAAGCAATCAGGGACACCGAAATGAGGGTTCCTATAAGGATTTCATGAATGCAAAACCAACATCTTTCGATGGCACAGGAGGTGTCATGTCATTATCCCGATGGTTCGAGAAAATCGAATCCATTTTCGAAATCTGTGCCTGTGCTGAGTCCGATAAGGTCAAGTTCGCAGCTTGTACCTTCCTCGATGAAGCCTTGACTTGGTGGAATGGCCGAGTCAAATCCTTGACCCTACCCGTAGCCAATGCCATGGGCTGGGACGCCATGAATGAACTCCTCCTTGCCGAATACTGTCCCCATGGTGAAATGCAGAAGCTAGAGCACGAGCTCTGGAACCTGAAGATGAAAGGTTCCGACATTGCTACATACACTTCCCGATTCGATGATCTTGCCCTTCTCTGTCCTGGTCTGGTCACTCCTGAAAACAAAAAGATCGAGAGGTTTATTTGGGGGTTAACCAATCCAACAAAGGGTCATGTCTTAGCTGCTCGCCCAGATACATATGATAGTGCTAAGGCTTTAGCCCAAGCTATAATTGACCACAGTAATGATGTTGAGGAAACCACTATCGCTCCTGAATCGACTAAAAGCAGTGGTGAGAAGAGAAAGTTCTGGAAGAAGAAGAAGGGCCAATCTTCCCAAGGATCCTCCAAAAGACAGCAAACGGTAGCAGTCCATGCTGCTACTACCCCCGTTGCTGCTGCCTCTGTTGTGGGATCCATAGCTCCAACTCCTATCAGCCGGTATGCTGGTAATCTCCCTCTCTGTGACAAGTGCAAGTATCACCACAACCCCGGCCCAGTCGGCCAATAAATCTTCGGGAGCAGGCATTGGTCAAGCCTGCTACAATTGTGGTGAGGTCGGGCACTTTAAAAGAAACTGCCCTAAGAAGTCTATAGCTGACAACACCGGAAGGGTCCTCGCCATGGGACGGGAGGAAGCGGTCGCCGATCCCACTGTTGTCTCGGGTACGTTCCTTCTCGACAACTCATATGCTAATATTCTTTTCGATTCGGGTGCTGAGAGGAGCTTTATTAGTCATGCATTCAAACATAACCTAAAACATAATTCCCAACCTTTAACCGAAACGTTTACCGTCGAGATGGCGAACGGTGAGAAAGAAAACGCGAGTGAAGTGTTCGTAGGTTGTACCCTTACCCTAAACGACCATTCATTTCCTATCGATCTCATGCCAGTATCCATAAAGAGCTTTGATGTCATCATTGGCATGGATTGGTTGAGTCCCAATGATGCGGATATTATTTGTTTCGAAAAAGCCATCCGTCTCAACCTTCCTTCGGGCCAAACTCTAGTAATTTATGGCGATAAACTCAGTTCCAACCTTCGTATCATTTCCTGCATCAAAGCTCAAAAGCTCTTGCGAAACGAGTGCATTGCATTCTTGGCCCATGTAATCAACGAGAAGCAGGAAGTTAAAGACCTCGCGAGCATCCCCAAACTCTGTAACTTTCCTGATTTGTTTCCCGAAGAGCTTCCAGGAATTCCTCCTGAGCGTCAGGTCGAGTTCCGTATTGACCTAATTCCTGGAGCTACTCCCATAGCGAAGTCTCCGTATCACTTAGCTCCGGCAGAAATGCAGGAGTTATCCAGTCAACTCAATGAGTTGCTCAGTAAAGGATTCATTAGACCGAGTTCCTCACCCTGGGGAGCTCCGGTACTGTTTGTCAAGAAGAAAGATGGATCCTTTCGAATGTGTATCAATTATCGTGAGCTGAACAAGTTGACCGTCAAAAACCGATATCCTCTTCCGCGAAAAGATGACCTCATCAATCAACTCCAGGGAGCCAGTTACTTCTCCAAGATAGACCTTCGATCAGGGTGCCATCAGCTACGAGTTCATGAGAGTGATGTTTCCAAAACAGCTTTCAGGACTCGGTATGGACACTACGAGTTCGTAGTGATGCCCTTTCGTCTAACCAACGCACCGGCGGTGTTCATGGACCTGATGAACCGGGTGTGTCGTCCTTATCTGGACAAGTTTGTCATTGTGTTCATTGATGACATAATCGTCTATTCCCGAAACGAAGAAGACCACAAACAACACTTGAGGCTAGTGTTGGAAACCCTCCGATCCGAGAAGTTGTACGCGGAATTTTCCAAATGCGAGTTCTGGATTCGGAAGGTAACTTTCCTCGGTCATGTAGTAAGCGAGGAGGGTATTCATGTCGATCCTTCCAAGATAAAGGCGATAGAGAATTGGTCAGCACCGAAGACACCCACAGAAATCCGGCAATTATTGGGTCTCGCTGGCTATTATCGGAGATTCTTCCAGAACTTTTCCAGAATCGCCAAATTCTTAACCACTCTAACACTGTAACAATGGAAAATTTAAAACAAAATTTTCATTTCTTAAAATATATTTCCATCAAATAAGTCATCAAGATCCAATGTATCATGTCATAATACAATCATATAAATCCCAAGATCATAAATCTTCCATCAGTGTGTATAGATCATGCCGGTGCCTTCCCACGGTCCTCGCTAGTACCTGAAACACATATCACAAAATCTGTCAGCATAAATGCTTAGTGAGTTCCCCAAAATACAACCTACGCACATACGCCTTTCCATGCCCTGACCTTCCGGTCCATGTGTCTCAGGGGACTTCCGTCCCGACAAGGTAAGCCTTCCAGTCCTACCCACGCCAACCTTACGGTCCACATTACAATGCCTTCCGGCCCATAACATATTCTCCTTCCGGCACATAACATAATGCCTTCCGGCCCATATCAAGCATATCATACACGGCACATATAACAATTAACTTATCACATATAACATATATATCTCATATCATATCCGACCTTCCGGTCACACAGTCAACCCTTCCGGGTATCGTATAGTGAGAAGACTCACCTCGAGTATCTTGATAACTCGCGAATCCTGGAAATCACTCATGCTCGATCCTCCGATCTATAATCCTCCTATAACATCATATGTCTCCGATTAACACTTTTACCACTAAGGTTGACTACCCCTACAAGTCAACACTTGGTCAACTCTGGTCAATGGTCAACGGTCAACTTTGACCGGACTCGGCGAGTGCACTAGAGCGACTCGGCGAGCCTAAGCGTTTTCACCAACTCTCTAGGATTCCCTTTTTGACACGTCGAGTACTCCCTTGACTCGACGAGTTCCACCTGGTATGAATCGCGGGGCCACCCCGACTCAATTCGCCGAGTCTCAAGAACAACTCAGCGAGTTCCAGTTCGACTCAGACAACCTGGTAACCCTGTCTGACTCCCCCAGACTCACTGAGTCAACCTATAAGTCGGCAGGACCACTCACTGAGTGGTTAATGACAATCTTCATGCTACTCGCCGAGTCTGTTCTTCAGACTCGGCGAGTCCATGCCATGCGTCAACTCAAACTTGCTTCTGAGGTCAGATCCGCTCCAACAATTCATAGATCTGGCCCTCCTAAGCTTATTCATCACGTAAAGTTCATGACTTGGTGCTCATAACACACCCCATGACTGATAAATGGTGTTTTGACCTGAAGCATAAAGACCCCAATCCAAAACCCCCATGGATTTATAAAAAGTTGGGACAAAGGGACACTCTGGACCTCCAAGGGTTCAGATCCAGAACCTAACTCACTTAAGGGACCAAGGAAGTACTAGATCTAGCCACAAAAAGGCTCAATAAGCCATAAATCAATATAAACATCAACATAACAGAGAATAGCTCGAAGGTAGTACCTCAAATGTGATGTTCTGGACCTCAAATCTTCAGAAAGTGGCTCCTCTTGATTCCCCTTAGCTATTGCTCCCTTTCCCTTGCAATGTAACACCTCCAAGGTCAATAATGGCTCCTTGCTTTGCTCCAAACGTTCACTCTCGTTAGGGTTTCACTCAGGGGTCTGGTGAGCACAAATGACGGCCTTAAGGCCCTTTAAATAGGTCCCAAACCCGAGAAATTAGGGTTTCATTAAACAGCACGAACTCGCCGAGTCCATACCCTGGACTCGCCGAGTCCAGGCGCGAACCCGCGTCCAGAACCGCGATCCTACTCGGCGAGTCTGAGCTCCAACTCGCCGAGTCCCCTCACAAAACACCAAAAACATAAGCATAAAAGATACCTGGAAATCTGGGCTGTTACAACTCGCCGAGTCCCCCACTAGAACTAGACTTCGTCCTCGAAGTCTCGCTCTGAAAATAGCTCCGAATGCTGCTCACGCATCTCACGCTCCGGCTCGCAAGTCATCTCTGATCCCTTCCGGTGTTGCCACTGAACCAACACCAGGGGTACCTCCTTGTTCCTCAGAACCTTGATTTTCCGATCTCTGATGGCCACTGGTCTCTCGACATAATTCAGGCTCGCATCCACCTGAATATCCTCTAATGGAACCACTGCCGACTCATCGGCTAAACACTTCCTCAGCTGCGACACAAGAAAAGTGTCGTGAATCTGCTCCAACTCTGCTGGCAAATCCAAAGGATAGGCTACCCAGCCTAACCTCGCGATCACACGGAATGGACCAATATACCGGGGCCCCAACTTGCCCCTCTTCCTGTATCGAATCACTCCTTTCCAAGGAGAGACCTTCAGGAGAACAAAGTCGCCGACCTGAAACTCAAGCTCGGACCGGCGTCTGTCTGCATAACTCTTCTGTCGGCTCTGAGCGGTCAACAACCTTTGTCTAACCTGCTGAATCTGCTCTGCCGTCTGAAGCACGATCTCTGTACTGCCCATCACTCTCTGCCCAACCTCTCCCCAACAAATGGGGGTCCGACATCTCCTCCCATACAACAGCTCAAAGGGTGGCATACCAATGCTCGAATGATGGCTGTTGTTGTAGGAAAACTCTGCCAAGGGTAAATATGCATCCCACCTACCCCCGAAATCCAGCACATATGCTCGAAGCATGTCCTCAAGCGTCTGAATCGTCCGCTCACTCTGACCGTCTGTCTGGGGATTATATGTGGTACTAAAATGCAGTCTAGTAGCCAAATCCTCATGAAATTTCTTCCAGAATCGGGAAGTGAAATGCACATCATGGTCTGAAACAATCGAGATCGGCACCCCATGCCGAGATACCACTTCCCTCACATACACCTCCGCCAATTTCTCTGCTGAAGAACTCTCACTGATGGCAAGGAAGTGAGCGCTCTTCGTCAACCTGTCCACAATCACCCAAATTGCATCAACTCCTCTGGCAGTCCTTGGCAATTTGGTGATGAAATCCATGGTGATCTGTTCCCACTTCCACTCGGGAACTTCCAATGGCTGCAACTTGCCATGCAGCCTCTGGTGCTCGGCCTTAACCCTACGGCAGGTCAAGCACCTCTCAACAAACCACGTGACGTCCCTCTTCATACAGGGCCACCAATACTCCTTTCTCAAATCCAAATACATCTTAGTGGCCCCCGGATGGATCGAAAATTTTGACCGATGAGCCAGTTCCATCAAAGTGGTACGTGTTCCTCCCACAAACGGCACCCAAATACGCCCCTGAAATGTCATAAGCCCTTGACCATCCGTAACGAATCCTGATACCAAACCAACAACCCGTTCCCTCTTCTGCCTCTTAGGTTGCATAGCCTCGGCCTGTGCCCCACGAATGGCATCTAAAATCGGGGTCATCACCGTCAACCTCATATAAATATCTCGGATCGGGGTGCTTTCCACCCTACGGCTCAACGCGTCAGCTACCACATTAGCCTTACCCGGGTGGTAAAGGATCTCACAATCGTAATCCTTCACCACATCCAACCATCTCCTCTGTCGCATATTCAGGTTTGGCTGATCCATCAAGTACTTCAGACTCTTGTGGTCCGTGTAGATGGTACACAGAACCCCATAAAGATAATGCCGCCAGATCTTGAGGGCAAACACCATAGCCCCCAATTCCAGGTCGTGGGTGGGATATCTCGACTCATGAGGCTTCAACTGCCTCGAAGCATACGCTATCACATGCCCCCTCTGCATAAGCACCGCCCCTAAACCCAATATAGAGGCATCACAGTACACCACAAAATCCTCCATCCCTTCCGGGAGCGCAAGCACCGGAGCCTCGCACAATTTCTGACGAAGGGTCTCGAATGAGGACTGCTGCTCCGGTCCCCACGAATATGCAACACCCTTCCGGGTCATCCTAGTAATTGGCATGGCGATCTTGGAGAAATCCTTGATAAACCTGCGATAATATCCATCCAAACCCAGATAGCTCCTGATCTCGGTGGGCGATCTCAGCACTTCCCATCTCATCACCGCCTCTATCTTGGCCGGATCGACCAAAATCCCTTTCTGGTTAACGAGGTGCCCTAGGAACTGGACCTCTCATAACCAGAAATCACACTTGGAGAATTTGGCATACAGCCTCTCCGATCTCAGAACTCCAAGAATCTCCCACAAATGTTCCTTGTGCTGCTCCCTAGACCTCGAATATACCAGAATATCATCAATGAATACGATCACCGACCGATCCAACATCAGCCTGCACACCCTGTTCATGAGATTCATGAACGCAGCTGGGGCATTGGTGAGCCCAAAAGGCATCACCACAAACTCATAATGTCCATAACGAGTTTTGAAAGCAGTCTTCTGAATATCTTCATCCCGAACCCTCATCTGATGATAACCCGACCTCAAGTCTATCTTGGAGAACCAAGATGCCCCCTGCAACTGATCGAACAGATCGTCGATCCTAGGTAACGGATACCGGTTCTTAACCGTAAACTTGTTCAACAACCGGTAATCGATACACATCCGGTGTGAACCATCCTTTTTCTTGACAAACAAAATCGGCGCTCCCCAAGGTGAGTTACTCGGTCGGATAAACCCCTTCCCCAACAACTCTTGAAGCTGTGAGGATAACTCCTGCATTTCCGGTGGAGCGAGACGATAAGGCGCCTTGGCGATGGGCGCCGCTCCCGGAACTAAATGGATACGGAACTCCACTTGCCTTTCCGGAGGCACACCTGGTAACTCTTCGGGGAACACATCCGAAAACTCGCATACAACAGGAACGTCATCAACCGAATTGGGCCTCCCCGCGGCCACTCGAGTATCCGTCACGTAGGCTATGAATCCTTTGCAGCCCTGGCAGCCGAACAAAATGCCGACCCACACCGGGTCCTCTCGCCATGCACCGTAAGCACTCCCCCACTAGGGTCTCGAATCGTCACCCGCTGTCCCTTGCAGTCAATAACTGCCCCAAACTTACTCAACCAGTCCATGCCCATGATAACGCAGACATCCCCCATCGCTATAGGAACCAAGTCTATAGGGAATTTAACACCGAAAATCTCGAGCACACATCCTCGAATCACGTATGCGGCATATATCACTTTCTCATCAGCTGTGGAAACCCTCAAAGGTCGACTTATCACTTCCCGATCAATACCGAGGTGCTGACTAAAAGCCAAAGATACGAAAGACCGACTCGCACCCGAGTCAAATAATACTAAAGCAGGTACAGAATTCACAAGAAAAGTACCTACGCATAGCATGACATAAGCACAACATCTCATAAAAGAATAATAAATACATGAAAGAATACATACCAGCCACAACATCAGGCGCCGCGCGGACCTCCTCCGCAGTCAACTGGAAAGCTCTCCCGCGAGCCCTCGGGGCCTCGACCTTCACTGGTCGAGTCTCAGCAGCCCTAGCAGCAGGTGCAGATCCCTGGAGATGCTGAGGGCACTCAGCCTTCCGATGGCCGGTCTGGATGCAATGAAAGCAAACCATAAACCCCTTGGGGCAATCCGTAGCAATGTGCCCCTCCTTGCCACACTTGTAGCAAGTACCTGATCGACATATCCCCTCGTGTCCCTTGCCGCACTTTCCGCAACTACGACCCTTCTGACCTCCCGTCCTCGAATCGGCGGACTTAGTCCGCTTGGCTGCCGGCTGAGACTGAGCCGGCCGCCGATCCACCCGTTGAGACTCGGCCTCCTCCCTGGCCTGGGTCTCCAACTCGATCTCGCGCTTCCTGGCATTCGCCTAAAGCTCAGTAAAAGTCTGATATATCGAGTTCGATACGAACTCCCGAATATCCCTCCTCAACACACCCAAATACCAGCTCATCCGAGCCTGCTCCGTGGACACCTGCTCGGGGCAAAACATCGCCCTCTCATGAAACTTCCGGGTGATCACCATGACATAATCATTACCCTGCTTGAGGGTCAAGAACTCCTGAACCAACCGTTCCCTCTCCACCGGGGGAACGTACTCGTCTCTAAACATAGTGGTAAACCTCTCCCATGTCATAGCTGAAACCTCTGCCAGAGTGAAGTTCGCCGTCACGAACATCCACCAATCCTTTGCTCCTAGGCGGAGCTGGTTCAAGGCGAACCGTACCCTCAGATGCTCCGGACATGAACAAGTGTAGAAGCATCCCTCGATATCAGCAATCCATCTCATCGCAGCGATCGGATCCTGCGTCCCGTCAAACTCTGGTGGCTTTGTGTTGCTAAACTCCCGAAATAGCAACGAGTCACCTCCCTGTGGTCTGGCAGCGGCCACAACTGCGGTAGCTGCAGCGGCTGCAGCCTCAGTCAACGCGGCGTACCGCTCATCAAATGTCTCCATCAGAGTGGTCTTAATAGACCCAAACATCTCCGGAATCTCAGCCCGGATCGCTGCAGCCACCTCCTCATGAATCATCTGACGAATCTCCTCGTCACTCACACTGCTCGTACTAGGTCTGTGGCGTGGTCCAACCATGATGCCTTTGAAATACAACATAGAAATATCAGAGACTCTATCGAGCATAATCGCACTCGATAACTCAACCCTACTCAGTCTCCGATACCCAGGGATTCTTACTTGGGTTGCCCACTGACCCGGTGTCTTCGGTAGTACGGGCCCAATACTACCGACTTCACCGCATCAGCATTCACCCCAAGTCCTCCTCCCCAAACCCCGGATCATGAGTACTCTATTCTTGCCATGCACTAGCTACCCGCTCGCTCTTGAAGCATCTCATAGTAACAGATTTCCCTAGACTAAGGCATCACAAATCAGGCCACTCTAGTCCTAATATGAATACCTAGTCTTCTAGCATGCATATCATATCATATTTCATAACACATATTGTAAGGGTATTTTGGGGATCTTTACCGTTCGGGCGCTGGCTGATCGTACACACTGCTTCATCCTTGTTTACCACAAAATCCTTTATAAAAATTTTATGCTTTTGTTTTTTTTAAGATTCCTCAAATCCTCGGTTTGAGTTCAGTTACGCCCGAAGGTGTACCCGAATCCCTCAAACCTAGCCTCTGATACCAACTTGTAAAAACGGAAAATTTAAAACAAAATTTTCATTTCTAAAAATATATTTCCATCAAATAAGTCATCAAGATCCAATGTGTCATGTCATAATACAATCATATAAATCCCAAGATCATAAATCTTCCATCAATGTGTACAGATCACGCCGGCGCCTTCCCACGGTCCTCGCTAGTACCTGAAACACATATCACAAAATCTGTAAGCATAAATGCCTAGTGAGTTCCCCAAAATACAACCTACGCACATACGCCTTTCTAGGCCCTGACCTTCCGGTCCATGTGTCTCAGGGGACTTCCATCCCGACTAGGTAAACCTTCCGGTCCTACCCACGCCAACCTTACGGTCCACATTACAACGCCTTCCGGCCCATAACATATTCGCCTTCCGACCCATAACATAATGCCTTCCGGCCAATATCAAGCATATCATACATGGCACATATAACAATTAACTTATCACACATAACACATATATCTCATATCATATCCGACCTTCCGGTCACATAGTCAACCCTTCCTGGTATAGTATAGTGAGAAGACTCACCTCGAGTATCTCGATAACTCGCAAATCCTGGAAATCACTCGTGCTCGATCTTCCGAGCTATAATCCTCCTATAACATCATATGTCTCCGATTAACACTTTTACCACTAAGGTTGACTACCCCTACAAGTCAACACTTGGTCAACTCTGGTCAATGGTCAACGGTCAACTTTGACCGGACTCGGCGAGTGCACTAGAGCGACTCAGCGAGTCTAAGCGTTTTCACCAACTCTCTAGGATTCCCTTTTTGACACGTCGAGTACTCCCTTGACTCGACGAGTTCCACCTGGTATGAATCGCGGGGCCACCCCGACTCAATTCGCCGAGTCTCAAGAACAACTCGGCGAGTTCTAGTTCGACTCAGACCACCTGGTAACCCTCTCTGACTCCCCCAGACTCACTGAGTCAACCCATAACTCGGCAGGACCACTCACTGAGTGGTTAATGACAATCTTCATGCTACTCGTCGAGTCTGTTCTTCAGACTCGGCGAGTCCATGTCATGCATCAACTCAAACTTGCTTCTGAGGTCAGATCCGCTCCAACAATTCATAGATCTAGCCCTCCTAAGCTTATTCATCACGTAAAGTTCATTACTTGGTGCTCATAACACACCCCATTACTCATAAATGGTGTTTTGACCTTAAGCATAAAGACCGCAATCCAAAACCCCCATGGATTTATAAAAAGATGGGACAAAGGGACACTCTGGACCTCCAAGGGTTCAGATCCAGAATCTAACTCACTTAAGGGACCAAGGAAGTACTAGATCTAGCCACAAAAGGGCTCAATAAGCTATAAATCAATATAAACATCAACATAACAGAGAATAGCTCGAAGGTAGTACCTCAAATGTGATGTTCTGGACCTCAAATCTTCAGAAAGTGGCTCCTCTTGATTCCCCTTAGCTATTGCTCCCTTTCCCTTGCAATGTAACACCTCCAAGGTCAATAATGGCTCCTTGCTTTGCTCCAAATGCTCACTCTCACTAGGGTTTCACTCAGGGGTATGGTGATCACAAATGACGGCCTTAAGGCCCTTTAAATAGGTCCCAAACCCGAGAAATTAGGGTTTCATTAAACAACGCGGACTCGCCGATTCCATACCCTGGACTCGCCGAGTCCAGGCGCGAAACCGCGTCCAGAACCGCGATCCTACTCGGCGAGTCTGAGCTCCAACTCGCCAGGTCCCCTCACAAAACACCAAAAACATAAGCATAAAAGATACCTGGAAATCCGGACTGTTACAAACACAGAAAGGTGTACCCTTTTGTTGGAGTGATAAGCAAGAAACCGCATTCCAGACGCTGAAGAAAGCCTTGTGTAGCGCGCCTGTTCTGTCCCTACCCGAAGGGACAGACGACTTCGTTGTCTACTGCGATGCGTCTACTCAAGGCTTAGGTTGTGTCCTTATGCAAAGAGGAAAGGTGATTGCTTATGCCTCTAGACAGCTGAAAGCACACGAGGTCAACTATACCACACACGACTTGGAGCTAGGAGTCGTAGTCTTTGCGTTGAAGATTTGGAGACATTACCTCTACGGAACCAAGTGCACAATCTTCACCGATCACAAGAGCCTGCAACACATCTTTGACCAGAAAGACTTGAACATGAGACAACGGCGATGGGTAGAACTACTCTGTGATTATGAGTGTGAAATCCGTTACCATCCCGGCAAGGCCAATGTGGTAGCAGATGCCCTTAGCCGAAAGGAGAATGCAAGCCACAAAGTGAAGAACCAGACGATGACCATTCATTCCAACCTACCTATGCAAATCCGAGAAGCCCAATTAGAAGCCCTCAAACCCGAGAACATGTCAACCGAAGCCTTGAGAGGAATGGAAAAGAAACTTGAGATCAGAGGTGACGAAGTCTATTGTTTCATGGATCGGATCTGGATTCGCAAGTTCGGAGGATTCAGAGAGATAGTTATGGAGGAAGCGCATAGAACCAGATACTCTGTTCACCTGGGCTCTGACAAGATGTATTTAGCTCTCAAGAAACAATATTGGTGGCCAAACATGAAGGCTGAGATAGCCACATTTGTGGGCAAGTGTCTGACTGGCGCCAAGGTCAAAGTTGAGCACCAGAAACCCTCGGGTCTGCTCCAGCAGCCCGACATACCCGAATGGAAATGGGAGATGATTACCATGGATTTCGTCACCAAACTACCCAAGTCGTCGAGTGGGTATGATACCATTTGGGTAATTGTCGATCGTTTGACAAAGTCCGCTCACTTCGTTCCGATCAAAGAATCATTCAGGATGGAAAGACTCGCATGGAATTACATCCAAGAGATAGTCCGACTGCACGGTGTACCTGTGTCCATTATTTCTGATCGAGATAGCAGGTTTACCTCCCGATTTTGGCAGTCTCTCCAGAAAGATCTTGGAACCAAACTAGACATGAGCACGGCATATCATCCTCATACGGATGGACAAAGTGAGAGAACAATCCAAACCCTAGAGGACATGTTTAGGGAATGTGTTATTGACTTTGGAAAGTCGTGGGACACACATCTACCTTTGATCGAATTCTCGTACAACAACAGTTACCACACCAGCATTAGGGCTGCCCCGTTTGAAGCCCAATACGGTCGCAAGTGCAGATCCCCTCTGTGCTGGGCCGAGGTGAGGGATACACAGTTAGCCAAGAGTCAAGTCCCGGACAGTGCTCTCACTGGTCCTGAAATCATCCGTGAAACCACCGAGAAGATCATCCAAATCCGAGAACGACTGAAAGTTTCACGTGATCGCCAGAAGAGTTACGATGATAACCGTAGGAAGCCACTGGAATTCCAGGTTGGAGACCATGTCCTGTTGAAAGTCTCGCCCTGGAAAGGCACTGTACGCTTTGGTAAGCATGGGAAACTTAATCCGAGGTACATTGGACCTTTCGAGATCCTCTCCAGGGTCGGTCCGGTAGCCTATAAGCTTCGTTTACCTCACGAGCATAGTAACATCCACCCCGTCTTCCATGTTTCAAATCTCAAGAAGTGCCTATCCGATGAAATCCTAGTGATTCCTTTAGACGAGATCGAGATCGATGAAAACCTCAACTTCGTGGAGGAACCGATCGAAATCATGGATCGAGAAGTCAAACGTACGAAACAAAGTCGCATCCCATTAGTGAAGGTTCGCTGGAATGCCAAGCGGGGACCGGAGTTCACTTGGGAGCGGGAAGACTCGATGAAACAGAAGTATCCGCAACTCTTTCCAGATCCATGATTTGTATTTTATCTTGTATCTTGTCTTGAATTTTGGGATGAAATTCCCTCTAACGGGGGGATAATGTAACAACCCGAAATTCCATATCACTTCTTGTAACTCAAATTGTAATCCAATTCGAACAACCAAACGCCGTTTCCAAATCTGTTTCCGATTTCGCCGTTTAATTAAGTCATTAAATTGTATTGATCTAAAAAGACTTAATGGGTGTCTTAATGCCATTTGAAATCATTCTAACACCCCATAATAGTTATCGGATTAATACTAGAATCGACCATATCGGGTTATGGAAATTTAGTCGGGTGCGACCAAAAGCCCCGCCTAACGCCGGTATCGGGTAGAATTCCGTCATGTCCAATTCCCGAACACTATATAAATGATTCAAAGCTTCCATTTGAAGCTTTTGGCCATCTTTCCTTAATCACTCTCCAACCTCTCTCCTCATCCATAATCAAAGGTCCAAAAACAAAGATTTAGGGCTCCAAATCAAAGAGGTAACATCCCTAACTTCTTATCTAACCTCTTTAGCCTTCAAATTGATGTTTAAACAAGCATTTAGGACCTAGAACAAGTGTTTACGGCCAAGGCACATGCTTGGGCCATAAACACCTAAAAATGGGGTTTTAGAGCCATTTAACCCTTCCAAATCATTGTTGGGACTTAGATACGACCTTGAGACTTACAAATCGGGACTTGAAACACCTTAAACATGAATTTTGAGCGACAAAAGAGAGTTTACAGCCAAAGCATGTGCTTGGGCCGTAAACTCCTCAAACTTGGGCAGTAAACACCTTTTAACATGTTAGAATGCCTTGAAACTCAACCAATAGCCTTGGAATAAATCATAGAACCATCTAAAATTAGTTTGGGGGCCTTAAACATAACAACACACTAAATTTAGGAGTTTACGGCCATAGCACATACTCTTAGGCTGTAAACTCATAGAAGTGTGCCAAATGATGCCCTTAAAGCATCCCAAGGTTCGGAAGAATTACTAGAATCACATGTGATTGCTCTAAGTGCCTCAAATCAATTTCTCCTGACCACAGGAGAGTTTACGGCCGTAAACTCCAAGTTTACAACCGTGAACTCCCTTTTAAATAGTATAAATTCATTTAAATCATTCCAAGACATTTTAGTAATTCATTCCAACAATCCCCAAGTCCAAACAAGTCATTAAATCCTCAAAATCACACCCACATGAGTTCACGGCCGTGAACTCATGTATGTGTGTGTTATATGGCCGTAAACTCCATAAAATGTTTACTCTTGGGGAGTAAAATCAAATCCCAAGTCCCTAGTACCATATCACGTCCGTAGATGTCACTCGGGTCACTCCAAACGCTCGTTTTGAGGTGTTTAACCTCGTTGGAGTGTAACGTTGCATATAATTAGTGATTGAAAATCTAATTGGATATATATGGACATTATTACATTTTACATAGGGACATCGCGAGTAATAAAGCCCCGAACCAACGTCTAGTGTCCGAAACTGTCACATTCCTGAGTCTGGTGAGTTCATACCCCTACCCTTTTTCATTGTTTTTCACTGTTTTCAGGGGGAACACAAGCAAAGTACAAGGGTTTCTTGTACTCAAAAACTAGTTTTTGTGTGTGTGTTTCACATTTCATATGCTTTTAACACTGATATACACAACTGAGAACCGTATGAACATGCAGATCACGTAGCATATTATTTGTGAAATGGGTTTTATAAACTGTTATGTTTTATATATTTCACAAATGGTTTTCCACATTTTATCAGTTAAAAGCATGACATTAGAACATTTGAATATATAAATTGTACACTGTTAGTCCTCGGTAACACTCCACAGGGATACGCGAGTGGAGGATTATCATATTATTACTAGTAAATTTGTTATTCCTGTATGATTAGAGACACGTCCTCGGCGAACACTCCACAGAGATACGCGAGTAGAGGAATACACCCATAACCAGAATCTCTGGGATTTAGAGAGCGTGACTTGAGTGTATAGATCTATACGGGGCTGACTACCCCACACCTGGCTGCTAGCTACAGCCGAACCGAAATGGTTCAAGGGTGACGAAAGTCATAAGGATGTGGACTACTTATTGCCACAGGTTTAGTCTATCGTATAGTTATGGAACTCGCAATTAGGATAACAGAGATTTGCTTATAGTAATAATGAACAACTTTATACACTTCACAAGATAACCAGGTTTCAGAATACATCTTTCACATTGATAACCAACAATTCAGGAAAGTATGGGACTTTCCTGGGGAAACATTGAACATAACCACGTTAACATGAATACATCTTTTACATCTTTTACATACGGTAACCAACAATTCAGGAGAGTATGGGACTTTCCTGGGGAAACATTTACATAACTAGAAAAGTGTAACAAACTGGATAACCTTACATCTTTTACAATTGGTAATATACAATCAGGAAAGTATGGGACTTTCCTGGAAATCCATCGGTACATAACCAGAACAGTATAACAAAATAGATAACCTAAATGTACATTTTCACAAGGGTAAACGTTTTTTCAGTGTACAACTTTACTTTACATAATGTGAAACATTAACTAACATTTTTAAGAAAATGTGGGATTTTTCTTGGCGTGTGTTACATTTTCAGAAACGGAAAGGAAACATGAACATTTCATAAACAAAAACCGCTTATGGACTCACCAGCGTTATGCTGATTTTCAAACCGCTTGTGTTCTCAGGTCATTGATAGAACAAGTACCCGAAGATCCACTTGATCCAGGATGGAGTGCGTACAAGACCCGTTCGTTTTGTCTATGTTTATACTATGTATCACAACTGTATAACTATGTATCACAACTGTAAAATTTTTCTACATGTAATGTAATGGTTGTTCTACTTTACTTACTATGTGCATTGGATTTGTTACTTAACGTGGAGTCAACCCAGGAAATGTTTCCGCCTTCGGTTTTCGGGGTGTGACCGTTTGGTATCAAAGCCCTTGTTTATAGTGAATAAAGTATACCAAACCTTACATGGTATAAAACTATAAACACTAAAGGGCCTAAGTGCTCTGAAATAAAAGTATCTTCAAACTATTAGTATTTTCAAAAAGTATATAAGTATACCGAGCCGTCGAGATCTGTAACTACAAGTAGAACAAAACATAAGTAAATGGCTGTTGTGTACTGTGGTTAAACCTGGGCAGTTATGTAGTCGTGTCTAGGATCAATATAGCCTGGCCAAACATATTCATTCAAGACACGGCCAACATGTGCTTGGGAGTGACTGTGGTATGCGGCATGCCTAAAACTTACCCTAATACCACAAACATCGTGCCAGTGTAGTAACGATTCATGAAATACTATGGGAGTATTTCTCGAGCCAATTCTTTGTAGAAATCCTCGTTCACGTATACATCCATGATCAATCCATTAGCGATATTTTACCTACTTTGATAACTCTTTCCTGCTTTATCGCTTATTTGGAATAAATATCTGTCATATCTCTCGATCCAATTTAGAGGACTTATCATCCTCTCTTTCTTGATCTTATTAGATCAAGATGCCTCCCAGAAAGAGACCCAGCTCAAACACCAACAACCCTCCGCCACCACCTCCTCCTGAAATTGATCCCGTGTTATTCCAAATAACTGTTACCGCCGCGGTGGCAGCTGCCATGTCCCAATTGAACACCGGTGGTTCCGGTGGTTCGGGAGGTGGTACTCAAGATCAAGAAAGCAATCAGGGACACCGAAATGAGGGTTCCTATAAGGATTTCATGAATGCAAAACCAACATCTTTCGATGGCACAGGAGGTGTCATGTCATTATCCCGATGGTTCGAGAAAATCGAATCCATCTTCGAAATCTGTGCCTGTGCTGAGTCCGATAAGGTCAAGTTCACAGCTTGTACCTTCCTCGATGAAGCCTTGACTTGGTGGAATGGCCGAGTCAAATCCTTGACCTACCCGTAGCCAATGCCATGGGCTAGGACGCCATGAAAGAACTCCTCCTTGCCAAATACTGTCCCCATGGTGAAATGCAGAAGCTAGAGCACGAGCTCTGGAACCTGAAGATGAAAGGTTCCGACATTACTGCATACACTTCCCGATTCGATGATCTTGCCCTTCTCTGTCCTGGTCTGGTTACATCCCTAACTTGTTATCTATCCTCTTTAGCCTTCAAATTGATGTTTAAACAAGCATTTAGGACCTGGAACAAGTGTTTATGGCCAATGCACATGCATGGGCCATAAACACCTAAAAATGGGGTTTTAGAGCCATTTAACCCTTCCAAATCATTGTTGGGACTTAGATATGACCTTGAGACTTACAAATCGGGACTTGAAACACCTTAAACATGAATTTTGAGCGACAAAAGAGATTTTACGGCCAAGGCATGTGCTTGGGCCAATAACTCCTCAAACTTGGGGAGTAAACACCTTTTAACATGTTAGAATGCCTTGAAACTCAACCAATAGCCTTGGAATAAATCATAGAAACATCTAAAATTAGTTTGGGGGCCTTATACATAACAACACACTACATTTAGGAGTTTATGACCATAGCACATACTCTTAGGCCGTAAACTCATAGAAGTGTGCCAAATGATGCCCTTAAAGCATCCCAAGGCTCGGAAGAATTACTAGAGTCCCATGTGATTGCTCTAAGTGCCTCAAATCAATTTCTCTTGACCATAGGAGAGTTTACGGCCGTAAACTCCAAGTTTACAACCGTGAACTCCCTTTTAAATGGTATAAATTCATTTAAATCATTCCAAGACATTTTAGTAATTCATTCCAACAATCCCCAAGTCCACACAAGTCATTAAATCCTCAAAATCACACCCACATGAGTTCACGGCCGTGAACTCATGTATGTGTGTGTTATATGGCCGTAAACTCCATAAAATGTTTACTCTTGGGGAGCAAACTCAAATCCCAAGTCCCTAGTACCATATCACGTCCGTAGATGTCACCCGGGTCACTCCAAACGCTCGTTTTGAGGTGTTTAACCTCGTTGGAGTGTAATGTTCCATATAATTAGTGATTGTAAATCTAATTGGATATATATGGACATTATTACATTTTACATAGGGACATCGCGAGTAATCAAGCCCCGAACCAACGTCTAGTGTCCGAAACTGTCGCATTCCCGATTCTAGTGAGTTCATACCCCTACCCTTTTTCATTGTTTTTCACTATTTTCAGGGGGGAACACAAGCAAAGTACAAGGGTTTCTTGTACTCAAAAACTTGTTTTTGTGTGTGTATTTCACATTTCATATGCTTTTAGCACTGATATACACAACTGATAACCGTATGAACATGCAGATCACGTAGCATATTATTTGTGAAATGGGTTTTATAAACTGTTATGTTTTATATATTTCACAAATGGTTTTCCACATTTTATCAGTTAAAAGCATGACATTAGAACATTTGAATATATAAATTGTACACTGTTAGTCCTCGGTAACACTCCACAGGGATACGCGAGTGGAGGATTATCATATTATTACTAGTAAATTTGTTATTCCTGTATGATTAGAGACACATCCTCCGCGAACACTCCACAGAGATACGCGAGTGAAGGACTACACCCATAACCAGAATCTCTGGGATTTAGAGAGCGTGACTTGAGTGTATAGATCTATACGGGGCTAACTACCCCACACCTGGCTGCTAGCTACAACTGAACCGAAATGGTTCAAGGGTGACGAAAGTCATAAGGATGTGGACTACTTATTGCCACAGGTTTAGTCTATCGTATGGTTATGGAACTCGCAATTAGGATAACAGAGATTTGCTTATAGTAATAATGAGCAACTTTATACACTTCACAAGATAACCAGGTTTCGGAATACATCTTTCACATTGATAACCAACAATTCAGGAAAGTATGGGACTTAACTGGGGAAACATTGAACATAATCACATTAACAGGAATACATCTTTTACATACGGTAACCAACAATTCAGGAAAGTATGGGACTTTCCTGGGGAAACATTTACATAACTAGAAAAGTGTAACAAACTGGATAACCTTACATCTTTTACAATTGGTAATATACAATCAGGAAAGTATGGGACTTTCCTGGAAATCCATCGGTACATAACCAAAACAGTATAACAAAACAGATAACGTAAATGTACATTTTCACAAGGATAAACGTGTTTTCAGTGTACAACTTTACTTTACATAATGTGAAACAATAACTAACATTTTTAAGAAAATGTGGGATTTTTCTTGGCGTGTGTTACATTTTCAGAAACAGAAAGGAAACATGAACATTTCATAAACAAAAGCCGCTTATGAACTCACCAGCGTTATGCTGATTTTCAAACCGCTTGTGTTCTCAGGTCATTGATAGAACAGGTACCCGAAGATCCACTTGATCCAGGATGGAGTGCGTACAAGACCCGTTCGTTTTGTCTATGTTTATACTATGTGTCACAACTTTATAACTATATCTTTTGAAACAAATGTAAAATTTTTCTATATGTAATCTAATGGTTGTTCTACTTTACTTACTATCTGCATTGGATTTGATACTTAACGTGGAGTCAACCCCGGAAATGTTTCCGCCTTCGGTTTTCGGGGTGTGACACTTACAGCTTAAAGCATCAACGACCGCATTTGCTTTCCCCGTGTGGTACAAAATCTCGTAGTCACAATCCTTAACCATGTCAAGCCATCCACGGTGCCTCATGTTCAGATTCAACTGATGTATGAGATATCTCAAACTCTTATGATCTATGTAGATGGTACACCGAGCCACATACAAATAATACCGCCAAATATTAGGGGCAAACACCACTACTTCCAACTCCAAATCGTGAGTCGGATAATGAACCTCATGCAACTTCAGTTGTCGAGAAGCATAAGCACTAACCTTCCCTCACTGTATAAGAACTGCCCCCCAGTCCGACGATGGATTCATTACAAAATACTATGAAATCCCAAACAACCTCAAGGAGGGTCAACATCAGGGCCTCACATAACTTCCTCCTCGAAGTCTTAAATGCAATATGCTACTTAGGCACCCAGTGAAAATCCTTACCTTTCCTCATCAGACGAGTGAGAGGTAAGGCAATATTGTTGAACTCCTGAATAAATCTCCGATAATACCCTGCTAATCCCAAGAAACTCCTGATCTCGGAGGGAGACTACGGAACCTATAACTGCATCACGACCTCAATCTTGGCTGGATCAACAAGAATCCCATTCTAGTTAGCGAGGTGCCCTATGAACTAGACCACTCGTAACCAAAACTCACACTTCAAGAACATGGCATAAAGTCGTACCCGCCTTAGTACTCCCAGAAGATCTTGAAGGTTCTCCTTATGTTGCTCTCGGGTCTTGGAATACACCAATATATCATCAATAAAACAACGACTGTTCGATCGAGTATTGAACTATACAACGAATTCATCAAATCCATGAATGTTGTCGGCGCGTTGGTGAGCCCAAACGGCATCACCACAAACTCGTAATGACTATAACGAGTCCGGAACATGGTCTTCTCCATGTCCTATTCTCTAACCCTCATTTGATGATACCCCAACCCCAAATCGATCTTGGAGAACTAGGATGCACCCTGTAACTAATTGAAGAGGTCATCAATCTGTGGAAGTGGGTAACGGTTCTTCACCGCCAAATTGTTCAACCCCTGGTAATCAATGCACATCTGGTATGAACCATCCTTCTTCTTGACAAACAAAATCGATGCTCCCCATGGCGAACTGATTGGATTAATGAACTGCGTGCCCAACAGATCCTAAAGCTGAGAGGACAATTCTTGCATATCAGTTGCTACCAATCGGTACAACGCTTTAGCAATTGGGCCGCTCCTAAAATCAAGTCGATCCTAAACTCAACCTGTCTCTCAGGAGGCACACCGAGTAGCTCCTCTAGAAGACATCAACAAAATCTCTAACAACAGGTACATCCGAAACCAAAAAGTTTTTCCCAACCCAGGTGTCAACCACATACACAAGTTAATTCATGCACCCATGTTGTACATACTGCCAAGCTCTAGCAGCAGAACAAAACGCTGATCCAGTCCTAGTACCCTCTCCAAAAATAATCAGATCTACTCCACTTGGGGTTCGAACTATAACCCATTGACCCTCGCATTCAATCATAAACCCAAACCTGCTTAACCAAGCCATCCCTACTATCACACATACACCCCCGTAATGGGAATAGGAATTAAATCAATCAGATAAGGCATCCCAAATATCTCCAAGATACAACCCTGATAAACACTCGATGCAGAAACCCCGTGTTCATTGGCAATAAAAACCTACAACGTACACTCTAACTCTCCAAGAGTCATATCAAAACTCCTACTGAAGGAATGAGATATAAAGGACCGAATCGTACCGAACTTAAAAAGTACAAGAGAAGGAAAGGAGTTCACTATGAAGGTACCTAACATAATCATAAACATAAGCATACCATCAAAATAACTGATAGAATAATAAATCGAAACATACCAATAACAACGTCCGACGTTCCTCTGCAGTGAGCTAGAAAGAACGAACTCAATCCCTCAGGGGATCTGCCCTACCCTGGCTTCTATCTGTAATCCTAAGGGTAGCAGTACCTTACACATGCACAGGTCTGGCGGCAAGTATTGGACACTAGGCCTTTACATGTCCCACCAACTCGCAATGATAGAAAATCCTACTGCTCAGCGGAGGAGCTTGCTAACGACAGTACCTCGAAAAGTGTCCCTCGCTGCCATAATTGTGGTATACAGAAGAAGAAGACCGACAGACACCATCATGAATCTTACCATACTTCACACAATTATGACCATTCTAACCTCCAGATCTCGAATCAGCAAGTTTGAACTGCTTCGCTGCCGGCTGTGACTGAACGGAAGCCTGCCTTAACTCCCTCGTCTGAATCTCTATCTCAATCTCCTGCCTCCTCGTGGCATCCTGAAGCTCAGCGAGGGAACCATAACATTGTGTGGACACAAACTGCTAAATATCCATCTTAAGCATGCTTAAGTACCAGGTCAATTGAGCCTACTCCGAAGCAGCAAACTCAAGGCAGAAAAGAGCCCTTTTAGTAAACATCTTGGTGATCTCTATCACAGTCTCAATACTTTACCTCAAATCCAAATACTCCTGGGCAAACCTCTCCCTCTCCTCCAAAGGGATCTATATCATACAAAACATCTTTGAGAACTGCTCCAAAGTAACATTCAGCAATCTCCACCAATCCTTCGCCCCCAACTTGAGAAGGTTTAAGGTGCACTTGACCTTAAGGTCAGCATGGAAAGAACATGTGAAGAAATAACCTTACACATCAGATATCCACCTCATCACTATAATTGGACCCGTGAACCCATCAAACTCTAAGGGCTTTGTATTCTCGAAGTCCCTGTATTGGAAAGCTCTCTCCCTTCATACCCCCACAACGGCAATAGTTGCGGTAGCTATAGCAACAGCAGCCTCAGTAAGAGAAGCATAACAATTATCAAAGATCTCAATCATGGCGTTCTTATCAACTCAAACAACTCCAGAATCGATCCTCGGATAGCAGTGGCAATACCAACGACAATTATCTCTTGAATTTGATCATCGGTCCGACTTGGCCTTTCCTGGGCACTCACTCCAGATCAAGAACCTGTTTCCCTCATGAATACTATACTGAAAATAAACCAAAATATATTATAAATTCTGCAATTCATAACATCACAACTATCCCAGATTGACGAAGCCCTCGGGTTTGTGACTTCCTTGTGACGCGTACGGGTCCTATGCTTCTAATAGTATGGGCCTATACTACCTTCCACACCTACCAATATTTGTCTCATATGATCATCACAAACTACCCAAACAATTATAAAAACTAGAATATACATACATCATATCCTCACCCTTCGAGAGTTACTAATCATTCCTCATCCATGAAACTACCATAAACCCTGCATCCACTCGTGTATGCTAATCATACATAATGCTGGATCATATAGACAGTCAGATACTTGATTCTACCCTAAGCCCAACACCAAACAAGGAACATGAAGTAAGGCTAAACCAAACCTTCTCAGGCGATAAAGTCTTTGTTATGTACAACTATGATGTACAAGCTAAGATACCATCAAAGTAAGGATAAACCAAAACATACCATCGAAGGATGTGTACGATCATGCCTTCGCCTTGCCACAGTCATCTGAAGTACCTAAAACAATAAACTAAAATTGTAAGCCAAAGCTTAGTGATTTCCCCCAAAGTATCAGGTAGCACAATCATATAGATATACATAATGCTTGTTGGGCCCACAAACTTAAGTTTGGCTTACCCTGGCCCACAATCTCCCAATTAGATTGCCCTGCATATAGCATACTAGGTCCACAACCTCTCGATTAGATTACCCAAGCCCACAACCTACCGGTTGGATTACCCTGGCCCATAACCACCCGGTTGGATTACCCTGGGTTTGTTTGATGATCGCACAAAGCAGTACAGTCTTAACCCAACCATACTATGTTGACATATAACATATAACATATATTCAACAAACAGACAATAGTATAGCAAGTCAGCAGACTCCCAGGCAGATCTATAGATCACCACTGCATAACAACATCCTATATATCAGGAATCGGTTCTAAAAGATCAATACAACATAGCAACATCCTCCAAATCAGGATACATAACTCAGTGGGCCTGAATTAGCGCCTTCGACCCACAAGTATACTGAGGAAAACTCACCTCTCAATTTGAAAAATATATCTGATAGGATGCAGCTCCGAATAACATCTCAATTGGTCGCTTATTCATCAAGAAATGACCAGTCTCAAATACCACTGAAAATACCCAAAATACTCTTAGGTCAAATGATGTGTGTGGAATGTACTACTTGTAATCCTAATAACTTAGACACAAAAACAGACACACGAAATGCAATGTATCTATCGATTAGCAGCTTAATTCAGGTAAGTAGGGTATCGAACACAGGGAACGGTAAACAATTAAGATTATTACTACTATTATCTAAATAAAACAAGTAAAAAGAAGAGTTTTTCTCTAGTTTTACAAGACTAGAAACTTAAGCAACCACATAAACTCTCTAACAAAGGACAATTAACAACTAAGTAGAAACAAAATACAACTAGATTCAATAATGGAGGAGATTCTGTTCAGGTTTCAATCATTTATTCCTATGGTTGATTTTATGGCAAGTGCAATGGATTAATTGGCTTTGGCTACCGATTATTGTGATTATGTTGGGGCTTATTATGTTGCGTCTTAGGGCTTTTTGTATATATCCAGATTGGGTCTGTCCATTCGTGATTATCTAGTAGGGTTAGACTATATATATGCATACATGTATGCATTATTGTCAGACGTCCTTTTAATTACGCTTGAGTTTTGTAACCCTAAAACACCTTTACAGTCGAAGTTCTTAATCGAGCTCTTCTGAGGTGTTAAAGCATTAATCATTCAATGTATTCAAGCAATATTAATGTTTACTTTTACATACTTATTTGTTTGCATGCTTAGAATCAATCGATCCTGATAGAACTACGTTATAACAATTGGTATTAGAGCAGGAGACTGTGTGATCAATACACATTCCTTATGTATTCAGAATTTATTAGGGTTTCCGCTTTTATCGTATAAATAACAAGTCATCTTCTTTGTTTCGATGACGCCTTTGTTTTAGATAAAACCCTAATCTCAAGTTTACAGTTTTGATTCTAAAAGCTCACTATGTATCACGAAGATTCGCAAACAAATCCCATCAACATCTCAAACAGCATTGGATCTACAACCAGGATACCTATTCTCTACACTCAAGACTATAAAGTATGGGCACATCACTTCGAACACTATGTGGTTGGATCTGAAGAAAACGGCTATCTCATCTGGGACACTATCACACTTGGACCGTTTATTCATTCAGGAACAAACACAACCGTCAAGAAGAAAAAATAATATAACAAGTTGGTTGCTGATGAATAGAAGATGCCACGAGATGAAAAAGTCAAGCTGCTGTGTAACGTGAAGGCCATGAGAATGATAAGATTCTCTTTGCAATCTGACACTTTTCGATTGGTCGGTTCATGCATGACAACTAAAGAAATCTGGGATAGGTTGAAGGAGCTTTATTCGACTGATGAAGATCTAGAACACTCCATTCAAACCTTGTTGCTGTCAGAATTTGGAGTTATCGAACAGAAACCTGAAGAGAAGCTAATACAGACCTTTGATCAGTTCAATCACCGATTAAGTAAGATGATAAAGCATGGAATAGAGAGGAAGTTGATTGTGCAGAAAGTAGCGTTCATGAACAGACTCAGACCTGAATGGATGGTTGTGGTCTCTACTGTAAAAGCGCATGAACAATTTAAGTCTTACTCGCTAGCGAAACTGGTAGGAGTACTTAAGTCCCATGAAAGTGTCGTAACCAAAGAAGCAAAAGTGGTTTCTGGTGTAGGATCGTTGGCTCTTGTCTCAAAAGCAAAAGATATTGCAGAAGAAGAAGAAGAGTCGGATTTGTCTGAGTGTGACCTTACAAGTGAGGAGTATGCTATGATGGTCACCAATCCAAAGAAGTTTGCAAGAAGAAAATTTCTACTCAACAAGAACCGAAACTGGCGGGGAAGTTACAGCTCTGAAAGGCTGAAGGATGAAGCGAACATCTCCTCTCAAAAGGATGAAGACAAGAGGGAGAGCAAACTTGCAGGAGACTCTGGATACGACTGCAATTACTGTCATGGCAAGAACCACTTTGCCAAGGATTGCATGCTGAAAAAAATGGCTGAGAAAAGAGATGGTGAAGATGATGAGGCGTACTAGATGCGTAAGCTGGAAGAAATCAAGAACAAGAAGACAACTAACGGTGCAAAAAGGTACTATGAATGCTTTCATTGTGCAGGAAGATGCTGATGAAGATGAGTTCGGTGGCGTGGAAGTTTGGTCAACCGAATCTGAAGATGAAGAGGTGAGAAAGCCCTCTCATGGAAAGGCTTATGTAGCAAAGGAAGGAGGATCAGCTGGGAAGTGCTTAATGGTGACAGCTGGATCATCAACCGAAAGCGCAGATGAGGAACCGAACCTGACTGAAAACAAATGTTTTGCAGTAAAGCCAGTTAGTGAGTAGATCAACGAATGTGATCGTTTGATCAAAAAGGTACAATCCATCCTTGAATCACTTAAAGTTCCATTAACCAATTATGAAGAAGAATTAAATGAATTAAAATTGAAATTCACTAACTTAAGTGGTAGTCTCATGCAAACTCGCTTAGCGAATTCTAACCTAACTGACCAACTTAGCAAGGTGTCTTCAAAGAGTGAGGAGAAAAGGATGTGGATTGAGCTGAAGGAGGCGGAGTTAATTAGAGCTAGGGATCAAAGTTTTTATTTGCAAAAAGACAATTCAAAGTTTTTAAAACAGAGAAATGTTTTTTGTTTAATTGCTAAGCGTTTATATACTAATATAGCTCAATTGCATTTAAGTTGTGAGATAGGAAAGAAAATTCATAAGATGATTTTGCCATTCCTTGAATTAAGAAAATTCATAGCAGAACTAAGAGTCTTGGTGGAAAAAGACAATGTAGAAGGGTGCAAAGATTTCTTCTGGTCTGCTCCTATTAATAATGCAGACGAAACTATAGGCTTATCTGAGCAGACTTCTTGGAGAGTTAAAGGAAGATACGTAGCTGAACCAATAAACAAACCCTCAAGTTTTGACAAACCAAGCACAAGTGGAACCAAAGAAATCCGTGTGGAACCAAAAGAAGAACCGAAAGTTCGAGTCAAAACAACAGAAACTCCAAGAGAGAAATCAAAGTCCAGTTTCAATATCCACAAATTGCAGGAGGACCTAGCTGAACAGAAATGCTTAAGAAATCAAAGATATGCAAAGAATCTAAATAAGCGAAAGAGTTAATGACATTCCCAAAATCCCAACTATGTTCCTCCTAAGAAGATCTCAACGGACAAGGGAAAGGAAAAGGTAAAGGAAAATTTCAGCCCAAGTTCGTATTATTCAAAGTCTAAGAACCGAAAGTCATGTTTCGGACCGAACGTCACTCAAAACCGAAAGTCCACTTTTGGTCCACAGACCAGTTTCGGTCCTAAGTCCACTTTCGGTCCCCCAACAACTTCAAAACCCATTTTCAGTCTTCAGTCAAGTTTTGGTTACACCAAGTCCCAAGGCAAAGCATATTCTAGGGAACACATCAAAGGAAAAGGAAAGCTAATGTCTTATTCTAAGATCAATAATAAGAAGTCATCAGTTGATCCTAGGTGTCAAATGCCATCAAACAAACCAACCAACGAATTCAAATTTAAACATGATAAAGCCAAAATCAAAGTTTATACTATTAAAAAAAAGATCAAACCACCTTAGTAAAAAGAACATACTTGGTTGATATTTCTACTGCAATTCCTTTTTCTGTGAAAAACTCACAAGGACCCAAGCGACTTTGGGTTCCTAAATCTTCTTGAATTTGCAGGTAATCAGTGATGTTTGACGAAGAATAGTATATAGACAGTGGTTGCTAGCGTCAGATGACAGGTAGGAAGGAAGAGATGAGGGAGTTTCGATCTCTGAAAGATGGTGGCTGTGTGAAATATGGAAATAACTCATATGGCACAATCAAGGGATATGGCATGATAACAAATGGTGACGTCACGATTCGGAAAGTGTCTTATCTAGAAGATTTGTAGCACAACCTCATTAGTGTGTCACAATTCGTTTTAGGCACAGGTCTAAAAGTATCATTTGATGATGAGGGCTCTGAGATAATTGCGAAACAATCCAAGAAGGTTTTGTTCAAATCTGAACGTAAAGGAGAGATGTATCCTTTAAATCTCAATCCCATACGAGGAAAACCAGCAATATGTTCGCTGACAAAGGCAAATACAGATGATAGTTGGTTGTGGCATAGACGACTATCGCACATGAACGTTAAAGACATTAATAAGTTGGTGCTTGGTGATCATGTTCGTGGACTTCCTCTTCTCAAGTTCGACAAGGCCATTTGTGGGCAATATGTGAAATGGGAAAACAAAGCAGAAAGAGCCACCCAACTCGAATCAACATGAAGATAATTGAAGCTCTTGAACTCTTGCACATCGACTTATGTGGACCTTCGGCTATTGAAAGCTTTGGTGGATGTAAGTATATTCTTGTAATTGTAGATGACTTTTCACGCTTCACCTGGGTTTTCCTTCTTAAACAGAAATCATATGCAACTCCTAAGCTGAAAACATTCATCAAGCAAGTGGAAGTACAGCTGAGGAAAACGGTGCGGAATATCAGAAGTGACAATGGTCTGGAATTCAAGAATAATGATTTTGAGAGCTTTCTGGCTGACAAGGGAATAACTCATAATTTTTCGGCCCCTTATACACCACAATAGAATGGGATTGTTGAAATAAGAAATCGGTCTTTGTGTGAAGCAACCAGAACCATGCTCAGTTTTGCTTCACTTCCATTATACTTCTGGGCTGATGCTGTTGCAACTGCATGCTATACTCAAAATCGGTCCTTGCTAAACAAGAGATTCTCAATTACTCCATATGAGATCTTGAACAACCGAAAGCCAAATTTAAAGTTTTTCCACATATTTGGTTCAAGGTGTTTTATCTTCAATTCCAAAGAGAAGCGAAATAAGTTCGACGTCAAAGCCGATGAAGGAATTTTTCTAGGTTACTCACTAACGTCGAAGACATATAGAGTGTTGAATAAACGCTCAAAACGAATTGAAGAAACCTATTATGTCACCTTCAACGATAGTTATATGAAGAGAGTTCAAAGAAGTGAAAGTGACCTGGGAGACATTTTTCCAGAATCAGGACAAGTGTCGGTTCCAATAGCCAACCTGTTTGAAGAATACTTGCACCTGTTTGATGAACTAGAGAAAGCAGCAACCTCAGAAGCGAAAGCCACAGATAACAAAATTGAAAGTCTCAAGAAAATTGTCGATGAAGCTGCTAAAGAGATGGAAAATGAACCTTCAACTGCTAAGAGCAATCCACCATTTCAAGGGGAAATTTCAACAACATCAGCAACAAACAAAGCATCTTTCGAGGGGGAGGATCCAATTTCGACTCCATCTCATAAAGTCTCAGAAAAAGAGGATGGTTTTGCTCAAAATCCACCTATTGGTAGTACAACCGAGGGGGAGAATTCCACTCCCACCCAAAATGTAACCATTAGTGAAGACACAGATTATACTTCGCCAGTCGAGGTGGAGAAAGAGACCGAAAGTACAGTTGACGAAGGCGAGGGTGATCTATTTGAAGGCGAAGTCAAAGTGAATGCTGAATTGGATCCAGCATATGACCCAAATTATCCTCCATTAGTGAAATGGACCAAACACCATCCCAAAGCACAAATTACTGGTGACACTTCAGAAAAAGTCCTTACTCGTTCTCAATTAAAAGCGAAACAAACTACATTGTTCTCTAAAGTTGAATTTTGTATGTTTAATTCGTTTGTTTCCAAGATTGAACCAAAAACTATAAATGTTGCACTTGATCATTCAGAGTGGGTCCAAGCAATGCAAGACGAGCACCATGAGTTTGAACGGAATCGAGTTTGGAGGTTGATACCTACACCAAAGGATACGTCTGTGGTTGGCTTGAAGTGGGTCTTCAGAAATAAGTTAGATAAAGAAGGGAATGTCATTCGCAACAAGGATCGATTAGTGGTGAAAGGATATTGTCAAGAAAAAGGGATATATTATGAGGAAACCTTCGCTCCAGTAGCTAGGTTGGAATCAGTAAGGATCTTCTTGGCATATGCTGCTCATAAAAACTCTGAAGTTTTCCAAATGGATGTCAAATGTGCCTTCTTGAATAGAGAATTAGAAGAAACAGTTTATGTTGAGCAACCGCCTGGGTTTGTGAACAAGAAATTCCCTAATCATTGCAATGTGCTGGATAAAGCAGTCTATGGATTAAAGCAAGCACCGAGAGCCTGGTATGAAACCTTAACTCGTTTTCTAAAAATGTCAAAATTTAAGCAAGGTTCGGTTGACCCGACCTTCTTCCGAAAGAAAGAAGGCGAAAATCTAATGATTGTTCAAATTTATGTTGATGATATCGTCTTCGTCTCTATGAATCCTAGCTTAACAGCTGAATTCAGAAAGTTGATGGAGACTAAATTTGAAATGAGCGCAATGGGTCCAATTAACTTTTTTCTTGGTTTAAACATTAGACAGGGAGCAGAAGGTATATTCATTAACCAGGAGGCTTATACAAAGACCCTACTGACGAAATTCGGTATGACGGGTGACTCAAAAGTGAAGGTTCCAATGGCATTTGGAACTAAATTAACACCATCTCTAGAAAAACCTGTTGTTGACATAACATAATATCGTCAAATTATAGGGTCACTTATGTATTTAACAGCTAGTAGACCGGACATTATGTTTTCTGTATGTTATTGTGCTAGGTTTCAATATAATCCAAGAGAACCTCACATGGTTGCTGTGAACAACACATTCCGTTACCTAAAGCGAACCTCATCTCTCGGTCTCTGGTATCCTGCAAGAACTGTATTCTTCATTCAATCTTATTCTGATGCTGATCTAGGAGGATGTGGACTGGACAGAAAGAGCACTATAGGTGGATGCCAATTTCTTGATGGAAAACTTGTTAGCTGGCAGTCCAAGAAGCAAACATGCGTGTCATTGTCTACAGCCGAAGCAGAGTATATTGATGCAGCCTCTTGCACTTCTCAAGTAATCTGGATTCAAAGTCAACTTAGAGATTATGGGCTAAGCATGAAGAAGATACCTCTCTATTGTGACTCAGAAAGTGCAATAAGGATTTGTCACAATCCGATACAACACTCAAAGACTAAGCACATTGCACTTAGATATCACTTCATTAAGGATCATGTAGAAGATGGGAACGTAGAAGTACATTTTGTTCGATCTAGTGATCAATTGGCCGACATATTCACTAAGGCATTACCTGAAGCACTATTTAACAGAATCTTACAAGGCTTGGGTATGATGGAAGTAGAGTCGGTACCGAATCCTCAATCCTCTCACTATAAATTAGACAAGTGAAATGGAGCGAACGCTCGGTCTATTTCGGCTCCTTAGTTTTTGGGAACCGAAATGAACCAACCGCTCGGTCTATTTGGCTTCACTCAACTGAGATAAGGTTTCAGTTGTAAATTGTTTATGTTTCTTTTCTCATCTTTAATTTGCTTTATGCTTATTCAAATATTTTTTTTTCTGTTTTTATTGTTTTTCAGAAAATTCAAAAATCCAAAAATATTTTCTTTTTCTATTTTTATTCTTTTTCAGAAAATTTCAAAAATCTAAAGATATTTTCTTTTTCTGTTTTTATTATTTTTTTTCAGAATATTCAATCACTCGAAAATATTTTTCGTTTTGTTTGTGTAGTATATTTGTTTGTTCTTGCCTCTATTTAGTAACAAAGGTACAAGTATCACAGAATTTGGAGTCGGGACAGGTATGATGCTTATTTAATGAACTAGTTAAGGGTCCGTAGAAGCATGCTGCTGCATGTTGACCCAAGCCTCTACGCCCTAGAGCAAGGCCTTAATGATTCGATCAATACCTATCGTTTCTTCCTAATCAAGCTATTCTTATTTACTCGGTCTAGAGCTACCTTACTCTTCTCACATGAGTTAAGAGTTTCTCTACTTTGTCCTGTTTTGTAGCAGAAGGTACTTTCGTTTCTTTCACCATCCTTAAACCATACTCCATCTAATCTCGGTTAATAATTATAACCCTTGAGACTCTCGGTTCTTACCACTGAGGTTTATGGTTGCACAAAATCTGTGTTTATGATCGTAGATATGTATACCACGTGCTGAGTGAAGGCCAAAATTCAACACCCATAATGAATTAACGGTGAATTTCTATATTCAAGATCTTACTTGTTACCTAATGAAATCTCTTTTCTTTGCGAGGTCTTTTATGAATTTTTCTAAAACCAAGACTATTTTTCCCATAAAGATCAAATTTAATTTTTTTTGAGATTTCTATACACTCTTTTGTCATCAGAAAATATAACCTGCCTACTTGTTCAACAGACCACATCGGTCTCACAAGTACTTCTTCCAACACTCGGTCTTATTTTAAGAATCAATGTTCGGTTGAAGGTAAGCCACCTTGAGCCTATGTCATGAAAAGAAGCCTTTCAATGTTTATTTACAAACACTTGATCGTATTCTTGGAAATCCACACAAGCACTTCAAGTCATTCTTGACTTCGAAAAAAGCAATTCTTGCTCGGAATCCCCTGTTTTTTGTCTGATAATCAGACATCACTCACATCCCATACACATTTGATTTATTACTTTATCTTTTGTCACTCTAATGCACGAAATTTTTTAATTTTCTCACATTTTGTTGATGATATGTTTGATTATATTTGTCCTCTAGTGCATCAAGGGAAATTCAGGTTCCGATGTCGTGTTCTATTTCAAATGCAGATTGTTGAAATCATTTTGGGCGGGTGAATTTGAACGGTAACTATACACACGTGCTGCCGCATACCTAGGAACACCCAACCAGTCAAATCCCACTTTTCCAGGCTATAGTTTAGTGATAACGTCGCAATCGTCATGATTTTCTCTCTCCTAGCAACGGTATATAAAGGGTTTGCACGATTCCTTGTCTTCTACCAGTATCAAGATTTCTAAACTGTAACGGCAATTTCAACTGTTCATATTCTTCTCTTGTTCAACAATGGCGACCTCTTCTTCTGCACAAGATCAAATTACTTCATCATCCTTTCTAACCATCAAGCCCAATCAGAATATGATTATAGAACTCAATTTGTTTCTATATGATTCTTACATGTTACAAGTTGTTGAATGCTTGAAGTACTCTCCTTTGGTCATCGCCCTAACCCAATTCGAGGCTGTTCCGATGTCTTTATTGTCTCAAGTTTATTCTTCTGCATCATATGACAAGAACAAGGAACGAATATATTTTCAAATCCACTCCAAGAAGGCCTCTATTTCCAAAGGGAGGTTTTGTTCCCTACTTCATCTCGCAGTGGATTCTTCTGTGATTTCTCCTGACTTTATCACGACGGCACAAATCTTCTCAATGATGTATGAAATGGGCTATACAGATGTGCTGATAACCATTGCCAAAGTCAAGAAGTCGTGGCTGCCATCTTAGTGGAATGGTCTTCTCACTCTACTTATCAAAGGCTTGGCGGAGAGAAGTGGTGGATCAGATATCACTAGTAAAGGCTTCCTGACCATTCTTTATGGTTTGTATACTGGTATAAGCCTAGACTATGGGTCTATTATATCGTCTCAGGTTGTGCAGAGCCTAAATACTTCCACTCGTCAGTCCAAAATTTCATGTGGAAGGTTTTGGACTCTCATTACCAGACGGGCAATTGACACTCTGGAAGTTCCAGTGATGAAGGATGCTCTCATCGCTTCCATTGCAACTTTTCATATCAAGAAGATCATCATCTCGGACCCAACAAAGTTCCTTCATTATAGTTCCATTCCGGAGACCATGTACAGGGGTGTTACAGCTGAGAGTAAGGTGATGGCCGATTATCGACAACTTCCACCCAAGGAGCCAAGAGTTCTTACTCCTAAATAGCAGGCTGCCTTAAAAGCTATTAACAAGCCCAGCAACAGAGGAAAACGGTTGACAACAAAGAAGGAAACAACGGAGGAGGAACAACCTAAGCCCTCCAAATCGGCAAAGCGAAAGTCAGAATCAGAGTCCTCCTCAAAGCCAAAGAAAATTAAGAAAATGGCGAAGATATCAAAACAGCAGATTCCTCCAAGTCCAGATCATCCTGAAAATGATGAAGAAGATGATGTCCCTCTGGAATCTCCACGAGGTAATACCCCTCCTAGATCACCTCCACAAATCGAATCTCTACCTCATAAAATTCCAACCCCACCTCCATCACCGAAACCGACACCACCAAAACCGACACCGAAAGTCCCAGTTTCGGTTGTTCCCACTTCCACAACCAAAACCTCTCTACCACCACCACCAATTTCTTTTGTTTCCATTCCTCCAACAACCTTATCAACTCCAATCATTACCCAAACCACCACCACTACACTTCCTGATATATCCGCCGGGTTCATCAATACAACATTCCTTTAGTTTTATGGTATTAAATATTCAAGTAGATTAGAATATCAATACCGATTTACATTATAATATAAGAAACTGACTCAGTTTTTATATTATAAAAAAATCCCAAAGCATAGTAAGACTAAGCAAGAGAATTATGTTTCTAGGACTGTTTTCTCAATTCCGTTCCATTTGCATCTCTTAAAAATGACAATTTAAATGAAATTGAAATTAAGTATAAATTTGAATTCCACCTATCTCATAGATTCCAGTCAAAGATTCATGGAATCGAAATTCCATCATTGCTATAGGATTTGATGGATAATGAGCCAGCCAAAATGGTATTTTTTTTTTCTGGAGAATTCGAGATGGATGAATATAAATAACTGACAATTTCAAAATAATCCGGGATAGACGCAATGTCCACACCCAACAATTTATTGGGTACTGTACGAAGTATTTGAAATACGGGAAAGAAATACCATTCGGGTAATATTTCCAAAGGAGTTGCAAATGGATCTACCAGTTCACCAATCATTGATGGTTCTAGAACTGCTAACCCTACGTTACATGCAATAGTACCTAGAATTACTACCTGAAAAATATATAAAAGATCATTGGGCCATGCAGGCTCCCCGTAATAATTATGAACCATACCTTTAGCCAATTTCGTTCTTAATACAGGATCATTCAAGTCAGGTTTTTTTGTTATTGGGATAGGCGAATTCTTATAGATCCATCCCCCGGAGGAACCGGACATGATAATTTTTCATCATCCGGCAAACAGCAAGGGTCAACGTATCTGATACGGGGGCTCTTACTGAAACCGAACCCCCAGTCACCTCTAAACCTATCTCTCCAACTTACTCAATAGAGTCAGGTGCTACTCTAGGAGGCAACAATGATGAGTATGACTCTACATACTTTAGTCCCTATCGGCTTCAGTCTGATGAAGATACTGATGCTCCTGTCAATCGCCAACATTTACAGAGCATTCATGAAAAGTTAGATAAGCTGCTTACAGATAATAAAGCTTATGGAGGGGTTGTTCTCAAAGATTTTGTGGAGACTGCTATCGAGCAATCTACACAGGCTATGGATAAATCCACTGAAGCCATTAAGGAATCCACCTCTACTTGCAAGAAAGCATCTGCTGATCTTGCTGAAGTTATTCGCACCATGCAGATATTTTTAGATTCTTTAAAAGGGCATGTTGATACGAATGCTGCCAAAATTAGTGAATCAATTGAATCTCTCTCACATTCTCTGAAGGAAGAACAATAGAAGTTTGATGATGTTCGTTCCTACATCAAAGCTGACAACGCTTCTCTGATAGGTTCAGTATCTTCTCGACTGGACTCACTGCATGCCGACATTGCCAAAGAGAGTGCTTTAAAAAAAGAGATAGCCCGTCAAGCCTCTACAATTGCAGTTCAACAAGTCCAACTTGCTCAAGCAGAAAAGGAAATTTCCTTTTTAAAACCAAAGAGAGCTGTCTTCCGCAGCTGTTCAAACGATGTCAAGGACATGTTGACCAATCTCCTTGGTGCTCATGATCTGATTCTCACTCTCACCATTCGTAATCATCTAACTAGCAAATTTATCCCTGCTCTTGCCATGCTTCATGAAATGAAAGGTGTTTTGGAGCCTTTTGTTACTCCAAAACAAGGGGGAGAGGGACTGCAAAAAGTGATTGTAACAAAAGAACTGAAGGTTAATGTAGCTTCAGGTTCTGGTCCAACTAAAAAGATGAAACAGATTGTCAATGATAGTGATAGTGATGTTGAAGAAACTATTGTTGATGCCCTTAAAAGAAAGAAGAGAGATAAAGAAGTAGATGAAAATCTAAAAATCACAAAGGAGGCTGAGGAGATAGAGAGGCGCAATAAAGAAGAAGAAGATATCTTGCATTGTAAGAAGGCTCTGTTTCCTGAATGGACGAGAGATGTGTTGATCAGTCAAGCAATTGAATCACCGAGTGTCTATTGGTTGGAACCGATTGCCTCTTTTGACTGCGATAATTCGAAGGACTCATAGTTTGATATGCCAATTACAAGGAAGGCATTTACGTTTCATTGTTTTGACTCAACTGTTGAGCTTCCTTTTCCAAATCCAAAGGTTGACCGAGAGCTCATCGACTTTTACTTAAAGTATGGCCAACCTCAATACCTGACATGGAGTGCGCAGAAAATTACAACTGTCAAGGTATTGAAACCGACTCCCACTGGTAAATTTGTGAACGTACATTTCATAATCACATGAGGGTCTGCAAACTCTGTTTCGATGATATCTTTAGCAGATCTTCCCAATCTTAATCCACATGATTGGATATTGTTATACAACATTCTGCTCACTAATTCAAAGGAGTATGAGCTGATTTTGGAGCACTTAGAGAGATTGTTGGCCTCCTACATCTATGAAGTTGCAACAATGTATGAGGAAATAGCAAAAGTAATGAATAAGAAGCCGACCATCAAGACTACTCAAAAGCCAGGGGATGTGAACAAGATGAAGATAGGGCAAATTGATTCAGCACATCTGACTGTGATGTTTACGAAAGCTGAAGCTCATAGGTTCTTGTTTGCTTTGGTAGATAAAAATCTTTTTCTACTGACTTCTTGGAGCACATTATCAACCTGATACATCGGTGCAAGCAGAACTCGGATGCTGATAAGAAAAATTTTACTAATATGCTTTGGTGGTACATTAGCTTTCAGTACCATATGTTAGCTATCATTCCGAGAGTGTTCAAGACGGTAAAGAAGCCCTTGGTTGCTAAACAGAGTTCAAGTCTCGGTCCCAAACACGCAAAGGGGAGATTGTTGGGGCTTATTGTGTTGGGTCTTAGGGCTTTTTATATATATCCGGATTGGGCTTGTCCATCCGTTATTATCTAGTAGGGTTAGACTATATATATGCATGCATGCATGCATTATTGTCAGACGTCTTTTTAATTACGCTTAAGTTTTGGAACCCTAAAACACCTCTACAGTCGAAGTTCTTAATCGATCTCTTATGAGGTGTTGAAGCATTAATCCTTCAACATATTCAAGCCATATTCATGTTTACTTTTACGTACTTATTTGTTTGCATGCTTAGAATCAATCGATCCTGATAGAACTACGTTCTAACAGATTAGATTCACATTCGCTATTACTAATCCTTAGAAAACAAATTAATTTAAGCAGTTATCAATGATTAAAGTAATAGATTTCCTAGTTTATTGATACGGGTTAAGTAAGACTTGTAATCAGCTAATCAAATATGCTAATTCAATTAACTCCTTGTTGACGGTTCATCATACAAGCTCACATATTAACGTACCTATTTTCTTGTTAACCCTAGTTTCACGTTCGTTATTCCTAGGCATATAACAATGTTTTCACGTAAATCATATGAGATTAGCAACTAAGAGATGTTCATGCAACTTAATTACTGGTTAATTAACAGAAAATAGTTGTAATTAAGACATAAGGTTCTTTAACAAGCTTAACAAAACAAAATAACCAAATTAAATTAATCCAATAATAAAATCAAACCATACTCATAAAATCATTTCTCCTAAACAGAAGTTATGAGTTTTTAGCTCATATCTACAACGAATAACAAACTAAAAGCATGATTTAATGATTGAAACATGGTTCACACAAAAGATTAAGATAAAATAAATGTGTTATGGCCTTTGATCTTCTTCCAAATTGATTTCTAAGTTGAAATCTCAAAAGCCACAGCTTCTAAGAACCCTTCGTGCCTCCAAAAATCGTCCTAAACTTCCCCCATTCGTTAGGGTTTGAATGAGAAGCGTTTCTATATACAAATTCTAAAAACAGGGGTGACTCAGCGAGTCCAGTGACCGACTCGGCGAGTCCGTCACTTAAAATCCCGTGTACGTCAAGTCAGCATCGACAATCGCAAACTTTCTAATCAACTCGTCGATTTGAGGCCAAACATTTTGATTCCATTTAGAATCAACATTTTCTCCAGACATGAAATTCGTGCGAAATTGTATCTAGATTTCAGAACATTTTAAATCTCGTCAATCGGAGTTACGGTTCATGAGATATGGCCAAAACACGGTTGAGGGGTCAAGCTGTCCAACAACATCCTCCTTTCTTCAAAATCCAAGATCCAAGCTTCTAATCGCCAATTTCGCTTCTTTTTCCTTCCGAGAATGTCATTATTGCTGAAACTGAAATATTTAAGCTAATTAAGCACCTTTGGTTCATTATTTGAGATAAAATTAATATAAAGTATTAAGATCATGCATAATTTTTATGACTAAATAAGCCCATATAAAAAAACCCCACACTTCACTTTTGCTTGCCCCAAGAAAACTGAATTTTAACATACTAATACCACATAAGACAATCCCAATCGAACCCAACCATTATGCAAACACCGCAACGCATGTATTTGTGTCTAAATTTTTTCCTTAGGACCCCCTCAATCCTAAATACTTACAATCTTCGTAAACACTCGCAAACTTCTTTTGAACAACGCTCATTTTATGCATTCCTCCGAATCCATCCCCAAAAAACTTTCTTAACCTCATGCTACTTTTGGTCAAGCAACCCAAGCATATATAATCTAGAAAATAACAACTTTTCGATACCACTATGGAGCTATTGGAATTCTTCACTTCTTTGATAATTTGATTATGATTTCTATGAATTCGCCACCTTTTTTAAAATTCTTACAACATTTCTTGTAATTCTCTCTTTTTTTCACATGTAACTCACTTTTTTTCACTCAAAACCTACATGCTTAAGCAATGGCACTTGGCTTTAACCTTTATTGGATAAAGTATTAGTCTTCATGGAGACATTTCAAGTACACGATGCTAAACATATTGCATCCCTCAAACTAAGCAATTTTGTGTTTTTGTCGCACGAGTTCACTAGAACAAACGGGGCCACAAATGCATTATAACGTGGAGAGGCTCAACTAAACATTTGGGTCTTCATAGAATCATCAAACACAATACTAGCATGATTTCCTAATTGCTTTTACCAAAACTTCTAAATTAGCCCTAGCAATTTTAATGCAATTTTTTTTAAAATTTAACTAAAATTTCAACTAATGTAACCAACCCCCTACCCCACAATTAATTTATGCAATGTCCCCATTGCATGTTATGCATCATAAAGAACATAAAAGTAAAGAGAAAATTGGAACAAACTCCCCTGGGATAGTAGTGACGAGGGTGATCTTCTTCAATTTAGCTCCATCTTCAGCTGACTTTAGGCATTGGAACAACTCATCCACGCCTTGGGTGTCAAATGTCTCTTGTGGTACAGCTCCTAATGTTGTGGAAAAAGCTTCTTGGAATCACCTAGCATTGTATTGACAATGACCGCCTCGGATGGAATCAAATTGAAGACTCAAAAATCAAATAACTGAGCAACACGGTGAGTTGATAGTGGAGAACTCGTGGTGTTGGATCATAAATTGGGCAGAAATCGCGTTTTTCCTCTAGAACCCGTCCATTTGTATGTATGCACTCGACGAGTTTTCGGATTTGATCGTGCAAATTCTTCTTTCTGCTTCATTTCTGATTTGTTGTTCAAGGAGGGTATTAGTGTAATACAGCTCCTTATAATCTTCAGTGACGAGACTCCATTTAGCAAATATAAACATCAGACTAGACATATCACTCAAAGTCTTATAATCTTCTCGTAAACGACACGACCCCTCACTTTATTTCCGTCACGCTTTACGAAATTGCTCTAATCTCACCCTAACTTCTGTAAATATCAAAGACAAAAAACTACATAATAACAGGAAAAAAAACATCAAATTAGCATTCCTACATTACCCTAATAAACTAGAAGTTCAGAAACAAACCAATCTACACACTCAAAATAAAAAGAAAAAGAAAAAGAAAACCAAACTCTAATGACAGGTTGCTCCCGCAAGCACTTCTTTTTGTGCGAGCCTAGAGCTGGACTCCTAACTTGATCAACTTCCAATAAACTCAATGCCAATCCATCCATTCCATTAAATATTTTATTTGGACCAATTTGTAAAATTTTGATCTTTTCTTCTAAAATTGGGCAAACAAGCTTGAATACATAAAACCCAAGAATTCTGACAAGGGTTGGGACCGGTTGGGTACTAATCAGAAACGAATCGTGATTCAAAACTTTCTTCAAAGTTGTAAACGTCACCCCATGCATCGAAACACTAATCGGAAATACAGGGGTCCATGTCGTGGTAATGGTCAAACCACATGTTGGTTCCTACAATTCAGCTTGTTCTTGTTCATCGTCTGACCCCTCTACCGGCAACCTTTCCAGCTCCTCTAGGCCTCTATCTGGATTAAATTCTTCATCTTGTAACTTTAGCTCTTGTAACTCAGATGTACCTTGTGTTTTGCTCTAGATGTTATCTAACCATCTTCCAAATTTCTTTAAATCTTCACCTGAGTCACACTCCTCATCTTCTTGCTCAATTTCATGTAGTACTTCCTCAAGAAAAGCATCGAAAGCATCGAGATTTGAAAAATACATAATAAATAAAAATTAAAATTAAAATTAAACTATATGAAAAATTAATCAATAAAATAAAAACGATAACAATTAGCAAATAAAATTAACTATTTGAACCGTTCCCCAACAACGACGCCAAAAACTTGATGTGTGTGAAATATACTAGTGTTAATCCTACTAACCTAGACACAAAAACAAACACACGAAAGGCAGTGTACCTATCGATTAGCAGCATAAATCAGGTAAGTAGGGTATCGAACAATGAGGAACGGTAAACAATTAAGATTATTACTAATACTATCTAAATAAAACAAGTAAAAATAAGGGTTTTTCTCCAACTTTACAAGAATAGAAACTTAAGAAACTACTTAAAGTCTCTAACAAAGGACAATTAAAAACTAACGAGAAACAAAATACAACTAGATTCAATAATGGAGGAGACTTTGTTTAGGTTTGAATCACTTATTCCTATGGTTGATTTTATGGCAAGTGCAATGGATTAATTGGCTTTGGCTACCGATTAGTGTGATTAGGTTCACGTTCACTATTACTAATTCTTAGAAAACAAATTAATTCAAGTAGTTATCAAGTGATTAAACTAATAGATTTCCTAGTTTATTGATACGAGTTAAGTAGGACTTATAATAAGTTAATCAAATATCCTAATTCAATTAACTCCTTGTTGATGGTTCGTCACACAAACTCACATACTAACGTACCTATTTTCTAGTTAACCCTAGTTTCACATTCGCTATTCCTAGGCATATAACAATAATTTCATGAAAATCATATGAGATTAGCAACTAAGATATGTTCATGCAACTTAATTACTAGTTAATTAACAGAAAATAGTTGTAATTAAGTCTTAAGGTTCTTTAACAAGCTTAACAAAAGAAAATCACCAAATTAAATTAATCCAATCATAAAATCAAACCATATTAATAAAATAATTTATCCTAAACAGAAGTTATGAGTATTTAGCTCATATCTACAGCGAATAACAAACTAAAAGCATAATCAAATGATTGAAACATGGTTCATGCAAAAGATTAAGATAAAAGTATTGTGTTATTGCCTTTGATCTTCTTCCAAATTGACATCTAAGTTGAAATCTCAAAATCCACTGCTTCTGAGAACCCTTCTGGCCTCCAAAAATCGTCCAAAACTTCACCGATTTGTTAGGGTTTGAATGAGAAGCTTTTCTAGATATAAATTCTGAAAACAGGGAGACTCGGCGAGTCTAGTGACCGACTCAGCGAGTCCATCACTTAAAATCCCATGTACGACAAGTCAACATTGAGAATCGCAAACTTTCTGATCAACTCGTCGAGTTGAGGCCCAACCTATTTATTAAGTTTGGAATCAACATTCTCTCCAGACATGAAAGTAATGTGAAAATTTTTCTAGATTTCAGAACATTTTGAATCTCGTCGATCAGAGTTACAGTTTATGAGATATGATCAAAACGTGGTCGAGGGGTCAAGCTGTCCAACAACATCCTCCTTTCTTCAAAATCCAAGATCCAAGCTTCTAATCGCCAATTTAGCTTCTTTTTCCTTCCGAGAATGTCATTATTGCTGAAAATGAAATATTTAAGCTAATTAAGCACCTTTGGTTCATTATTTGAGATAAAATTAATATAAAGTATTAAGATCATGCATGATTTTTATGACTAAATAAGCCCATATCAAAAAATCCCACACTTGACTTTTGCTTGCTAATACCACATAAGACAATCCCAATCAAACCCAACCATTATGCCAAGACTGCAACGCATGTATTTGTGTCTAAATTTTTTCCTTTGGACCCCCTCAATCTTAAATACTTACAATCTTCGTAAACGCTCGCCCACTTCTTTTAAACAACGCTCATTTTATGCATTCCTCCGAATCCATCCCCAAAAAACTTTTTTAACCTCATGGTACTTTTGGTCAAGCAACCCAAGCATATATAATCTAGAAAATTACAACTTTTCGATACAACTATGGAGCTATTGGAATTCTTCACTTCTTTGATAATTTGATTATGATTTCTATGAATTCGCCACCTTTTTTAATTTTTAGTATCTTCAACTTTCTTAATCTTCAAAATTTTCATATTTTGATCTTCACTCTGATTGCTCTGAAATTCTTACAACATTTCTTGTAATTCTCTCTTTTTATCACATGTAACTCACCTTTTTCACTCAAAACCTACATGCTTAAGCAATGGCACTTGACTTCAACCTTTATTGGTTAAAGTATTAGTCTTCATGGAGACATTTCAAGTACACGATGCTAAACATATTGTATCCCTCAAACTAAGCGATTTTGTGTTTTTGTCCCACGAGTTCAATAGAATAAACAGGGCCACAAATGCATTATAACGTGTATAGGCTCAACTAAACATTTGGGTCTTCATAGAATCATCAAACACAATACTAGCATGATTTCCTAATTGCTTTTACCAAAATTTCTAAATTAGCCCTAGCAATTTTAATGCAAATTTTTTTCAAAATTTAACTAAAATTTCAACTAATATACAAACCCCCTACCGCACACTTAATGTTGGGTTTTGAGCATTCTAACACTCCTAAGTGTACATGCAACCCTAAATACCTTGGATCTATGTTTTCTCTATTATACATGCAAATAAGAACTTCCAAGGTATTATCCTAATCTAGCATACAAAACAATGACTATAGAAAGATAGAATACATACCTCTTTGGAGAAGAAAGTCTTCATGAAGCTAGAGTGCCTAGTGCCCCAAGTGTGACACCTCAAATGGAATCACAATCATCAAAACACTTGGAATGACTTGAGAGAAAAACCCACACTTCATGAAATCGGCTAGCCCTTCTAGTACACCCACTAGTGCCGATTTTGTCAAGAATAATATCTTTATATAGTGTTACAATTAGGGCAAACCCTAATTGTCATGACTTTCCATTTCCTTGGATCCATGGGTTCAAATACACCATGGAGCATCCATGAACCATCCTATGGGTTTTAGCCCAACTTGATTATCCATGGAGCATTAGCCCACTATACAAGTATGGATGATTTACATAATCAACCCATATATTTAATTAGTCTTCTTTTGATCACTTAATTAATCCTAGATTAATTCTTGATCAATACTAATTAAATAATCTTATTATTCTTATTATTAATATACTAGAACTTATAATATATTAATAACCATAAGTGTCTTATTTCTCTCATCCAAGTGCATGATGGTATGCAACCCAAATGGACCATGCCGGGTCGGGTCAAGTCTTACCAAATATAGTTATGGACTTAGACATTAATCCAACAGTCTCCCACTTGGATAAGTCTAAAACTATTATTGCGTATGACTTCAGGAACCAACTGGCAATCGTAGCTCTCAAAAGCTTCTGTCGAACTCTGACCTTGTCGATGAACTCTGACCTTTGTCAATGACTTGTCCATTAGATAAGGGATCATATATTCCTCCATTCTAGATATCATATGGACTGAGACATGGATTATAATCATTCTCTCTGTCCATTTGTTGTTTCCCGATTTCCGATTTATGACGACTGACTAATTGAACAAATCAAATCAGTCCTGGCCCGGCCGAGCACTTCCATTTGTCATCATCAAATCATCGAGGGGCCCACAGATATCGCTTTTATCCCGAAGGTAAAAGGAATGGATAAACTTCGACTCATATGGCTTGTTCTACTACTTGTTGAATCATACACAAAGGCACGTTTTATAGCACAGAGTTACCAAATGCGGTTTCGTGCAATCAATGTACTATCAACTCATAGTAACAACTCATATCTCTAGGTTTGAAGAATATAAGATATTATCATCTCATGATCACTCGTGATAAAATCCATGAAGTGATTCCAATGAGCGCGGGTTGAATCCAATACTCAGAACTTATGAGCACTCATGAGTGTTGTAGCCTTGTCCAACACCTTAGACCTCTACAAGCCAACCCATGACAGTCTTAATTCATATCTACTTCCAACATATGACCGACTGTGGATGGTTTGAATAACTTAGTCATTCCGGAAGAATAACCCAGTTTATTCGGGAAGTCAAAACATGCAAAGTGAAACACAATAATAATTGAATCCAATATGGTCTCAGAACTTATGAATATAAATAAAACACCTTTTATTTATCACCATATGATTACACATTATCCATTGTATACTGTTTCAGCTATCAACTTTATTCTTGAATTTAAAACAATAGTTGTCCCATGCTCCAAGCATGTACACTATGTTTTCTAAACACTAGTCATGCCACACACCAAGTATGCATACTATGTTTGTCTATGATCTTTACTTTGTGAACTAGATCAATTGAACATAACTTCAATGATTCTCTTTTCACACTCCCAAATCCTTACTGCAAATGCGAGAATTCCAAATTCATGCCATTTACTGGAATCTGTCAGATTCTAAACTTATATGCATTGATCCTCTTGTAATGATTATGCACAAAGTCATAAAGACTTGACAACAAACATTACAGATCATTCCAAAGGAGATCAACTCCTTGGAACCATCCTTCTTGCATTAAGTTCCCTTAATCTTACACAGACTGAAAATTCTAACTTTGAAACATTTCCAGATTCCATTTTGACTATCACTTCTGAACAAGAGTTGCCTCCTTACAGATTATGTCAATATGGTCCTTCCACAATTATCACCATACTTCCAATTGTCCTTGAGCAACCAATCTTTGGTAAACCTTAGATTGTCCTCGACAATTGTTTAATCCTTTTAGTCATATCCAGTTCTAAACCTTTTCCCTTCTTAATGCCCCAGGCATTTGGAAAATTTTAGAACGGATGATAATAGCACATGTAATCGATCCTATATCCGAAGCATATGGGACACGATTCATGATGTCTCACATAAAGACTAAACCAGTCTTTTGCTATAACATTTCCATTTCAATTTGCCAAGTTCTCATAATTCAGATTATGAAAAGGGATGCCGTAATCATAATCGAATTTTAGAACGCAAATACTGGAACCATATACAGAATTTCCTTATGTTGAGCCATTCCAACATGAAATTCATATATATATCCTTGACTAAATGATTAAAACCTCACGATCTAAGCTTATAGATTTGAGATGAAGCATAATTTCCTCTCCCTTAATTATAGCAAAACAACTCTTTCCCAATTGAAACTTTTGTTTTCTATAATTAACATTGCTAACTTGCAATACTTATCATAATTATCATGCTCCCACTAACATGATGGTTATTAGCATATCACTTATGCTCCCACTAGCTTTGACATGTACCCAGAAATCAGCTGGACTTCTAGAAATCAATACTTTATTGACTTTCTTACCAAAGTTCAGATTTCTGATACTAGATTGTTTTGATAAGACTTTATCAAAATCATACACCTTCCCTTAGATAGCACACTTGTGTATCTAAACAATTATGAAGAGGGATGCCGTAATCATAATGTTTAGACCTTTTTGCCACTTCTCACAAGTCCATATTAGTGTGCCGGTTAACCACACGCGCTCCACTAACGACTTTGAGAATGCAAACATCACAATTGCTATCTAGCTAAAATCTACTTAGTGAAAGTGTTTCCTCACCATCATTTTCATGAATCGGAGAGAAACCTTATGACACTTAGATTTATATGGTGTATGAGTTCCTACCCATATGAATTTGTCAAACCATAATCACAAGACAAAGATAATGACAAATCCAAAACCATATGGACTGAACTCAATCTTAACTTCTTGCCACCTGGCAGCTCAAGGGCCTGCCATTGCTTCCAAGTTGTTATGCAACAAACTGAGAACTCTAAGAACTCATATGCAAAGCCAACTTTAATTGGAATGGGCACAGATATGTCAACACGATAGGTTATAAACCTCAAGTCGTGTGCTAGTGAAGAACTTCAGGTTTTATTCTTGATTATTTCTTGAGACTTTCAAGATCTTTAAGACTCCCACTGTCCTCTTGACATATAAGACTCCCTTGTCAAACATCCAAGAGATAGTGCGGATTCTAATCAAGAAAAACACTTTACCCAATTGGCCTAAGTTGGTCTTTGTTTTATCCAAAACATCACAACTTACCAATTTCAAATGTACAAGAGTAGAAAACTTTTACTCTTACATTTGACAAGTGTTTTAAACCTTCTTTAAGACATGTCACTCAAATGAAAATCTTGGAGTATGACTCTAAGACTTGTATTGGAACGAAGTATGACTCATCTTCTTGATTTAACCATTTCAACAATTCAAGTTCCTCTTCTTAGTCATAAGAATGCACTAAGATTTCCTTAGAGAACTAATTGTGATATGGTTTCTTAATCATTAAGATGATCACAAAACTGATACTAAAGTACTCTCCCATCTTTTCAGATTTGAGAAACTTTTATCCTTCTGCCTAATTTGATTCTTCTTATTCGCTCTGCCATACATTGAAACCTTTTCCAATGTCTCAGAGTTACACTTAAGCTTGTAAGTATAATCATATTTACTGAACTTAAGTAAATCATGACGAATAATCTTATCAAACTTTTGTGGTGGACTAAATCAGTGCACAAGAATGTGTACTCGATCCCTTAGTCCATTACTTGACTCACACATCCATGTGAACGAGTAATTAGTCTTAATTTTTCCAATACTTGAAAGTTCTCATTCATCATGCTATACAACTTGCATGATTCCAAGTTCCGGTCCAATTGAAACTTGGGTGATGAGAATCTTTCCTTATTTGGTAAATCTAGACATTACCACAAATGAAAGAATCAATTTCATATTTCCACTCTTGCTCTTAACGGAATTATATAAGCAACAATTTTTCCTCAAATGCCATTGTAAGGATATTTTAAAATAAATAAAATCAAAAATTTCCTTTTATTTTAAAACTTTGCGGAAAAACTTATCCTTACAATCCATATGAAAACTTGTTGTTATCTATTCCTTAAGCAATATCTCATAACTCCTAAGAAGTAGCTCAAGAATCTGTCAAACTACGCGATAGAAATCCATCTATGCGATCAGATTCAGCATATTCTTTCTTTAAGTTTCTTCACTTTTTTTTCTTTGATTCTTAAAACATCACCATGTGACCCAGTCACATCATGTATCAAGAATCTCAGAATAGAAACTTAACAGAGTTAGATAGTGGACTTTACCTGAAGTAGAGTCAAACTTATTGACTTTAACATCCTTAGGTAAATTTGGCAGCTTCGCAACCAATGCCCCTTTCTTTGGCAATACAAACATATGGGCCCTTTGATAATGGTACACAGGACTATCACAGACTTAGCTTTTCTCTTTACCATTTGGTCAACCGAGTTGACTATGGCCGATCCCTTTCCATCGGGAAGAGAATGCTTTACTAGATATCCAATGTCATCATTGTCAATGTCGATAAGGTTTTAGGAAGTTGATCTTAGCAAAGATCATTAAGGGTCTTGTCATAGTCTGTTTCATAGGTGTTTCAAAAGAACTCACTATGTGACTTAGAAAGTAGTTGAACCACCAACTTTCTCAAGACTTTGACACCCAACTCTCCCGGCTTGTCAATATGTGACTACATCTCCAAGATGTGACCACACCTAGACCTTGCCTTGCCAATAGGGCCTGAGTGACCTTAAACTTTTCAAGAACTTGTGGGTTGGGGAGAATAATTGGAGGAGGAGAAAGAAGTATGATATCCATGGGACATCATCTTCATTTAGGAAAGCTTGTTTCAAGAGATTTGGGAAGACCATAGGTGTCTATTACAGACATCTTTTGGGAGATATTCAAGATAGTTGATCTTAAGTCCTTAATATGACACCCAATATGAAATATTAAGGCTAGGACCCAACAAACTATTTTATAACTTAGAAGAGGTATGCCGTAATCCAAGCGATAAAATATTTGAAGGTAGGTGAATGACGATTCACCAATTTCCACCAAGATAAACGAAATGTATTATTAGGTTTTAATTGGTTTTGAAACTCCTAGATCTTTGAGATTCATTGAACTGTTCAATGGCATGTTTCAATCTCGAGTGTGCCCTTCAGGTTTTGTGACTGGGATGCCGAGGATCACAAAACAAGGTGTGAAGTAACCATGCAAATCACTTGGTACCCTTAATAAATTACCCCTCAATCGATGTGCCGGTTAACCACACACGCTCCATCGATACTATGATAAATATTAAGTCACCCTTTACCTACCTTGTTAAGTCCAAGTTAGTGTGCCGGTTAACCACACACGCTCCACTAACGACTTAGACAAAGTGTAAAGTGTAATTTCATGGATTAGCACCTTATTCACATTTTTTCCTAAGTAACTAAGATTGGGTATTATTAAAAGTTTAGTTACTTAGTATTTTCATTAATACTTTTAATGAAGGGAGAATTATAGTCCTGTCAAACCCGTTCGGCTAACGACCCTCCACCGGTCAAGCAAGCGGTGGGTGAGAGTGGACACCCATTAAGTTGCCATTTTATAGGCAACAACCTTATACCCACCTTATAGACCGGCTTCGTGAATGAGGCGTACTAGCGGTAAGACTGACTTTACTCTTATACATATATATATTATTAACTTATAATATTATAAAGTATAAGGGTTGAATTTTAACTTTTAAAATTCTAAGGGCTAACTTGGAATTAAAGTATTCATACTTGAAAACTTTTCAAATTCCAAAACTTGAGGGCAAGTTTTGAAACTATTCAAAACTAATTAATTCCATAACTTATGTGTTTAAAGTAGTTTTAATCCAAAAACTCTTCAAGTTCCATAACTTGAGGACAAGTTATGGAAGACTTTAAACTAATAAAAGAACTAACTTTTTCTTTATTTTATAACTTATGGATTTAATTATGGTTACATATTTTTCTTTAATGAAGTGACTCTTGAACTTCCATAACTTGAGGACAAGTTATGGAGTCATAAAAAAAACATTCAATGACACAAGACTCTTCATTTTGTAACCATTGCCAACTATTATGAGTTTTATGAGTCTTTAATGTGACTCTTCATGTAACTTGAGGACAAGTTACACAAACACATTTTATACTCAACTCTTAGATTAAAATGGATTGAAAACAACTATTTCACTCAACATTTCTATTAATCTAAGCAACTCATAAGAACAAGATAATTCAAATCAAACTTTTTCATGTAATTAGTCTAAACCTTAAACTAATACAAAACATGAATCTATTGACAATTATCTTTGAAAATGGATTAGCATGAACATTACCACATCAAGAACAAATTTATAAGTTCAAAAACAACTTAGGGTAATGTTCCTAGTCCATTTCTAGCCAAAAAACTCGAAAATATGCTGTCTGGGGGTCCAACTCGTCGAGTGCATGAACAAACTCGGCGAGTTGGATCGAATTCATCATTTTTAAGGCATGGACTCGTCGAGTCTCCTGATGGACTCGCCGAGTCTGATGGCCAGACAGCACCAGATTCGTTTTTTCAGCTTCTATTGCAGGTATAACAAGAAAACAAGCCTAGGCTCTGATACCACTGTTGGGTTTTGAGCATTCTAACACTCCTAAGTGTACATGCAACCCTAAATACCTTGGATCTATGTTTTCTCTATTATACATGCAAATAAGAACTTCCAAGGTATTATCCTAATCTAGCATACAAAACAATGACTATAGAAAGATAGAATACATACCTCTTTGGAGAAGAAAGTCTTCATGAAGCTAGAGTGCCTAGTGCCCCAAGTGTGACACCTCAAATGGAATCACAATCATCAAAACACTTGGAATGACTTGAGAGAAAAACCCACACTTCATGAAATCGGCTAGCCCTTCTAGTACACCCACTAGTGCCGATTTTGTCAAGAATAATATCTTTATATAGTGTTACAATTAGGGCAAACCCTAATTGTCATGACTTTCCATTTCCTTGGATCCATGGGTTCAAATACACCATGGAGCATCCATGAACCATCCTATGGGTTTTAGCCCAACTTGATTATCCATGGAGCATTAGCCCACTATACAAGTATGGATGATTTACATAATCAACCCATATATTTAATTAGTCTTCTTTTGATCACTTAATTAATCCTAGATTAATTCTTGATCAATACTAATTAAATAATCTTATTATTCTTATTATTAATATACTAGAACTTATAATATATTAATAACCATAAGTGTCTTATTTCTCTCATCCAAGTGCATGATGGTATGCAACCCAAATGGACCATGCCGGGTCGGGTCAAGTCTTACCAAATATAGTTATGGACTTAGACATTAATCCAACACTTAATTCATGCAATGTCCCCATTGCATGTTATGCATCATAAAGAACATAAAAGTAAAGAGAAAATTGGAACAAACTCCCCTGGGATAGTAGTGACGCGGGTGATCTTCTTCAATTTAGCTCCTTCTTTAGCTGAATTTAGGCATTGGAACAGCTCATCCACTCCTTGGGTGTCAAATGTCTCTTGTGGTACAGCTCCTAATGTTGTGGAAAAAGCTTCTTGGAATCGCCTAACATTGGATTGACAATGACCGCCTCGGATGGATTCGAATCAAAGACTCAAAAATCAAATACCTGAGCAACACGCCAATTTGATAGTGGAGAACTCGTCGTGTTGGATCATAAATTGGGTTGAAATCGCGTTTTTCCTCTGGGACCCATCTAGTTGTATGTATGCACTCGACGAGTTTTCGGATATGATCGTGCAAATTCTTCTTTCTGCTACAGTTCTGATTTGGTGTTCAAGGAGGTTATTAGTGTAATACAGCTCCTTATAATCTTCAGTGACTAGACTCCATTTAGCAAATATAAATATCAGACTGGACATATTACTCAAAGTCTTATAATCTTCTCGTAAACGACTCGACCCCTCACTTTATTTCCGTCACGCTTTAAGAAATTGCTCTAATCTCACCCTAACTTCTGTAATACCAAAGACAAAAAACTACATAATAACAGGAAAAAAAACATCAAATTAGCATTCCTACATTACCCTAATAAAATAGAAGTTCAAAAACAAACTAATCTACACACACAAAATAAAAAGAAAAAGAAAAAGAAAACCAAACTCTAATGACAGGTTGCCTCCCGCAAGCGCTTCTTTTTGTGCGAGTCTAGAGCTGGACTCCCAACTTGATAAACTTCCAATAAACTCAATGCCAATCCATCCATTCCGTTAAATATTTTATTTGGACCAATTTGTAAAATTTTGCTCTTTTCTTCTAAAATTGGCCAAACAAGCTTGAATACATAAAACCCAAGAATTTTAACAAGGATTGGGACCGGTTGGGTACTAATCAGAAACGAATCATGCTTCAAAACTTTCTTCAAAGTTGTAAACGTCACCCCATGCATCGAAACACTAATCGGAAATGCAGGGGCCCATGTCGTGGTAATGGTCAAACCACAGGTTGGTTCCTGCAATTCAGCTTGTTCTTGTTCATCGTCTGACCCCTCTGCCAGCAACCTTTCCAGCTCCTGCAGGCCTCTATCTGGATTAAATTCTTCATCTTGTAACTTTAGCTCTTGTAACTCAGATGTACCTTGTGTTTTGATCTAGATGTTATCTAACCATCTTCCAAATTTCTTTAAATCTTCATCTGAGTCACACTCCTCATCTTCTTGCTCAATTTCATGTAGTACTTCCTCAAGAAAAGCATCAAAAGCATCGAGATTTGAAAAATACATAATAAATAAAAATTAAAATTAAAATTAAACTATATGAAAAATTAATCAATAAAATAAAAACGATAACAATTAGCAAATAAAATTAACTATTTGAACCGTTCCCCAGCAACGGTGCCAAAAACTTGATGTGTGTGAAATATACTAGTGTTAATCCTACTAACCTAGACACAGAAACAAACACACGAAAGGCGGTGTACCTGTCGATTAGCAACATAAATCAGGTAAGTAGGGTATTGAACACAAGGAACGGTAAACAATTAAGATTATTACTAATATTATCCAAATAAACCAAGTAAAAAGAAGGGTTTTTCTCCAGTTTTACAAGAATAGAAACTTAAGCAACTTCTTAAAGTCTCTAACAAAGGACAATTAAAAACTATGGAGAAACAAAATACAACTAGATTCAATAATGGAGGAGATTTTGTTTAGGTTTGAATCACTTATTCCTATGGTTGATTTTATGGCAAGTGCGATGGATTAATTGGCTTTGGCTACCGATTAGTGTGATTAGGTTCACGTTCGCTATTACTAATCCTTAAAAAACAAATTAATTCAAGCAGTTATCAAGTGATTAAACTAATAGATTTCCTAGTTTATTGATACGGGTTAAGTAGAACTTGTAATGAGCTAATCAAATATGCTAATTCAATTAACTCCTTGTTGATGGTTCGTCACACAAACTCACATATTAACGTACCTATTTTCTAGTTAACCCTAGTTTCACGTTCGCTATTCCTAGGCATATAACAATGTTTTCACGTAAATCGTATGAGATTAGCAACTAAGATATGTTCGTGCAACTTAATTACTAGTTAATTAACAGAAAATAGTTGTAATTAAGACTTAAGGTTCTTTAACAACCTTAACAAACCAAAATCACCAAATTAAATTAATCCAATCATAAAATCAAACCATATTAATAAAATCATTTATCCTAAACAGAAGTTATGAGTTTTTAGCTAATATCTACAGCGAATAACAAACTAAAAGCATAATCAATTGACTGAAACATGGTTCATGCAAAATATTAAGATATAAGTATTGTGTTATTGCCTTTGATCTTCTTCCAAATTGATATCTAAATTGAAATCTCAAAATCCACCGCTTCTAAGAACCCTTCTGGCCTCCAAAAATCGTCCTAAACTTCCCCCATTTTTTAGGGTTTGAATGAGAAGCTTTTCTATATATAAATTCTGAAAACATGGGAGACTCGGTGAGTCCAGTGACCGACTCGGAGAGTCCATCACTTAAGATCCCATGTACGGCAAGTCAGCATTGAGAATCGCAAACTTTCTGATCAACTCGTCGAGTTGAGGCCCAACTTGTTGATTCTGTTTAGAATCAACATTTTCTCCAAACATGAAAGTCGTCCGAAATTGTATCTAGATTTCAGAACATTTTGAATCTCGTCAATGAGAGTTACAGTTTATGAGATATGGTCAAAACACGGTCGAGGGGTCAAGCTGTCCAACAACATCCTCCTTTCTTCAAAATCCAAGATCCAAGCTTCTAATCGCCAATTTCGCTTCTTTTTCCTTCCGAGCATGTCATTATTGCTGAAAATGAAATATTAAAGCTCATTAAGAACCTTTGGTTCATTATTTGAGATAAAATTAATATAAAGTATTAAGATCATGCATGATTTTTATGACTAAATAAGCCCATATCAAAAAACCCCACACTTGACTTTTGCTTGCCCCCAAGAAAACTGAATTTTAACATACTAATATCACATAATACAATCCCAATCAAACCCAACCATTATGCAAAGACCGCAACGCATGTATTTGTGTCTAAATTTTTTCCTGGGGACCCCCTCAATCCAAAATACTTACAATCTTCGTAAACACTCGCCCACTTCTTTTGAAAAACGTTCATTTTATGCATTCCTCCGAATCCATCCCCAAAAAACTTTCTTAACCTCATGCTACTTTTGGTCAAGCAACCCAAGCATATATAATCTAGAAATTTACAACTTTTCGATACCACAATGGAGCTATTGGAATTCTTCACTTCTTTGATAATTTGATTATGATTTCTATGAATTCTCCACCTTTTTTAATTTTTAGTATCCTCAAGTTTTTTAATCTTCAGCATTTTCATCTTTTGATCTCCACTCTGATTGCTCTAAAATTCTTACAACATTTCTTGTAATTCTCTCTTTTTTTCACATGTAACTCACCTTTTTCACTCAAAACCTACATGCTTAAGCAATGGCACTTGACTTCAACCTTTCTTGGTTAAAGTATTAGTCTTCATGGAGACATTTCAAGTACACGATGCTAAACATATTGCATCCCTCAAACTAAGCGATTTTGTGTTTTTGTCCCACGAGTTCACAAGAATAAACGGGGCCACAAATGCATTATAACGTGTGTAGGCTTAACTAAACATTTGGGTCTTCATAGAATCATCAAACACAATACTACCATGATTTCCTAATTGCTTTTACCAAAATTTCTAAATTAGCCCTAGCAATTTTAATGCAAATTGTTTTCAAAATTTAACTAAACTTTCAACTAATGTAACCAACCCCCTACCCCACACTTAATTCATGCAATGTCCCCATTGCATGTTATGCATCATAAAGAACATAAAAGTAAAGAGAAAATTGGAACAAACTCCCCTGGGATAGTAGTGACAGGGGTGATCTTCTTCAATTTAGCTCCATCTTCAGCTGAATTTAGGCATTGGAACAGCTCATCCACGCCCTGGGTGTCAAATGTCTCCTGTGGTACAGCTCCTAATGTTGTGGAAAAAGCTTCTTGGAATCGCCTAGCATTGGATTGACAATGACCGCCTCGGATGGAATCGAATAGACGAATCAAAAATCAAATAACTGAGCAACACGCCGAGTTGATAGTGGAGAACTCGTCGTGTTGGATCATAAATTGGGCAGAAATCGCGTTTTTCCTCTGGAACCCGTCCAGTTGTATGTATGCACTCGACGAGTTTTCAGATCTGATCGTGCAAATTCTTCTTTCTGCTTCAATTCTGATTTGGTGTTCACGGAGGGTATTAGTGTAATACAGCTCCTTATAACCTTCAGTGACGAGACTCCATTTAGTAAATATAAACATCAGACTAGATTTATCACTCAAAGTCTTATAATCTTCTCGTAAACGACTCAACCCTCACTTTATTTCCATCACGCTTTAAGAAATTGCGCTAATCTCACCCTAACTTCTGCAAATATCAAAGACAAAAAACTACATAATAACAGGAAAAAAACATCAAATTAGCATTCCTACATTACCCTAATAAACTTGAAGTTCAGAAACAAACCAAACTACACACACAAAATAAAAAGAAAAAGAAAAAGAAAACCAAACTCTAATGACAGGTTGCCTCCCGCAAGCGCTTCTTTTTGTGCGAGTCTAGAGCTGGACTCCCAACTTGATAAACTTCCAATAAACTTAATGCCAATCCATCCATTCCGTTAAATATTTTATTTGGACCAATTTGTAAAATTTTGCTCTTTTCTTCTAAAATTGGCCAAACAAGCTTGAATACATAAAACCCAAGAATTTTGACAAGGGTTGGGACCGGTTGGGTACTAATCAGAAACGATTCGTGCTTCAACACTTTCTTCAAATTTGTAAACGTCACCCCATGCATCGAAACACTAACCGGAAATACAGGGGTCCATGTCGTGGTAATGGTCAAACCACAGGTTGGTTCCTGCAATTCAGCTTGTTCTTGTTCATCGTCTGACCCTCTGCCAGTAACCTTTCCAGCTCCTCCAGGCCTCTATCTGGATTAAATTCTTCATCTTGTAACTTTAGCTCTTGTAACTCATATGTACCTTGTCTTTTGCTTTAGATGTTATCTAACCATCTTCCAAATTTCTTTAAATCTTCATCTGAGTCACACTCCTCATCTTCTTGCTCAATTTCATGTAGTACTTCCTCAAGAAAAGCATCAAAAGCATCGAGATTTGAAAAATACAAAATAAATAAAAATTAAAATTAAAATTAAACTATATGAAAAATTAATCAATAAAATAAAAACGATAACAATTAGCAAATAAAATTAACTATTTGAACCGTTCCCCAGCAACGGCGCCAAAAAACTTGATGTGTGTGAAATATACTAGTGTTAATCCTACTAACCTAGACACAGAAACAAACACACGAAAGGCGGTGTACCTATCGATTAGCAACATAAATCAGGTAAGTAGGGTGTCGAACACAAGGAACGGTAAACAATTAAGATTATTACTAATATTATCTAAATAAACAAGTAAAAAGAAGGGTTTTTCTCCAGTTCTACAAGAATAGAAACTTAAGCAACTTCTTAAAGTCTCTAACAAAGGACAATTAAAAACTATGGAGAAACAAAATACAACTAGATTCAATAATGGAGGAGATTTTGTTTAGGTTTGAATCACTTATTCCTATGGTTGATTTTATGGCAAGTGCGATGGATTAATTGGCTTTGGCTACCGATTAGTGTGATTAGGTTCACGTTCGCTATTACTAATCCTTAGAAAACAAATTAATTCAAGCAGTTATCAAGTGATTAAACTAATAGATTTCCTAGTTTATTGATACGGGTTAAGTAGAACTTGTAATGAGCTAATCAAATATGCTAATTCAATTAACTCCTTGTTGATGGTTCGTCACACAAACTCACATATTAACGTACCTATTTTCTAGTTAACCCTAGTTTCACGTTCGCTATTCCTAGGCATATAACAATGTTTTCACGTAAATCGTATGAGATTAGCAACTAAGATATGTTCGTGCAACTTAATTACTAGTTAATTAACAGAAAATAGTTGTAATTAAGACTTAAGGTTCTTTAACAACCTTAACAAACCAAAATCACCAAATTAAATTAATCCAATCATAAAATCAAACCATATTAATAAAATCATTTATCCTAAACAGAAGTTATGAGTTTTTAGCTAATATCTACAGCGAATAACAAACTAAAAGCATAATCAATTGACTGAAACATGGTTCATGCAAAATATTAAGATATAAGTATTGTGTTATTGCCTTTGATCTTCTTCCAAATTGATATCTAAATTGAAATCTCAAAATCCACCGCTTCTAAGAACCCTTCTGGCCTCCAAAAATCGTCCTAAACTTCCCCCATTTTTTAGGGTTTGAATGAGAAGCTTTTCTATATATAAATTCTGAAAACATGGGAGACTCGGTGAGTCCAGTGACCGACTCGGAGAGTCCATCACTTAAGATCCCATGTACGGCAAGTCAGCATTGAGAATCGCAAACTTTCTGATCAACTCGTCGAGTTGAGGCCCAACTTGTTGATTCTGTTTAGAATCAACATTTTCTCCAAACATGAAAGTCGTCCGAAATTGTATCTAGATTTCAGAACATTTTGAATCTCGTCAATGAGAGTTACAGTTTATGAGATATGGTCAAAACACGGTCGAGGGGTCAAGCTGTCCAACAACATCCTCCTTTCTTCAAAATCCAAGATCCAAGCTTCTAATCGCCAATTTCGCTTCTTTTTCCTTCCGAGCATGTCATTATTGCTGAAAATGAAATATTAAAGCTCATTAAGAACCTTTGGTTCATTATTTGAGATAAAATTAATATAAAGTATTAAGATCATGCATGATTTTTATGACTAAATAAGCCCATATCAAAAAACCCCACACTTGACTTTTGCTTGCCCCCAAGAAAACTGAATTTTAACATACTAATATCACATAATACAATCCCAATCAAACCCAACCATTATGCAAAGACCGCAACGCATGTATTTGTGTCTAAATTTTTTCCTGGGGACCCCCTCAATCCAAAATACTTACAATCTTCGTTAACACTCGCCCACTTCTTTTGAAAAACGTTCATTTTATGCATTCCTCCGAATCCATCCCCAAAAAACTTTCTTAACCTCATGCTACTTTTGGTCAAGCAACCCAAGCATATATAATCTAGAAATTTACAACTTTTCGATACCACTATGGAGCTATTGGAATTCTTCACTTCTTTGATAATTTGATTATGATTTCTATGAATTCTCCACCTTTTTTAATTTTTAGTATCCTCAAGTTTTTTAATCTTCAGCATTTTCATCTTTTGATCTCCACTCTGATTGCTCTAAAATTCTTACAACATTTCTTGTAATTCTCTCTTTTTTTCACATGTAACTCACCTTTTTCACTCAAAACCTACATGCTTAAGCAATGGCACTTGACTTCAACCTTTCTTGGTTAAAGTATTAGTCTTCATGGAGACATTTCAAGTACACGATGCTAAACATATTGCATCCCTCAAACTAAGCGATTTTGTGTTTTTGTCCCACGAGTTCACAAGAATAAACGGGGCCACAAATGCATTATAACGTGTGTAGGCTTAACTAAACATTTGGGTCTTCATAGAATCATCAAACACAATACTACCATGATTTCCTAATTGCTTTTACCAAAATTTCTAAATTAGCCCTAGCAATTTTAATGCAAATTGTTTTCAAAATTTAACTAAACTTTCAACTAATGTAACCAACCCCCTACCCCACACTTAATTCATGCAATGTCCCCATTGCATGTTATGCATCATAAAGAACATAAAAGTAAAGAGAAAATTGGAACAAACTCCCCTGGGATAGTAGTGACAGGGGTGATCTTCTTCAATTTAGCTCCATCTTCAGCTGAATTTAGGCATTGGAACAGCTCATCCACGCCCTGGGTGTCAAATGTCTCTTGTGGTACAGCTCCTAATGTTGTGGAAAAAGCTTCTTGGAATCGCCTAGCATTGGATTGACAATGACCGCCTCGGATGGAATCGAATAGACGAATCAAAAATCAAATAACTGAGCAACACGCCGAGTTGATAGTGGAGAACTCGTCGTGTTGGATCATAAATTGGGCAGAAATCGCGTTTTTCCTCTGGAACCCGTCCAGTTGTATGTATGCACTCGACGAGTTTTCAGATCTGATCGTGCAAATTCTTCTTTCTGCTTCAATTCTGATTTGGTGTTCACGGAGGGTATTAGTGTAATACAGCTCCTTATAACCTTCAGTGACGAGACTCCATTTAGTAAATATAAACATCAGACTAGATTTATCACTCAAAGTCTTATAATCTTCTCGTAAACGACTCAACCCTCACTTTATTTCCATCACGCTTTAAGAAATTGCGCTAATCTCACCCTAACTTCTGCAAATATCAAAGACAAAAAACTACATAATAACAGGAAAAAAACATCAAATTAGCATTCCTACATTACCCTAATAAACTTGAAGTTCAGAAACAAACCAAACTACACACACAAAATAAAAAGAAAAAGAAAAAGAAAACCAAACTCTAATGACAGGTTGCCTCCCGCAAGCGCTTCTTTTTGTGCGAGTCTAGAGCTGGACTCCCAACTTGATAAACTTCCAATAAACTTAATGCCAATCCATCCATTCCGTTAAATATTTTATTTGGACCAATTTGTAAAATTTTGCTCTTTTCTTCTAAAATTGGCCAAACAAGCTTGAATACATAAAACCCAAGAATTTTGACAAGGGTTGGGACCGGTTGGGTACTAATCAGAAACGATTCGTGCTTCAACACTTTCTTCAAATTTGTAAACGTCACCCCATGCATCGAAACACTAACCGGAAATACAGGGGTCCATGTCGTGGTAATGGTCAAACCACAGGTTGGTTCCTGCAATTCAGCTTGTTCTTGTTCATCGTCTGACCCTCTGCCAGTAACCTTTCCAGCTCCTCCAGGCCTCTATCTGGATTAAATTCTTCATCTTGTAACTTTAGCTCTTGTAACTCATATGTACCTTGTCTTTTGCTTTAGATGTTATCTAACCATCTTCCAAATTTCTTTAAATCTTCATCTGAGTCACACTCCTCATCTTCTTGCTCAATTTCATGTAGTACTTCCTCAAGAAAAGCATCAAAAGCATCGAGATTTGAAAAATACAAAATAAATAAAAATTAAAATTAAAATTAAACTATATGAAAAATTAATCAATAAAATAAAAACGATAACAATTAGCAAATAAAATTAACTATTTGAACCGTTCCCCAGCAACGGCGCCAAAAAACTTGATGTGTGTGAAATATACTAGTGTTAATCCTACTAACCTAGACACAGAAACAAACACACGAAAGGCGGTGTACCTATCGATTAGCAACATAAATCAGGTAAGTAGGGTGTCGAACACAAGGAACGGTAAACAATTAAGATTATTACTAATATTATCTAAATAAACAAGTAAAAAGAAGGGTTTTTCTCCAGTTCTACAAGAATAGAAACTTAAGCAACTTCTTAAAGTCTCTAACAAAGGACAATTAAAAACTATGGAGAAACAAAATACAACTAGATTCAATAATGGAGGAGATTTTGTTTAGGTTTGAATCACTTATTCCTATGGTTGATTTTATGGCAAGTGCGATGGATTAATTGGCTTTGGCTACCGATTAGTGTGATTAGGTTCACGTTCGCTATTACTAATCCTTAGAAAACAAATTAATTCAAGCAGTTATCAAGTGATTAAACTAATAGATTTCCTAGTTTATTGATACGGGTTAAGTAGAACTTGTAATGAGCTAATCAAATATGCTAATTCAATTAACTCCTTGTTGATGGTTCGTCACACAAACTCACATATTAACGTACCTATTTTCTAGTTAACCCTAGTTTCACGTTCGCTATTCCTAGGCATATAACAATGTTTTCACGTAAATCGTATGAGATTAGCAACTAAGATATGTTCGTGCAACTTAATTACTAGTTAATTAACAGAAAATAGTTGTAATTAAGACTTAAGGTTCTTTAACAACCTTAACAAACCAAAATCACCAAATTAAATTAATCCAATCATAAAATCAAACCATATTAATAAAATCATTTATCCTAAACAGAAGTTATGAGTTTTTAGCTAATATCTACAGCGAATAACAAACTAAAAGCATAATCAATTGACTGAAACATGGTTCATGCAAAATATTAAGATATAAGTATTGTGTTATTGCCTTTGATCCTCTTCCAAATTGATATCTAAATTGAAATCTCAAAATCCACCGCTTCTAAGAACCCTTCTGGCCTCCAAAAATCGTCCTAAACTTCCCCCATTTTTTAGGGTTTGAATGAGAAGCTTTTCTATATATAAATTCTGAAAACATGGGAGACTCGGTGAGTCCAGTGACCGACTCGGCGAGTCCATCACTTAAGATCCCATGTACGGCAAGTCAGCATTGAGAATCGCAAACTTTCTGATCAACTCGTCGAGTTGAGGCCCAACTTGTTGATTCTGTTTAGAATCAACATTTTCTCCAAACATGAAAGTCGTCCGAAATTGTATCTAGATTTCAGAACATTTTGAATCTCGTCAATGAGAGTTACAGTTTATGAGATATGGTCAAAACACGGTCGAGGGGTCAAGCTGTCCAACAACATCCTCCTTTCTTCAAAATCCAAGATCCAAGCTTCTAATCGCCAATTTCGCTTCTTTTTCCTTCCGAGCATGTCATTATTGCTGAAAATGAAATATTAAAGCTCATTAAGAACCTTTGGTTCATTATTTGAGATAAAATTAATATAAAGTATTAAGATCATGCATGATTTTTATGACTAAATAAGCCCATATCAAAAAACCCCACACTTGACTTTTGCTTGCACCCAAGAAAACTGAATTTTAACATACTAATATCACATAATACAATCCCAATCAAACCCAACCATTATGCAAAGACCGCAACGCATGTATTTGTGTCTAAATTTTTTCCTGGGGACCCCCTCAATCCAAAATACTTACAATCTTCGTAAACACTCGCCCACTTCTTTTGAAAAACGTTCATTTTATGCATTCCTCCGAATCCATCCCCAAAAAACTTTCTTAACCTCATGCTACTTTTGGTCAAGCAACCCAAGCATATATAATCTAGAAATTTACAACTTTTTGATACCACTATGGAGCTATTGGAATTCTTCACTTCTTTGATAATTTGATTATGATTTCTATGAATTCTCCACCTTTTTTAATTTTTAGTATCCTCAAGTTTTTTAATCTTCAGCATTTTCATCTTTTGATCTCCACTCTGATTGCTCTAAAATTCTTACAACATTTCTTGTAATTCTCTCTTTTTTTCACATGTAACTCACTTTTTTCACTCAAAACCTACATGCTTAAGCAATGGCACTTGACTTCAACCTTTCTTGGTTAAAGTATTAGTCTTCATGGAGACATTTCAAGTACACGATGCTAAACATATTGTATCCCTCAAACTAAGCGATTTTGTGTTTTTGTCCCACGAGTTCAATAGAATAAACAGGGCCACAAATGCATTATAACGTGTATAGGCTCAACTAAACATTTGGGTCTTCATAGAATCATCAAACACAATACTAGCATGATTTCCTAATTGCTTTTACCAAAATTTCTAAATTAGCCCTAGCAATTTTAATGCAAATTGTTTTCAAAATTTATCTAAATTTTCAACTAATGTAACCAACCCCCTACCCCACACTTAATTAATGCAATGTCCCCATTGCAGGTTATGCATCATAAAGAACATAAAAGTACAGAGAAATTGGAACAAACTCCCCTGGGATAGTAGTGACGGGGGTGATCTTCTTCAATTTAGCACCATCTTCAGCTGACTTTAGGCATTGGAACAGCTCATCCACGCCTTGGGTGTCAAATGTGTCTTGTGGTACAGCTCCTAATGTTGTGGAAAAAGCTTCTTGGAATCGCCTAGCATTGGATTGACAATGACCGCCTCGGATGGAATCGAATCGACGACTCAAAAATCAAATAACTGAGCAACATGCCGAGTTGATAGCGGAGAACTCGTCGTGTTCGATCATAAATTGGGTAGAAATCGCGTTTTTCCTCTGGAACCCGTCCTGTTGTGTGTATGCACTCGACGAGTTTTCAGATCTGATCGTGCAAATTCTTCTTTCTGCTTCATTTCTGATTTGGTGTTCAAGGAGTGTATTAGTGTAATACAACTCCTTATAATCTTCAGTGACAAGACTCCATTTAGCAAATATAAACATCAGACTAAACATATCACTCAAAGTCTTACAATCTTCTCGTAAACGACTCGACCCCTCACTTTATTTCTGTCACGCTTTAAGAAATTGCTCTAATCTCACCCTAACTTCTGCAAATATCAAAGACAAAAAACTACACAATAACAGGAAAAAAAATTGGTATTCCTACATTACCCTAATAAACTAGAAGTTTAGAAACAAACCAAACTACACACACAAAATAAGAAGAAAAAGAACAAGAAAAGCAAACTCAAATGACAGGTTGCCTCCCGCAAACGCTTCTTTTTGTGCGACTCTTAAGCTGGACTCCCAACTTAATAAACTTCCAATAAACTCAATGTCAATCCATTCATTCCGCTAAATATTTTATTTGGACCAATTTGTAGAATTTGGCTCTTTTCTTCTAAAATTGGCCAAACAAGCTTGAATACATAAAACCCAAGAATTCTGACAAGGGTTGCGACCGGTTGGGTACTAATCAGAAACGGACCATGCTTCAAAACTTTCTTCAAAGTTGTAAACGTCACCCCATGCATCAAAACACTAATCGGAAATACAGGGGCCATGTCGTGGTAATGGTCATACCACAGGTTGGTTCCTGCAATTCAGCTTGTTCTTGTTCTTCGTCTTACCCCTCTGCAAGCAACCTTTCCATCTCGTCCAGGCCTCTATCTGGATTAAATTCTTTATCTTGTAACTTTAGCTCTAATAATTTAGATGTACCTTGTGTTTTGCTAAAGATGTTATCTAACCATCTTCCAAATTTCTTCAAATCTTCATATGAGTCACACTCCTCATCTTTTTCCTCAATTTCATGTACTACCTCCTCAAGAAAAGCGTCAAAAGCATCAAGATTTGGAAAATACATAATAGATAAAAATTAAAATTAAAATTAAACTATATGAAAATTTAATCAGTAAAATAAAAACGATAACAATTAGTAAATAAAATTAACTATTTGAACGGTACCCCAGCAACGGCGCCAAAAACTTGATGTGTGTGGAATATACTAGTGTTAATCCTACTAACTTAGACACATAAACAAACACACGAAAGGCAGTGTACCTATCGATTAGCAGCATAAATCAGGTAAGTAGGGTATCGAACACAAGGAACGGTAAACAATTAAGATTATTACTAATATTATCTAAATAAAACAAGTAAAAAGAAGGGTTTTTCTCTAGTTTTACTAAACTAGAAACTTATGCAAGTACTTAAACTCTCTAACAAAGGACAATTAACAGCTAAGCAGAAACAAAATACAACTAGATTCAATAATGGAGGAGATTCTGTTTAGGTTTCAATCATTTATTCCTATGGTTGACTTTTTGACAAGTGCAATGGATTAATTGGCTTTGGCTACCGATTAGTGTGATTAGGTTCACGTTCACTATTACTAATCCTTAGAAAACCAATTAATTCAAGGAGTTATCAAGTGATTAAACTAATAGATTTCCTAGTTTATTGATACAGGTTAAGTAGGACTTGTAATGAGGTAATCAAATATGCTAATTTAATTAACTCCTTGTTGATGGTTCGTCACACAAACTCACATATTAACGTACCTATTTTCTATTTAACCCTAGTTTCACGTTCGCTATTCCTAGGAATATAACAATGTTTTCACGTAAATCGTATGAGATTAGCAAATAAGATATGTTCGTGCAACTTAATTACTAGTTAATTAACAGAAAATAGTTGTAATTAAGACTTAAGGTTCTTTAACTAGCTTAACAAACCAAAATCACCAAATTTAATTAATCCAATCATAAAATCAAACCATATTAAAAAAATCATTTATCCTAAACAGAAGTTTTGAGTTTTTAGCTAATATCTACAGCGAATAACAAACTAAAAGCATAATCAATTGATTGAAACATGGTTCATGCAAAAGATTAAAACATAAGTATTGTGTTATTGCCTTTGATCTTCTTAGAAATATATATCTAAGTTGAAATCTCAAAAACCACAGCTTCTGAGAACCCTTCTGGCCCACAAAAATCGTCCTAAACCTCCCCCATTCGTTAGGGTTTGAATGAGAACCATTTCTATATATAAATTTTGAAAACAGGGGCGACTCGGCGACTCCAGTGACCGACTCGGCGAGTCCGTCATTTAAAATCACGTGAACGGCAAGTCAGCTTCGAGAATCGCAAACTTTTTGATCAACTCGTCGAGTTGAGGCCCAACCTGTTGATTCCATTTGGAATCAACATTTCCTCCAGACATGAAAGTCGTGCGAAATTGTATCTATATTTCACAACATTTTGAATCTCGTCAATCGGAGTTACGGTTCATGAGATATGGCCAAAACACGGTCAAGGGGTCAAGCTGTCCAACAACATCCTCCTTTCTTCAAAATCCAAGATCCAAGCTTCTAATCGCCAATTTCGCTTCTTTTTCCTTCCGAGCATGTCATTATTGCTGAAACAGAAATATTTAAGCTAATTAAGCACCTTTGGTTCATTATTTGCGATAAAATTAATATAAAGTATTAAGATCATGCATAATTTTTATAACTAAATAAGCCCATATCAAAAAACCCGACACTTGACTTTTGCTTGCCCCAAGAAAACTGAATTTTAACATACTAATACCACATAAGACAATCCCAATCGAACCTAACCATTATGCCAAGACCACAACGCATGTATTTGTGTCTAAATTTTTTTCCTTAGGACCCCCTTAACCCTAAATACTTACAATCTTCGTAAACACCCACCCACTTCTTTTGAACAACGTTCATTTTATGCATTCCTCCGAATCCATCCCCAAAAAACTTCCTTAACCTCATAGTACTTTTGGTCAAGCAACCCAAGCATATATAATCTAGAAAATTACAACTGTTCGATACCACTATGGAGCTATTGTAATTCTTCACTTCTTTGATAATTTGATTATGATTTCTAAGAATTCGCCACCTTTTTTAATTTTTAGTATTTTCAACTTTTTTAATCTTCAGGATTTTCATCTTTTGATCTTCACTCTGATTGCTCTAAAATTCTTACAACATTTCTTGTAATTCTCTCCTTTTTTCACATGTAACTCACTTTTTTTCACTTAAAACCTACGTGCTTAAGCAATGGCACCTAACTTCAACCTTTATTGGTTAAAGTATTAGTCTTCCTAGAGACATTTCAAGTACACGATGCTAAACATATTGCATCCCTCAAACTAAAAGAGTTTGTGTTTTTGTACCATGAGATCACTAGAATAAACAGGGCCACAAAGGCATTATAACGTGTATAGGCTCAACTAAATATTTAGGTCTTCACAGAATTATCAAACACAATACTAGCATGATTTCCTAATTGCTTTTACCAAAATTTTCTAAATTAGCCCTAGAAATTTAATGCAATTTTTTTTCAAAATTTAACTAAAATTTCAACTAATGTAACCAAACCCCTACCCCACACTTAATTCATGAAATGTCCCCATTGCATGTTATGCATCATAAATAACATAAAAGTAAAGAGAAAATTGGAACAAACTCCCTTGGGATAGTAGTGACGAGGGTGATCTTCTTCAATTTAGCTCCATCTTCAGCTGACTTTAGGCGTTGGAAAAGCTCATCCACGCCTTGGGTGTCAAATGTATCATGAGGTACAACTCTTAATGTAGTGGAAAGAGCTTCTTCGAATCGCTTAGAATTGGATTTACAATGACTGTCTCGGATGGAATCGAATCGAAGACTCAAAAATCAAATGACTGAGCAACACGCCGAGTTGATAGTGGAGAAATCGTCGTGTTGGATCATAAATTGGGCAGAAATCGCGTTTTTCACTGGAACCCATCGATTTATATGTATTCACTCGACGAGCTTTCGGCTCTGATCCTGCAAATTCTTCTTTCTGCTTCAGTTCTGATTTGGTGTTCAAGGAGGGTATTAGTGTAATATAGCTCCTTATAATCTTCAGTGACGACACTCCATTTAGCAAATATAAACATCAGACTAAACATATCACTCAAAGTCTTATAATCTTCTCGTAAACGACTCGACCCCTCACTTTATTTCTGTCACGCTTTAAGAAATTGCTCTAATCTCACCCTAACTTCTGCAAATATCAAAGACAAAAAACTACATAATAACAGGAAAAAAATTGGCATTCCTACATTACCCTAATAAACTAGAAGGTTAGAAACAAACCAAACTACACACAGAAAATAAGAAGAAAAAGAACAAGAAAAGCAAACTCTAATGACGGGTTGCCTCCCGCAAAAGCTTCTTTTTGTGCGACTCATAAGCTGAACTGCCAATTTAATAAACTTCCAATAAAATCAATGCCAATCCATCCATTCCGCTGAATACTTTATTTGGACCAATTTGTAGAATTTGGCTCTTTTCTTCTAAAATTGGCCAAACAAGCTTGAATACATAAAACCCAAGAATTATGACAAGGGTTGCGACCGATTAGGTACTAATCAGAAACGGACCGTGCTTCAAAACTTTCTTCAAAGTTGTAAACGTCACCCCATGCATCAAAACACAAATCGGAAATACAGGGGGCCATGTCATGGTAATGGTCAAACCACAAGTTGGTTCCTGCAATTCAGCTTGTTCTTGTTCTTCGTCTTACCCATTTGCCAGCAACCTTTCCAGCTCCTCCAGGCCTCTATCTAGATTAAATTCTTCATCTTGTAACTTTAGCTCTTATAACTCAGATGTACCTTGTGTTTTGCTCAAGATGTTATCTAACCATCTTCCAAATTTTTTCAAATCTTCATCTGAGTCACACTCCTCATATTTTTGCTCCATTTCATGTACTACATCCTCAAGAAAAGCGTCAAAAGCATCGAGATTTGGAAAATACATAATAAACAAAAATTAAAATTAAAATTAAACTATATGAAAATTTAATCAATAAAATAAAAACGATAACAATTTGAAAATAAAATTAACTATTTGAGCTGTTCCCCAGCAACGTCGCCAAAAACTTGATGTGTGTGAAATATACTAGTGTTAATCCTACTAACTTAGACACAGAAAAATACACACGAAAGGCAGTGTACCTATCGATTAGCAGCATAAATCAGGTAAGTAGGGTATCGAACACAAAGAACGGTAAACAATTAAGATTATTACTAATATTATCTGAATAAAACAATTAAAAAGAAGAGTTTTTCTCTAGTTTTACTAAACTAGAAACTTATGCAAGTACTTAAACTCTCTAACAAAGGACAATTAACAGCTAAGCAGAAACAAAATACAACTAGATTCAATAATGGAGGAGATTCTGTTTAGGTTTGAATCATTTATTCCTATGGTTGACTTTTTGGCAAGTGCAATGGATTAATTGGCTTTAGCTACCGATTAGTGTGATTTGGTTCATGTTCGCTATTACTAATCCTTAGAAAACAAATTAATTCAAGCAGTTATCAAGAGATTAAACTAATAGATTTCCTAGTTTATTGATACGGGTTAAGTAGGACTTGTAATGAGCTAATCAAATATGCTAATTCAATTAACTCCTTGTTGATGGTTCATTATACAAGCACACATATTAACGTACCTATTTTCTATTTAACCCTAGTTTCACGTTCGCTATTCCTAGGCATATAACAATGTTTTCACGTAAATCATATGAGATTAGCAACTAAGAGATGTTCATGCAACTTAATTACTGGTTAATTAATAGAAAATAGTTGTAATTAAGGCATAAGGTTCTTTAATAAGCTTAACAAAACAAAATAACCAAATTAAATTAATCCAATCATAAAATCAAATCATATTCATAAAATCATTTATCTTAAACAGAAGTTATGAGTTTTTAGCTAATATCTACAGCGAATAACAAAATAAAAGCATAATCTAATGATTGAAACATGGTTCATGCAAAAGATTACGTTAAAAATAATGTGTTATTGCCTTTGAACTTCTTCGAAATATATATCTAAGTTGAAATCTCAAAAACCACAGCTTCTGAGAACCCTTCTGGCCTCCAAAAATCATCCTAAACTTCCCCCATTTATTATGGTTTGAATGAGAAGCGTTTCTATATATAAATTCTGAAAACAGGGGCGACTCGGCGAGTCCAGTGACCGACTCGGCGAGTCCGTCATTTAAAATCCCTTGTACGGCAAGTCAGCATCGAGAATCGCAAACTTTTTGATCAACTCGTCGAGTTGAGGCCCAACCTATTGATTCCATTTGGAATCAACATTTTCTCCAGACATGAAATTCGTTTGAAATTGTATCTAGATTTCACAACATTTTGAATCTCGTCAATCGGAGTTACGGTTCATGATATATGGCCAAAACACGGTCGAGGTGTCAAGCTGTCCAACAACATCCTCCTTTCTTCAAAATCCAAGATCCAAGCTTCTAATCTCCAATTCTGCTTCTTTTTCCTTCCAAGCATGTCATTATTGCTGAAAATGAAATATTTAAGCTAATTAAGCACCTTAGGTTCATTATTTGAGATAAATTAATATAAAGTATTAAGATCATGCATGATTTTTATGACTAAATAAGCCCATATCAAAAAACCCCTCACTTGACTTTTTCTTGCCCCCAAGAAAACTGAATTTTAACATACTAATACCACATAAGACAATCCCAATCGAATCCAACCATTATGCCAAGACCGCAACGCATGTATTTGTGTCTAAAAGTTTTCCTTAGGACCCCTTAATCCTAAATACTTACAATCTTCGTCAACACTCGCCTACTTCTTTTGAACAACGCTTATTTTATGCATTCCTCCTAATCCATCCCTAAAAAACTTTCTTAAACTCATGCTACTATTGGTCAAGCAACCCAATCATATATAATCTAGAAAATTACAACCTTTCGATACCACTATGGAGCTATTGGAATTCTTCACTTCTTTGATAATTGGATTATGTTTCTTTGAATTCACCACCTTTTTTAATTTTTGGTATCTTCAACTTTTTTACTCTTCAGAATTTTGATCTTTTGATCTTCACTTTGATTGCTCCAAAATTCTTACAACATTTCTTGTAATTCTCTCTTTTTTTCACATGTAACTAACTTTTTTTCACTCAAAACCTACATGCTTAAGCAATGGCACTTGTGTTGGACTGAAGTTTTATTTTGAAGTTGCGTCTTTTGGGCTCGTTAGTTTAGCCTTGTATTCTCCGGTATGGGCCTGTCCAACCGAGAGCCTTTTATGTATTGTATATAAGTTAAATGCTTGCATGCATATTAGGTTAAGGTTAAGATTGCTGAGATTATCGATATAGCGATTGATTCAGAGTATAACATTTTTTATCGTTCTTGTAATCTTCTAATCCTCTACAGTTGATGTTCTTAATCGAGCTCTTTTGAGGATTTTATTTAATCATTCGACACGTTTGATTTAAGCTGTATTGTTCTTATTATTGCGTTCCTGTTGTTTTACATTCATATACTTGTTCAAGATCTAATCGATCTTCATAGATTAAAAGTTGTTTTAATCCTTTCAATTGGTATCAGAGCAGGAGGCTGTGTAATCGATACACATCTTTTCTGTGAAAAAGATTTCCATTAGGGTATTCCGCAATCATTGATATTTATTGAGCCGTCATCTTAATTGACGTATCTTAATATTTATTGTTTTGCCCTAATCTGCTTTAATTACAAGTCTGATCTTTGAACAGGTTTTTACAATCATAATGGACGCATCGCAATCAGACCCTATTAGTATTTCTAACAGCATCGGTTCGACGACAAAGATTCCAATCTTGTACACCCATGATTACGAAGTATGGGCGCATCATTTTGAAGATTACGTGATTGGATCGGAGGACAATGGTTATCTCATCTGGGAAGCCATCATCAATGGACTGTTTTCTCATTCTGCTACATCCAGAATCATTAAGACGCAAAAAGAGTACAACGATCTGCTTAAGGACGTAAAGGATATTGCACAAGATGAAAAAGACAAATTCCAGTGTAATATTAAAGCTCTAAGATTGATCAGATTCGCCCTTCAGTCCGACACATTCAGACTGGTCAGCTCATGTACTACGGCAAAAGAAGTATGGGATAGACTTCGCGAACTGTATTCCACAGACGAAGATCTTGAACATTCTATCCAAACCTTGCTTCTATCTGAGTTTGGAGAATTCAGGCAAGGGGCCGAAGAAACGGTGACATAGACGTTTGATCGCTTCAATCATCTTCTCAGCAAGATGATCAAACACGACATTGAAAGGAAGCTCATCGAACAGAAGGTTACTTTCTTGAACGGACTGAGATCTGAATGGAGAGCAGTAGTTTCCACAGTCAAAGCCCATGAGCAGTTCAAATCATACTCTTTGGCAAAACTGGTGGGTATTCTAAAGTCCCAAGAGAAGATTGTGGTTCAAGAAAAGAACGTTGTTTCTAGTCTTGGTTCGTTGGCCCTCCTATCTAAAAGTAAAGCTGTGAAGGAGGATGAAGAGCTCAACTTGGAGGAATATGACCTCACGACTGAGGATTGTGCCATGATGGTATCCAATCCTAAAAGGTTCATAAAGAAGAGATTCCCCAGCAACAAAAACCGAAACTGGTAGGGGAGTTACAGCTCTGAAAAAGTAAACAATGAACTGAAGGCTGAGGAGCCCAAGAAGGAACCGAAGGCAGATGGCGATTCCGGAGTAAGCTGTTTCTACTGTGGTGGCAAGAACCACTATGCAAAGGACTGTGTTCTTAAGAAGATGGCTGAAAAGGACGATCGAAATGATGAGGAAGCAGTGCTGCAAAAGAGATTGGATGAGTTGATAAAGAAGAAGTCTACCGCTAACCCTTCTATTAATGCTCTTATTGTGCAGGGTTCGGTCAATGACGATGAGTTCGGTAGCACAGAAGTTTGGTCTACTGACTCAGAAGACGAAGAAGTGAGGAAGCCTACTCATGGAAAGGCTTATGTGGCTAAGGAGGAAAGCAGTGGTGGAAAATGCTTCGTGGTGACTGACGTATCTCAAATGAGGGGATACAATACAGATGGAGGAAGCGATGGACCGAAGGTACAGGAGGATATGTGCTTTGCGGCCAAACCACTCAGCCAGCAGTTCAATGAGCTCGATGAACTGATAAAGAAGGTACAATCTGTTTTTATTTCATCTAACGTACCACCATCCTCATATGAGAAAGAACTAAAAAACGTTAATACAAGAATTTCTCATTTAGATAGTAGCTTAACTCAGACTCGTGTCACCAATTCTAACCTGACTGATCAATTAAGCAGGGTGGCATCGAAGAGTGAGGAGCGGCGAATGTGGATTGAGTTAAAAGAGTCAGAATTAGTTAAAGTTAAAGACGAAAACATTTATTTACAGAGAGACAATTTGAAATTGTTAAAACAACGGAATGTTTTTTGTTTAATAGCTAAACGTCTATATTCCAATATTACTCAACTTCACTTGGATTGTGAGATAGGCCAAAAGATCCATCGCATGATTTTGCCCTTCCTAGAATTTAAGGAGGATGAAATCGATGCCGAAGCCTACAATTGTAAGAGTGTGATATCGTCTGATGATGTCAATCCGACCTACATGTATGGAGTGGACAAAATTGAGTCCTTCATTAAATCCAAAGACCACAAGGACATGCTCAAAAATCTTTTGGACGAAAATGACCGACTTAAACTGAGAACCGAAACCATGCAAAAATTTGACTCTCTAAACGCCAATGTAAGCTCAGAAAACAAAATCGATGTTGAAAATGCATCTGAGCTTAACGAGGACGAAAACATGAGTGAAATTTCTGTAGAGGATACGGTTGACTGCTCAGAATTTGTTAAAAGCGAAACTAAAAACCACAAAAATCTAATTTCTGAAAATTCTGTGGAGTTCGCTAGATTGTCCAAACAAAAGTCCCCTAAATTGTTAGAAAAAGCTGTTGTGTATCAAAAGGTCAGGACCATTCCGAATCAAGTATACAAAGTGACTGGAGTAACTGAACATCAAACAGCTGAGCTCACATATATTGTTAACGAAGACAATGTTGATGGCTGTGATGAGTACTTCTGGGAAGCTCCAATAGATAATGGAAAAGAAACCATTGGGCTGTCTGAAAGAACCTCCTGGATGAGAAAAGGGAGATACATACCTGAACCATTGAATAAGCCCGATAATTTCAGTGAGCCAAGCACCAGTGGTACGAAAGATATTCCTCAGGAGGATGGGAGATCAGCAAAAGAAGACATTCCTTCCATTCCCTCAGCTCAAAGTGAAACCTCTTCAGACATTCCTTCTAAATCTTCTTCGGATACTTTCTCTGCTCCAAGTAAAACTCCTAAAGTTCAAAAGGAACCAGCCAAGGAGACAACAAAAATGAAAGCGAACGTTCATCATCAACCTAAGCAGATGAGAGATAAGAAGATAGAAAGGAACCACAGATACAGGAAAAACCTTTCTGAAAGGAAACAATTTTGGCACTCCCAGAATGCATACTACTCACACCAAGACAAGAATCTGAAGTATGAAAACAATCCTGTAAGAAAGCCTGAAAGTTCCAACAACCGAAAGCCAAGGTTCGGTTCACAAGAAGATACCAACCGAAGGCAAAGGTTCGGTTCTGAAAAGGATTCCAACCGAAAGCCAAGGTTCGGTTCACAAGAAGATACCAACCGAAGGAAAAGGTTCGGTTCTGAAAAGGATTTCAACCGAAACCAAAGGTTCGGTTCCAAGAACAACTCCAACCGAACACAGAGGTTCGGCTCTGAAGTCAAGAGAGAACAAGATTCAAAGGTCAGTCCCTCCAATAATCAAAAGCAAAAGGGTCACCTAGAGTCATCAGCCAGGAAGTCCTCCCCATCCAAATCCTCTCTTTCTAATTCTTCTCGTTCTTCTACTTCCATCCATTCATCTCCATCTTGCTCTAAAGCCAATCCCGCTTGTTCTCAAAAACCTCATTCATCAGCTAAACAGAAGGGAAAACAGAAGGTCGATGAATCCAAACCAGAGTCCAAAACGAACACACCTAATGCCAACAAAATAAAAGTCTTTACCATTAAAAAGAAAGATGAAACAACTCTAATAAAACGAACATATCTAGTTGACATCTCTCTTACTATTCCCGTTCCCATGAAAAGCTCACATGGACCCAAGAAACTTTGGGTTCCTAAATCTGCTTAATTTTTGCAGGTTATAAGTGACGAGCAGTTTGACGAAGAATGGTACATCGACAGTGGCTGCTCGCGTCACATGACAGGGAGGAAAGAGGAGCTCAGGGAATACAGATCTCTTGCAAATGGTGGCAACGTTAAGTTTGGAAATAACTCTTTCGGCACCATAAAAGGATACGGGATCATAACGAATGGTGACTTTACAATAAGGAAGGTGGCTTATGTGGAAGGACTCCAACACAACCTCATCAGTGTATCTCAGCTTGTTGGAGGTACAGGTCTCAAAGTCTCATTCGATGATGAAGGTTCTGAAATCATAGAGAAAAAGACAAAGAAAGTAATTCTGAAGTCAGAACGAAAGGGTGAAATGTTTCCTCTAAACATGAAACCCATCAAAGGAAACCCAGCCATTTGCCTGCTATCAAAAGCTCAATCTGACGAAAGCTGGTTGTGGCACCGAAGACTCTCTCATCTCAATTTCAAAGATATCAACCGACTTGTCATTGGAGGTCATGTTAGAGGTCTTCCATTGCTCAAGTTCGACAGAGAGCATTTGTGTGCCGCATGCGAAATGGGAAAGCAGAGTCGTAAAAGTCACCAATCTATAATCAACACAAAAGTTGTTGAACCACTCGAATTGCTTCATATCGATTTGTGTGGTCCTTCATCTATCGAAAGCATCGGTGGTAGCAAGTACATTCTTGTTATCATTGATGATTTTTCACGATTTACATGGGTGTTCTTGTTGGATAAGGTGTCTAAGTCCATAACTTATTTGGTATATACTTGACCCGACCGGCATGGTCCATTTGGGTTGCATCTCATCCAAACTATTATGGATAATTTTATGAGAGTTATACACATATGTTTATTAATATATTATGAGTTATAATATATTAATATGAAGTTACGTTATTTAATTAGTTTTAGTCTTAAATTAATCATGAATTAATTTAGAGATTAAAAGGAATACTAATTAAATTATGGGCTATTTGTTTTATATAGTGTGGGCTAATACTCATTTGTTAATGGGCTAGGCTTATGTGGAAGTCCATGGATGATCCATGAAGCTTTTAACCCATGGATCCTTGGAAAAGGAAAAGACATGGGTTATTAGGGTTTCACCCTAACCATGCATACTATATAAGCATGCTTATGGAGCATGAAATGAAGCCTAAGATACACTAAGAGAAAGCTAGTGATCTAGTGTGTGTGTGTGCATGTGTGTGGCCGATTTATACAAGGTGTATATACTCTCTCAAAGTTTTCCAAGAGTTTGTGGTGTTTGTGATTCCATTTGAGGCATTCACACTATTGGTGCTTGGCCCTCAAACTCCTAAGAACCCAACACACCAAAAGGTATGTAATCTCTTCTAACTCTTTTATGTTGAAATGTTCCCCATGCCATGTTAGATAGGTTATAAACCTTGGAAAATTATTATTTTGCATGTATTTAGACAAACATAGATCCAAGGTTTATTAGGGTTGCATGCACACTTAGGAAGTGTTAGATTGCTCAAAACCCAACAGTGGTATCAGAGCCTAGGCTTGCTTGTTTGATACTTGATGCAAAATAGTGATAAAAGTCGAAATCGTTGCTGTCTGCATGCTAGACTCGCCGAGTCCATTGGGGGGACTCGCCGAGTCCAAGGCAAACTTCAACCTACTCTACGAGTCCGTTCGTGCACTCGGCGAGTAGGATCGAAAGAATGCAGAATCTCGACTTTTGCTGCTGGAAATGGACTAGAAACATTACCCTAAATTGTTTTGGTGTTGTAAAACTTATTTAGTTGCTGTAATGGTTGTTCTAATCCATTTACAATAGCATATATCAAAATTCCATGATTTTATGTGTTCATATATTTCTTGAATTTTGATGATCATGTTCATGTTCTTATGAATTTAGAAAATGATAGGAATTATTTGCTGAATTGTTTAGAATTAATTCTTTATCATTTATGTGTTTTAATGGAGTCCATAATTTGTCCTCAAGTTATGGATTACCAAAGGTCACCTTCATTTAACACACACTTAAAACACATAAGTTACATGAAAATGAAGAGTCTTCATTTTTATGAACCTTTAATTCATAAGTTATGAAATGAAGAGTTTTGCAAGGTTACAAAATGAAGAGTCTTGTGTCATTGAATTTTTTTTTTATGACTCCATAACTTGTCCTCAAGTTATGGAAATTCAAGAGTCACTTCATTAATAAATAAATAAATAAATAAAGTGTAACCTTAATTAATTCCATAAGTTATAAAAATAAAGAAAAGATTAATTCTTTTATTGGTTTAAAGTCTTCCATAAGTTATGGAACTTGAAGAGTTTTTTGGATTAAAACTACTTTAAACACATAAGTTATGGAATTAATTAGTTTTGAATAGTTTCAAAACTTGCCCTCAAGTTTTGGAATTTGTAAAGTTTCACACACTTTAATAAACTTTAATTCCAAACCTTAGAGTTTTAATAGTTAAAATTCAACCCTTATACTATTTATAACATTAATGGTTAATTATTATATATATGTATAAGAATAAGTCGTTTTACCGTTAGTAGGCCTCATTCACGAAGCCGGTCTATAAGGTGGGTATAAGGTTGTTGCCTATAAAATGGCGACTTAATGGGTGTATACTCTCACCCACCGCTTGCTTGATCGGTGGAGGGTCGTTAGCCGAACGGGTAGGACAATGACTTTAAATTCTCCCTTCATTAAAAGTATTAATGATAAATACTAAAGTAACTAAAATCTTAATAATTCCCAATCTTAGTTACTTTAGGAAAAATGTGAATTTGGTGCTAACCCATGGAATTCACACTTTGTACCTTACCAAGTCGTTGGTGGAGCGTGTGTGGTTAACCGGCACACTAACTTGGACTAGTAAGGACCACGAAGGGTGACTTAATGTTTTTCATAGATCAATGGAGCGTGTGTGGTTAACCGGCACATTGATTAGGTGATAATATTAAGGGTACCAAGTGAATTGGTATGGTTATTCACACCTTGTTTTGTGATCCTCGGCATCCCAGTCACAAAATTTGAGAGGGCACACTCGAGATTGAAACATGCCATTGAAAAGTTCAATGAATCTCAAAAGATCTAGGAATTTCAAATCCAATTAAAACCTAATAAATTATTTCGTTTTTCATGGTGGAAATTGGTGAATCGTCATTCGCCTACCTTCAAATATTTTATAGCTTGGATTACGGCATCCCTCTTCTAAGTTATAAAATAGTTTGTTGGGTCCTAGCCTTAATATTTCATATTGGGTGTCATATTAAGGACTTTAAATCAACTATCTTGAATATCTCCCAAAACATGTCTGGTTTAGACATTTATGATCTTCCCAAATCTCTTGAAGATGATGTTCCTCAACATCATGCTTCACTTCCTTTATCTCCTCCAATTATTCTCCCTCACCCACAAGTTCTTGAAAAGTTTAAAGTCACTCAAGCCCTATTGGCAAGTTAAGGTCTTGGTGTGGTCACATCTTGGAGATGTAGTCACATATTGACAAGACGGGAGAGTTGGGTGTCAAAGTCTCGTGAAAGTTGGATGTTCAATCACTTTCTTAGTAACATAGCGGGTCACTTTGGGACTACTATGAGACAGACTATGACACGAGCCTTAATGATCTTATCTATTTGCTTTGTGCTGTAGAATCAGCAATGATTTGGAACACTAGTAAAGCAAATTTTGTTAGAAGATCAACTTCCCAAACCTTAAATGGACATTGGCAATGGTAGCATTGGATATCTAGAAAAACATTTCTCTTCCCAATGGAAAGGGATCGGCCATAGTCAACTCGGTTGACCAAATGGTAAAGAGAAAGGCTAAGTCTGAAATAGTCTCATGTGCCATTATCAAAGGGTCTCCATATGTTTATATTGCCAAAGAAAGGGGCATTGGTTGCGAAGCTGCCCTATTTACCTGAAAGGTCATAAGGTTGATCAAGTCAAGAGGTTTGACTCTACTTCGGGTAAAATACACTGTATAACTCTGTTAAGTTCCTATTTGGAGATTCTTATTACATAATGTGAATGGGTCACATGCTGATGTCTTTTAAGAATCAAAGAAAAGATAGGAAGCTTAAAGTAAGTATATGCTGATTCTGATTGCGAAGATGGGTTTCGATCGCATGGTTCGGTAATCAGAATTTTGAGCTGTTGCTTAAGAGTTATAATATATTGCTTGTGAATAGATAACAACAAGGTTTTCATGTGGATTGTAAGGATAAGTTTTTCCGCAAAGTTTTAAAATAAAAGAAAAAAAGGTTTTAATTTTATTTATTTTAAAAATATCCTTACAATGGCATCGGTGGAAAATTGTTGCTTATATGTTTCCAGTAATAGCAATATTGGAAAGTGGATTTGATTTTTTCATTTGTGGTAGTGTCTGAATTTACCAAATGAAGAAAGTTTTTCATCACCCAAGTTTCAATTGGACAGAAACTTGGAATCATACAAGTTGTATTGTATGATGAATGAGAATTTTCATCTTTGAAAAATTAAGACTAATTCTTTGATCACATGTATATGTGAGTCAATTGAAGGACTAAGGAATTAGGTACACTGGGTGTGCGCTGGTCAAGGTCCATCACAAAGATTGATTTGTCATGATTTACTAAAGATTAGTAAATATGATTATACTTATAAGGTTAAGTATAATTTTGTAACATTGGAAAACGAATAAGAAGAATCAAATTAGGCGGAAAGATAAAAGTTTCTCAAATCTGAAAGGACGGGAGAGTACTTTAGTATCAGCTTTGTGATCATCTTAATGATTAAGAAACCATATCAAAATTTGTTCTCTAAGAAAGTCTTAGTGCATTCTTATGACTAAGAAGAAGGAATCTTGAAATTGTTGAAATGGTTAAATCAAGAAGATGAATCATACTTCGTTCCAATACAAGTCTTGGAGTCATACTCCAAGATTGTAATTTGAGTGACATGTCTTAAAGAAGGTTTAAAACACTTATCAAATGTAAGAGTAAAATGTTTTCTACTCTTGTACATTTGAGATTGGTAAGTTGTGATGTCTTGGATGAGACAAAGACCAACTAAGACCAATTGTGTGAAGTGTTAGTCTTGATAAGAATCCGCACTATCCCTTGAATATTTGTTTTATCAAGGAATGGTTCTTGACTAGGAAAACTTATATGTCAAGGGGACAGTGGGAGCCTTAAAGATCCTGAAAGAGTTTCAAGATTTAATCAAGAGTGAAACCTGTAATTTATCACTAGCACACGACTTAAGGTTTTCAACCTATCGTGTTGACATAATTCTTATTTCTGTACCTACTTCAAATAAGTTGAATTTACATGTGAGTTATCAGAGTTCAACTTGGAAGCATTGGTGGGCCTTGTGTTACCAAGGTGACAAGAAACTAAGATTGAATAAGTTTAATCCATGTAGGGCTGAATTTGTCACTAACCTTATCTTGTGATTATGGTTTTGACAAATTCGCATGGATAGGAACTCATACACTATTAAATCTAAGAGTCATAAGGTTTCTCTCCGATTCATGAAAATGATGGTGAGGAAATGCTTTCACTAAATAGATTTTAAGTAGATATCAATTGTGTCATTTGCATTTTCAAAAGTCATTAGTGGAGCGCGTGTGGTTAACCGGCACACTAACATGGACTTGTGAGAAATGGCAAATGCCTAAGCAATTGAGACTATGATTACGGCATCCCTTTTCATAGTTCTGAAAATTGTTTAGACACACATGTGATCTATCTAAGAAAGGGTGTATGAATCTAAATTTCAGAAGTCCAACAGATTTCTGGAAATGTGTCAGAGCTAGTGGGAGCATAAGTGTTATGCTGATAATCATCATGTTAGTGGGAGCATGACTATTATGATTAGTATTGCAAGCTAGCAATGTTAATTATAGAAAACAAAGTTTCAATCCGTGAAGTTGCAGGGGTTGAAAAGTTGTTTTGCTATAATTAAGGGAGAGGAAATTATACTTCATGTCAATTCTAAAGCTTAGATTGAGATTTTAATCATCTTTAGTCAAGAATATATGTGAATTTTGTGTTGGAATGGTTCAACTTGAAGAAATTCTATATATATTGCATTTTCAAAATTCGATTATGATTACGGCATCCCTCTTCATAGTTAAATTTTGAAAACATGGCAAATAAAAAATATTGTAGCAAAAGACTGGTCTAGTGTCATGTCTTTATGTCAAACATCATGAATAGTATCCCATATGCTTCGGATATAGGATCGATTTCATGTGCTATAATATTCATCCTTTCTAAATTTTCCAAATGCTTAAGGCATTTAGAAGGGAAAAGTCTAGAACTGGATATGACTAAAGTGATTAAGCAATTGTCGAGGACAATCTGAGGTTCGCCAAAGATTGGTTGCTCAGGGACATTTGGAAGTCTAGTGTTAATTTTGGTAGGACCATATCGACATTTTCTGAAAAGAGGTAACTCTTGTTCGGAAGTGATAGTCAAATAGGACTATGGAAATGTCTCCATAGGTGGAAGTGATTCAATCTATGTAAGATTAGGAAACTTAATGCAAAAAGGATGTTCCCAAGGAGCTGATCTCCTTTGGAATGCTCTGTAATGGTTGTTGTCAAGTCTTTCTGACTTTGTGCATAATCATTACAAGAGGATCAATGCATATAAGTTTAGAATCTAACAGATTTCAGTAAATGACATAAATTTGGAATTCTTGCATTTACAATAAGGATTTGGGATTGTGAAATGAGTATCATTGGAATCATGTTCAATTGATCTACATCACAATGTAAGGATCATAGACAAACATAGTGTGCATACTTGGGGTATGGCATAACTATTGTTTAGAAAAACAAAGTGTACATGCTAGGAGCATGGGACGACTGTTGTTTTTTATTCAAGTCTTAAGTTGATATTTGAAACATTGAATAATGTGTAATCAATATGGTGATAAATAAAAGGTGTTTTTATTTATATTCAAAAGGGTTCTGAGACCATATTAGATTCGATTATTATTGTGTTTCACTTTGCATGTTTTGACTTCCAAAATAGCTAGGTTATTCTTTTCGAATGACTAAGTTATTTAAACACTCCACAGTCGTTCATATGTTGGAAGTAGGTATGAATCAAGACTGTCATGAATCGGGTTTGTAGATGGCTAAATGAGTTTAGACATGGCAATGGTTGCTGCAACATTCATGAGTACTCATAAGTTATGAGTATTGGTATAAACCCACGCTCACTTGTATCACTTCATGGAATTTATCTCGAGTGATCGTGAGACGATAACATCATATAAATCTTTAAACCTAGAGATATGAGTTGTTACCTATGAGTTGGTTGTGCATTGATTGCACGTAAACGCATCAGTAACTTGATGTTATAAAACGTGCCTTTGTGTACAATTCAATAAGTAGTAGAACAAGCATATCAGTCGAAGTTTATCTGTTCCTTCTAGAAATAGAAGCGATATCCGGGCCCCTCGAAGATTTTGTTGTGACCCATGTACCGGCCGGTCAGAACTGAATTGATGTGTTCGATTAAGTTCTTTGTCAAACAAATCGAAAATCGGGAAACAAACTGTTGGACAATAAGTACGACGTTGTTCCATGTATTTGTCCGGCTGATATCATGAGAACAGAGGATTATGTGATCACTTATCTAAAATGGCGCTTCATAGTTCGACAGAGTCTTCACTGTTCGAGGGAGTTTTCGAGAGCTACGATTGTTGGTTGGTTCCTGAAGTTATAGGCAAATATAGTTATTAGACTTATCCAAGTGGGAGTCTGTTGGATAAGGTGTCTAAGTCCATAACTTATTTGGTATATACTTGACCCGACCGGCATGGTCCATTTGGGTTGCATCTCATCCAAACTATTATGGATAATTTTATGAGAGTTATACACATATGTTTATTAATATATTATGAGTTATAATATATTAATATGAAGTTACGTTATTTAATTAGTTTTAGTCTTAAATTAATCATGAATTAATTTAGAGATTAAAAGGAATACTAATTAAATTATGGGCTATTTGTTTTATATAGTGTGGGCTAATACTCATTTGTTAATGGGCTAGGCTTATGTGGAAGTCCATGGATGATCCATGAAGCTTTTAACCCATGGATCCTTGGAAAAGGAAAAGACATGGGTTATTAGGGTTTCACCCTAACCATGCATACTATATAAGCATGCTTATGGAGCATGAAATGAAGCCTAAGATACACTAAGAGAAAGCTAGTGATCTAGTGTGTGTGTGCATGTGTGTGGCCGATTTATACAAGGTGTATATACTCTCTCAAAGTTTTCCAAGAGTTTGTGGTGTTTGTGATTCCATTTGAGGCATTCACACTATTGGTGCTTGGCCCTCGAACTCCTAAGAACCCAACACACCAAAAGGTATGTAATCTCTTCTAACTCTTTTATGTTGAAATGTTCCCCATGCCATGTTAGATAGGTTATAAACCTTGGAAAATTATTATTTTGCATGTATTTAGACAAACATAGATCCAAGGTTTATTAGGGTTGCATGCACACTTAGGAAGTGTTAGATTGCTCAAAACCCAACAGTTCTTTCTAAAGCTCAAATCTGAAGCGACTCAAAAGCTGAAAGTGTTTATCAAGCAAATTGAAGTCCAACTCAAGAAGGTCGTTTGCAACATCAGGAGCGACAATGGTCTCAAATTCAAGAACAGGGAGTTTGAAGAGTTTCTTGCAGAAAAGGGAATTAGTCACAATTTCTCAGCTCCCTACACACCACAACAGAACGACATAGTCGAAAGACGAAACCGATCCTTGTGTGAAGCTGCCCGAACTATGCTAAGTTTCGCTTCCTTACCTCATTATTTTTGGGCTGATGCTATTTCTGCTGCTTGTTATACACAGAACAGGTCCTATCTCAACAAGCGATTCACGCTCACACCATATGAGATTATAAACAGCAGAAAGCCCAATGTGAAATTTTTCCATGTGTTTGGCTCAAGGTGTTTCATCTTTAACTCTAAAGAACACCGCAACAAGTTTGATGTCAAAGCCGACGAGGGAATCTTTCTGGGTTATTCACTCACATCCAAGGCGTACAGGGTCCTAAACAAATGTTCAAGAAGGATTGAAGAGACATACTATGTGACCTTTGACGATAGCTATGTCAAGAAGCTACAAGCCATAGAAGACACTGCCGGGGAACTCTTTCCTCAAACTGGACAAGTCACAGTCTCGATCGCCAATTTATACGAGAAATTTCTGGAACTCTTTGACGAACCGGAAAAAGCTTCTCTCTCAGAAGCGGGTGCAGCTGACAACAAAGTTGATCATATGAAGCAAATTGTCGAAGATGCTGCAAGAAGAATGCATGAAGGAGAATCGCCCACTGATGAATCTCCATCCAACAATGCTTCAGTCGAGGGGGAGCCAATCTTACAAGTCCAAGGGGATCCAAGCTCTACAACTTCAACCGAAAGTCCTTCACCAACCGAAGATGCCCCTCCAAACGAAGGTGCTTCAACGCCTGAAAGACCAGCACCACAAGAAACCCCTGAACCTCATGTTTCTCAAGACTCATCAATTGAGGGGGAGCATGATGATATGAAACTTGATTACGATAGCCAATCTGAGCCAGAAGAAATGATCAATGCTGAATTAGACCCAACCTTTGATCCAAATTACCCTCCTCTTACCAAATGGACCAGAGATCATCCTATCTCTCAAGTAGTTGGAGATGTATCTGAAAAGGTTCTGACCCGATCTCAACTGAAGGCAAAACAGACATCCTTATTTTCAAAGGTTGAGTTTTGTATGTTTAACTCATTCGTATCAAAAGTTGAACCGAAGACAATGAACACTGCCCTCGATCACTCTGATTGGGTTCACGCAATGCAAGACGAACTGAACGAGTTTGAAAGGAATAAAGTCTGGCGCCTCATTCCAACTCCTCCAGATGCTTCGGTTGTTGGTCTCAAATGGGTTTTTAGGAACAAAATGGACAAGGAAGGTAATGTTATTAGGAACAAGGCTCGTCTGGTGGTCAAGGGATACTGTCAAGAGGAAGGCATAGATTACAAAGAGACGTTCGCTCCAGTAGCTAGGCTAGAATCTGTTAGAATATTTTTGGCCTATGCTGCTCACAAAAACTTTGAGGTTTTCCAAATGGATGTCAAGTGTGCATTTCTCAATGGAGAACTCGAAGAAACTGTGTATATGGAGCAACCTCCTGGGTTCGTGAACGAAAAGTATCCAAATCATTGCTACATTCTGGATAAAGCTGTGTACGGCCTCAAACAAGCTCCGAGAGCCTGGTATGAAACGCTTACAAAATTTTTAAAGACGTCTAAATTTAAACAAGGTTCGGTTGACCCAACGTTCTTTCGCAAAAAGGAAGGTAACCACCTTATGATAGTTCAAATTTATGTCGATGACATCATCTTTGGCTCCACGAATCCCAGCTTAACAGCTGAATTCAGAAAGTTGATGGAGACTAAGTTTGAAATGAGCTCAATGGGTCCTATTAATTTTTTCCTTGGTTTAAATTTAAGACAGGGACCCGAAGGCATCTTTATCAATCAGGAAGCTTACACGAAGACTCTCCTAGCAAAGTTTGGCATGATGGGAGACTCAAAAGTCAAAGTCCCAATGGCATTCGGCACCAAGCTTACCCCATCTCTAGACAAACCGGCTGTCGATATCACGCTCTATCGTCAAATGATCGGCTCACTGATGTATTTAACTGCTAGCAGGCCTGATATCATGTTTTCTGTATGTTATTGTGCTCGATTTCAGGCTAACCCACGCGAACCTCACATGCTGGCAGTAAAGAACATCCTACGCTATCTCAAGCGAACCACCTCCTTAGGTCTTTGGTATCCATCCAACTCAGGCTTCTTCGTTCAAGCCTATTCTGATGCTGACCTTGGAGGATGTGGACTCGACAGAAAAAGCACAACTGGTGGCTGTCAATTCCTTGATGGGAAATTGGTCAGCTGGCAATCCAAGAAACAAACATGTGTGTCGCTGTCTACTGCCGAAGCGGAATACATTGCCGCTGCTTCCTGCACATCCCAAGTAATTTGGATCCAGAGTCAACTTCGAGACTATGGACTCAATATGAAGAAGATCCTACTATATTGTGACTCTGAAAGTGCAATTAGCATCTGTCATAACCCAGTGCAACATTCTAAAACCAAACACATAGCACTGAGGTATCACTTCATCAAAGATCATGTGGAAGATGGAAATGTCGAAGTTCACTTTGTAAGAACCACTGATCAACTGGCTGACGTCTTTACCAAAGCTCTTCCTGAAGCATCATTCAATAAAATATTGCAAGGGCTAGGTATGATGGAATCAGAGTCAGTACCTCACACTACCTCTCAAACTCCAACGTAAGAAGCGAAATCAACCGAACGTTCGGGTTCGGTTCAACCATCTGACTCGCTCATTACTTCGAAGGTAGTTTTTCAGAGTTATATATTTTCTTTGTACAAAATGTGTTTTTCTTTGTGTAAAAAGTTTTTCCAAATTGCACATCCAAACTCTTCAGTTCTCCTAAATTTTCCTGAACCGAAACCAACCGAAGGTTCGGGTTCGGTTTTTCAAAATTTAGTGGAACCGAAACCAACCGAAGGTTCGGGTTCGGTTTTTCAAAATTTAGTGGAACCGAAACCAACCGAAGGTTCGGGTTCGGTTTTTCAAAATTCTCTAGAACCACAACCAACCGAACGTTCGGGTTCGGTTTTTCATTTTTTTCTTCCAAAATTTTTTTTTAGTTTTACTTTTATTTTAAGTCTTATTTTTTTTATTTTTTTTTTATTTTTCTTATAAATTTCAAAAACTCCAAAAATATATTTTACTTAATTTTTCTTGTGTGCTCATTCGTTTATGGGGATATATTTGTTGACTTCTTACGTGTCCCTAGAAGCATGCTGCTGTATGTGTCCCAAGCCTCATAAGATTTTAAATAATAGCCTTCATGACCTGGTATACACAAACCTTGTCTTCCCAATAAGGCTAACTCATTTATTATAATCGTGAGCTACCTCACTCTTTTCTCACATGAGTTAAGACTCCCCTGCTTGGTCCTTATTTTCGCAGCAGAGGTACTATGTTTTCTTACACCATCCCCATTACCCTTCTCCATTACATACGTTTCATCAACGTAACCCTTGAGACTCTCAGAAACTACCTCTGAGGTTTATGGTTACACAACATCTGTGTTTATGATCTTAGTTTTGTGCCACTACGAGCTGAGTGAAACCCAAAATTCAACACCAATGAATTGACGGTGACCAATTAATTTGTTCAAGTTTTCACCAATGAATTGACGAAAGTACCTTCAAGGAATCTCAATTTTTCTTTTGCGTGATTCCAATGAAATTGTTACTCACCATAACCTTTCTTCCGAAGGGATCCAGTTTTAAATTTTTTTTGAGATTTCACATTATTCCCATCAATTGACCCACTGCAAAATCAACTCCTACCTACTTGTTCAACAGACTACACCGGTCTCACAAGTACTTTGTTCACTCTCGTTCTTATATCAAGAATTGTATTGATGAATCAAAGCGAACCCACCCTTCATAAGCCTAATTAAAAGAAGCCTTTCAACATTTATTAATAAATGTTTGATCGTAATTCAACGGGATTCCACACTAACACTTTGAGGTCTCTCTTGACCTTGAAGGAAGAGATTCGTGCCCGGGATCATCAGTTTCATGTCATTCTTGACATCACAGATAATCCTAAAAGAGTCGCTTTACTTCTTTTTCTTTTACACTCTTTGCACGAAAATCCTAGATTTTCAAAAATTCTGTTACTAATTATTTTATAGGCTGGATTCTACTTTCGTGGTTAATTATGGAGTTGTGGTCAAAAACAATCCACGTGGCAATTCAATTCTAAATGGCGTTTAAAAAGGGATAAGACGAAAGGTTGCTGACGCGGCGGGAGTTTAAAAGGATTGAATTCAAACGACAGTAAAAAGTGGGCGCGTGTGAATGTGAAACGGCCGCGCTTTTACTGACACTTATGGACGCGTGTGCGATTACCAAGGGTCATCACTCTGGCATTAAAGGCGCGTGTGGAAATGGAAACGGTTTCTCTCTCTGAAACGGCGCTTGTTGGGTAGCGTGATCCTAGGAATCTGACACTCTCTCTCCTACGTGATCATCGCATAAAAGATATGAAACGATTTTTCTCTCTCCAATTCCTCACTATAAAAGGCAGTCTACAACACCATTTACCTTTTTACTGCCTCCGGATTTTCTAAAGAGCGAAAACCTACAAAGCGCTTCACTGTTCTTCTTCTTCTCCAACCTGCAACAATGGCTGAATCTTCTTCCGTCCATGCTACCTCTCAGATTCTTCCCATTCGACCCCAACAATGCCTGGTCATTGATCTGAACCCACTGGCGTATGATTCCTATATGCCGCCGGTCATTGAATGCCTCAAATACTCCCAGCTTGCTCCTGCATTGTCAAGAATTGAAACGGTGCCGATGGTGGCCTTATCACAGGTCTATGCGACGGCTTACTACGACAAGGCTGTCGACCGGATATTTTTCGAGCTTGCAGAACACAAGACCTCCGTTTCACGACAAAGGTTCTGCACTATGCTAGGGTTTGCCGTTGACCCTTCACGAGTTCACCCGGAGACTATTCCGGTTGGGATGCTGTTTAGCATGTTTTACAACATGGGATATACAGAAGTTCTCTCCTCCGTCCCCAAGTTCAAAAAGTCTTGCCTGCCGCCACAGTGGAATGGCTTATTTACAGTCCTTTTTAAGGGTCTGTCAGAGAGGAGCTCAGGATCTGACGGTGCAAGTCGTCTTTTCCTTTCGATAATGTATGGGGTGTATAACGGGATAAACCTGGACTATGGGTTTGTCCTATGGCAACAGCTGATTCAGAGCCTCTCTTCTTCTTCCCGACACTCTGAGGTGTCGTTGGCCCGGTTCTGGATCATGATCACAAGATGGGCCATGGACAAGTTCAATGTTCCAACAGCCGACGGTGCATCGATGTCTTCTATTGGTACGTTTCATACCAAGAAGATCATCGTTTCCGATGCATCAAAATTCTCATTCATTGGCTCTATCCCGGAGTCGATGTATGCCGATGTGCCCGCCGATAGTAGACTGATCAGGACGATCAAGGAGTTTAGGCCAGCTGGTCCGAGGGAATTGACACCGGACATGCTGCGATTGATTCATGACGCCGATAAACCGGTGGCCAGGGGGAAAAAGGCAGAGAAGGGGAAGCAAGTGTCCAAAGCTCCAAAGGGACCCTCTCCCAAGAAACGAAAACAACCGAAGGCCGCTTCATCACCACAGCCGAAACGGAGGAAGACCCAACCGAAGCGAAAGCTCCTTATTCCCTCCTCTTCAAGCGAATCCGAAGATGGGAGTTCAGACTCTGAAGGATCACAAGGAGACAAATCTCCTCAACGAGGCAACACACCACCTCGGTCCCCAACCCCAGAGATGGAACTTCATCAATCTCCTATTCCTTCACCTCCACCCACAATTCCTATTTCCATTCCCACCATAAACCCCACTATTCCCCCAACCTCTTTCCCTATACCACCACCCATTTTCACCACATCAACCGAAACACCACCAGTTACCGAAACCCCTCCTGTAACCGAACCACCACAAACCGAAACCCATACACAACCACCACCCGAAACTCAACCCCCACCCACTCAACCTGAACCAACAAAACCATTAACACCCCCAGCATCACCACCACCTCAATCTCCAGAACACGCCTCCGATGGCGGTGATCCATACCTTGGTGGTGATCACATGAACTTCGATTCGGTCTACTATAGTCCGTTTCAACTTCAAAGTGACGAGAAGGATGATGCTCCAGTGACAAAGAAGCATCTTCGTGAGCTTAACGAGAAGGTTGATCAACTTCTCGCCTCCTCTTCCAACCAGCAGTCATCTTTGTCTGAAGCTGCCCTTCAGAAGACCGTTGACGCCTTCTCCAGGGCTCAACATGATTCTGTGGCCTCAACAACTGCTGCTATTGATGCCTCCACCCGAGCCTGTGAGGCTGCGACCGAAAAAGTCGATAAACTATTCACCGACGCTTCTGTCCTGCTGAAGTCCTTGCAGGAGAGCGCCGAAGCCACTAAGACAACTCTGGAACCAGTTGTTCAACAATTGGCCAAGTTTGTCTCGACGGAGCTGTCTTCGTTCGCTACCCTCAGACAACATATCAGCACCGACAACTCGGCACTTCGTGCCTCCATCGATGCCCGCCTGGCAAAGCTACAAGAGGATCTTGCAGCTGAAAATTCTCTGATGGACGTCTTGGTGAGCAAGACTACTGCCCTAAAGGTCAAGAGCGCGCAGCTTTCCAACTCCGAACAACAATTGGAAGCTCTTCGATCCGAAAGGGAGGTAATAAAGACGTGTGTTTCGGATGTCCACGCAGCATTATCAAACATCCTGGAAGCACACGACCCCATCCTAAACTACTCAGTGAGGCGCACCCTCGCTGAAAAATTCTCTCCGGCCATGGACCTTTTAAGCAAGATTGAAGGCCTACCGAGTTTCGTGTCCATTCCGAAACAAGGGGGAGATGAGAAGATAGGATCGAAACCACCTCCTTCCTCCAAAGCTACTCACACAACCGAACCAACCCCAACTGGTCATGCCTCGGGTTCGGGTGTGAAGAACAAGGGCAAAAACATAGCTGAGGGAGGAGATGAAGAAGAAGATGAAGACAGGGAGACCATTGTGGACATGTTAAAAAGAAAGAATAGTCGCAATGCTGATAACAATGCCAGTCGTGTGGCGCGTGAGGCTGAAGAAGCCGAACGAAAGCAAAAAGAAGCCCACGATCTCCTTGAAAGCCGAAAGCTGCTCTTCCCTGCCTGGACCAGGGATCGTTTGATAAAAGAGGCCATAGAGACTCCAAGCATACTATGGCTCGAGCCGGTTATATCATTCGACTGCAACAACTCTATCGATTCGCAGTTTGATATGCCGCTGACTCGAAAGGCGTTCATCTTCCACGTCTTCTCTAACATTTTTGAAGTCCCACATCTGAATGATGAGCTTGACAGGGAGCTCATTGACTTCTATCTGGAGGCCGCTCGCCCACAATACCTCACCTGGAGCGCCCAGAAGATTGTTAATGTTCGGGTACCAAAGCCTTATGCCGTGGGGAGATTCACAAACGTTAAGTTCAAGCTCATCCGAGGATCTGCAAGAACTGCCCACATCATCTCCCTGGCGGATCTGCCGAATCTGAATCCTCATGACTGGATTGTCTTGTACAATATCCTGCTGACAGATGAAACCGAATATGGTCCCATCATAGACCATGTCAAAAGGATGTTGGCCTGCTACATCATGGATGTTGCCCTAATGGATCAGGAGGTCGCCACAGTTTTTAAGAAGAAACCGAAAGTAGCTCCTGTGGGATCGGCCAGTGATCTCAACCAGATGCAGATGGGCAGGATTGATCCGAGGCGTAACTCAGTCATGTTCACTAGAGCCGAAGGACAGAAATGTCTCTTCACTTTAGCTGACAAGCACCTTTACACCACAACTTGCTTGGAGCACATCTTATCAATTATCAAGCGGTGTAAGGAGAATTCGGCTGATGACATCAAGTACTTCAATGATATGATCAATTGGTACATCCGGTTTAGACAGACCATTCTCTCCATAACCAAGTGTCTGTTTAGTACCGTGAAAAAGAAGGTACCAGCTTCAGCTGCCGGCCCAAGTAAGAAGTGAAAGTCTCGCTCCAAATTGACGCAAAGGGGGAGATTGTTGGACTGAAGTTTTATTTTGAAGTTGCGTCTTTTGGGCTCGTTAGTTTAGCCTTGTATTCTCCGGTATGGGCCTGTCCAACCGAGAGCCTTTTATGTATTGTATATAAGTTAAATGCTTGCATGCATATTAGGTTAAGGTTAAGATTGCTGAGATTATCGATATAGCGATTGATTCAGAGTATAACATTTTTTATCGTTCTTGTAATCTTCTAATCCTCTACAGTTGATGTTCTTAATCGAGCTCTTCTGAGGATTTTATTTAATCATTCGACACGTTTGATTTAAGCTGTATTGTTCTTATTATTGCGTTCCTGTTGTTTTACATTCATATACTTGTTCAAGATCTAATCGATCTTCATAGATTAAAAGTTGTTTTAATCCTTTCAACTTGACTTCAACCTTTATTGGTTAATGTATTAGTCTTCCTAGAGACATTTCAAGTACACGATGCTAAACATATTGCATCCCTTAGACTAAAAGAGTTTGTGTTTTTGTCCCATGAGATCACTAGAATAAACGGGGCCACAAATGCATTATAACGTGTATAGGCTCAACTAAACATTTAGGTCTTCATAGAATCATCAAGCACAATACTAGAATGATTTCCTAATCGCTTTTACCAAAATTTTCTAAATAAGCCCTAGAAATTTTAATGCAAATTTTTTTCAAAATTTAACTAAAATTTCAACTAATGTTACCAACCCCTACCCCACACTTAATTCATGCAATGTCCCCATTGCATGTTATGCATCATAAAGAACATAAAAGTAAAGAGAAAATTGGAACAAACTCCCCTAGGATAGTAGTGACAAGGGTGATCTTCTTCAATTTAGCTCCATCTTTAGCTGACTTTAGCCATTGGAACAGCTCATCCACACCTTGGGTGTCAAATGTCTCATGTGGTACAACTCCTACTGTAGTGGAAAAAAACTTCTTGGAATCGCCTAGAATTGGATTGACAATGACCGCCTCGGATGGAATCAAATTGAAGACTCAAAACCAAATGACTGAGAAACACGTCGAGTTGATAGTGGAGAACTCGTCGTGTTGGATCGTAACTTGGGCATAAATCGCGTTTTTCCTCTGGAACTCATCGAGTTGTATGTATGCACTCGATGAGTTTTCATCTCCGATCGTGCAAATTCTTTTTCTTCTTCAGTTCTGATTTGGTGTTCAAGGAGGGTATTAGTGTAATACATCTCCTTATAATATTTAGTGACGAGACTATTTAGCAAACATAAACATCAGACTCAACAGATCACTCAAAGTCTTATAATCTCCTCGTAAATGACTCGGCCCCTCACTTTATTTGCCTCACGCTTTAAGAAATTACTCTAATCTCACCCTAACTCCTTCAAAGATCAAAGACAAAAAAACTACATAATAACAGGAAAAAAAACATCAAATTAGCATTCCTACATTACCTTAATAAACTAGAAGTTTAGAAACAAACCAAACTAAACACACAAAATAAAAAGAAAAAGGAAAAGGAAAGCAAACTCTAATGACGGGCATCCTCCCGCAAGCGCTTCTTTTTTTGCGGGTCTTGAGTTGGACTCCCAACTTAATAAACTTCCAATAAAGTCAATGCCAATCCACCCATTGCATGAAATGTTTTCTTTGGACCAATAAATTTGGCTCTTTTCTTCTAAAATTGGCCAAACAAACTTGAATACATTAAACCCAAGAATTCTGACAAGGGTTGGGACCGGTTGGGTACTAATCAGAAACAGATCGCGCTTCATAACTTTCTTCAAAGTTGGAATCGTCACCCTATGCACCGACACACAAACCAGAAATCCAGGGGGGGCATGTTGTGGTAATGGTCAAACCACAGGTTGGTTCCTACAATTCAGCTTGTTCTTGTTCTTCGTCTGACCCCTCTGCCAACAATCTTTCCAGCTCCTCCAGGTCTCTTTCTAGATTAAATTCTTCATCTTGTAAATTTAGCTCTTGTAACTCAGGTGTACCTTGTGTGTTTGGCAAGATGTTATCTAACCATCTTCCAAATTTCTTCAAATCTTCATTTGAGTCATACTCCTCATCTTCTTGCTCAATTTCATGTACTACTTCCTCATGAAAAGCATCAAAAGCATCGAGATTTGGAAAATAGATAATAAATAAAAATTAGAATTAAAATTAAACTATATAAAAAATTAATCAATAAAATAAAAACGATAACTATTAGCAAATAAAATTAAATATTTGAACCGTTCCCCAGCAACGCCAAAAACTTGATGTATGTGGAATGTACTAGTTTTAATCCTACTAACTTAGAAACAAAACAAACACACGAAAGGTAGTGTACCTATCGATTAGCAGCTTAATTAAGGTAAGTATGGTATCGAACACTGGGAACGGTAAACAATTAAGATTGTTACTAATATTATCTAAATAAAACAAGTAAAAAGAAGGATTTTTCTCCAGTTTTACAAGAATAGAAACTTAAGCAACTTCTTAAAGTCTCTAACAAAGGACAATTAAAAACTAAGGAGAAACAAAATACAACTAGATTCAATAATGGAGGAGATTTTGTTTAGGTTTGAATCATTTATTCCTATGGTTGATTTTATGGAAAGTGCAATGGATTAATTGGATTTGGCTACCGATTAGTGTGATTAGGTTCACGTTCGCTATTACTAATCCTTAGAAAACTAGCTAATTCCAGCAGTGATCAAGTGATTAAACTAATAGATTTCCTAGTTTGATGATACGGGTTAAGTACGACTTGTAATGAGCTAATCAAATATGCTAATTCAGTTAATTCATTGTTGATGGTTCGTCACACAAGCTCACAAATTAATGTACCTATTTTCTAGTTAACCCTAGTTTCACTTTCGCTATTCCTAGGCATATAACAATGTTTTCACGTAAATCATATGTGATTAGAAACTAAGAGATGTTCATGCAACTTAATTACTAGTTACTTAACATAATATAGTTGTAATTAACACATAAGGTTCTTTAACAAGCTTACCAAAACAAAATCACCAAATTAAATTAATCCAATCATAAAATCAAACCACATTCATAAAATCATTTATCCTAAACAGAAGTTATGAGTTTTTAGCTCATATCTATAGCGAATAACAAATTAAAAGCATAATCTAATGATTGAAACATGGTTCATGCAAAGGATTAAGATAAAAGTAATGTGTTATTCCCTTTGATCTTCGTCCAAATTGATATCTAAGTTGAAATCTCGAAAACCACAGCTTCTAAGAACCCTTCTAGCCTCCAAAAATCAACCTAAACTTCCCCCATTCGTTCGGGTTCGAATGAGGAGCGTTTCTATATATACATTCTTAAAATGGGGGAGACTCGGCGAGTCCAGTGACTGACTCGACGATTCCATCACTTAAAATCTCGTGTACGACAATTCAGCGTCGAGAATCGCGAACTTTTGGATCAACTCGTCGAGTTGAGGCCCAACCCATCGATTAAGTTTTGAATCAACATTCTCTCCAAACACGAAAGTTGTGCGAAATTGTGTCTAGTGTTCAGAACATTTCGAATCTCATCAATCGGGCTTACGGTTCATGAGATACGGCCAAAACACTGCCGAGGGGTGAAGCTATCCATCAATATCTTCCTTTCTTCAAAATCCAAGATCCAAGCTTCTAATCGCCAATTCCGCTTCCTTTTCCTTCCGAGCATGTCATTATAGCTGAAAATGAAATATTTAAGCTAATTAAGCACCTTTGGTTCATTATTTGAGATAAAATTAAAATAAAGTATGAAGATCATGCATGATTTTTATGATTAAATAAGCCCATATCATCAAACTTAGTCAAACTCTAGTCAAAGTTCAAAGTCAACAAGTCTCATCATCCAGTCGCCATGTTTTGGTTAGCTCTAGCCACGCCGTGCTGACTAGAGGACAAAACAGTCGTGTGTTAACTATCCACCACGTGGTGGTGACCATTTTCGTCGGGTATCTTTCAACCTTAACATACAACCTTATCATACAATATTTGGCCCACCCTAGGACCTCGTCCTACGGTATATTTCAACCATATCATACAATAGTGGGCCCCACCCTGTGGTCTATTTCAATCTGAACATACAAAAGTGGGCCCTTCCCTAGGGTCTATTTCAACAAAACATAAAATCATATACAAACCACATAGCAACTATCATCCTAAATAGTACAAGAATGGGTCGTAATTGGTGCCATCAACCCATGGATACAATGAGAATACTCACCTCAATTAAAATATCCCTAATAAATAATTTAATATAATTTCCCAAAATCCAAGGTCCCCAACCATATTCTATACTTCCAATGGGTAAAATATCATTTTATCCTTCTCATATCTGATCCAATAACCCATGACTCAAACTCCAAAAGTCCTAAGACCCAAAAACCCTAATAGAAGACCTCGCGAGTAAGCCCTGTGTACTCAACTCTTATGCTCAGTGTACGGCTCATTGAAGCACAAGGCACAACATGTTAAAGCTTAAGGACGGGGACTTCATGCATTATGTTGAGCGTATGCATACATAAACCCAACGTACTCATCAAATGGACAAAACTTCATATTAAGCACTTAATGGTTAAGGCCAAAACATCTAAACTTAGATCTAACTTCTAAATAAGGTCTTAATCCATAAAGTTGCTAACTTGACACCTTTGCATGTCTTAATGGGACCCAAAACCCGTTTTATCCATCTAAACCCATAATATCACTACTAGAAAACAACCCTTTAATGACGCGCAAACAGTGACACTCGCCGATAGAGGGCGCGCATTCGTGGGTGCCCTGAAAAATGGTGTCAATTTTGCAAAATTTGAAGGATAGAAGACACACATTTGTGCGTGCCCTAAAATTGGTGTTAGAATAGAAAAAAAAAAAAAAAAGGAAATGCGGAGGGCGCCTTTTATAAGATGTGTGTCATGTAAGTATGTTGCTTTATAAATTTTTAATGAAACACGACTTTTAGGCGGGAAATGATCGATCGACAAAAATCCCCAAAATATTATAGGACCCCCTCATTCATTCCTCTCCACTTATTGATGACCTTCATTTTCTCCCCTCCTTCTCTCTGTAAAACCTAGCAACCGCCACCACCAGAAACATGGTTTTATGTTGGCTTCGTTTTGTGTTGTAAGAACGCGAGTCTGATCCTTCATTAATAGCTAAAGGGGGAAAATCCCCCAAAATTTTGAAGTACCCCGCTCACTCCTCTTCACCTATACCCTACTCCATCTACAACGACTCCCCACGTTTACAAACCCTATAATTCCAAACGATTTTCCATTCGTCACGAATGCTTTCCAGTCAACGACCTGATCAGCCTCATCGGCAACCTCGGTCTCACCTCACCTCGTCAGTGAGCTAAGGCTCACCTCTACACACATGCGACTACAACTCTTCAAATCACCCTAATCCCTACCCTTTCTCTCTATTCAGGAGCCAGTAATGGCAGCAAAGAAGATCAACGATGAAGACCAACTGGTTCTATTTCCCCCTAAAAATGGTGCTTCTCCTAAATCCGATTTTACTCTTCACTCTCTGAGTTTGTTTTCTCCCTAATTGATGCATCCACCTTCTCATCTCGTTCCCTCTACCAAGTTTTCTCTCATCTCTCTCCTCTATAGATGAAGTTTGTCGGAGACGTAAAAGGAGTAACCGAAGGAAACCCTAAAACTGGTACAAATCCAACTTCACTCTTCACTCTCTGATTTTTTTTCATTCCATTACCTTTATGAGACTATCTTTCATTTCATTTCAATCTGTTTTTTCCTTCTTTAGAATCTGTGATTATTCTTTGTTTGAAGATACCTTCCTTTTTCTTAACTCTTTTGATTTGATTGTTTGCAATTTCAGTCAATTGTTTCAATCTCTAAATGCTAACTTTCTAAAAAATATATTTTCTTGAAGTAATGATGTAGAAGCTAAGCGGAACTTTGATTATATAAGAAATAGTATCTTTATTGGAGTTAATCGCAAGTGGGTCTGGGGGGCAAACAAAAGGTCCCATACTGGCTCTGATGAAGAGGAGGGAACCCGAGACCCAAATGTTGCTCCCAGTGATTTTACTAGTCGGGAAGCTAAGGTCTGGGAGGCAAAATCTAAAGCTACTGACCACTTTTAATGTTGTTGCACAAAATTATAGGAATTCCCTCCTGAATTAAAATGGACATGGCCATGACCAAGAACATTGTGTAGAGTGAGTGTCTTAAGGTAAAATTCACTATGGTGATGATTTTTTACCCGAAATGCCCCTAGACATGGTCAAGCTTTCCTTTCAACCTTCTTTCTATATATCCAGAAAAAAAAATCATTTAACATGTTGAATACTGTAGAGCTTGTGAAATATAAGTTATTAATTAATCATGACTCACTGCTAACACCAACTTTAATATCAGTTTCAATTCCTATGATTAAAATGAGATACATTTTATTTATACTTTAGTTTCTCATGATTAACATTCACTTGCATTTGATCACAGATATTCTTTTAAGATTCAAGGATAGTAATGCTGGCTTCATGTACTCTGCCGGTGTTGACAGAATCAACAGGTGAAGGTACATTTAGTGTGATATAAGTCTTTTTTTAATTTCTTTTATTCATGTTTGAAACTTAGAAGCAATTTGGTTTAAGTATTCATGTTAGCTTTTACAAATATGTTGATGAGGGAAGTTTTATTTTTTAAACCCCTATATTTACCATCACAATAATTGTTGTAATATGCTTATCATGTGTTTTGGATTTTGGATTATCTTATAGGCAGCATATGAGCGTATAAAGGCTAGTGTGGAGCCAAATCTTAAACAATATAAACTAATGGTGTTGTCTTATTAGCTTCTTATCCGTTTCTCTGTTTTTTTAAATTTAATTTAACATTTTAATTTTAGGATGTGAAGGTGGCAGATTTTGGGGTTGCCCGGTTTCTGAGTCAAGGGGGAGTTATGACAACAAAGACTGGAACATACAATATTTGAAGATATTTCCTTTTTCACTAATAAACCCTAACTAATTTGTGAATCATCCTCTAAACTCTAAATTTACCATGATGAATGGAGCTACTTATGTATTGTCGTGGTTTGCAGGTTATAAATCATCAACAATATGATGAAAAGGCGGATGTTTTCAATTGTGCGATTGTTTTATGGGAGCTTGTGACAGCCAAGGTAATAATTAAATACACAATTTTACTTATTATCATACATATATAGTTAAGAATGATCTGAATATGTGGTTGTAGGTTCCTTATGAGAAGATGACACCATTGTAAGCAGCCTTGGGAGTAAGACAGGTTAGCATTTCCATTTGATTAGCATTTGGATTTGGATATATCATATATGAGAGAGAATGCATAAAATGAGAATGTGCTTGAATATAAATATTGCAGGGCTCCATTAGAAGAGGATGCTGAGACGCTCTTCTCACCATCGTTCATCTCCAAAAGATGGGGTTAGGAGTGATAGAGACAAACAAAGGGGTACCCGTGAAACAAGAGACAGAGATACGGATAAAGATAGGAGCAGGGAGGACAGAAATGGAAAGGGTAGAGATAAAGATAGAGAAAGAAAAAGATAAAGAGAATAACAAAGAGACAGAGGTGGTGACGGGGATAGGGAGAGGGACAGAGTGAGGGTAAAAAGGGAACATGGACGTAAACCTGAGAAAGAAAGGGAATATAGAGATCACGAGAAAGAGAAAGAACATGAAAGACCACATCGAAGTGAAAGCAAGATTAGAAAGACATGGGAGTGTAAGGGACAGGGAAAAGAGCCATGATAGAGAGGTTAAAGATAAAGAAAGAAAAAGAAAAAGAAAAAGAAAAAGAAAAAGAAAGGGAAATTAGAGAACCTGATCATGATCGTGAAAGCATGTATTTTTTATGTTCTTGTTGTCTCTTTACTTTCTGCTTGTATTGATAGTATGTGCTTTATTCTTTGTGGCAAGTATCTCTCTCTACTTTGACTTGAATAATTATTAATACACCAATAACTTGTTTAAACAAACAGAAGAGTGTATGACAATAGAGGCAATGTGAAACGTTCAGATACCAGTAATGGCCCACCATATTCTGGGTAACAGTTGTTTTCCCTAGGCCAATAGAGACATCAAATGCACCTGCTACAAGCACAACATCCAAGGAGGTTAGTTTCATATCATGTTCCATCACCTGCTGCTAAAATAATGCCTGATATTTGTTATAAAGGGAAAAACTCCAACAAACTATGCCCATTGTTTCATATTAGGTCCTTATGGGTTGGTAATAGCAGGTTTACCGGTTAAGTCAACTTTAAAATGTTGACTCTTCTATAGCCACAAAAATACTTGTTCAAGGACCTAATGTGGACAAAAAAAAGTTCCTGACTAATCTGGGACAATAGGTACAGTTTGTTGGAGTTTTTCCGACTTTACCCCTATTATAAATTCAATGGCATGTTGATTATTTTGTATCATAGATAAATAAAATCTGATGAATACTAGGATATTTGTGTCTAGGATTGAACTGCACATGCACTCTTCTGGTAGAATTTACTAGAATTATATGTACAATATATGACTGTCTCCCATTTGGTAATGATTTGTTGCTTCCAAAACAAAAAAAAACTATCATAACATGTCAAAATCAATTGCTAAAGCAACCATGTCTAAGTTTTACTTGCAAACATAGTTTATTAGACCACAAGAGTAAGCTTCAAATTGATCATAAAGCTGAGTAATATATAGCAGTCTCCCATTTGACTTTTTTTAGATTCTTTATGATTTTTATTTAGTTTAATCTTCTATCCAAACCAAATTATCCTTGAAAGGAGTTATTAATGATCATCATTTTTGGCGCATCTTGTGAAATTGTTCATAGATGGGCTGTTAATGTTCCTGTTTGTTTTCATTTATGCAGGTAACAATCTTGTTGAAAGGACTTATGAATCAGATGTTAATGGTAACAAGTTTAACACTCGAGTCCATACGATTAGATGTTAATGGTAACAAGTTTAACACATGTGTCTTTGTTATACATACAAATTAAATGCAATGGATTGTATTTTTTGTATATGGTATTTTATTTTATATTATGCAATGGATTGTATTTTTTGTATATGGTATTTTATTTCTATTATGAGAGATTAAATGCAAATTTAATTTATAAACTAATAAATACATAAATATATATTTTTCTTAAAAAAATTAAAATTACGATACACAAAAATGTGTGTCGTCTTCTTTTATGATATGGCCTTTCTTGACTGGGGCTTCCTTGATACGTATCGCGTGTCATAAACATGCGCGTCTTAAGGTTACGACACACAAACGCATGTCGTCTTTCTTTATGACAGGGCCTTCCTTGATACGCATTGTGTGTCATAATTGCGCGTCGTAAATGCGTGTCATAAATGCGCGTCCTAAATGTGGGTCGTCTCTCTTTATGACAGTGCCTTCCTTGACGCGCATTTGCGCGTCGTCTGAGCGTTTTACGACGTGCAATGAGCGTCGTAAAAGGCCTTTTTCTAGTAGTGTATGAACATCAACTTAAGCTTGCTTCATAAAAACCCATCAAGATGATATTTTTATGGTTCCTAATAATTCCATAATGGATAAAGTTTCCAACTTTATCTATTAGAATGGACCAACCAACCAGGATCTAGTCTTTAAGACTCAAAAGGACCAAAAGTGCATATTTTCCAACTTAATCCATTAAGTTCGAGTCTCAAGCTTTTAGTTTTGAATCAATATGATGTTTAGATGGATAAACTTTATCCATAAAAAGGTCACAAACTTTCAGGATCTAAACTTTATGCACTAAAGTGACCAAAATCTCATAACACCCAAGACTTGCTAGATCTATCAAATGGGTCATCAAGATTCAAACTTTATAGCTCTAAAAGGAAAATCAATGTGAACAAAGTTTGGATCTACAAGCACCAATGCAACAAACACTACTCCAATGAGCTCCTTCCTCTCCAAGATGCACCAATAACAGTCCAAAGCACTTAAAACACGTTATTTTTCTCACAAGGCTCAAACTAGGGTTATGGTTTCAATGGAGGGTGTTGGAGAGGTGGAGGATAAGAATGGAATGGGTTTGTAGAAGTTAAGGAGCTTAAATATGGCTCAAACCATGAAAAAAGTGTGTAGGCACTGATCGCGTATGCCCAACGTACTCCTGGTACACCCATCGTAGTCAGGCATACCCTAGTACACCCAACAAATGCGGCTTAACCCAAACCACCCTAACTTCAACGTTCATAACTTCTTGTTTCAAATTCGATTTCGATGATCCTTATATCCACGAAAAGGTAATGAGAATCTATACAACCCTACCAACTCTTATTTTCCTTAAAACTTTCTAAACTTAAATCCAAAATTCATAAAAGGCCTCAACTATCACTTTACGGTTATACCCTTGGTATCTAAAGCACCAACCGAACTCTCGGATCATCTAAAATACATTACCCACATCCAAAGAGGTCTAAATCTCTCTTTCCCCCAAGGCCCAAAACCTTCTGATAACTAATCTTCGGGTCACGAACCCAAATTATGAAATGATTCTAAATTGGGTGTTACAACTCTCATCCACTTAAATTAGATTTTGTCTCAAAATCACTCCTTACCACCTACCTGACAGCCAAAAAACCTGACCAATTCCTCACAAACCCTACTTCATCGAAGAGGCTAACTCATACTCACAGCAACGTTCCAATGCTACCTACGAAGCCTAACTTTAATAGAACTCAAACACCCTAATGGAGAACGAATTATTGATCTGCTAACTTATTCAATATGGAAAAACCAGCACATCATTACTATAAGTTCGAATCCCCAAAAACTTTACCTAACCTCGTCACAGGAAGAACCATTCTGAAACACAATCAATAGATCATCTCTCTGCAATCTGAACTGAAAGACATCCTTCTGATCCAAAATTGTCCAACCGATACCTTTAGTAAGTAGAATCTTTGACCATACCTTACTATTGAAAAGATATTTCATAAAAGAAAAGGCTATTTCCAATGCGATTCCCATCCCTTTGTGCCAACCCAGAGCATGACTCACATTCCAAAATTCAAATAATCGCACTTGCATCTATCTGAAATATTCTGATTCCATGATGACCTTCCACTAAACCTAGATATAAAATGCCTAATCGACTGCGAAGACTAATAGTGTTGCACCTGTTCCCGACACTAGGGTTCGAATAAGAGTCTAACTAATAAGGGCTACCCTTGGTGTAGTTTCTAGAATATCTTATCATATATGGATAATCAAAGGAGGTGGATAATTACCATATTTGAGATTAGGTTTATCCGTAGCATCCTTGGTGCAATATAAATAGAGTCCTTAAGCCTTGGATTTCTGGCCACTCTTTGGAAGAAGCAAGAACCAAAATTCTTATCACCTCCTCCTCTCTCATATCATTCTCTTGCATTGTGTGTTTGTGAGACATTAGAGGTGTTACACTTGTGACACTTAATTCTCAAGCTCCAATATCTACAAGGAAATCATTTTTATTACAATATAACAATCAAGGTATCTAACCTAACCCTAGTTTTATATAGATTTAGAAAATTGTATACACTTCCTAGGGTTTATCCTTTTGTGTTCAATTTTGCATGTTCAATTAGAGAAAATCTAGATCCAAAGCATTAGGATTGCATGCACACATAGGAATTGTTGTTATGCTCATAACCCATCATGCTCTCCATCTACCATACCAATCCACAATCAAACATAGGTCAAACCACATTGACTGCATCCTAATCAAGTATTTGGGTCATGCTTCGAATGCTAAAGCCTTCATCAGACAATAACAGGAAAAGTGGCTCTAACACAACCCTTAACCTAGATCTAATCACATGTATTCCATGCATTACTACAAATGTGCCAACCTATTGTTGAAATTTTTTATCCTCAACCATGTGCAACCTCTGTCCAAACAGCTACTTAAATTGGCTTCCTTCTCAAATGGGATGTAGAACTCTACTTAGTTCCACACCTAATTTTATTCCTAAAAATACAAATGGTTCTCCCCCACTTGGATATAGTACACCTTTCCAACCTTACTAAAAACAATAAATAATTAATTCCCTTGTCTGAACTGACTGATCACCAAGTCGACCTCCAACTTATCAAAGGGTCTATATAATCCAAACTGTGACAACCCGAAATTTATTCTGATATTTTAACCCGCCTCCATTAATAAAATTTAATTTTTATTAATTTTTTCGTCAACTTCTCGGGTCTGATTAAATATTCTAAACTCAGAACAATCGAAGTTTGGGTCCAAAAACGAGTTTTTCCAAGTCAAGCATAACATATGGGCCAAACACCCCTTCGAGAGGAGTGTACGGACGTAAACTCGAGTTTACGGCCGTAGACCCCCCACCCCACCCTGTGGTCGTAAACTCACCCCTATATAATGGATGAGTGGCCTTCATTCCACCCTTTTGACACACTAAGGACTTTCTCTCTACCCTCTCTTTACAATTTTCAAAATTGCTCAAGAAATCCTCAAAGATGTAAGTAATTCTTCACTTTGATTGTGTTTCTACTTCATTAATGGTGCTAAATCCATGTTTCATCCCATCTAATTTCATCTTTTTCTATATTTTCTCTCTCACCAAGAACACCAAGAACACATACTAGTGTTAGGTGGCTAAAAACCTCATTTCAAGCCTCTTACAGTAAGTAACTACCATCTATGCTTGATATCTACTAGAAAACATTGGTTTTTCACCTAGAAATCCACCCAAATCATGAACACAAAATGGGTTTACAGCCGTAAACCCATGTGTACAGCCGTACACACTTCAATGGCCATAAGCTCCATTTTTGGTCGATTATTAACCTTTAAACCCTATTTTGAGCTATGCACAAGGATTAGAAGAATTCCAAGGGGCTAGAAAGGATCTTGAAACATCAAAAATCACACCTCTCACCAAGTGTTTACGGACGTAAACCCATGGTCCGTAAACTCGTGGACCGCAAACACTTGGGCCGTAAACATATGGGTCGTAAACCCAGTTGGGCCGCAAACCCTTGACCATACACCTGATTAAGACTGCAAACTCCCCATCTTCAATCCCTTGTGATTCTAACACTTAGTTTCAAGTGTTTCCTAGTCCCTAAGGTAGTTTCCTTCTATAACAAATAGTGTTATGTGCTCATCAAATGAATATGTGTGCTTTTATATGCTAAATAGGATCCGTCTGTGTCCGAGGCATTGTCTGACACCCAACAACTCCTATTGATTAACACTCGAATCCTACGTTAAACAGTGAGCTCATACCCCTACACTTTTACAGATTTCTAAAACGTTTTCAGGGGGAATACAAGTCAAACATAACGGCTTTCACAAGTTAAAAACTGATGCAATCACAACAGTATTATGTCATACATTTAGATACCTCATTCCCTTTATGTAATATGCAGAGCATAAGGGACGTTTTCTAAACATAATTGCATAAGTTTTTAGAACAGTATACGAACACAACTTACTAGTCAAGCTATAATAGGTATAGTTTGGGAAGTTCATTACCAGTTTCACAGATTCAACTTCGTACAAAGTCAAACACATAAAATATGACAAATTTAGTTTATCCATTACTACATACAGAAAACTAGAGTATCTTTCCAAATGATTACTTTGCATATAATTATTTATACTCTACACCGTTACAAATGATTTCGAACTCGAGAACAAACAAACCATACGTAAACTAGTTAATACAGGATTATGAGACCTATCTTCGTTATGCCCTTTGGGGTACCAGTAAATCCTCACCTTTAGTGTAACCAGAGTCTCCTAGAGGGAGAGCGTGAAATGTGTGAATAGATCTATTCGGGACCGACAACCCTACACCTGAACTATTAGCTACAGTTAGCCGGGCACGCCTGGGGTGACAAATTTTGTATCCGTACAACGCCTGAAAAAACGTCAAGGAGGTCATTAGTCATGTTATACGAACTCATAATAGTATCAACTAACCTTTGTTTACGGGATTTCTTCTTCAACAGTTTTATTTGAATTAATAAAACTACCTATCTACTTACTGGACGGTATTCCAGGGACACAACTTTGGTTTTATTTTAAGTAAGAAAACTACTATACATACTGGTGGAAGCGAGGGTTTTCAAACAGATCATACACTACATACTGGTGGTAGCCAGGGTTTTCGAACAGAACGTACACTACATACTTGTGGTGGCCATGGTTTTCAAATGGAACATACTTTTCTTACAGGAACCAACAAACGTGTTAGAAAATATTGGATTTTCTTGGAAAGCATGTATACATATCTCAGAATTTGATAACAATGGTTTTCAATACAAATGACATTTTACTTATAATGAAAATAAACCATTTGTACAAATTCAGTGACTAGTTTTCAATAGAAAAACATGCATATGAACTTAGCAGCTTTATGCTGATATGTTTTCAAAACCACTTATGTTCTCAGGGAAACGATAGACATGTACCTTCACCAACTTTTGGAGAAGACGGAGCATTTTGGAGTCTCGGCTTTATCTTTTTCTAATTTTGATGTATACGAACTATTCTTTCAAATAGATGTAAATATTCTTATTGTAATGTAATGGTTGTGTTTACTTTGATTGCTATGATACGATTGTTATGATACTACGCATGACGTCACTAGCCCCTGGACGTTTCCGCCGTTATTTCTGACGGTTCAGGGGTGTGACAGATTGGTATCAGAGCTATTGTTTATAGTGAACTAAGTATGCCGAACCTTACAGGGTATACAACTATAAACACTAAGGGGCTAAAATGCTCTGAAACTAAAAGTATACTTTTAAAACATAAGGATTTTATCAAAAATATACAAGTATACCTACATACCAAAAACAATATCATTGGTAGAACAATACAAAAGTATGTGGATGTTGGACACTGCGGTTACACCTGGGCAGTTATATAATCATGTCTCGAGTCAATATAGCCTGATCAACTATATTCAGCAATCCTAAAACTTACCAAGTATTCCTACCACAAGATATCTATAGAATAAAGCATTCAATATAAAATACTATAGGACTATTTTAGTCATAGTCGAATACATTGTAGAGATTCATTCCAATTGTTGCTACCCATACTTTCTTTGCGATAGTTTACTTGCTTTAGTAACTCCTTTACTGTATATCACTCAGTAGAACACTTTATCTATCACATAGAGATATACCTTGTTTCATATCTCTTAACTCGAAAGTCCAAGAGACTTACCATCGTCTTCTTCCTGATATAGAACAAGATGCATCCAAAGAAAATAACCAACAAAAAGAACAACAACTCCTCGACGGATCCAACGCCACCAGCACCTCCTCAGTTCGATCCCGCTATGTTTCAGGCAGCTGTTACTACCGCTGTGACTGCTGCTTTGTCACAAATAAATCCTGGTGGTTCTGGTGGTTCCAGGAGTGGTAATCATTCCCAAAATCATGAAGGAAGTCAAGGGCATCAGAAGGAGTGCTCCTACAAGGACTTCATGAATACAAAACCCACATCTTTTAACGGCAATGGAGGTGTTATTATCCTGACTCGATGGTTCGAGAAGATCGAGTCTATCTTCAAAATTTGCTCTTGTTCTGAAGCCATAAAGGTGAAGTTTGCTGCTTGCACTTTCACCAATAGAGTCTTGACCTGGTGGAATAGTCGGGTCAAATCCCTAACCCTACCAGTAGAAAATGCTATGGGTTGGGAGAGCTTGAAGGAGCTCATGCTTGTTGAGTACTGCCCACGGGGCGAGATGCTGAAACTGGAACATGAACTCTGGAACCTAAAGATGAAGGGTTCTGACATTTCTGCCTACACATCTCGGTTTAAGGACTTAGCAATTCTTTGCCTGGGAATGGTCACCCCGGAAAGCAAGAAGATAGAGCGATACATTTGGGGATTGACGCCCACAACTCAAGGGAATATCTTGGCTGCCAGGCCAATCACTTTTGACAAAGCCAAGTGCATGGCGCAGACTCTCATAAATCACGGGGTTGATTTGGATAAAGTGACAGCCGCTCCTGAACAAGCGAAAGGGAGTGGGGAGAAGAGAAAGTTTTGGAACCAGCGAAAGGGCCAGTCTTCGCATGTGCCCTCCAAGAAAAAAATACGGTGGAGGTTCACTCTGCTACTACTCCTGTCGCTACTCTTGTAACTCAATCACTTACAAATAGATATACTGGTACCCACCCTTGGTACAGCAAGTGCAGTTATCATCACCGCATCCCCGGCCCATGTCGCGAGATGCTTTGCAGCAACTGTGGCAAGAAGGGTCACATGGCTAGATGTTGTAGAATACTAGTCCAACGAACCAATCAGGCATCTGGAGCAGGTGTCGGTCAAGCCTGTTATGGTTATGGGTAGGTCGGGCATTATAAAAGAAACTGTTCCAGGGCAACAACAACTGGGAACATCGGGAGAGTTCTAGCGATGGGGCAAGAGGAGGCAGTTGCTGACCCTACCGTTGTTGCAGGTACGTTCCTCCTTGAAAACTCTTATGCATGCATTCTTTTCAATTCTGGTGCGGAGAGAAGTTTTATTAGCCATGCTCAAACATCACCTCAAATGTAAACCCCAACCTCTAACTGAAACGTTTACTGTTGAGATCACTAACGGTGAGAAAGAGAGCACTAACAACATATTCATCGGTTGTACCCTCACCCTAAACAATCATTCCTTTCCCATCGACCTTATGCCAGTTTCCATAAAGAGCTTCGATGTTAGCATTGTCATGGATTGGTTGAGCCCCAATCGTGTTGATATCCTTAGTTCTGAAAAATCTATTCATCTCAATCTTCCTTCTGGAGAAACCTTTATGATATATGGTGATAAACTCAGCTCAAACCTTCGCATCATTTCGTGCATCAAAGCTCAAAAACTTCTGCGAAAGGAGTGTCATGCATTCCTAGCCCATGTTGTTAATGAGAAACAGGAAGTTAAGGACCTCGAGAGCATCCCCGAAGTCTGCAACTTTCTTAATGTCTTTCGTAAAGAGCTTCCAGGAATCCCTCCCAAGCACCAAGTCGAGTTTCACATCGACTTAATCCCCAGAGCTACCCCCATAGCTAAATCCCCATACCACTTAGCACCAACAGAAATGCAAGAGTTATCCAGTCAGCTCAATGAGCTTCTCAGCAAAGGATTCATCAGACGAAGTTCCTCTCCCTAGGGAGACCTGATTTTATTTGTGAAAAAGAAGGGTTGATCTTTTCGGATGTGCATTGACTACCGCGAATTGAACAAACTCACTATAAAAAACCGTTACCCTCTTCCTCAAATCGATGATCTCTTCAATTAACTTCAAGGAGCCAGCTATTTCTCCAAAATAGACCTCAGATCAGGGTACCACCAGCTACGAGTCCACGAGAGTGATGCTACTAAAATAGCATTTTGCACTCGATATGGTCGCTACGAATTCGTAGTAATGCCCTTTGGTCTAACTAACGCGCCGACAATATTCATGGACTTGATGAATCAGGTGTGCCGTCCTTTCCAGGACAAGTTTGCTATAGTATTCATCGACGATATACTTGTTTAATCTAGAAATGAGGAAGATCACAAACAACACTTGAGATTAGTGCTGGAAACTCTAAGAGCAGAGAAGCTATACGCGAAATTTTCCAAGTGCAAATTATGGATTCAAAAACTAACTTTCATAGGTCACGTGGTAAGCAAGGAAGGCATACATGTGGACCCCTCCAAAATCAAAGCGATAGAGAACTGGTCAGCACCGAAGACGCCCACAGAAATCCGTCAATTCTTAGGCCTCGCTGGCTATTATTACGGGTTTATCTAGAATTTCTCCAAAATTGCGAAACCCCTAACCACTCTGACCCAGAAAGGTGTACCCTTTTGTTGGAGTGAAAAACAAGACACTGCGCTCCAAACATTGAAGCATGCCCTATGCAGCGCACCTATCCTGTCTTTGCCCTAAGGGACGGAGGACTTCGTTGTCTACTGTGATGCATCCAATCAGGGTCTAGGATGCGTGATCATGTAGAGAGGAAAGGATATTTCTTATGCCTCAAGGCAGTTGAAGGCACACGAAGTAAATTATACAACTCACAACCTGGAGTTGGGAGCAGTGGTCTTCGTATTGAAAATATGGAGACATTAACTCTACGGAACCAAGTACACAATTTTCACTGACCATAAAAGCCTGCAGCACATTTTCAACCAGAAGGAGTTGAACAGCAGACAATGGCAATGGGTAGAGCTACTCGGCGATTATGAGTGTGAAACACACTGCCATCCCGACAATGCCAATGTGGTGGCAGATTCCCTTAGGCAAAAAGAATGTTCAGAACGTAGAGTGAAGGCACTGACAATGACCATCCATTCTCACTTATCCTCACAAATTAGAGAGGCTCAGTTGGAAGCCTTAAAACCAGAGTGCATGTCGGGTGAAGCTTTGAAATGAATGGAGAAAAACTTAGAGGTCGAGGGAGACGGAGTCTACTATTTCATGAATAGTAGATACTCCCCAAAGTTCGGTGCTTTCAGGGAGGTTTTTATGAACGAAGCCCACTAAAGTAGATACTCCGTTCATCCAGGTTCGGACAAGATGTACCTTGATCTCCAGAAACTATATTGCTGGCCAAACATGAAAGCGGAGATCACTACCTTCGTGGGCAAGTGTCTGACTTGCGCCAAGGTGAAGGTCAAATATCAGAAGCCCTCAGGTTTTGTTCAGCAGCCAAAGATACCTGAGTGGAAGTGGGAGAGGATTACCATGGATTTTATCACCAAATTACCCAAATCTCCGAGTGGGTACGACTTCATCTGGGTAATAGTCGATCGATTGACTAAATTCGCCCACTTCTTTCCAATCAAAGGACCTTTCAAAATGGAGAGGCTTACGCGAATCTACATACAGGAAATAGTTCGACTGCACGGGGTACATGTGTCCATTATCTCCGATCGAGATAGCAGGTTCACCTCGAGATTTTGGTAGTCCCTACAGAAAGCTCTTGGAACTAAGCTAGATATGAGTATAGCTTACCATCCTCAGACATATGGGCAGAGTGAGAGAACCATCCAGACCTTGGAAGACATCTTGCGAGCATGTTTCATCGACTTCGGTAAGTCGTCGGACACCCATTTTCCTTTGATCGAATTTTCCTACAACAACAGTTATCATAAAAGCATCAAGGCTACGCCGTTTAAAGCCCTCTATGGCCGTAAGTGCAGATCCCCTCTATGTTGGGCTGAGGTAGGTGACACGCATCTAGCCAACGGACAAGTCCCCAACAACACTCTCACTGGTCCAGAAATCATTCGTGAAACCACTGAAAAGATCATACAAATCCAAGAGTGACTGAAAGCTTCGAGAGATCGACAAAAGAGCTACGCCGATAAACGATGAAAACCCTAGGAGTTCCAGGTCGGAGACTGTGTTTTGCTGAAAGTCTCTCCCTGGAAAGGCATGATATGCTTTGGAAAGCGTGGAAAGCTAAATCTGTGGTACACAGGACCATTTGAAATCCTTGCTAGGATCGCTCCCGTAGCTTACAAACTTCGTTTACCCCAAGAACTTAGCAACATTCACCCTGTCTTCCACGTCTCGAATCTCAAGAAATGCTTATCCGGCGAAACCCTTGTAATCCCTCTCGATGATACTGAAATCAACGAGAACCTCAACTTCTTGGAAGAACCAGTCGAAATCATGGAAAGAGAAATCAAACGAACGAAACAAAGTCGCATCCTGATAGTAAAAGTTCACTAGAATGCCAAGCGAGGACCTGAATTCACTTGGGAGCGCGAAGATCGGATGAAACAGAAGTATCTGCATATCTTTCCAAATCCATGATTTGTATTCTATGTTTCAATTTCGGGACGAAATTCCCTCTAACGGGGGGATGATGTGACAACCCGAAATTTATGATGTTATATGAACCCGCCTCCGTTAGTAAAATTTAATTTTTATTAAATTTTCCGTCAACTTCTTGGGTCTAATTAAATATTCAAAACTCAGAACAATCAAAGTTTGGGTCCAAGAATGAGTTTTTCCAAGTCAAAGCATAACATTCAAGCCAAACACCCCTTCGAGAGGAATGTACGGCCGCAAACTCGATTTTACGGTCGTACACTCCCAGCCGACCCCTTGTCCATAAACTCACCCCTATATAATGGATGAGTGGCCTTCATTCCACCCTTTTTCAGAATCTAAGGACCTTCTCTCTACCCTCTCTCTACAATTTTCGAAATTGCTCAAGAAATACTCAAAGATGTAAGTAATTCTTCACTTTGATTGTGTTTCAACTAGAAATCATTGGTTTTTCACCTAGAAATCGACCCAAATCATGAACACAAAATGAGTTTATGGCCGTAAATCCATGTGTATGTCCGTACACCCGTCAATGGCCGTAAACTCCATTTTTGGTCGATTATTGACCTTTAAACCCTACTTTAAGTTATGCACAAGGCTTAGAACAATTCCAAGGGGCTAGAAAGGACCTTGAAACATCTAAAATCACACCTCTCAGCAAGTGTTTACGGCCATAAACCCATGGACCGCAAACACTTGGGCCGTAAACCTATGGGTCGTAAACCCAGTCGGGCCGCAAACCCTTGACCATACACTCCTGATTATGGCTGCAAACTCCCCATCTTCAATCCGTTGTGATTCTAACACATAGTTTCAAGTGTTTCCTAGTCCCTAAGGTGGTTTCCTTCTATAACAAATAATGTTATGTGATCATCTAATGCTTACATGTGCTTTTATATGCTAAATAGTATCTGTTTGTGTTTGAGGCAATGTCTGAAACCCAACAACTCCTATTGATTAACACTCGAATCCTATGTTAACAGTGAGTTCATACCCTTATGCTTTTACAAATTTTTAAAACGTTTTCAGGGGGAATACAAGTCAAACATAACGGTTTTCACAAGTTAAAAACTGTTGCAATTACAACGGTTTTATGTCATACATTTAGATACCTTATTCCCTTTATGTAATATGCAGAGCATAAGGGGCGTTTTCTAAACATAATTGCATAAGTTTTCAGAACAGTATACGAACACAACTTACCAGTCAAGCTATAATAGGTATAGTTTGGGAAATTCTTAACCAGTTTTACAGATTCAACTTCGTACAAAGTCAAACACATAAACTATGACAGATTTAGTGTATCCATTACTACATATAGAAAATTAGAGTATCTTGCCAAATGATTACTTTGCATATAATTATTTATACTCTACACCATTACAAACTATTTCGAACTCGAGAGCAACCGAACCATAGGTAAAGTAGTTAATAAAAGATTGTGAGACCTATCTTCGTTATGCCCTTTTGGTTACCAGTAAATCCTCACCTTTAGTGTAACCAGACTCTCCTGGAGGGAGAGCGTGAAATTTGTGAATAGATCTATTCAGGAACGACAATCTCACACATGAACGGTTAGCTCTAGTTAGGCGGGCACACCTGGGGTGACAAATTTTGTATTCGTACGACACCTAAAGAAATGTCAAGGAGGTCATCAGTCATATTAGTATGGTTATACGAACTCACAATAGTATCAACTAACCTTTGTTTACTGGATTTCTTTTTCAATAGTTGTATTTGAATTAATAAGACTACATATCTACTTACTGGAAGGTATTCCAGGGACACAACCTTTGGTTTTATTTTATGTAATAAAACTACTATACATAATGGTGGTAGCCAGGGTTTTCAAACAAATCATACACTACATACTGGTGGTAGCCATGGTTTTCGAACAGAACATACACTACATACTGGTGGTAGCTAGGGTTTTCAAACGGAACATACTTTTCTTACAGTAACCATTAAAGATGTTTGAAAATATTGGATTTTCTTGGAAAGCATGCATACATATCTTAGAACTTGATACCAATGGTTTTTGACACAAACAACATTTTACTTATAATGAAAAGAAACCATTTGTACAAATTCAGTGACTAGTTTTCAATACAAAAACATGCTTACGAACTCTCTAGCTTTATGTTGATATATTTTCAAAACCGCTTGTGTTCTCAGGGCAACGATAGACAGGTACCTTCGCCAACTTTTGGACAAGATGGACCATTTTGGAGTCTCGTGTTTATCTTTTGCTACTTTTGATGTATACAAACTATGCTTTCAAACAGATGTAAATATTCTTATTGTAATGTAATGGTTGTGTTTACTTTGATTGCTATGATATGATTATTCTGATACTACGCATGACGTCGCCAGTCCCCGGATGTTTCCGCCGTTATTTCTAACGGTTCAGGGGTGTGACACAAACCATCTTCAACAGATGTTATTTCAAAATTTTCTAACACTTCCTATGTCTAGACAAGCTCACACGACCAAAATCATCATCATCTTGCTACTGTTCCTTCCCTAGCAACGGTAAAGAGCAAATCCAAAAGTCCTTCCATAAATGATCGCCATCCTTGTTAAGGGATGTAACACTTCCAAACTCTGACTTAGTTGTTGAACTAATCATGCTAATCCGTCCACTGATCTTCTAATCGATACCCTAAAATATTTCCACAAATGGCCCACAAAAACTACCTGATCATCTAAATCTAGCTCAACAAGAGGTATCCCATTCATAACTCTCGACATGCAAAAATGGCATATATCAGTCCTTGATAAAATCAACCAGACATTAACAAAGAACTAAACCAAAGATAACGCTATACACACATAAGCGCATGATTCCAAAGCATATATATATATATATATATATATATATATATATATATATATATATATATATATATATATATATATATATGGTTAACAAGGCACGAAGAAAGAAAAGGGTGACATACCTACCATAGCATATGCTGGAACACTGGCCTCACTCGATTAAAGCTGCAATGTCTGACTCCTTGCTGTTGGGGCATCCTCTCTGCCCTCATGACTTTCAGTGATCCTCAAAGTTACTGGAGTAGGTGCACTCACTGCTCCATCCATCACCCTCGAAAAATCAACCTTCTAGTGGCCGACCTTGTGGCAGTGAAAACACATCGGAAACGATCCATGGGGGCAATCCCTACTAAAACGACCCATCAGAACACAACCGAAACATCATCTTCCTGTCTCTTGACAATCTTCATTATGAGTCCTCCCACACTTGGCATAATGGTTTCAACCCTTATGGCTTCCCAAACGCAAATCTTGAGTCTTGGGCCTCTTCACCTGGCCCAATTCGATATGAATTTGCTCTGACTTCCTCTTCTCAAGGTGCTACAAGTCAATCTCCCACTTTAGGGTTCTAGCTATCATGTCATTTAGGGTCTTGCACCTTAACAAGCTTATAAAATCGTTGATGTCATCCATCAAAATATCATGATACCTCACATTCTTCATCTCCTCGTCCATCACATACTGTGGAACTAAAAAACCCTCTCTCGAAATGAGGGAGTCTATGCCCCCAACTGTCCAACCGTAATCTCGACCTGAAACGCCTCGAGATACTCATCCAGCAACTCCATAATCTCAGCGCAGTGCATATCCTGGCGCTCTTACTTAATATCCATGATCCCCTCCTTGATTTTACCAAAGATCATAGGAGTTTGCTCTAAAATACCACAAATGATCACCGATGAGATGACCCCCCCCCCCCCTCCACACCCACTCATTCATTGGCTCAACACCAGCACCTAAGCTTGAACTAAAATCTGAACCTCCACCATGAGTTCTCATCACCATTATCAAAAGCAACCAAACAATAATAAAAACATACCCAAAAATCAACAGCCTTCTTAGATTCTCTGTGACTCCCCTCGATTCGAGTATGGATCTTGTGCTTTCAGTAGTATGAGTCTAATACTACCTTCCACGCTTATCCACACTTTTCTCAAGAGTTATCCTAGATCCTCTAAGTCACCCTCTCAAATCGATACTCCAAGTACTTGCTAAACAGTGCAACCAAACCCACTATAGCACTTCCAAGGCTCTCCTGGGTTCCGACCTCACCCTACCATCAGCTGCTGAAGAACTCCCACTAATGTTAGCTAACTACTTAATCAATATAATCACATGCCATAAAGATTAGATATTCCTTTGAGTAATAGAATCAACCCTATAATGGTTAGAATCAAACGAGAGTTGCACAATAGAGTACAAACCATCGCTCTAAGATTATTAAGCCATTGCAGCATGTGATTTGACATATTCACTTAATAGTTAAATAACTTCATTAAGAGTTCCACAAAGCACAAAGCAAGCAACATTCATGCAGTAACACTTCAAGCCACATAACAAAAAAAGGACATCCTAATCTCACTTACTACTATCTATGCTAGGAAACTCCACTCTCAGTGTCGGTTGCCTTATGCATGCAAATTATACACAATACAGAATGAAATAGACTGTCGGATTAAAGATTCTAACCTAGGACCACAACCAGACAAGGAACATGAAATAAGGCCAAATCAATCATTCTAGGGCTATATGATCGTAACTGTATATAATTTTGAAAGCATACACTTAGTAATTAGTAATAACAATACATATTCCCAATCTAGCATAACATTGAATGCTTCTTAGGCTACAAGGCATAACATATCAGGAAATCTATCATGCAATTCCTGAAAGTCTCCATAGCCTTATCCAAGCATGCAAACATTCATATCATATAACATATCAACACCTATGGGTATTCTGGAAATCACTTACTTTAGCTCGGCAGATTGCACACATCACACCCTTTTTTCCATATGAAAATCTTTTCAAAAACGTAATTTCTATAGAAAAATCTTTTTAGAAACTTATTTTCATTCAAAAGAGTACCAATTCCTTAGTTTGAGTTCAGACATACCCGAGAGTGTGCCCAAATCCCTCAAACGAAGGCTCTGATACCAACTTGTAACATCCCAAAAATTATAAGGTAAGAATTTCATTTTTAATTCAACCTAAAACACCAATTATCTTCTTTCCAATCATTGAAAAGTATTTCAGAACAAAAAAAGTTATCAGACTGCAACACCAAAATCATATAGTTTCGGAAACATGGGTGGATGCGCTGCAATCAAGTTCGACCCTTCCTTTTGAACTGGAAGTACCTGAAACCATTACCATAAAACTGTAAGCACAAAGCTTAGTGAGTTCCTGAAAGTACCACGTATCAGTCATATAATTGGGCTTAACCCTAAGGTATAATCCAACCTAATATACACATATAGGCCCCGCCCTAGGGTGTATTTCAACCCGATCTACAAATATAGGCCCCATCCTGGGGCCTCGCACTCGGGTATCTTTCAAACCAATCATACAATATCGGGCCCCACCCTAAGGTCTATTTCAACCTGAACATAAAATAGTGCCCCCCACCCCCCGCTCTGGGGTCTATTTCAACCCTGCATACAATCATATATAAGCCACATAGCATATATCATCCTAAATAATACAATAATGGGTCGACATTGGTTCCTTCGGCCCATGGATACAGTAAAAAGACTCATCTCAATCCGAGATAACCGAAATATATGCATTGCTGCTACCGAAATCCTCACACTAAACACAACTAAAATATCCCTAATCGATAACCTATTACAATTTCCCAAAATCCAAGGTCCCAAACCAAATTCTATACTTCTAATGGGTAAAAGACCATTTTACCTTTCTCATATCTGATCCAATAACCCATGGTCCAAACTCCAAAATACCTAAGGCCCAAAAGAAGACCTCACGAGTACACCCATCGTAGCCAACTCATACACCCCGCGTACAGCCCACTAAAGCACAACGTATAACTCGCTAAAGCTCAAGAACAAGGACTTCATACATTACTCTGAGCATCCACATACTTAAGCACCAACGTACTCATCAGATGGACAAAACTTCATGTTAAGCACCCAATGCTTAAGGCCAAAACGTCCAGAATTAATTCTAACTTCTTAATAAGGTCTTAATCCGTAAAGTTTCCAACTTTACTCCTTTTCATGTCTTAATGGGACCTAAAACCCATTTTTATCCATCTAAACCAATAATACAAACATCAACTTCAGCATGATTCATCAAAACCCTTCAAGATGATATTTTTATTGTTCCTAATAACTCCATAAGGGATAAAGTTTCCAACTTTATCCATTAGAATGGTCCAACCAACCTAGATCTAGTCCTTAAGACTCAAAGGGACCAAAAGTGCGTCTTTTCCAATTTAATCCATTATGTTCAAGTCTCAAGCTTTTAGATCTAAATCAATATTATGTTTAGAAGGATAAAGTTTCCAACTTTATCCATAACAAGGTCTCAAACTTTCAAGATCTAGAAGTTATGAACTAAAGTGACCAAAATCTTATAACACTAAAGACTAGCTAGATCTATCAAATACACCATCAAGATTTAAACTTTATACCTCTAGAAGGAAGATAAAGGTGAACAAAGTCTGGATCTACAAGCTCCAATGCAACCAACACCTCTCCAATGAGCTCCTTCTTCTCCAAGATGCACAAAGAACACCCCAAAGCACTTTTAGCACCTTCTTTTTGCTCATAAGGTTCAAACTAGGGTTAGGGTTTTCAAGGAGGGTATTGGAGAGGTAGAGGTTAAGATTGGAATGTGTTTGGGGAAGTTAAGGAGCTTAAATATGGATCAAACCATGAAAATAGGGTTTTAGGCACTGATCACGTACGCCCAACATACTCCTGGTATGCTCATTGTACTCAGGGATACCCTAGTACACCCATCATACTTCCCTGTATGCCCAACGTACGCGGTCTCACATGAATCCAAGCACAAATGTCACCTACTTCTTCTAATACCAAAAAATCAACACAAAGGATCAAAAGGCAAGTTGGATGTTAGGGTTTTCTTGGTGGTTGAGAGAGTGTGATGGAGGTTGAGGGTGAGCAACCATAGCCATCATATTCCCTTAAATAGGGGCACAAACCTCGGAGATTAGGGTTTTTCATTTAATCACCACCACGCCATGGTTATAGGCTGCCACACCGTAGTGTTCATTAAAAACCCACGACACAAAATGCTCTAACACATCCCGGTGATGCTCCACCACACCATGGCCATCCAAATAAATATTTATACATAAATTTTGATTTATGCATGGACCATATGTCACACCAACCCATTCTTGCCCTACTTTCTTCTTAAAAGTTTTATGATTCAATGTATGATACCAACCACTTATGAGAACTTGAAAAACCTGTGTCGATGGGTATATCATGTACTGTGATGTATTACACGCACCTATCCTCTCTTGCACTAAAATTATTCTATCAAAGAAATTAATGATTCACTATAATAACCATACACTGATAAAACTTTGAATCTCTATGCCGATAGGTACATTTAAACACTAAATTGTATTATACACATCATTCCCCTTTTTTCCCTGTTCTTATATCAAAAGAAGTTCATGATTCAACGTAACAAACCATAAGTTGATGAGACTTCACAGCATATAGTAAAATCACATGCGATTAGGAGACACCACAATCTCCTGATACGTTAATAGTTTCTGCTGCTACTATTTTTTACTAAAATCTATGATACGTTGATGTTAACATTAACTTCTTAACAGTTACTTTCAGAAGAGGACAAAATTTTCAACCGTAATTGTGATATTCGAGATTTTTATGGCACTCTTTCTACTGATAATGATTACGTGAAAGAATGGGGGTAGTTTTCAATAAAGAACTTATATCTTCGAGATTATTTTTCCTCCAATAAATCATCACAAGAATCCTCATGACCATCTTCTTCATTTCTCCAATTGCTGCAAACTTGTTACAAATTTTTTCAGAAATCAACATGACATGAGTTCTATTCGCATTCACTACAACTACAATTTTCGTCAAAGCAGCCAACACTCGTGAGACTCCCATTGTCATTCAAGCAAACAATGTTGTATTCCCCTACATTATTCCTCCACAACATCAGGATTTGGGCATTGAAGACTTCGTCAACTTCTTTAAGAGTTGTCCCTTGTGTTATGCACTCAGTGATGTTCCTGGTCCTTTCTTCCCAAAACAAGTGTGTGAGTTCTACTATTCTTGCACCATTGATGCAAATGCCCAAATTATCTTTGGAACTGTTGGAGAAGGTCTAGGGTTCTTATCTTTATTATCACAATTCAACAAGCTATATATCCATCTTCCATTCATGATGGACTACGAAAGAAATCATTTTTATAGTCGTGTGTCAATCAATTCCACCTCAACTTAATTATGATTTTTCTTACCAGGATAGTAAACATGATCCTGCTAAGTTCATTTTTTGTCAAAGTTTTCCTAAAGGCTGGAAGTATGTGACAGGGGTAATTCGAATATGTACTCGGCATAAAAACCTATAGTCTAGACCAATTGAATCTTTTTGAACTTTACATTTTCTATGCTTTGGCTTGAAATTAGAAACTATATTGTTATCAACTTTTCTTTGATCAACTAGTTGAGTGTATCAGCGGCAAAAAGAGGCCAACTTACGTGCCATATCCTCGCTGACTTGCTATATTTTTGGCTCACGTTGGTATGGGATAGAATGTTAATCAAGGAGAATCCATACCTTTCCTTGTCCTCTCCTCTAAAATCATCAATGTTGATCCCATTGATGGAGATGCTCAACAGGGAGTCGACTTGTCAGATACTAAAGATGCAGTTTATGTAAATGAAGAGGATGATGATCAAAGGGAAGAAGATGAAGATTTAGACAGTGAATAGGAATCTAGGTCTTCATCTGAGAATAACATTGATACTATCATGTTTGAGGCTTGAACTCAAGTTGTTGAGACACAAGTAAACACTAAAACTTCTGCCATTTAGTTTGATTTTGAAGAAGCCGAGCCTGAGTTTGATCCTCTATCATCAAATTCTCCAATCATTACTAGTTATCCTCCTATAAGATTGAACAATCATATTCACTTTCCTTCCGCTTCTCCATCATCATTTCCTCCTCCCAAGGTTTCAAAGCATGAAAAAAATTCTACCAAAAGTTGACACTGCATTTCTGTAGTCATCTCCAATTCAAACTATTGTTGAAGTTCCTCTTTCTCCACCATGAAAAGTTGCTTCTCCTATTCCTTATATCTCCACTCCACAAACTATTGCTTTGTTTCAGGGGTAGTCAAGTTCTTCCAACTTCCAAGAAAAAATGCTTTCTCAACTTACACTATTAATAAACTTCACATAATCGTTAAGGAAACATCTTATCAAGGATGAAGCTGATGTAGCTAATATTAAATGTATCCTTGCCATTGTAGATGCCCTTGAAAAGGTTAGTGATCCTCCTCACTAGTTGCTAATGCCAAAAAAAGGGAGAAATGTTTGGTTCGGATACACTGTCCTTTAATTCTAAGGGGAGATTCCCCATCTCAGCGAGAACTGAAGCTAGAAGAAAGTTTTTCTGACCTAATTTTTGACACCATCGGATACGGGAGATTGTAAGTTCAATCCTTATGATCTGATGACTCGAGAACTAATGCACGCTAACCATCAGCACTAGCACCAGCGACAACATCAATGCAAAACTTCAAGTACCAAATGTTTAATGTTTTTAACAGTTATATTTCTATTGTATTTAATTATAATATTCTATTGTATTTTAGATAACTAATCTGATATCTTGGTGATAAGGATTGATTTATATATTTAGATAAGACTAGAACTAATCCCCAATTTAAAGGGATTCTCTAAAATAGATTAGTATATAATCATGTGTTAGGGTAAAACCCTAACATGTCTTGGTGATCGTCTTTGTGTCTTGCTTTGTGCACCTGCTCTCTTGGTGATAACTTTTTTTAGTGAAAAACCATCTTTGTGATAATCCTTTGTTCTTCATTATAACTTGTTTGTATCCAAACAACAAACCTTCATACACCACTAGTTGCTTGCTAATTTGAAGACCTATAACATAACAAAGAAATTAGCTAACTAATTAAATATCCATTCATCTAAACTTGTGATTAAATACTAATAAACATAAAAATATGGTTAACTAGAAAATACTTCCATAAATTCAATCACAATTTCATAACAATCTTCAAAATAACTAGTTATCCATTGGTTAAACCAACAGCAACCAACGATAAACTTAGCCTAACATGGCTAAGATTAGGGAAAAGTAAAATAGTTTAGAAATACCCAACGCAATCCAAGCAAAACAACGCGAAAATCCTAATCTTCAAGTGTTCTTCAAGCTTCAAGAGAGATCTAAAAACTCCATGGAATAGTCTCCAAAATAAGATCCACAAGTGTTGAAAAGTGTTCACCAAAGTCAGAAATTCCTCTGTACGAGTCACACGACCTCGTGAGGCATGCTGATCGAGAAATGTGTAGCATGTCTCCCTTTCCTCTTTGGTATTCTTTTTTCATCTAGATTTTACTTTATTGATTGATCCTAAAATCTATTTTGCCACATCACATAGCCCATAATAAATAATAATAAGTCTAAAGACTCCAAGGCCCAAATATCGTCTAAGGATCCGTCAATTTCTTATCCCATTTAACTTCGTATTGTAATCAACCAAATCCATAGTTTCTTCCATAGAATCTTCGTAGTAAGCTCCAATGACATTAGTCTTTAGTCCAACTCAATTAGATAGGCCCTAACAATCCCGATCATCCGCTCGCGCTTAGTTTTTCTTCCGAAGACCCCCTCCCCCCCCCCACTTTGCTCTAGCTTTCTAAATATTTGCAATCAAGAACAAATACTAAAAAGTACCCGAAATAGATATAAAATAACAAAACAGAAAATATGCATGAAGATTAACTACAAATAAAACAAAATATGCAAAAATAAACTATAAAAGAATTAAATAAAATGCACATATCATGACCCGTCTTGGAACAATTAACCATCTTATGTTTGACAAAGACACATGTGCTATAGAAGTCAACTATCACATTCTTTAAATCTGGAATCTTTTCTAGTGAAGCTAACATATTCATTCTTTTTCCCACTCATATGTCCAAGTTGTTGGTGTCATAGAGTGAATGCCCCACTTCTACTATGTTTGCTTTATCTTCAGAAACTTCCACCATGTAAGGTGTATCCCGTTTATATCTCTTAGAAACCATCATATTCCCATTTCTCACATTCCATTGAGGATTACCAAATATGACATGATAACCCTCATCATCAAGCTTCCCTACGAATATCAACATTTTCTTGAGATCTAGAATATACTTGATGTTATTCAAATTCCAATTCATAACCAAATTCGTCTTGAGGACAACATATCTAATAGTTGTTGATGAGTTGAAAATTCTAATGATCGATTAGATTCAAAAAGTAAAAGCAATTAAAAATTGAATATGAATCAAGAATGTGTCAAATGATTATAAATCACAGCCTCAGAAGAGCTCGATAAATAACTGCTAATGTAGAGGTGTGTAGGGTTTAAAATGACACGATTAACCAGTACGCGATGCATGCATGCATCTTAAATACTAAAACCAAAATCATTAATAATGGGTGGACAGGCCTAACATGGATACACGAAACACTAAACAAAAGGCCCAAAAGACGCAACACTAAAATACTCATCAATCTTCCCCTTTGCATCGATTAAGGCGAGAGTCCTTCACTGTTGAGTTCTCTTCTACACTTCAAACACTTTCGGAATTACGACCAGCAGAATCTTGTGAACTTGGATGTACCATTGAATCATATCTGAAAAGCACTTCTTATTGAGGCACGAAGTGGAGAATAAATGTTTGTCGTCGAGAAAGAAAAAAAACTTTGTGAAAGTCGGCATCAGTTCACTCCTTCAAATGAAAAGCTTCACACCATCCATCCTTTTGTATTTTCCCAAGTTTCGTTTTGTCGAAACCATCAGGGTTATCTTGGGGAGTACACTTAGCTTCCTTCGCAGCACTACGAAAATCTCAACATTCATTTGGCCAACCTCATGAATGTATGAAATTATAATTTTCTTAAGGTGAGCAACAAAGGGCTCATATTTATGTCCATCCATCAGCAATAAGTTGTACAACATGATCCAATCATATGGATTCAAGCATGGAAGATCGAAAAGAGTAAACTCCTGCATCTGACTTGTAGAAAGTCTAGCAATCTTGAATTTCAAATTTGGGAAGCTATCGGTTTCATGTGGACCAATGACCTTCACAAACGTAATTTTTCTTGGACTCCAAGTCTCATACTGCGGCTTCATATGCTTCAAGTAGAACAAAAAAAGTAAGTGGTATGCACTACTTTCTGTTGTTGGGACATTCACAACTTTTATAAATCTATGAAACATGAAGGCTTTCAGAATGATCGGAAGGTCCAACTGTGAATCTTGTGTATTCTAAAGATTGAATGACACAACTGGTTCCAACTGATACTAGCTTGGCATATCAACAGCTTCACTCAAATTTGCTTTAGGGTCTATACTGGAAATAAGTGCTTTCGGCTTTCCAACGTGGCATGAGCTTCACGTTCGGCTTTACCTTTTTCTTCAACCTCATGAATGATTCTTTGATGCTCAACCATCTGAGCCTCACGATCCTTTCTTCTTTTTAGCTCGTGTTTGTTAGGCTCTTCAATTTCATTTTTATCAACTATTGGTTCTTCACTAAACAACTTAGCTTTACCTTTTGGTTTAGCTTCGCTTTTTGGCTTGACTAAAGGTTTGGGGTTTTCCTTCTTGGATTGTTTCACTTCTTCTCCCCCTTGTTTCGAAATTGAGCTTGCTTCTGGAACACCTTCCAATCGATTGAGCATTGCGAACACTGGCATGAGTTTTTTGAAGATATGCTTCTTGACTGTTATCGTGATCAGCGAGTTGCGAGTCTCAATGATGACTGAAAGCAGTGCATTCACATCGGCTACACAACTTTTCATAACGGCCCTTTCGGACAGAAGATCAATGATTTGTTTCTCTTCCTGCTCTAGATTTATTGATAAGACTTTCACCTTTTCTGTCTTTACAACAAGGGCATCCATTATCTTGCTCTCAGTTGCCAAGTCATCTTGAAGCAGCGTGATCTTTGATGAAATTGAGGAGTTGAGCACAACTTTATCTTTTTGAATACCAGTGTGAACCTCTTCGAGTTTCTCTTTCTCCATTTTAAGGGTGGATCCAAGGCCAGAAATAACTTCATTGGCCTTCGTCGTGTTAGACTCGAAGGAGGTTTTAAATTTCTCCATGAACAGACGAGCATCAGAAATTAGTTTATCGAAGTTTTCGGTAATGTTGTTGCAAACTAAGGTAGAATTATCTACTGCTTTATTCGTCTTTTCAAGGTTAGCGGAGTGTTCTTTTGTAAGAGTCTCAAGTAGGGACTTCATCGTTGCTTGTGAATAATTGTCACTGGATGATGCTTTATAAGCTTGGAGCAACGAGTCCATTTTCTCATTAATCTCCTTGAGTTTCCCTCTTGTGATGGGGGCTTCGTCATCACTTTCAGTCCGAATGTGAAATGGACTGTAGGTGAATCATGTGAAGTCGTCACCATCATCACCATAGATCGTATTTGGATCATCCAGGCAGAAAAGAGATAGGTGGAGTTATATGACCAACTTTGAATCCTGAAGCACTTGGCCCCGCATCAGATGCGTTGACAATTACCGGAGGATCAACAGTGGAGGTAGTAGTAGTGGTGATGTAATAAGAGAAGAATGGGGTTTGGACTTGCGAAACTCCCAATGAAACCGGTGGGCAAATGACTATTGTAATGGGAGTGGAAATAGTGGCACTTGGATAAGGGACAGAAAAATCTTGGAAAAAATCTTCATTATTAGGAACAGAAGTTGGGATTGTAGTTGATACCTCGGGATTCGTAGTTGCCGGCTCTGAAACCTTCTGTTGAGAGGAAACATCTTCTTCTTTGCGAACTGTGACAACCCAAAAATTCTATTATGTACAAACAATATCAACTCAATAGAAGTTAGAACAGTTGCAGTAATTTTTCAGACTTTTGGTATAAGTTTGAGTATTTCAGGATGTACACTTAAAGAGATATCAGGAGAGAGGATGCACTAGGGTATTGTGCAACTTTGTTATTCCAAAACTAGTTGATATTAGAGTTCAAAGCCCGAATAAAATATTTTCTGCCAAAAACCCCAGGGGTATATATATGGTTCTTAGCCATATTTATTCATTTGTTACATTTCCAACTAGAGAAAAGCCAAATTCTCTCTCACGAATCTTCGGCCTTTCGTCCCAAATCGTGAGTACTTCTATCTAAGTGTATTATAGGGATTGATATGTGTCTAGTAACCAAGAAATCATAAGAAACCCACAAGATCAAAGAGTTTACGGCCCAATAACTTCTTGGACCGTAAACCCTTCTTTAATGGGAAAAGAGTGCCCTAGTCCCTTCCTCATGCAATGAAACTAGCCTAGACTTGTATCCTAATGTATGTAGGACTAGAAAACACCCCAAGAACACCAATAGTAAGGTATTCATGGCCCAAGATGTTCTTGGACCGTGAACACCAAACAAAAGGGCCAAAGTGTGCTTTAAACTCTCCATAAGCCTTGGACACTACCCTAGATTCATTCCTAGTTAAATTAGGGACTTGATGTGACAACCCGAAATTTCCATTTTGTACGAACATTATCAAAGTCAATAGAAGTTAGATCAGTGCAGTGAATTTCATACTTTTCCGAATAAGTTTGAGTATTTCAGGGTTTACCTTTAAGGAAATATCAGTAGAGTGGATGCACATGGGTTTGTGCAACTCGGGTATTTCAAAACCTTATGATATTAGAGTTCATTTCTTGAATAATAATATTTTTTTCCAAAAATCCCAGGACTATATGTATGATTCTTAACCAAATTATTTCATTAGTTACATTTCCAACTAGAGAAAAGCCATTTTCTTTCTCACGGATCTTCGGGTTTTCATCCCAAATCGTGAGTACACTTCTCTAGTTGTCTTATAATGCTTATTATATGCTTAATAACATAGATTACATAGCAAAACAACTAGATTTAGGAGTTTACTCCCCAAGGTGTTCTTGGGCGGTAAACTCCCAAAATGATGCCTAGCCTTTTCCATGTGTTATGCAACTACCTTAGGCTTGTATATAGGTGTATTTAAGACTAGAATTCATCAAAGAACACCAAGATTTAGGTGTTCACGGCCCAAGAAGCTCTTGGACCGTGAACTCCAAAAATAAAGCCCAAAGAGTGCCTAGTTCACTCCTAAAGCCTGGGACATTAGCCCCTATTTAATCCTAGTTAATTTGAGGACCTTAGAACATCAAAAACCCATCCCCATGAGAGATTACAACCGTAAAAGTATACTTTTAAAACATAAGGATTTTATCAAAAATATACAAGTATACCTACATACCAAAAACAAAATCATTGGTAGAACAAAACAAAAGTATGTGGACGTTGGACACTGCGGTTACACCTGGGCAGTTATATAATCATGTCTAGAGTCAATATAGCCTGATCAACTATATTCAGCAATCCTAAAACTTACCAAGCATTCCTACCACAAGATATCTATAGAATAAAGCATTCGATATAAAATACTATAGGATTATTTTAGTCATAGCCGAATACATTGTAGATAATAATTCCAGGTGTTGCTACCCATACTTTCTTAGCGATAGTTTACTTGCTTTAGTAACCCCTTTACTGTATATCACTCAGTAGGACACTTTATCTATCACATAGAGATATACCTTGTTTCATATCTCTTAACTCGAAAGTCCAAGAGACTTACCATCTTCTTCTTCCTGATATAGAACAAGATGCCTCCAAAGAAAATACCCAACAAAAAGAACAACAACTCCTTGACGGATCCAACGCCACCAGCACCTCCTCAGTTCGATGCCCCTATGTTTCAGGCAGATGTTACTGCCGCTGTGACTACTGCTTTGTCACAAATAAATCCTGGTGGTTCTGGTGGTTCTGGGAGTGCTAATCATTCCCAAAATCATGAAGGAAGTCAAGGGCATCAAAAGGAGTGCTCCTACAAGGACTTCATGAATACAAAACCCACATCTTTCAATGGCAACGGTGGTGTTATTACCCTGACTCGATGGTTCAAGAAGATCGAGTATATCTTCAAAATTTTCTCTTGTTCTGAAGCCATAAAGGTGAAGTTTGCTGCTTGCACTTTCACCAATAGACTGTTGACCTGGTGGAATAGTCGGGTCAAATCCCTAACCCTGCCAGTAGCAAATGCTATGGGTTGGGAGAGCTTGAAGGAGCTCATGCTTGTTGAATACTGCCCATGGGGCGAGATGTTGAAACTGGAACATGAACTCTGGAACCTAAAGATGAACGGTTCTGACATTGCTACCTACACATCTAGGTTTAAAGACTTAGCAATTCTTTGCCCGGGAATGGTCACCCCGGAAAGCAAGAAGATAGAGCAATACATTTGGGGATTGACGCCCACAACTCAAGGGAATGTCTTGGCTGCCAGGCCAATCACTTTTGACAGAGCCAAGTGCCTGGCGCAGACTCTCATAGATCACGGGGTTGATTTGGATAAAGTGACAGCCGCTCCTGAACAAGCGAAATGGAGTGGTGAGAAGAGAAAGTTTTGGAAGCAGTGAAAGGGCCAGTCTTCGCAGGTGCCCTCCAAGAAAAAAAATACGGTGTCGGTTCACTCTGCTACTACTCCTGTCGCTACTCTTGTAACTCAATCACTTACAAACAGATATACTGGTACCCTCCCTTGGTGCAGCAAGTGCAGTTATCATCACCGCATCCCCAGCCCATGTCGCGAGATGCTCTGCAACAACTGTGGCAAGAAGGGTCACATGGCTAGATGTTGCAGAATACTAGTCCAACCAACCAATCAGGCATCTGGAGCAGGTGTCGGTCAAGCCTATTATGGTTATTGGTAGGTCGGGCATTATAAAAGAAACTGTCCCAGGGCAACAACAACTGGGAACACCAGGGGAGTTCTAGCGATGGGGCAAGAGGAGGCAGTTGTTGAACCTACCGTTGTTGCAGGTATGTTCCTCCACGAACACTCTTATGCATGCATTCTTTTCAATTCTGGTGCGGAGAGAAGTTTTATTAGCCATGCTCAAACATCTCCTCAAATGTAAACCCCAACCGCTAACCGAAACATTTACCGTTGAGATCGCTAACGGTGAGAAAGAGAGCACTAACAACATATTCATCGATTATACCCTCACCCTAAATGATCATTCCTTTCCCATCGACCTTATGCCAGTTTCCAGAAAGAGCTTCGATGTTAGCATTGTCATGGATTGGATGAGCCCCAATCATTTTGATATCCTTAGTTACGAAAAATCTATTCGTCTCAATCTTCCTTCTGGAGAAACCTTTATGATATATGGTGATAAACTCAACTTAAACCTTCGCATCATTTCATGCATCAAAGCTCTAAAACTTCTGCGAAAGGAGTGTCATGCATTCCTAGCCCATGTTGTTAATGAGAAACAGGAAGTTAAGGACCTCGAGAGCATCCCCGAAGTCTGCAACTTTCTTAATGTCTTTCCTAAAGAGCTTCTAGGAATCCCTCCCAAGCACCAAGTCGAGTTTCGCATCAACTTAATCCCCAGAGCTACCCCCATAGCTAAATCCCCATACCACTTAGCACCAGCAGAAATGCAAGAGTTATCCAGTCAGCTCAATGAGCTTCTCAGCAAAGGATTCATCAGACCAAGTTCCTCGCCCTAGGGAGACCCGATTTTATTTGTGAAAAAGAAGGGTTGATCTTTTCGGATGTGCATTAACTATTGCGAATTGAACAAACTCACTATAAAAAACCGTTACCCTCTTCCTCAAATCGATGACCTCTTCAATTAACTTCAAGGAGCCAGCTATTTCTCCAAAAGAGACCTCAGATCAGGGTACCACCAGCTACGAGTCCACGAGAGTGATGCTCCTAAAAAAGCATTTCGGACTCGATATGGTCGCTACGAGTTCGTAGTAACACCCTTTGGTCTAACTAACGCGCCGACAATATTCATGGACTTGATGAATCAGGTGTGCCGTCCTTTCCAGGACAAGTTTGTTATAGTCTTCATCGACGATAGACTTGTTTAATCTAGAAATGAGGAAGATCACAAACAGCACTTGAGATTAGTGCTGGAAACTCTAAGAGCAGAGAAGCTATATGCGAAATTTTCCAAGTGCAAATTATGGATTCAAAAACTAACTTTCATAGGTCACGTGGTAAGCAAGGAAGGCATACATGTGGACCCCTCCAAAATCAAAGCGATAGAGAACTGGTCAACACCGAAGACGCCCATAGAAATCCATCAATTCTTAGGCCTCGCTGGCTATTATCACGGGTTTATCCAGAATTTCTCCAAAATTTCCAAACCCCTAACCACTCTGACCCAGAAAGGTGCACCCTTTTGTTGGAGTGAAAAACAAGACACTGCGCTCCAAACATTGAAGCCGGCCCTATGCAGCGCACCTATCCTGTCTTTGCCTGAAGGGACGGAGGACTTCATTGTCTACTGTGATGCATCCAATCAGGGTCTAGGATGTGTGCTCATGTAGAGAGGAAAGGATATTTCTTATGCCTCAAGGCAGTTGAAGGCACACTAAGTAAATTATACAACTCACAACCTGGAGTTGGGAGCAATGGTCTTCGTATTGAAAATATGGAGACATTACCTCTACGGAACCAAGTGCACAATTTTCACTGACCATAAAAGCCTGCAGCACATTTTCGACCAGAAGGAGTTGAACAGGAGACAATGGCAATGGGTAGAGCTACTCGGCAATTATGAGTGTGAAACACACTACCATCCCGACAATCCCTGGAAAGGCATGCTATGCTTTGGAAAGCATGGAAAGCTAAATCTGTGGTACACAGGACCATTTGAAATCCTTGCTAGGATCGCTCCCGTAGCTTACAAACTTCGTTTACCCCAAGAACTTAGCAACATTCACCCTGTCTTCCACGTCTCGAATCTCAAGAAATGCTTATCCGACGAAACCCTTGTAATCCCTCTCGATGATACTAAAATCAACGAGAACCTCAACGTCTTGGAAGAACCAGTCGAAATCATGGAAAGAGAAATCAAACGAACGAAACAAAGTCGCATCCTGATAGTAAAAGTTCACTACAATGCCAAGCGAGGACCTGAATTCACTTGGGAGCGCGAAGATCAGATGAAACAGAAGTATCTGCATATCTTTCCAAATCCATGATTTGTATTCTATGTTTCAATTTCGGGACGAAATTCCCTCTAACGGGGGGATGATGTGACAACCTGAAATTTATGATGTTATTTGAACCCGCCTCCGTTAGTAAAATTTAATTTTTATTAAATTTTCCGTCAACTTCTTGGGTCTAATTAAATATTCAAAACTCAGAACAATCAAAGTTTGGGTCCAAGAATGAGTTTTTCCAAGTCAAAGCATAACATTCAAGCCAAACACCCCTTCGAGAGGAATGTACGGCCGCAAACTCGATTTTACGGTCATACACTCCCAGCCGACCCCTTGTCCATAAACTCACCCCTATATAATGGATGAGTGGCCTTCATTCCACCCTTTTTCAGAATCTAAGGACCTTCTCTCTACCCTCTCTCTACAATTTTCGAAATTGCTCAAGAAATACTCAAAGATGTAAGTAATTCTTCACTTTGATTGTGTTTCTACTAGAAATCATTGGTTTTTCACCTAGAAATCGACCCAAATCATGAACACAAAATGAGTTTATGGCCGTAAACCCATGTATATGTCCGTACACCCGTCAATGGCCGTAAACTCCATTTTTGGTCGATTATTGACCTTTAAACCCTACTTTAAGTTATGCACAAGGCTTAGAACAATTCCAAGGGGCTAGAAAGGACCTTGAAACATCTAAAATCACACCTCTCATCAAGTGTTTACGGCCGTAAACCCATGGACCGCAAACACTTGGGCCGTAAACCTATGGGTCGTAAACCCAGTTGGGCCGCAAACCCTTGACCATACACTCCTGATTATGGTCGCAAACTCCCCATCTTCAATCCGTTGTGATTCTAACACTTAGTTTCAAGTGTTTCCTAGTCCCTAAGGTGGTTTCCTTCTATAACAAATAATGTTATGTGATCATCTAATGCTTATATGTGCTTTTATATGCTAAATAGTATCTGTTTGTGTTTGAGGCATTGTCTGAAACCCAACAACTCCTATTGATTAACACTCTAATCCTATGTTAAACAGTGAGTGCATACCCTTACGCTTTTACAAATTTTTAAAACGTTTTCAGGGGGAATACAAGTCAAACAAAACGATTTTCACTAGTTAAAAACTGTTGCAATTACAATGGTTTTCTGTCATACATTTAGATACCTTATTCCCTTTATGTAATATGCAAAGCATAAGGGACATTTTCTAAACATAATCGCATAAGTTTTCAGAACAGTATACGAACACAACTTACCAGTCAAGCTATAATAGGTATAGTTTGGGAAATTCATTACCAGTTTTACAGATTCAACTTCGTACAAAGTCAAACACATAAACTATGACATATTTAGTTTATCCATTACTACATACAGAAAATTAGAGTATCTTGCCAAATGATTACTTTGCATATAATTATTTTTACTCTACACCATTACAAACTATTTCAAACTTGAGAGCAACTGAACCATAGGTAAAGTAGTTAATACAAGATTGTGAGACCTATCTTCGTTATGCCCTTCTGGTTACCAGTAAATCCTCACCTTTAGTGTAACCAGACTCTCCTGGAGGGAGAGCGTGAAATTTGTGAATAGATCTATTCAGGAACGACAATCTCACACCTGAACGGTTAGCTCTAGTTAGGCGGGCACACCTGGGGTGACAAATTTTGTATTCGTACGACACCTAAAGAAATGTCAAGGAGGTCATCAGTCATATTAGTATGGTTATACGAACTCACAATAGTATCAACTAACCTTTGTTTACTGGATTTCTTTTTCAATAGTTTTATTTGAATTAATAAAACTACATATCTACTTAGTGGAAGGTATTCCAGGGACACAACCTTTGGTTTTATTTTATGTAATAAAACTACTATACATAATGGTGGCAGCCAGGGTTTTCAAACAAATCATACACTACATAATGGTGGTAGCCATGGTTTTCGAACAGAACATACACTACATGCTGGTGGTAGCTAGGGTTTTCAAACATAACATACTTTTCTTACAGTAACCATTAAAGATGTTTGAAAATATTGGATTTTCTTGGAAAGCATGCATACATATCATAGAACTTGGTAACAATGGTTTTTGATACAAACGACATTTTACTTATAATGAAAAGAAACCATTTGTACAAATTCACTGACTAGTTTTCAATACAAAAACATGCTTATGAACTCTCCAGCTTTATGTTGATATATTTTCAAAACCGCTTGTGTTCGCAGGGCAACGATAGACAGGTACCTTCGCCAACTTTTGGACAAGATGGACCATTTTGGAGTCTCGTGTTTATCTTTTGCTACTTTTGATGTATACAAACTATGCTTTCAAACAGATGTAAATATTATTATTGTAATGTAATGGTTGTGTTTACTTAGATTGCTATGATAGGATTATTGTGATACTACGCATGACATCGCCAGCCCCCGGATGTTTCCGCCGTTATTTCTAACGGTTCGGGGGTGTGACACAAACCATCTTCAACAGATGTTATTTCAAAATTTTCTAACACTTCCTATGTCTAGACAAGCTCACACGACCGAAATCATCATCATCTTGCTAATGTTCCTTCCCTAGCAACGGTAAAGAGCAAATCCAAAAGTCCTTCCATAAATGATCGCCATCCTTGTTAAGGGATGTAACACTTCCAAACTCTGACTTAGTTGTTGAACTAATCATGCTAATCCGTCCACTGATCTTCTAATCGATACCCTAAAATATTTCAACAAATGGCCCACAAAAACTACCTGATCATCTAAATCTAGCTCAACAAGAGGTATCCCACTCATAACTCTCGACATGCAAAAATGGCATATATCAGTTCTTGATAAAATCAACCAGGCATTAACAAAGAACTAAACCAAAGATAACGCTATACACACATAAGCGCATGATTCCAAAGCATATATATATATATATATATATATATATATATATATATATATATATATATACATATATATATGGTTAACAAGGCACGAAGAAAGCAAAAGGTGACATACCTACGATAGCATATGCTGGAACTCTGGCCTCACTGGATTAAAGCTGCAATGTCCGACTCCTTGCTGTTGGGGCATCCTCTCTGCCCTCATGACTTTCAGTGATCCTCAAAGTTACTGGAGTAGGTGCACTCACTGCTCCATCCATCACCCTCGAAAAATCAACCTTCTAGTGGCCGACCTTGTGGCAGTGAAAACACATCGGAAACGATCCATGGGGGCAATCCCTACTAAAACGACCCATCAGAACACAACCGAAACATCATCTTCCTGTCTCTTGACAATCTTCGTTATGAGTCCTCCCACACTTGGCACAATGGTTTCAACCCTTATGGCTTCCCAAACGCAAATCTTGAGTCTTGCGCCTCTTCACCTGGCCCAATTCGATATGAATTTGCTCTGACTTCCTCTTCTCAAGGTGCTACAAGTCAATCTCCCACTTTAGGGTTCTAGCGATCATGTCATTTAGGGTCTTGCACCTTGACAAGCTTATAAAATCGTTGATGTCATCCATCAAAATATCATGATACCTCACATTCTTCATCTCCTCGTCCATCACATACTGTGGAACTAAAAAATCCTCTCTCGAAATGAGGGAGTCTATGCCCCCAACTGTCCAACCGTAATCTCGAACTGAAACGCCTCGAGATACTCATCCAGCAACTCCATAATCTCAGCGCAATGCATATCCTGGCGCTCTTACTAAATATCCATGATCCACTCCTTGATTGTACCAAAGATCATAGGAGTTTGCTCTAAAATACCGAATGATCACCGATGAGATGACCCCCCCCCCCTTCACACCCACTCATTCATTGGCTCAACACCAGCACCTGAGCTTGAACTAGAATCTGAACCTCCACCATGAGTTCTCATCACCATTATCAAAACCAACCAAACAATAATAAAAACATACCCAAAAATCAACAGCCTTCTTAGATTCTCTGTGACTCCCCTCGATTCGAGTATGGATCTTGTGCTTTCAGTAGTATGAGTCTAATACTACCTTCCACACTTATCCACAATTTTCTCAAGAGTTATCCTAGATCCTCTAAGTCACCCTCTCAAATCGTTACTCCAAGTACTTGCTAATCAGTGCAACCAAACCTACTATAGCACTCCTAGGTTCCGACCTCACCCTACCATCAGCTGCTGAAGAACTCCCACTAATGTTAGCTAACTACTTCATGAATATAATCACATGTTGTGACAACCCAAAATTTTCATTCTGTACAAACTATATCACTTCAATAGAAGTTATAGCAGTCACAGTTAATTTTCAGACTTTTTCGCGTAAGTTTGAGTAATTTAGGGTTTACACTTCAATAAATATCAGGAGAGTGGGTGCACTAGGGTTTTGTGCAACACTGTTATTCCAACACTCTATTATATTAGAGATCATTTCAGGAATAAAAATATTTTTTGCCAAAATATCTCAGGACTATAAATAGAATTCTGAACCAAATTCATTCATTATTCACATTTCCAACTAGAGAAAAGCCATTTTCTCTCTCACGGATCTTCGGGTTTTTATACCAAAACGTGAGTAACTCTTTCTAGTAGTTTTAGAATGCTTATTATGTGCTTATAACATGATTTAGATGGCTAAATCATTACATCTAGGAGTTTACTCCCCAAGGTGTTCTTGGGCGGTAAACTCCCGAAACGAAGCCAAAACCGACCCTTGTGTTATACAACTGCCTTAGACTAAATTGTAGGTGTATTAAGGACAAGAAAAACAATCAAAATCCATCCAAGTTTGGGAGTTTACGGCCCAAGAATATCATAGGCCGTAAACTCCAAAAATCAAACTCAAATGGTACTTTTAAGGCTCCCAAAGCCTTAGACAATTACCTAGACTTGTTCCCATTAAATCAAGGGCTTGAACCACATCAAAATCACTTAACAAAGTGAGTTTACGGCCAAGACATGGTTCTTTGGCCGTAAACTCCTAAAAAGGGCACCAAGGTGTGCCTAATGCCTTCATATGCTAGGAATAAAAGTCTAGAACCTATACCACAAGTGCAAGAGGCTTGAAAGCATCAAAAACACACCATACTTAGAGTTTACCGCCGTAAACTCTAAGGGGAATGGCCTCAGGGCCGTAAACTCCTAATTGGAGAATTTCTAGACCTTAAACTCTTCCAAGGATTTAACCACCAAGTTAGAATAATTCAAGGAATCATTTGGGACTTCAAAACACACCAAACCCCCAAGGTTGGGAGTTTACGGCCGTAAACTCAAGAGTTTACAACCGTAAACTCCATGTGTGATGGTTTATGGGGAGTAAACTCACATGTAGGGTCCTTTGGAACCCTAAACACAAATACCTTGTCCCACAATAGCTTAGATGCAATCCTTAAGGCTTAAAACACTTATGTAAAGTGTTTATTATGTCTAGGATGTCTTAACATTATCAATTAGTGATTTGAGTCTAATTGAGTGAATATATGTGTGATTATATGTTCATTAGGGTCGTAGTGTGTGTACAAGTCCTCGCTTGACACCAAGCTATCCTATACCGTTCAGTTCATCTCAATCTTATGTATTTTATAACTGTGTTTTCACTCAGTAGATTTCACATATTTCAAAAGGTGTCACATGAAAAGGTTTTCTATCTTAAAATACTTTGATAACAAAAGTATTAGTTTTGAAATGTTTAATGACATCAAGTCACTCTAAATTATTGTTCAAAACTCCTATATATCTTACAAAACCATTATTTTACCTTCTTGAATCAAACTATACTTATGCACATATGTTCATTTATATGTTAGAGATTATAGTTTTCATCCTTCGTTCAGTTTCCCGCACCCTGGTGTATCGAGGGTGCATAAATCTACTTGAACAACCACATACTTTCCAGTTAATTATCATAGGGATAGTTTGAAGAAACAAAACATTATTCCACTTACAAGGAATCACACAAGAGTCAGTTCATTCATGAGTCCATGCCAGTACATTACCTGATACATCAGTACAATTACAGTTGATTACATGATACCTGAGTACGTTTACATATACTTACTTGATACATGATTACGCTTACATGAACACATTACATGAATACCATACAGGAACACTGTTACTTAGGTGCATTATCTTGTATTTATTTACCTGGATACTTGTACTTAGAATTACGAGGATGATTTATTAGTATTTACTGTGTAAATTATCTTTCCCGTCCCAGTTCAATAGGATGATTTGGCGGGACTTACCATTCCGAACCCCACTGATTAGCACCAGTGGTCGATGAATGTCTACGGATGTTTAAGGTTGTTACTTACTTAGTAGTCAGTGACGGGACTAACCATCCCTCTTTCCAACTGTTGCAACAGTGGATGAGATGTGAATCTTCGGAGGATCATTAGGTTGACGATCTGTATTAAGAGATCGATACGGGGACTAACCCTTCCTCCACCCTGCTGCCGCTACAGAGGATGAGGGGACACTCTTCGGATGTCCATAGGGTCTATCTTTCGCTTCGGCGATGTCGTGTTTGTCCTGGTAACCCAAGACAATAACACTTAAATGATTATATTTTCATGTTTACTTTATTTTGTGATACTTTCACATAAACGAGGAGTTAGACTAAGTACTCTAGTACTAGTCAATAGAAAGGAAAAGCTATCATATTACTTACAAAACATTCAGGTCTTGGTAGAAGACTATAATTCATACTGATAGAACATTCGGGTCTTGGTAGAAGACTACATAGTCATAACAAAACATTCGGGTCTTGGTAGAAGACTACACTTCATACTTATAGAAAATAAGGGTTTTTCTAGGGTTTTTCATACTTACATCAACATTTTCACTTAAAGGTTTACATGTCCTTCATGATAGATTTTCATAAGCATGACAATGACACTTAAATACTTATGAATTCACTAGCTTTAAAGTTGATACTCGCTTTCAAAATAACTTGTATTCTCAGGTCAACAGTAGACAGGTACGATGGCCAGGTTTTGAGAAGACGGAGCAAACAAGACTTGTCTTCTATTTTGATTATATATTTATGGTGTCTTACTACAATGAAAGAACACACATGTATTAAAATTCTACTTGTAATGCAATGGATGATGTTGTTGCTTGTTTATTATATTACATTGTTGTGATACTGTACATGATGTCCTCCACCCCTGAACGTTTCCGCCGTTCGTGGTTTTGGGGTGTGACAGATTGGTATCAGAGCATTGTTTATAGTGAATATAGTATATCAACCCATAAAAGATATACTAACTATAAATACATCGGGATTAAAACACTCTGTCTCAGAGTTATACTTTTAAATAATAAAATATTTAAGTAAGTATACGTGCCTGCATTCATACTAAAATCAGTGTCACAACAACAAGAATAAAAGTATTACGATTGTTGAATATCACAAGTAAGCCTGGGGATATATTGTCAGTCTCGGGAATGGCATAGCCTGATCAACTATGCTGGTCCAAGGAGTGATTAAGAATATGCTCAAGAATGGTTGTGATATGGCAGCAAATCTAAAAACTTACCAACACAACCATAGAGAAATACCATATGGGTATTTGATCTTATTGTAATTAGCTTAGTTAGTTCGTCTATTTTAGCTATTTCTTATATCCCTTTTCTCGCGTAGATTGAAATGGCTGGATTTCACCATGGCGATCCGTACTTCCCAAACCAAGGCAATGCTAGTTGGCTAGAGGTGGAACCAGAAGATGATCACCCAATTCCTTTGGATGATCACCATGCTGAGGGTTTTTCTGATAGTTCTGACTCGGAGTCGGAAGTCAACAACCTACCCCCAAATGCTCAAAACCCAAACCTGAACCCCCGCCCTGTGTTTCAAGGACCCACGCCTCTGTGGGCCACTAACTTGATTACATGGATTCATGAACAGGGTCATCCCATTCCCTACAATGGAGACCGAACATTCTACAACCTCACTGAAGGAGGTTCTACTGATAGAGTCCTACCAATCATGGTGCGTAGGATATCTCGGAACTCGATAATAGCTCAGGCGACTATCAATCAAGTCTTGGAAGTTGACGCCAACTCTGGTGTTAACACTGTCCACATTCGCCAACTAGAGTCTGCTCATGAAAGGACTCTGGTCCGCAATGCAAATCTGCAGAGGGAACTTGCTGAAACCCAAGCTAAAGTTAGAGAACTTCGAGCTCAGCAAGCAAGGTCGGACAGGCGTATAAGGGACATTGAACGTCTACTGTCGAGATCGAGGACTCATGCTAGCAGTTCTCGTCGCCGATAGAATCTCATCGACTCATCTTTTGGATATAACCTAGTTTATGTAAAACTTTGGTCTAATTTCCTCTCTGTATAAATCTTAGACCTGTTAGGTCTTGATCTAGTCTTAATTCTGTCAAAATTTTCCATCTTGGTTGATGTAAGGCCTACTTCTAGGCCATTTTTCCCGAACTTGTTACATCTGTAATTCCAGTATTATTGACGGATATCTAATCTAATGGAAATTATTATCCAAATACTATCTTCTTCATTTAGTGATACTATTCTTTCTGTTGGTGGGCTATGGGGATTTAGTCCATGAGACACATTCATTAATCATTTATTCTTATCCATTTCGTTATCTTTTAAACATATAGTTAAAGATGCCGCCACGTAGGAATCCAAGGCGAAACCCAAACAACGAAGCACCGATACCACCACCTCCACCACCACCTGTACCTCTTCAACCACCAAATCCTTTCGATGCCAATATGTTCCATATGGGTCATCATCGATAGACTGACCAAGTCTGCACACTTCCTACCGATCAAAGAAACAGACAAGATGGAGAAACTTACCAGAACTTACATTAGGGAGATTGTAAGGCTGCACGGTGTTCCTTTATCTATCATCTCAGACCGAGATAGTAGATTCACTTCGAGGTTCTGGCAGTCATTACAAAGATCCCTAGGAACTAGGCTGGATATGAGTACAACCTACCATCCACAGACCGACGGGCAAAGTGAGAGAACTATCCAAACCTTAGAAGATATGTTGCGTACCTGTGTGATTGACTTTGGAAAAGCTTGGGATATCCATTTACCCCTTGTTGAATTTTCCTACAACAACAGTTATCATACGAGCATAAAGGCAGCTCCATTTGAGGCCCTCTATGGCCGAAAGTGCAGATCCCCTCTGTGCTGGGCTGAAGTGGGTGATACCCAGTTAGCTAAGGGATGACTTCCCGAAAGCACTCTCACGGGTCCGAAGATCATTCGGGAAATGACAGAGAAGATCGTTCAAATTCGTGAACGACTGAAAGCCTCTAGAGACCGACAGAAAAGCTACGCTGACAAGCGTAGGAAACCATTGGAGTTCCAGGTGGGTGACCGAGTCCTACTGAAGGTCTCACCCTGGAAGGGCTTAATACGCTTTGGAAAGCGTGGGAAGCTCAATCCAAGATACATAGGGCCTTTCGAGATTCTCGCAAGAATCGGCCCTGTGGCTTACAAGCTCAATCTACCGCAAGAAATCAGTAACGTACATCCTACCTTCCACGTGTCAAACTTGAAAAAGTGTCTATCCGATGAGACTCTTGTTATTCCAATCGACGAGATCCAGATCAACGAGAGCCTCAACTTCGTGGAGGAACCAGTAGAGATCATGGACCGAGAGGTCAAGCATACAAAGCAGAGTCGTATCCCGATAGTGAAGGTGCGCTGGAACACAAAGCGTGGACCAGAATTCACTTGGGAACGTGAGGATCAGATGAAACTGAAATACCCTCACCTCTTCTCTTAGTTATTTGTAATTTCTTATTTGCTTAAATTCTAATTTCGGGACGAAATTCCTTCTAACAGGGGGATGATGTGACAACCCGAAATTTCCATTCTGTACAAACTATATCACTTTAATAAAAGTTATAGCAGTCACAGTTAATTTTCAAACTTTTTCATGTAAGTTTGAGTAATTCAGGGTTTACACTTCAGGAAATATCAGGAGAGTGGGTCCACTGGGTTTTGTGCAACACTATTATTCCAACACTCTATTATATTAGAGATCATTTCAGGAATAAAAATATTTTCTGCCAAAACTATCTCAGGACTATAAATAGATTTCTAAACCAAATTCATTCATTATTCACATTTCCAACTAGAGAAAAGCCATTTTCTCTCTCACGGATCTTCGGGTTTTTATCGCAAATCGTGAGTACCTCTTTCTAGTAATGTTAGAAAGCTTAATATGTGTTTATAACATGATTTAGAAGGCTAAATCACTAGATCTAGGAGTTTACTCCCCAAGGTGTTCTTGGGCGGTAAACTCCCGAAACGAAGCCTAGACCGACCCTTGTGTTATGCAACTGCCTTAGACTCATATGTATGTGTGTTAGGGACAAGAAAACAACCAAAATCCACCCAAGTTTGGGAGTTCACGACCCAAGAGTTTCTTAGGCCGTAAACTCCAATTTCAAGAACAAAATGGTACTTTTAAGGCTCTTAAAGCCTTAGACATTTACCTAGACTTGTTCCCAATAAATCAAGGGCATTAAACACATGAGAATCACCTTTCAAATTGAGTTTACGGCCATGACATGGTTCATGGGCCGTAAACTCCTTAAAGGGGCACCAACGTGTGCCTAATGCCTTCATATGCTTTAGATAAAAGTCTAGAACCTATCCTTCATATGCAAGAGACTTGAAAACAACAAAAACACCATTCCAAGGGAGTTTACGGCCGTAAACTCCAAAGGAAATGGCCTTAGGGCCGTAAACTCCTAAATGGAGTGTTTCTGGACCTTAAACCCTTCCAAGAATTTAACCACGAAGTTAGAATAATTCTAGGAATCATTTGGAACTTCAAAACACACAAAACACCCATGGTTGGGAGTTTATGGCCGTAAACTGAAGAGTTTACAACTATAAACTCCATGTGTGTTGGTATATAAGGAGTAAACTCATATATGGGATCCTTTGGAACCCTAAACACAAGTACCTTGTCCCACAATAGCTTAGATGCAATCCTTAGGGCTTAAAACACTTATATAAAGTGTTTATTATGTCTAGGATGTCTTAACTTTATCAATTAGTAATTTAAGACTAATTGAATGCATATATGTGTGATTATATGTCCATTAGGATCGTAGTGTGTGTACAAGTCCTCGCTTGACACCTAGCCATCCTATGTCGTTCAGTTCATCCCAATCACCAACTACAGGTGAGTTCATACCTCTTAATCAATGTTTTAAATGATTTTAAATGCCTTAATGGGGGGGATACAAGTAGAAAACAATATGTTATTAAATCAATCTTATGTATTTTATAACTGTGTTTTCACTCAGTAGATTTCACATATTTCAAAAGGTGTTACATGAAATGGTATTCTATCTTAAAATACCTTGATAACAAAAGTATTAGTTTTCAAATGTTTATTAAAATGACATCAAGTCATTCTTAATTATTGTTCAAAACTCCTAGATATCTTGAAAAACCATTCTTGTTGCTTGTTTATTATATTACACTGTTGTGATACTGTACATGACGTCCTCCACCCCTGAACGTTTCCGCCGTTCGTGGTTTTGGGGTGTGACAGATTGGTATCAGAGCTTTGTTTTGTTGGGTTTTGAGCATTCTAACACTTCCTAAGTGTACATGCAACCCTAAATACCTTGGATCTATGTTTTCTCTATTATACATGCAAATAAGAACTTCCAAGGTATTATCCTAATCTAGCATACAAAACAATAATGTAACAAGATAGAATACATACCTCTTGATGTAGAAAGTCTTCATGAAGCTTGAGTGCTTAGTGCCCCAAGTGTGACACCTCAAATGGAATCACAATCATCAAAACACTTAGAATGACTTGAGAGAATTCTACACTCACCAAAATCGGCTAGCCCTTTCTTGAATACTACTAGTGGCCGATTTTTCCTCAATAATAAGATGCTTATATAGTTACACAATTAGGGTAAACTCTTAATTGTCATGGCTTTCCATTTCCTTGGATCCATGGGTACAAATACACCATGGAGCATCCATGGACCATCCTATGGGTTTTAGCCCAACTTGATTATCCATGGAGCATTAGCCCACTATACAAGTATGGATGATTTACACAATCAACCCATATATTTAATTAGTCTTCTTTTGATCACTTAATTAATCCTAGATTAATTCTTGATCAATACTAGTTAAATAATCTTATTATTCTTATTATTAATATACTAGAACTTATAATATATTAATAACCATAAGTGTCTTATTTCTCTCATTCAAGTGCATGATGGTATGCAACCCAAATGGACCATGCCGGGTCGGGTCAAGTCTTACCAAATATAGTTATGGACTTAGACATTAATCCAACAGTCTCCCACTTGGATAAGTCTAAAACTATTATTGCGTATGACTTCAGGAACCAACCGGCAATCGTAGCTCTCAAAAGCTTCTGTCGAACTCTGACCTTGTAGATGAACTCTGACCTTTGTCAGTGACTTGTCCATTAGATAAGGGATCATATATTCCTCCATTCTAGATATCATATGGACTGAGACATGGATTATAATCATTCTCTCTGTCCATTTGTTGTTTCCCGATTTCCGATTTATGACAACTGACTAATTGAACAAATCAAATCAGTCCTGGCCCGGCCGAGCACTTCCATTTGTCATCATCAAATCATCGAGGGGCCCACAGATATCGCTTTTATCCCGAAGGTAAAAGGAACGGATAAACTTCGACTCATATGGCTTGTTCTACTACTTGTTGAATCATACACAAAGGCACGTTTTATAGCACCGAGTTACCAAATGCGTTTTCGTGCTATCAATGTACTATCAACTCATAGTAACAACTCATATCTCTAGGTTTGAAGAATATAAGATATTATCGTCTCATGATCACTCGTGATAAAATCCATGAATTGATTCCAATGAGCGCGGGTTGAATCCAATACTCAGAACTTATGAGCACTCATGATTGTTGTAGCCTTGTCCAACACCTTAGACCTCTACAAACCATCATGACAGTCTTAATTCATATCTACTTCCAAAATATGACCGACTGTGGATGGTTTGAATAAATTAGTCATTCCGGAAGAATAACCCAGTTTATTCGGGAAGTCAAAACATGCAAAGTGAAACACAATAATAATTGAATCCAATATGGTATCAACCCTTTGAACATAAATAAAACACCTTTTATTTATCACCATATGATTACACATTATTCATTGTACACTGTTTCAGCTATCAACTTTATTCTTGAATTTAAAACAATAGTTGTCCCATGCTCCAAGCATGTACACTATGTTTTCTTAAACACTAGTCATGCCACACACCAAGTATGCATACTATGTTTGTCTATGATCTTTACTTTGTGAACTAGATCAATTGAACATAACTTCAATGATTCTCTTTTCACACTCCCAAATCCTTACTGCAAATGCGAGAATTCCAAATTCATGTCATTTACAGAAATCTGTTAGATTCTAAACTTATATGCATTGATCCTCTTGTAACGATTATGCACAAAGTCAGAAAGACTTGACAACAATCATTACAGAGTATTCCAAAGGAGATCAGCTCCTTGGAAACATCCTTCTTGCATTAAGTTTCCTAATCTTAAACAGATTGAAAATTCTAACTTTGAAACATTTCCAGATTCCATTTTGACTATCACTTCTGAACAAGAGTTGCCTCCTTACAGATTATGTCAATATGGTCCTTCCAGAATTATCACTATACTTCCAACTGTCCTTGAGCAACCAATCTTTGGTAAACCTTAGATTGTCCTCGACAATTGTTTAATCCTTTTAGTCATATCCAGTTCTAAACCTTTTCCCTTCTTAATGCCCCAGGCATTTGGAAAATTTTAGAACGGATGATTATAGCACATGTAATCGATCCTATATCCGAAGCATATGGGACACGATTCATGATGTCTCACATAAAGACTAAACCAGTCTTTTGCTATAACATTTCCATTTCAATTTGCCAAGTTCTCATAATTCAGATTATGAAAAGGGATGCCGTAATCATAATCGAATTTTAGAACGCAAATAATGGACTCATATATAGAATTTCCTTATGTTGAGCCATTCCAACATGAAATTCATATATATATATATATATATATATATATATATATATCCTTGACTAAATGATTAAAACCTCAGATCTAAACCTTATAGATTTGATATGAAGTATAATTTCCTCTCCCTTAATTATAGCAAAACAACTTTTTCCCAATTGAAATTTTTTGTTTTCTATAATTAACATTGCTAACTTGCAATACTTATCATAATTATCATGCTCCCACTAACATGATGATTATTAGCATAACACTTATGCTCCCACTAGCTTTGACATGTACTCAGAAATCAGCTGACTTTCTTACCAAAGTTCAGATTTCTGATACTAGATTGTTTTGATAAGTCTTTATCAAAATCATACACCTTCCCTTAGATAGCACACTTGTGTATCTAAACAATTATGAAGAGGGATGCCGTAATCATAATGTTTAGACCTTTTTGCCACTTCTCACAAGTCCGAATTAGTGTGCCGGTTAACCACACGCGCTCCACTAACGACTTTGAGAATGCAAATATCACAATTGCTATCTAGCTAAAATCTACTTAGTGAAAGTGTTTCCTCACCATCATTTTCATGAATCGGAGAGAAACCTTATGACACTTAGATTTATATGGTGTATGAGTTCTTATCCATGTGAATTGTCAAAATCATAGTCACAAGAAAAGGATAATGACAAATCCAAACTCATATGGACTGAACTCAATCTTAATTTCTTGCCACCTGGCAGCTCAAGGGCCTACCATTGCTTCCAAGTTGTTGTGCAACAAATTGAGAACTCTAAGAACTCATATGCAAAACCAACTTTAACTGGAATGGGCACAGAATATGTCAACACGATAGGTTATGAACCTCAAGTTGTGTGCTAGTGAAGAACTTTAGGTTTTATTCTTGATTAGTTCTTGAGACTTTCAAGACTTTTAAGACTCCCACTGACCTCTTGACCTATAAGACTCCCTTGTCAAATATCCAAGAGATAGTGTGCATTCTAATCAAGACAAACACTTCACACAATTGGCCTAAGTTGGTCTTTGTTATCCAAAACATCACAACTTACCAATTTCAAATGTACAAGAGTAGAAAACTTTTACTCTTACATTTGACAAGTGTTTTAAACCTTCTTTAAGACATGTCACTCAAATGACAATCTTGGAGTATGACTCTAAGACTTGTATTGGAACGAAGTATGACTCATCTTCTTGATTTAACCATTTCAACAATTCAAGTTCCTCTTCTTAGTCATAAGAATGCACTAAGATTTCCTTAGAGAACTAATTTTGATATGGTTTCTTAATCATTAAGATGATCTCAAAACTGATACTAAAGTACTCTCCCATCTTTTCAGATATGAGAAACTTTTATCCTTCTGCCTAATTTGATTCTTCTTAACGATCTTTAGTGGTGGACTTAATCAGTGCACAAGAATGTGTACTCGATCCCTAAGTCCTTTACTTGACTCACACATCCATGTGAACAAGTAATTAGTCTTAATTTTCCAAAACTTGAAAGTTCTCATTCATCATGCTATACAACTTGCATGATTCCAAGTTCCGGTCCAATTGAACCTTGGATGATGAGAATCTTTCCTTATTTGGTAAATTTAGACATTACCACAAATGAAAGAATCAATTTCATATTTCCACTCTTGCTCTTAACGGAATTATATAAGCAACAATTTTTCCTCAAATGCCATTGTAAGGATATTTTAAAATAAATAAAATCAAAAAATTTTCTTTTATTTTAAAACTTTGCGGAAAAACTATCCTTACAATCCATATGAAAACTTGTTGTTATCTATTCCTAAGCAATATCTCATAACTCCTAAGAAGTAGCTCAAGAATCCGATTTTTCAAACTATGCGATAGAAATCCATCTATGCGATCAGATTCAACATATTCTTCCTTTAAGTTTCTTCACATTCCTTTGATTCTTAAACCATCACCATGCGACCCGGTCACATCATGTATCAAGAATCTCAGAATATAAACTTAACAGAGTTAGATAGTGGATTTTACCTGAAGTAGAGTCAAACTTATTGACTTTAACATCCTTAGGTAAATTTGGCAGCTTCGCAACCAATGCCCCTTCCTTTGGCAATATAAACATATGGACCCTTTGATAAAGGTACACGGGACTATCACAGACTTAGCTTTTCTCTTTACCATTTGGTCAACCGAGTTGACTATGGCCGATCCCTTTCCACTGGGAAGAGAGAGCTTTACTAGATATCCAATGTCATCATTGTCAATGTCCATAAAGATTTAGGAAGTTGATCTTAGCAAATAGATAAGATCATTAAGGGTCTTGTCATAGTCTGTTTCATAGGTGTCCCAAAGGAACTCACTATGTGACTTAGAAAGTGATTGAACCACCAACTTTCTCAAGACTTTGACACCCAACTCTCCCGGCTTGTCAATATGTGACTACATCTCCAAGATGTGATCACACCTAGACATTGCCTTGCCAATAGGGCTTAAGTGACCTTAAACTTTTCAAGAACTTGTGGGTTAGGGAGAATAGTTGGAGGAGGAGAAAGAAGTATGATATCCATGGGGCATCATCTTCATTAAGAAACCTTGTTTCAAAAGATTTGGGAAGATCATATATGTCTAAACCAGACATCTTTTGGGAGATATTCAAGATAGTTGATTTTAAAGTCCTTAATATGACACCCAATATGAAATATTAAGGCTAGGACCCAACAAACTATTTTATAACTCAGAAGAGGGATGCCGTAATCCAAGCTATAAAATATTTGAAGGTAGGTGAATGACGATTCACCAATTTCCACCAAGATAAACGAAATGTATTATTAGGTTTTAATTGGTTTTGAAACTCCTAGATCTTTGAGATTCATTGAACTGTTCAAAGGCATGTTTCAATCTCGAGTGTGCCCTTCAGGTTTTGTGACTGGGATGCCGAGGATCACAAAACAAGGTGTGAAGTAACCATGCAAATCACTTGGTACCCTTAATAAATTACCCCTCAATCGATGTGCCGGTTAACCACACACGCTCCATCGATACTATGATAAATATTAAGTCACCCTTTACCTACCTTGTTAAGTCCAAGTTAGTGTGCCGGTTAACCACACACGCTCCACTAACGACTTAGACAAAGTGTAAAGTGTAATTTCATGGGTTAGCACCTTATTCACATTTTTCCTAAGTAACTAAGATTGGGTATTATTAAAAGTTTAGTTACTTAGTATTTTCATTAATACTTTTAATGAAGGGAGAATTATAGTCCTGTCAAACCCGTTCGGCTAACGACCCTCCACCGGTCAAGCAAGCGGTGGGTGAGAGTGGACACCCATTAAGTTGCCATTTTATAGGCAACAACCTTATACCCACCTTATAGACCGGCTTCGTGAATGAGGCGTACTAGCGGTAAGACTGACTTTACTCTTATACATATATATATATATATTATTAACTTATAATATTATAAAGTATAAGGGTTGAATTTTAACTTTTAAAATTCTAAGGGCTAACTTGGAATTAAAGTATTCATTAGAGAAAACTTTACAAATTCCAAAACTTGAGGGCAAGTTTTGAAACTATTCAAAACTAATTAATTCCATAACTTATGTGTTTAAAGTAGTTTTAATCCAAAAACTCTTCAAGTTCCATAACTTGAGGACAAGTTATGGAAGACTTTAAACTAATAAAAGAATTAACTTTTCTTTATTTTATAACTTATGGAATTAATTAAGGTTACACCTTTTTTTATTTTATTTTTATTTTATTAAATGAAGAGACTCTTGGTCCTCCATAACTTGAGGACAAGTTATGGAGTCATAAAACCATTTAATTAGAACTAGACTCTTCATTTTGTAACCTTTGCCAATTTTTATGAGTTTTATGATTCTTAAATGTGACTTTTCATATAACTTGAGGACAAGTTACAAAAACACATTTTTGAATCAATTCTTAGATTAATTTGGATTAAAACCAACTATCACATAATTTTTCATCATTAATCCAAATTCACTCATAAAACAAGATAACACAAAAAAACTTTTGGTGATCCATAACTTATTCTTAAGTTATGGAATCCTTTAAAACATTAACACCAAATTTTGTAACTCCAAAAAAAACTTTGAATCAATTTTTTTTTAAAACCTTTTCATATCCATAACTTATGGAGGTTTCAAAAAAAAAAACTTTTTAGATCAAACTTTTAAAACTAATAAAATAATCATATTATTTTATCTTTTATTAAATTTGACCTAATTCAACTCATAAAGCAAATTATTCAAATTTTACAAATAATTAGTTTTTCACAAGAACAAGTAATTATCTTAAAATTTGACAAACTTCATGGTTTTTTTTTTTCAACTTTGAAAATAAAATATTTGCATCAATATAACAGAAAACAACCCGTGGCTCTGATACCACTGTTGGGTTTTGAGCATTCTAACACTTCCTAAGTGTACATGCAACCCTAAATACCTTGGATCTATGTTTTCTCTATTATACATGCAAATAAGAACTTCCAAGGTATTATCCTAATCTAGCATACAAAACAATAATGTAACAAGATAGAATACATACCTCTTGATGTAGAAAGTCTTCATGAAGCTTGAGTGCTTAGTGCCCCAAGTGTGACACCTCAAATGGAATCACAATCATCAAAACACTTAGAATGACTTGAGAGAATTCTACACTCACCAAAATCGGCTAGCCCTTTCTTGAATACTACTAGTGGCCGATTTTTCCTCAATAATAAGATGCTTATATAGTTACACAATTAGGGTAAACTCTTAATTGTCATGGCTTTCCATTTCCTTGGATCCATGGGTACAAATACACCATGGAGCATCCATGGACCATCCTATGGGTTTTAGCCCAACTTGATTATCCATGGAGCATTAGCCCACTATACAAGTATGGATGATTTACACAATCAACCCATATATTTAATTAGTCTTCTTTTGATCACTTAATTAATCCTAGATTAATTCTTGATCAATACTAATTAAATAATCTTATTATTCTTATTATTAATATACTAGAACTTATAATATATTAATAACCATAAGTGTCTTATTTCTCTCATTCAAGTGCATGATGGTATGCAACCCAAATGGACCATGCCGGGTCGGGTCAAGTCTTACCAAATATAGTTATGGACTTAGACATTAATCCAACATGTTTATAGTGAATATAGTTTATCAACACATAAAAGATATACTAACTATAAATACACCGGGATTAAAACACTCTGTCTCAGAGTTATACTTTTAAATAATAAAATATTTAAGTAAGTATACGTGCCTGCATTCATACTAAAATCAGTGTCACAATGAAAAGAACAAAAGTATTACGATTATTGAATATCACAAGTAAGCCTCGGGATATATGGTCAGTCTTGGAAATGGCATTGCCTGATCAACTATGCTGGTCCGAGGAGTGATTAGCATATGCCCAAGAATCGTTGTGACATGGCAACAAGTCTAAAAACTTACCAACACAACCATAAAGAAATACCATATGGGTATTTGATCTTACTGTAATTAGCTTAGTTAGTTAGTCTATTTTAGCTATTTCTTATATCCCTTTTCTCGCATAGATTAAAATGGCTGGATTTCACCATGGCGATCCGTACTTCCCAAACCAAGGCAATGCTGGTTGGTTAGAGGCAGAACCAGAAGATGATCACCCAATCCCTTTAGATAATCACCATGCTGAAGGTTTTTCTGATAGTTCTGACTCAGAGCCAGAACTCAACAACCTACCCCCAGGTGCTCAAAACCCAAACCTGAACCCCCGCCCTGTGTTTCAAGTACCCACACCTCTGTGGCCACTAACTTGAATACATGGAGTCATGAACAGGGTCAGCCCATTCCTTACAATGGAGACCGAAGTTTCTACAACCTCACTGAAGGAGGTTCTGCTGATAGAGTCCTACCAATCATGGTGCGTAGGATTTCTCGGAACTCGATAATGGCTTAGGCGACTATCAATCAAGTCTTGGAAGTTGAAGCCAACTCTGGTGTTAACACTGTCCACATTCGCCAACTAGAGTCTGCTCATGAAAGGACTCTGGTCCGCAATGCAAATCTGCAGAGGGAACTTGCTGAAACCCAAGCTGAAGTTAGAGAACTTCGAGCTCAGCAAGCAAGGTCGGACAGGCGTATAAGGGACATTGAACGTCTACTGTCAGGATCAAGGACTCATGCTAGCAGTTCTCGTCGCCGATAGAATATCATCAACTCATCTTTTGGATATAACCTAGTTTATGTAAAACTTTGGTCTAATTTCCTATCTGTATAAATCATAGACCTGTTAGGTCTTGATCTAGTCTTAATTCTGTCAAAATTTTCCATCTTGGTTGATGTAAGGCCTACTTCTAGGCCATGTTCCCGAACTTGTTACATCTGTAATTCCAGTATTATTGACAGATAACTAGTCTTATGGAAAGTATTATCCAAATGCTATCTTCTTCATTTAGTCATACTATTCCTTCTGTTGTTGGGCTATGGGGATTTAGTCCATATGACACATTCATTAATCATTTATTCTTATCCATGTCGTCATCTTTTAAACGTACAGTTAAAGATGCCGCCACGCAGAAGTACAAGACGTAACACAAACAACGAAGCACCGATACCACCACCTCCACCACCACCTGTACCTCTTCAACCTCCAAATCCTTTCGATGCCAATATGTTCCAGGCAGCTTTCACACCAGCAGTTGCAGCTGCTGTGTCAGCAATCAACGCTCCTGCCCCTAGTGGATCAGGAACAGGTGCACCACCCTTGAACCATGGCGAAATCCATGGACACCGTCGAGAATGCACTTACAAGGACTTCACTAACGCCAAACCCCGCAGCTTCAATGGAACTGGGGGTGTTATGGTGTTGAGACAATTGATTGAGAAGATGGAATCTGTCTTTGAAATCTATGCTTGCTAGGAGGGCAACAAGGTCAAGTTTGCAGCTTGTACCTTCTCTGACAGAGCACTAACATGGTAGAACAGCCATGTTAACTATCTGACTTTGGTGGTGGCGTATTCCATTGGCTGGGAAAAGTTAAAGGACATGCTGATGAAAGAATATTGTCCTCGAGGCGAAGTACAAAAACTTGAGCAGGAATTCTGGGGTCTACAAATGGTTGGATCCGACATCACGACCTACACAAATAGGTTCTGTGATCTGGCAAACTTATGCCCTGACATGGTTGCTCTCCAGAGCAAAAAGATAGAGAGGTATATCTGGGGACTGTCACCCCAGATCCAGTCAAGTGTGATAGCTTCCAGGCTTATTACTTTTGATAGCGCCAAGGAGCTAGCACAATCTCTCATAGATCACAGGAAACCTCAGAACACATCAATCCCTATACCCGCACCACAAAAGTCTAACCCCGACCGCAACAGGAAGGGGTGGAATAAGAGGAAAAGAGGGGCGTCGCAAGGATCCTCCAAGAAACAACAACTTGTGGCGATCAATGCTGCCACAGTTACTCCCATCATCCATGCGAACCTCTTACCAGCAAGAACATATGCTGGAACTCTCCCGAAGTGCACCAAGTGCAACTTCCACCACCACAGACCTTGCAAGGAGATGCAGTGCTCTAACTGCAACAGGAAGGGACACACAGTCCGTTTCTACAAGACTCCAACAGCTCAGGCCGCCCAGGTTCCAAATGCCGGTATGGGCCAAGCTTGCTACGGTTGTGGCGAAGTGGGCCACTACAAGAGGAACTGCCCTAAAGCAGGAATGGCTGGAGGGGTAGGAAGAGTTATGGCACTAGGCCACGAGGAAGCAGTAGCTGATCCTATGATGGTTACTGGTACGTTCCTCCTCGATAACTCATATGCTTGCATACTTTTCGATAGTAGAGCCGAGAGAAGTTTTGTAAATCACAAATTTGCACACCTGCTTAAACAAAAACCATGTGCATTAGATAATTCATTCACAGTAGAAATAGCTAATGGGAAAACAGAGAGTACAAACTGCATATACGTAGGATGTATCTTAACATTAGATGGCCATACTTTCAAGATAGATCTCATGCCAGTCCCAATTAAATGTTTCGACGTTATCATCGGTATGGATTGGTTGAGTCTTCTTCGTGCCGACATTATGTGCTTCGAAAAAGCAGTTCGTCTTAACCTTCCTAACAACGAAACCTTAGTTATCTACGACGACAAACCTAGTACGAGCCTTCGCATCATTTCGTGCATTCAAGCCCAGAAGTTCTTGCGGAAGGAGTACCACGCATTTCTCGCACACGTCGTCAATACCAGTCAAGAACTGAAAGACATCCAGAAAATCCCAGGAGTATGCGACTTTCCCGACATATTCCCAGAAGAACTTCCCGGTTTACCACCACAACGCCAAGTCGAATTCAGAATTGACTTAGTGCCAGGGGCTACCCCCGTAGCCAAATCTCCTTATCGTCTGGCACCGGCTGAAATGCAGGAATTTTCCAGTCAACTTAACGAACTTCTCAAGAAGGGATTCATTCAACCAAGCTTCTCACCATGGGGAGCACTGGTCTTGTTCGTCAAGAAGAAAGATGGATCGTTTCGCATGTGCATTGACTATAGAGAACTCAACAAACTTACCATTAAAAATCATTATCCCTTGCCCCGCATTGATGATTTATTTGATCAACTTCAAGGAGCCAACTACTTCTCGAAGATAGATTTGCGATCCGGATATCACCAACTACAAGTGTTAGAGGAGGATGTTCCCAAGACAGCCTTCCGAACTCGTTACGGGCACTACGAGTTTGTAGTGATGCCGTTCAGATTAACTAACGCATCCGCAGTATTCATGGATCTGATGAATAGGGTGTGTCGTGCTTACTTGAATCAGTTCGTCATCATCTTCATTGATGACATACTCATCTACTCTCTAAGTAAGGAGAAGCATAGTCGACATCTCCGTAAAATCTTAGAAAAATTGAGATCGGAGAAGCTCTACGCGAAGTTCTCAAAGTGCGAATTTTGGATTCACGAGTCGAATTCTTGGGCCATGTAGTTAGCGAAGAAGGTATACACGTGGAACCTTCCAAAATTAAAGTCATCGAGAACTGGTCACCACCAAAGACACCTACTGAAATTCGTCAATTTCTAGGTCTAGCTGGCTACTATCGCAGGTTCATTCAGAACTTCTCCAGCATAGCGAAACCTCTTACAACCCTGACCCAGAAATGCGTGGCCTTTGACTGGGAAGAGAAATAGGAAAGAGCGTTCCAAACGCTCAAACGAGCCTCGTGCACCGCCCCGATACTATCCCTTCCTGAAGGGATAGAAGACTTCATTGTCTATTGCGATGCATCCAATCAAGGACTCGGATGTGTTCTGATGCAGCGAGGTAAAGTCATAGCCTATGTCTCGAGACAGCTGAAGACACATGAGGTTAACTACACAACCCACGATCTTGAATTAGGAGCAGTTGTGTTTGCTCTGAAGATCTGGCGACATTACCTGTACGGTACAAAAAGCACGATCTTTACAGACCATAAGAGTCTACAACACATTTTCGTTCAGAAAGAGCTCAACATGAGACAACGACGGTGGGTCGAGCTACTTAGTGATTACGAATGCGAAATTCGTTATCATCCGGGTAAAGCCAATGTAGTAGCCGACGCCCTAAGTCGGAAGGAATATACTGACCGTAGAGTCAAATCTTTGACTCTAACTATCCATTCACGCTTGTCCACGAAAATAAAGGAGGCTCAGCTCGACGCTTTGAAACCTGAAAACGTGGCCGGTGAATCCCTTAGAGGGATGGATAAGAACTTGGAAGTCAAGGGTGGCGGAGCCTTATACCTCATGGATCGGATCTGGACACCGAAACACGGTGGCTTCAGAGACTTGGTCATGACCGAAGCTCACAACACTCGTTATTCCGTCCACCCGGGTTCAGATAAGATGTATCTGGATCTTAAAAAGTTATACTTGTGGCCTAACATGAAAGCAGATATTGCTACCTTCGTGAGTAAATGCCTTACTTGCGCAAAGGTCAAGGTCGAATACCAGAAACCCTACGGTATTCTACAACAACCGGAGATACCAGAATGGAAGTGGGAGCGGATCACTATGGACTTCATAACCAAGTTGCCCAAGACGACGGGTGGACTTGATTCCATATGGGTCATCGTCGATAGACTGACCAAGTCTGCACACTTCCTACCGATCAAAGAAACAGACAAGATGGAGAAACTTACCAGAACTTACATTAGGGAGATTGTAAGGCTGAACGGTGTTCCTTTATCTATCATCTCAGACCGAGATAGTAGATTCACTTCGAGGTTATGGCAGTCATTACAAAGTTCCCTAGGAACTAGGCTGGATATGAGTACAACCTACCATCCATAGACCGACGGCCAAAGTCAGAGAACTATCCAAACCTTAGAAGATATGTTGCGTACCTGTGTGATTGACTTTGGAAAAGCTTGGGATATCCATTTACCCCTTGTTGAATTTTCCTACAACAACAGTCATCATACGAGCATAAAGGCAGCTCCATTTGAGGCCCTCTATGGCCGAAAGTGCAGATCCCCTCTGTGCTGGGCTGAAGTGGGTGATACCCAGTTAGCTAAGGGATGAGTTCCCGAAAGCACTCTCACGGGTCCGGAGATCATTCGGGAAACGACATAGAAGATCATTCAAATTTGTGAACGATTAAAAGCCTCTAGAGACCGACAGAAAAGCTACGCTGACAAGCGTATGAAACCATTGGAGTTCTAGGTGGGCGACTGTGTCCTACTGAAGGTCTCACCCTGGAAGGGCTTAATACTCTTTGGAAAGCGTGGGAAGCTCAATCCAAGATACATAGGGCCTTTCGAGATTCTCACAAGAATCGGCCCTGTGGCTTACAAGCTCAATCTACCGAAAGAACTCAGTAATGTACAACCTACCTTCCACGTGTCGAACTTGAAAAAGTGTCTATCCGACGAGACTCTTGTTATTCCACTCGACGAGATCGAGATCAACGAGAGCCTCAACTTCATGGAGGAACCAGTAGAGATCATGGACCGAGAGGTCAAGCAAACAAAGCAGAGCCGTATCCCGATAGTGAAGGTGCGCTGGAACGCAAAGCGTGGACCGGAATTCACTTGGGAACGTGAGGATCAGATGAAACTGAAACACCCTCACCTTTTTGCATAGTTATTTGTAATTTCTTACTTGCTTAAATTCTAATTTTGGGACGAAATTCCTTCTAACGGGGGGATGATGTGACAACCCAAAATTTCCATTCTGTACAAACTATATCACTTCAATAGAAGTTATAGCAGTCACAGTTAATTTTCAGACTTTTTCGCGTAAGTTTGAGTAATTCAGGGTTTACACTTCAGGAAATATCAGGAGAGTGGGTGCACTAGGGTTTTGTGCAACACTGTTATTCCATCACTCTATTATATTAGAGATCATTTCAGGAATAAAAATATTTTCTGCCGAAATATCTCAGGACTATAAATAGAATTCTAAACCAAATTCATTCATTATTCACATTTCCAACTAGAGAAAAGCCATTTTCTCTCTCACGGATCTTTGGGTTTTTATACCAAAATGTGAGTAACTCTTTCTAGTAGTGTTAGAATGCTTATTATGTGCTTATAACATGATTTAGATGGCTAAATCATTAGATCTAGGAGTTTACTCCCCAAGGTGTTCTTGGGCGGTAAACTCTCGAAACGAAGCCAAAACCGACTCTTGTGTTATACAACTGCCTTAGACTAAATTGTAGGTGTATTAAGGACAAGAAAACCAATCAAAATCCACCCAAGTTTGGGAGTTTACGGCCCAAGAATATCATAGGTCGTAAACTCCAAAAATCAAACTCAAATGGTACTTTTAAGGCTCCTAAAGCCTTAGACAATTACCTAGACTTGTTCCCATTAAATCAAGGGCTTGAACCACATCAAAATCACTTAACAAAGTGAGTTTACGACCAAGACATGGTTCTTGGGCCGTAAACTCCTAAAAAGGGCACCAAGGTGTGCCTAATGCCTTCATATGCTAGGAATAAAAGTCTAGAACCTATACCACAAGTGCAAGAGGCTTGAAAGCATCAAAAACACACCATACTTACAGTTTACGGCCATAAATTCTAAGGGGAATGGCCTCAGGGCCGTAAACTCCTAATTGGAGTATTTCTAGACCTTAAACTCTTCCAAGGATTTAACCACCAAGTTAGAATAATTCTAGGAATCATTTGGGACTTCAAAAAAACACCAAACCCCCAAGGTTGGGAGTTTACGGCCGTAAACTCAAGAGTTTACAACCGTAAACTCCATGTGTGATGGTTTATGGGGAGTAAACTCACATGTAGGGTCCTTTGGAACCCTAAACACAAATACCTTGTCCCACAATAGCTTAGATGCAATCCTTAAGGCTTAAAACACTTATGTAAAGTGTTTATTATGTCTAGGATGTCTTAACATTATCAATTAGTGATTTGAGTCTAATTGAGTGCATATATGTGTGATTATATGTTCATTAGGAGCATAGTGTGTGTACAAGTCCTCGCTTGACACCTAGCCATCCTATACCGTTCAGTTCATCCCAATCACCAACTATAGGTGAGTTCATACCCCTTAATCAATGTTTTAATTGATTTTAAATGCTTTAATGGGGGGAATACAAGTGGAAAACAGTATGTTATTAAATCAATCTTATGTATTTTATAACTGTGTTTTCACTCAGTAGATTTCACATATTTCAAAAGGTGTCACATGAAAAGGTTTTCTATCTTAAAATACTTTGATAACAAAAGTATTAGTTTTGAAATGTTTAATGACATCAAGTCACTCTAAATTATTGTTCAAAACTCCTATATATCTTACAAAACCATTATTTTACCTTCTTGAATCAAACTATACTTATGCACATATGTTCATTTATATGTTAGAGATTATAGTTTTCATCCTTCGTTCAGTTTCCCGCACCCTGGTGTATCGAGGGTGCATAAATCTACTTGAACAACCACATACTTTCCAGTTAATTATCATAGGGATAGTTTGAAGAAACAAAACATTATTCCACTTACAAGGAATCACACAAGAGTCAGTTCATTCATGAGTCCATGCCAGTACATTACCTGATACATCAGTACAATTACAGTTGATTACATGATACCTGAGTACGTTTACATATACTTACTTGATACATGATTACGCTTACATGAACACATTACATGAATACCATACAGGAACACTGTTACTTAGGTGCATTATCCTGTATTTATTTACCTGGATACTCGTACTTAGAATTACGAGGATGATTTATTAGTATTTACTGTGTAAATTATCTTTCCCGTCCCAGTTCAATAGGATGATTTGGCGGGACTTACCATTCCGAACCCCACTGATTAGCACCAGTGGTCGATGAATGTCTACGGATGTTTAAGGTTGTTACTTACTTAGTAGTCAGTGACGGGACTAACCATCCCTCTGTCCAACTGTTGCAACAGTGGATGAGATGTGAATCTTCGGAGGATCATTAGGTTGACGATCTGTATTAAGAGATCGATACGGGGACTAACCCTCCCTCCACCCTGCTGCCGCTACAGAGGATGTGGGGACATTCTTCGGATGTCCATAGGGTCTATCTTTCGCTTCGGCGATGTCGTGTTTGCCCTGGTAACCCAAGACAATAACACTTACATGATTATATTTTCCTGTTTACTTTATTTTGTGATACTTTCACATAAACGAGGAGTTAGACTAAGTACTCTAGTACTAGTCAATAGAAAGGAAAAGCTATCATATTACTTACAAAACATTCGGGTCTTGGTAGAAGACTACAATTCATACTGATAGAACATTCAGGTCTTGGTAGAAGACTACATAGTCATAACAAAACATTCGGGTCTTGGTAGAAGACTACACTTCATACTTATAGAAAATAAGGGTTTTTCTAGGGTTTTTCATACTTACATCAACATTTTCACTTAAAGGTTTACATGGGCTTCATGATAGATTTTCATAAGCATGACAATGACACTTAAATACTTATGAATTCACCAGCTTTAAAGCTGATACTTGCTTTCAAAATAACTTGTATTCTCAGGTCAACAGTAGGCATCTACGATGGCCAGGTTTTGAGAAGACGGAGCAGACAAGACTTGTCTTCTATTTTGATTGTATATTTATGGTGTCTTACTACAATGAAAGAACACACATGTATTAAAATTCAACTTGTAATGCAATGGTTGATGTTGTTGCTTGTTTATTATATTACACTGTTGTGATACTGTACATGACGTCCTCCACCCCTGAACGATTCCGCCGTTCGTGGTTTTGGGGTGTGACACATGCCATAAAGATTAGATATTCCTTTGAGTAATAGAATCAACCTTATAATGGTTAGAATCAAACGAGAGTTGCACAATAGAGTAAATACCATCGCTCTAAGATTATTAAGCCATTGCAGCATGTGATTTGACATATTCACTTAATAGTTAAATCACTTCATTAAGAGTTCCACAAAGCACAAAGCAAGCAACATTCGTGCAGTAACACTTCAAGCCACATAACAAACAAAGGACATCCTAATCTCACTTACTATTATCTATGCTAGGAAACTCCACTCTCAGTGTCGGTTGCCTTATGCATGCAAATTATACACAATACAGAATCAAATAGACTGTCGAATTAAAGATTCTAACCTAGGACCACAACCAGACAAGGAACATGAAATAAGGCCAAACCAATCATTCTAAGGCTATATGATCGTAACTGTATATAATTTTGAATGCCTACACTTAGTAATTACTAATAACAATACATATTCCCAATCTAGCATAACATCGAATGCTTCCTAGGCTACAAGGCATAACATATCAGGAAATCTATCATGCAATTCCTGAAAGTCTCCATAGCCTTATCCAAGCATGCAAACATTCATATCATATAACATATCAACACTTATGGGTATTCTGGAAATCACTTACTTGAGCTCGGCAGATTGCACACATCACACCCTTTTTTTCCTTATGAAAATCTTTTCAAAAACGTAATTTTTGTAGAAAAATCTTTTTAGAAACTTATTTTCATTCAAAAGATTACCAATTCCTTAGTTTGAGTTCAGACATACCCGAGAGTGTGTCCAAATCCCTCAAACGAAGGCTCTGATACTAACTTGTAACATCCAAAAAATTATAAGGTAAGAATTTCATTTTTAATTCAACCTAAAACACCAATTATCTTCTTTCCAATCATTCAAAAGTATTTCAGAACAAAAACAGTTATCAGACTGCAACACCAAAATCATATAGTTTCGGAAACATGGGTGGATCCGCTGCAATCAAGTTCGACCCTTCCTTTTGAACTGGAAGTACCTGAAACCATTACCATAAAACTGTAAGCACAAAGCTTAGTGAGTTCCCGAAAGTACAACGTATCAGTCATATAACTAGGCTTAACCCTAAGGTATAATCCAACCCAATATACACATATAGGCCCCGCCCTAGGGTGTATTTCAACCCGATCTACACATATAGGCCCCACCCTGGGGCCTCGCACTGGGGTATCTTTCAAACCAATCATACAATATTAGGCCCCACCCTAAGGTCTATTTCAACCTGAACATAAAATAGTGCCCCCCACCCCCCGCTCTGGGGTCTATTTCAACCCTGCATACAATCATATATAAGCCACATAGCATATATCATCCTAAATAATACAATAATGGGTCGGCATTGGTTCCTTCGACCCATGGATACAGTAAAAAGACTCATCTCAATCCGAGATAACCGAAATACATGCGTTGCTGCTACCGAAATCCTCACACTAAACACATCTAAAATATCCCTAATCGATAACCTATTACAATTTCCCAAAATCCAAGGTCCCAAACCAAATTCTATACTTCTAATGGGTAAAAGACCATTTTACCCTTCTCATATCTGATCCAATAACCCATGGTCCAAACTCCAAAATACCTAAGGCCCAAAAGAAGACCTCACGAGTACACCCATCGTAGCCAACTCATACACCCCGCGTACAGCCCACTAAAGCACAACGTATAACTCGCTAAAGCTCAAGAACAAGGACTTCATACATTACTCTGAGCATCCACATACTTAAGCACCAACGTACTCATCAGATGGACAAAACTTCATGTTAAGCACCTAATGCTTAAGGCCAAAACGTCCAAAATCAATTCTAACTTCTTAATAAGGTCTAAATCCGTAAAGTTTCCAACTTTACTCCTTTTCATGTCTTAATGGGACCTAAAACCTATTTTTATCCATCTAAACCAATAATACAAACATCAACTTCAGCATGATTCATCAAAACCCTTCAAGATGATATTTTTATTGTTCCTAATAACTCCATAATGGATAAAGTTTCCAACTTTATCCATTAGAATGGTCCAACCAACCTATATCTAGTCCTTAAGACTCAAAGGGACAAAAAGTGCATCTTTTCCAATTTAATCCATTATGTTCAAGTCTCAAGATTTTAGATCTGAATCAATATTATGTTTAGATGGATAAAGTTACCAACTTTATCCATAACAAGGACTCAAACTGTCAAGATCTAGAATTTATGAACTAAAGTGACCAAAAGCTTATAACATTGAAGACTAGCTAGATCTATCAAATACACCATCAAGATTTAAACTTTATACCTCTAGAAGGAAGATCAAGGTGAACAAAGTCTGGATCTACAAGCTCCAATGCAACCAACACCTCTCCAATGAGCTCCTTCTTCTCCAAGATGCACAAAGAACACCCCAAAGCACTTTTAGCACCTTCTTCTTCTCCTTATCGTCTGGCACCGGCTGAAATGCAGGAACTTTCCAGTCAACTTAACGAACTTCCCAAGAAGTGATTCATTCGACCAAGCTTCTCACCATGGGGAGCACCGGTCTTGTTCGTCAAGAAGAAAGATGGATCGTTTCGCATGTGCATCGACTATAGAGAACTCAACAAACTTACCATTAAAAATCGTTATCCCTTGCCCCGCATTGACGATTTTTTTGATCAAATTCAAGGAGCCAACTACTTCTCGAAAATAGATCTGCGATCCGGATATCACCAACTACGAGTATTAGAGGAGGATGTTCCCAAGACAGCTTTCCGAACTCGTTATAGGCACTACGAGTTTGTAGTGATGCCATTCGGATTAACTAACGCGCCCGCAGTATTCATGGATGTGATGAATAGGGTGTGTCGTCCTTACTTGGATCAGTTTGTCATCGTCTTCATTGATGACATACTCATCTACTCTCGAAGTAAGGAGGAGCATGGTCGACATCTCCGTAAAATCTTAGAAACATTGCGATCGGAGAACCTCTACGCGAAGTTCTCGAAGTGCGAATTTTGGATTCGCGATTCGAATTCTTGGGCCATGTAGTTAGCGAACAAGGTATACATGTCGACCCTTCCAAAATTAAAGCCATTGAGAACTGGTCAACACCAAAGACACCTACTGAAATTCGTCAATTTCTAGGTCTAGCTGGCTACTATCGTATGTTCATTCAGAACTTCTCCAGCATAGCGAAACCTCTTAAAAACCCTGACCCAGCATAGCGAAACCTCTTAGCACCTTCTTCTTCTCCTTATTGTCTGGCACCGGCTGAAATGCAGGAACTTTCCAGTCAACTTAACGAACTTCTCAAGAAGTGATTCATTCGATCAAGCTTCTCACCATGGGGAGCACCGGTCTTGTTCGTCAAGAAGAAAGATGGATCGTTTCGCATGTGCATCGACTATAGAGAACTCAACAAACTTACCATTAAAAATCGTTATCCCTTGCCCCGCATTGACGATTTGTTTGATCAACTTCAAGGAGCCAACTACTTCTCGAAGATAGATCTGCGATCCGGATATCACCAACTACGAGTATTAGAGGAGGATGTTCCCAAGACAGCTTTCCGAACTCGTTATGGGCACTACGAGTTTGTAGTGATGCCATTCGGATTAACTAACGCGCCCGCAGTATTCATGGATGTGATGAATAGGGTGTGTCGTCCTTACTTGGATCAGTTCATCATCGTCTTCATTGATGACATACTCATCTACTCTCGAAGTAAGGAGGAGCATGGTCGACATCTCCGTAAAATCTTAGAAACATTGCGATCGGAGAAGCTCTACGCGAAGTTTTCGAAGTGCGAATTTTGGATTCGGCGAGTCGAATTCTTGGGCCATGTAGTTAGAGAAGAAGGTATACACGTGGACCCTTCCAAAATTAAAGCCATCGAGAACTGGTCAGCACCAAAGACACCTACTGAAATTCGTCAATTTCTAGGTCTAGCTGGCTACTATCGTAGGTTCATTCAGAACTTCTCCAGCATAGCGAAACCTCTTACAACCCTGACCCAGAAAGGCGTGGCCTTTGACTGGGAAGAGAAATAGGAAAGAGCGTTCCAAACGCTCAAACGAGCCTTGTGCACCGCCCCAATACTATCCCTTCCCGAAGAGATAGAAGACTTCATTGTCTATTGCGATGCATCCAATCAAGGACTCGGATGTGTTCTGATGCAGCGAGGTAAAGTCATAGCCTATGCCTCGAGACAGCTGAAGACACATGAGGTTAACTACACAACCCACGATCTTGAACTAGGAGCAGTTGTGTTTGCTCTGAAGATCTGGCGACATTACCTGTACGGTACAAAAAGCACGATCTTTACAGACCATAAGAGTCTACAACACATTTTCGTCCAGAAAGAGCTCAACATGAGACAACGACGGTGGGTCGAGCTACTTAGTGATTACGAATGTGCAATTCGTTATCATCCGGGTAAAGCCAATGTAGTAGCCGATGCCCTAAGTCGGAAGGAATATACTGGTCGTAGAGTCAAATCTTTGACTCTAACTATCCTTTCACACTTGTCCACGAAAATAAAGGAGGCTCAGCTCGACGATTTGAAACCTGAAAACGTGGCCGGTGAATCCCTTAGAGGGATGGATAAGAACTTGGAAGTCAAGGGTGGCGGAGCCTTATACCTCATGGATCGGATCTGGACATCGAAACACGGTGGCTTCAGAGACTTGGTCATGACCGAAGCTCACAACACTCGTTATTCCGTCCACCCGGGTTCAGATAAGATGTATCTGGATCTTAAAAAGTTATACTGGTGGCCTAACATGAAAGCAGATATTGCTACCTTCGTGAGTAAATGCCTTACTTGCACAAAGGTCAAGGTCGAATACCAGAAACCCTCCGGTCTTCTACAACAACCGGAGATACCAGAATGGAAGTGGGAGCGGATCACTATGGACTTCATAACCAAGTTGCCCAAGACGACGGGTGGACTTGATTCCATATGGGTCATCGTCGATAGACTGACCAAGTCTGCACACTTCCTACCGATAAAGAAACAGACAAGATGGAGAAACTTACCAGAACTAACATTAGGGAGATTGTAAGGCTGTACGGTGTTCCTTTATCTATCATCTCAGACCGAGATAGAAGATTCACTTCGAGGTTCTGGCAGTCATTACAAAGTTCCCTAGGAACTAGGCTGGATATGAGTACAACCTACCATCCACAGACCGACAGGTAAAGTCAGAGAACTATCAAACCTTAGAAGATATATTGCGTGCCTGTGTGATTGACTTTGGAAAAGCTTGGGATATCCATTTACCCCTTGTTGAATTTTCCTACAACAACAGTTATCATACGAGCTTAAAGGCAGCTCCATTTGAGGCCCTCTATGGCCGAAAGTGCAGATCCCCTCTGTGTTGGGCTGAAGTGGGTGATACCCAGTTAGCTAAGGGACGAGTTCCCAAAAGCACTCTCACGGGTCCGGAGATCATTCGGGAAATGACAGAGAAGATCGTTCAAATTTGTGAACGATTAAAAGCCTCTAGAGACTGACAGAAAAGCTATGCTGACAAGCGTATGAAACCGTTGGAGTTCCAAGTGGGCAACCGAGTCCTACTGAAGGTCTCACCCTGGAAGGGCTTAATACTCTTTGGAAAGCGTGGGAAGCTCAATCCAAGATACATAGGGCCTTTTGAGATTCTCGCAAGAATCAGCCCTGTGGCTTACAAGCTCAATCTACCGAAAGAACTCAGTAACGTACAACCTACCTTCCACGTGTCGAATTTGAAAAAGTGTCTATCCGACGAGACTCTTGTTATTCCACTCGACGAGATCGAGATCAACGAGAGCCTCCACTTCGTGGAGGAAGCAGTAGAGATCATGGACCAAGAGGTCAAGCAAACAAAGCAGATCCGTATCCCGATAGTGAAGGTGCGCTGGAACGCAAAGCGTGGACCGGAATTCACTTGGGAACGTGAGGATCAAATGAAACTAAAATACCCTCACCTTTTTGCTTAGTTATTTGTAATTTCTTACTTGCTTAAATTCTAATTTCGGGACGAAATTCCTTCTAACGGGGGGATGATGTGACAACCCGAAATTTCCATTATGTACAAACTATATCACTTCAATAGAAGTTATAGCAGTCACAGTTAATTTTCAGACTTTTTCGCGTAAGTTTGAGTAATTTAGGGTTTACACTTCAGGAAATATCAGGAGAGTGGGTGCACTAGGGTTTTGTGCAACACTGTTATTCCATCACTCTATTATATTAGAGATCATTTCAGGAATAAAAATATTTTCTGCCGAAATATCTCAGGACTATAAGTAGAATTCTGAACCAAATTCATTCATTATTCACATTTCCAACTAAAGAAAAGCCATTTTCTCTCTCACGGATCTTCGGGTTTTTATACCAAAACATGAGTAACTCATTCTAGTAGTGTTAGAATGCTTATTATGTGCTTATAACATGATTTAGATGGCTAAATCATTAGATCTAGGAGTTTACTCCCCAAGGTGTTCTTGGGCGGTAAACTCCCGAAACGAAGCCAAAACCGACCCTTGTGTTATACAACTACCTTAGACTAAATTGTAGGTGTATTAAGAACAAGAAAAACAATCAAAATCCACCCAAGTTTGGGAGTTTACGGCCCAAGAATATCATAGGCCGTAAACTCCAAAAATCAAACTCAAATGGTACTTTTAAGGCTCCTAAAGCCTTAGACAATTACCTAGACTTGTTCCCATTAAATCAAGGGCTTGAACCACATCAAAATCACTTAACAAAGTGAGTTTACGGCCAAGACATGGTTCTTGGGCCGTAAACTCCTAAAAAGGGCACCAAGGTGTGCCTAATGCCTTCATATGCTAGGAATAAAAGTCTAGAACCTATACCACAAGTGCAAGAGGCTTGAAAGCATCAAAAACACACCATACTTAGAGTTTACTGCCGTAAACTCTAAGGGGAATCGCCTCTGTGCCGTAAACTCCTAATTGGAGTATTTCTAGACCTTAAACACTTCCAAGGATTTAACCACCAAGTTAGAATAATTCTAGGAATCATTTGGGACTTCAAAACACACCAAACCCCCAAGGTTGGGAGTTTACGGCCGTAAGCTCAAGAGTTTACAACCGTAAACTCCATGTGTGATGCTTTATGGGAGTAAACTCACATGTAGGGTCCTTTGGAACCCTAAACACAAATACCTTGTCCCACAATAGCTTAGATGCAATCCTTAAGGCTTAAAACACTTATGTAAAGTGTTTATTATGTCTAGGATGTCTTAACATTATCAATTAGTGATTTGAGTCTAATTGAGTGCATATATGTGTGATTATATGTTCATTAGGATCGTAGTGCGTGTACAAGTCCTTGCTTGACACCTAGCCATCCTATACCGTTCAGTTCATCCCAATCACCAACTACAGGTGAGTTCATACCCCTTAATCAATGTTTTAAATGATTTTAAATGCTTTAATGGGGGGAATACAAGTGGAAAACAGTATGTTATTAAATCAATCTTATGTATTTTATAACTGTGTTTTCACTCGGTAGATTTCACATATTTCAAAAGGTATCACATGAAAAGGTTTTCTATCTTAAAATACTTTGATAACAAAAGTATTAGTTTTGAAATGTTTAATGACATCAAGTCACTCTAAATTATTGTTCAAAACTCCTATATATCTTACAAAACCATTATTTTACCTTCTTGAATCAAACTATACTTATGCGCATATGTTCATTTATATGTTAGAGATTATAGTTTTCATCCTTCGTTCAGTTTCCCGCACCCTGGTGTATCGAGGGTGCATAAATCTACTTGAACAACCATATACTTTCCAGATAATTATCATAGGGATAGTTTGAAGAAACAAAACATTATTCCACTTACAAGGAATCACACAAGAGTCAGTTCATTCATGAGTCCATGCCAGTACATTACCTGATACATGAGTACAATTACAGTTGATTACATGATACCTGAGTATGTTTACATATACTTACTTGATACATGATTACGCTTACATGAACACATTACATGAATACCATACAGGAACACTGTTACTTAGGTGCAGTATCCTGTATTTATTTACCTGGATACTTGTACTTAGAATTACGAGGATTATTTATTAGTATTTACTGTGTAAATTATCTTTCCCGTCCCAGTTCAATGGGATGATTCGGCGGGACTTACCATTCCGAATCCCACTGATTAGCACCAGTGTTCGATGAATGTCTACGGATGTTTAAGGTTGTTACTTACTTAGTAGTCAGTGACGGGACTAACCATCCCTCTGTCCAACTGTTGCAACAGTGGATGAGATGTGAATCTTCAGAGGATCATTAGGTTGACGATCTGTATTAAGAGATCGATACGGGGACTAACCCTCCCTCCACCCTGCTGGTGCTACAGAGGATGAGGGGACACTCTTTAGATGTCCATAGGGTCTATCTTTCGCTTCGGCGATGTCGTGTTTGTCCTGGTAATCCAAGACAATAGCACTTACATGATTATATTTTCCTGTTTACTTTATTTTGTGATACTTTCACATAAACGAGGAGTTAGACTAAGTACTCTAGTACTAGTCAATAGAAAGGAAAAGTTATCATATTACTTACAAAACATTCGGGTCTTGGTAGAAGACTACAATTCATACTGATAGAACATTCAGGTCTTGGTAGAAGACTACATAGTCATAACAAAACATTCGGGTCTTGGTAGAATACTACACTTCATACTTATAGAAAATAAGGGTTTTTCTAGGGTTTTTCATAGTTACATCAACATTTTCACTTAAAGGTTTACATGGCCTTCATGATAGATTTTCATAAGCATGACAATGACACTTAAATACTTATGAATTCACCAGCTTTAAAGCTGATACTTGCTTTCAAAATAACTTGTATTCTCAGGTCAACAGTAGACATGTACGATGGCCAGGTTTTGAGAAGACGGAGCTGACAAGACTTGTCTTCTATTTTGATTGTATATTTATGGTGTCTTACTACAATGAAAGAACACACATGTATTAAAATTCAACTTGTAATGCAATGGTTGATGTTGTTGCTTGTTTATTATATTACACTGTTGTGATACTGTACATGACGTCCTCCACCCCTGAACGTTTCCGCCGTTCGTGGTTTTGGGGTGTTACACATGCCAAAAAGATTAGATATTCCTTTGAGTAATAGAAACAACCCTATAATGGTTAGAATCAAACGAGAGTTGCACAATAGAGTAAAAACCATCGCTCTAAGATTATTAAGCCATTGCAGCATGTGATTTGACATATTCACTTAATAGTTAAATCACTTCATTAAGAGTTCCACAAAGCACAAAGCAAGCAACATTCATGCAGTAACACTTCAAGCCACATAACAAACAAAGGACATCCTAATCTCACTTACTATTATCTATGCTAGGAAACTCCACTCTCAGTGTCGGTTGCCTTATGCATGCAAATTATACACAATACATATTCAAATAGACTGTCGAATTAAAGATTATAATCTAGGACCACAACCAGACAAGGAACATGAAATAAGGCCAAACCAATCATTCTAGGGCTATATGATCGTAACTGTATATAATTTTGAAAGCCTACACTTAGTAATTACTAATAACAATACATATTCCCAATCTAGCATAACATCGAATGCTTCCTAGGCTACAAGGCATAACATATCAGGAAATCTATCATGCAATTCCTAAAAGTATCCATATCCTTATCCAAGCATGCAAACATTCATATCATATAACATATCAACACTTACGGGTATTATCGAAATCACTTACTTGAGCTCGGCAGATTGCACACATCACACCCTTTTTTTTGCTTATGAAAATCTTTTCAAAAACGTAATTTTTGTAGAAAAATCTTTTTAGAAACTTATTTTCATTTAAAAGATTACCAATTCCTTAGTTTGAGTACAGACATACCCGAGAGTGTGTCCAAATCCCTCAAACGAAGGCTCTGATACCAACTTGTAACATCCAAAAAATTATAAGGTAAGAATTTCATTTTTAATTCAACCTAAAACACCAATTATCTTCTTTCCAATCATTCAAAAGTATTTCAGAACAAAAACAGTTATCAGACTGCAACACCAAAATCATATAGTTTCGGAAACATGGGTGGATCCGCTGCAATCAAGTTCGACCCTTCCTTTTGAACTGGAAGTACCTGAAACCATTACCATAAAACTGTAAGCACAAAGCTTAGTGAGTTCCCGAAAGTACAACGTATCAGTCATATAACTAGGCTTAACCCTAAGGTATAATCCAACCCAATATACACATATAGGCCCCGCCCTAGGGTGTATTTCAACCCGATCTACACATATAGGCCCCACCCTGGGGCCTCGCACTGGGGTATCTTTCAAACCAATCATACAATATTAGGCCCCACCCTAAGGTCTATTTCAACCTGAACATAAAATAGTGCCCCCCACCCCTCGCTCTGGGGTCTATTTCAACCCTGCGTACAATCATATATAAGCCACATAGCATATATCATCCTAAATAATACAATAATGGGTCGGCATTGGTTCCTTCGACCCATGGATACAGTAAAAAGACTCATCTCAATCCGAGATAACCGAAATACATGCGTTGCTGCTACCGAAATCCTCACACAAAACACAACTAAAATATCTTTAATCGATAACCTATTACAATTTCCCAAAATCCAAGGTCCCAAACCAAATTCTATACTTCTAATGGGTAAAAGACCATTTTACCCTTCTCATATCTGATCCAATAACCCATGGTCCAAACTCCAAAATACCTAAGGCCCAAAAGAAGACCTCACGAGTACACCCATCGTAGCCAACTCATACACCCCGCGTACAGCCCACTAAAGCACAAGGTATACCTCGCTAAAGCTCAAGAACAAGGACTTCATACATTACTCTGAGCATCCACATACTTAAGCACCAACGTACTCATCAAATGGACAAAACTTCATGTTAAGCAACTAATGCTTAAGACCAAAACGTCCAAAATCAATTCTAACTACTTAATAAGGTCTTAATCCGTAAAGTTTCCAACTTTACTCCTTTTCATGTCTTAATGGGACCTAAAACCCATTTTTATCCATCTAAACCAATAATACAAACATCAACTTCAGCATGATTCATCAAAACCCTTCAAGATGATATTTTTATTGTTCCTAATAACTCCATAATGGATAAAGTTTCCAACTTTATCCATTAGAATGGTCCAACCAACCTAGATCTAGTCCTTAAGACTCAAAGGGACAAAAAGTCCGTCTTTTCCAATTTAATCCATTATGTTCAAGTCTCAAGCTTTTAGATCTGAATCAATATTATGTTTAGATGGATAAAGTTTCCAACTTTATCCATAACGAGGACTCAAACTTTCAAGATCTAGAATTTATGAACTAAAGTGACCAAAAGTTTATAACACTGAAGACTAGCTAGATCTATCAAATACACCATCAAGATTTAAACTTTATACCTCTAGAAGGAAGATCAAGGTGAACAAAGTCTGGATCTACAAGCTCCAATGCAACCAACACCTCTCCAATGAGCTCCTTCTTCTCCAAGATGCACAAAGAACACCCCAAAGCACTTTTAGCACCTTCTTTTTGCTCATAAGGTTCAAACTAGGGTTAGGGTTTTCAAGGAGGGTATTGGAGAGGTAGAGGTTAAGATTGGAATGTGTTTGGGGAAGTTAAGGAGCTTAAATATGGATCAAACCATGAAAATAGGGTTTTAGGCACTGATCACTTATGCCCAACATACTCCTGGTATGCTCATTGTACTCAGGGATACCCTAGTACACCCATCATACTTCCCTGTATGCCCAACGTACGCGGTCTCACATGAATCCAAGCACAAATGTCACCTACTTCTTCTAATACCAAAAAATCAACACAAAGGATCAAAAGGCAAGTTGGATGTTAGGTTTTTCTTGGTGGCTAAGAGAGTGTGATGGAGGTTGAGGGTGAGCAACCATAGCCATCATATTCCCTTAAATAGGGCACAAACCCCGGAGATTAGGGTTTTTCATTTAATCACCACCACGCCATGGTTATAGGCTGCCACACCGTAGTGTTCATTAAAAACCCACGATACAAAATGCTCTAACACATCCCGGTGATGCTCCACCACACCATGGCCATCCAAATAAATATTTATACATAAAATTTGATTTATGCATGGACCATATGTCACACACCAACCCATTCTTTCCCTGCTTTCTTCTTAAAAGTTTTATGATTCAATGTATGATACCAACCACTTATGAGAACTTGAAAACCCTGTGTCGATGGGTATGTCATGTATTGTGATGTATTACACGCACCTATCCTTTCTTGCACTAAAATTATTCTATCAAAGAAATTAATGATTCACTATAATAACCATACACTGATAAAACTTTGAATCTCTATGCCGATGGGTACATTTAAACACTAAATTGTATTATACACATCATTCCCCTCTTTTCCCTGTTCTTATATCAAAAGAAGTTCATGATTCAACGTCACAAACCATAAGTTGATGAGACTTCACAACATATAGTAAAATCACATGCGATTAGGAGACACCACAATCTCCCGATACGTTAATAGTTTCTGCTGCTACTATTTTTTACTAAAATCTATGATACGTTGATGTTAACAGTAACTTCTTAACAGTTACTTTCAGAAGAGGACAAAATTTTCAACCGTAATTGTGATATTCGAGATTTTTATGGCACTCTTTCTACTGATAATAATTACGTGAAAGAATGGGGGTAGTTTTCAATAAAGAACTTATATCTTTGAGATTATTTTTCCTCCAATAAATCATCACAAGAATCCTCATGACCATCTTCTTCATTTCTCCAATTGCTGCAAACTTGTTACAAATTTTTTCAGAAATCAACATGACTTGAGTTCTATTCGCATTCACTACAACTACAATTTTCGTCAAAGCAGCCAACACTCGTGAGACTCCCATTGTCATTCAAGCAAACAATGTTGTATTCCCCTACATTATTCCTCCACAACATCAGGATTTGGGCATTGAAGACTTCGTCAACTTCTTTAAGAGTTGTCCCTTGTGCTATGCACTCAGTGATGTTCCTGGTCCTTTCTTCCCAAAACAAGTGTGTGAGTTCTACTATTCTTGCACCATTGATGCAAATGCCCAAATTATCTTTGGAACTGTTGTAGAAGGTCTAGGGTTCTTATCTTTATTATCACAATTCAACAAGCTATATATCCATCTTCCATTCATGATGGAATACGAAAGAAATCATTTTTATAGTCGTGTGTCAATCAATTCCACGTCAACTTAATTATGATTTTTCTTACCAGGATAGTAAACATGATCCTGCTAAGTTCATTTTTTGTCAGAGTTTTCCTAAAGGCTGGAAGTATGTGACAGGGGTAATTCGAATATGTACTCGGCATAAAAACCTAGAGTCTAGACCAATTGAATCTTTTTGAACTTTACAATTTGTATGCTTTGGCTTGAAACTAGAAACTATATTGTTATCAACTTTTCTTCGATCAACTAGTTGAGTGTATCAGCGGCAAAAAAAGGCCAACTTACGTGCCATATCCTCGCTGGCTTGCTATATTTTTGGCTCACGTTGGTATGGGATAGAATGTTAATCAAGGAGAATCCATACCTTTCCTTGTCCTCTCCTCTAAAATCATCAATGTTGATCCCATTGATGGAGATGCTCAACAGGGAGTCGACTTGTCAGATACTTAAGATGCAGTTTATGTAAATGAAGAGGATGATGATCAGAGGGAAGAAGATGAAGATTTAGATAGTGAATAGGAATCTAGGTCTTCATCTGAGAATAACACTGATACTATCATGTTTGAGGCCTGAACTCAAGTTTTTGAGACACAAGTAAACACTAAAACTTCTCCCATTTAGTTTGATTTTGAATAAGCCGAGCCTGAGTTTGATCCTTTATCATCAAATTCTCCAATCATTACTAGTTATCCTCCTATAAGATTGAACAATCATATTCACTTTCCTTCCTCTTCTCCATCATCATTTCCTCCTCCCAAGGTTTCAAAGCATGAAAAAAATTCTACCAGAAGTTGACACTGCATTTCTGTAGTCATCTCCAATTCAAACTATTGTTGAAGTTCCTCTTTCTCCACCATGAAAAGTTGCTTCTCCTATTCCTTATATCTCCACTCCACAAACTATTGCTTTGTCTCAGGGGTAGTCAAGTTCTTCCAACTTCCATGAAAAAATGCTTCCTCAACTTAGACTATTAATAAACTTGACAGAATCATTAAGGAAACATCTTATCAAGGATGAAGCTGATGTAGCTAATATTAAATGTATCCTTGCCATTGTAGATGCCCTTGAAAAGGTTAGTGATCCTCCTCACTAGTTACTAATGCCGAAAAAGGGAGAAATGTTTGGTTCGGATACATTGTCCTTTAATTCTAAGGGGAGATTCCCCATCTCAGGGAGAACTGAAGCTAGAAGAAAGTTTTTCTGACCTAATTTTTGACACCATCGGATACGGGAGATTGTAAGTTCAATCCTTATGATCTGATGACTCGAGAACTAATGCACGCTAACCACCAGCGACAACATCAATGCAAAACTTCAAGTACCAAATGTTTAATGTTTTTAACAGTTATATTTCTATTGTATTTAATTATAATATTCTATTGTATTTTAGATAACTAATCTGATATCTTGGTGATAAGGATTGATTTATATATTTAGTTAAGACTAGAACTAATCCCCAATTTAAAGGGATTCTCTAAAATAGATTAGTATATAATCATGTGTTAGGGTAAAACCCTAACAGGTCTTGGTGATCGTCTTTGTGTCCTGCTTTGTGCACCTGCTCTCTTGGTGATAACTTTTCTTTATGAAAAACCATCTTTTTGATAATCCTTTGTTCTACATTATAACTTGTTTGTATCCATACAACAAACCTTCATACACCACTAGTTGCTTGCTAATTTGAAGACCTATAACATAACAAAGAAATTATCTAACTAATTAAATATCCATTCATCTAAACTTGTGATTAAATACTAATAAACATAAAAATATGGTTAACTAGAAAGTACTTCCATAAATCCAATCACAAGTTCATAACAATCTTCAAAATAACTAGTTATCCATGGATTAAACCTACAGCAACCAACGATAAACTTAGCCTAACATGGCTAAGATTAGGGAAAAGTAAAATAGTTTAGAAATGCCCAACGCAATCCAAGCAAAACAAGGCGAAAATCCTAATCTTCAAGTGTTCTTCAAGCTTCAAGAGAGATCTAAAAACTCCATGGAATAGTCTCCAAAATAAGATCCACAAGTGTTGAAAAGTGTTCACCAAAGTCCGAAATTCCTCTATACGAGTCACACGACCTCGTGAGGCATGCTGATCGAGAAATGTGTAGCATGTCTCCGTTTCCTCTTTGGTATTCTTTTTTCATCTAGATTTTACTTTCTTGATTGATCCTAAAATCTATTTTGCAACATCACATAGCCCATAATAAATAATAATAAGTCTAAAGACTCCATGGCCCAAATATCATCCAAGGATCCGTCAATTTCTTATCCCATTTAACTCCGTATTGTAATCAACCAAATCCATAGTTTCTTCCATAGAATCTTCGTAGTAAGCTCCAATGACATTAGTCTTCAGTCCAACTCAATTTGATAGGCCCTAACAATCCTGATCATCCGCTCGCGCTTCGTTTTTCTTCCGAAGACCCCCCCCCCCACTTTGCTCTAGCTTTCTAAATATTTGCAATCAAGCACAAATACTAAAAAGTACCTGAAATAGATATAAAATAACAAAACAGAAAATATGCATGAAGATTAACTACAAATAAAACAAAATATGCAAAAATAAACTATAAAAGAATTAAATAAAATGCACATATCATGACCCGTCTTGGAACAATTAACCATCTTATGTTTGACGAAGACACATGTGCTATAGAAGTCAACTATCACATTCTTTAAATCTGGAATCTTTTCTAGTGAAGCTAACATATTCATTCCCTTTCTTACTCATATGTCCAAGTTGTTGGTGTCATAGAGTGAATGCCCCACTTCTACTATGTTTGCTTTATCTTCAGAAACTTCCACCATGTAAGGTGTATCCCGTTTATATCCCTTAGAAACCGTCATATTCCCATTTCTCACATTCCATTGAGGATTACCAAATATGACATGATAACCCTCATCATCAAGCTTCCCTACTAATATCAACATTTTCTTGAGATCTAGAATATACTTGATGTTTTTCAAATTCCAATTCATAACCAAATTCGTCTTGAGGACAACATATCTAATAGCCGTTGATGAGTTGAAAATTCTAATGATCGATTAGATTCAAAAAGTAAAAGCCATTAAAAATTGAATATGAATCAAGAATGTGTCGAATGATTATAAATCACAGCCTCAGAAGAGCTCGATAAATAACTGCTAATGTAGAGGTGTGTAGGGTTTACAATGACACGATTAACCAGTATGTGATGCATGCATGCATCTTAAATAGTAAAACCATAATCATTAATAATGGGTGGATAGGCCTAACATGGATACACAAAACACTAAACAAAAGACCCAAAAGACGCAACACTAAAAACTCATCAATCTTCCCCTTTGCATCGATTAAGGCGAGATTCCTTCACTATTGAGTTCGCTTCTACACTTCAAACACTTTCGGAATTACGCCCAACAGAATCTTGTGAACTTGGATGTACCATTGAATCATATCTGAAAAGCACTTCTTGTTGAGGCACGAAGTGGAGAATAATTGTTTGTAGTCGAGAAAGAAACAAACTTTGTGAAAGTCAGCATCAGTTCGCTCCTTCAAATGAAAAGCTTCACAACATCCATCCTTTTGTATTTTCCCAAGTTTCGTTTTGTCGAAACCATCAGGGTTATCTTGGGGAGTACACTTAGCTTCCTTCGCAGCACTACGAAAATCTCAACATCCATTTGGCCAACCTCATGAATGTATGAAATTATCATTTTCTTAAGGTGAGCGACAAAGGGCTCATATTTATGTCCATCCATCAGCAATAAGTTGTACAACATGATCCAAACATATGGATTCAAGCATGGAAGATCGAAAAGAGTAAACTCATGCATCTGACTTGTAGAACCTCTAGCAACCTTGAATTTCACATTTGGGAAGCTATCGGTTTCATGTGGTCCAATGACCTTCACAAACGTAATTTTTCTTGCACTCCAAGTCTCATACTGCGGCTTCATATGCTTAAAGTAGAACAAGAAAAGTAAGTGGTATGCACTGCTTTCTGTTGTTAGGACATTCACAACTTTTATAAATCTATGAAACATGAAGGCTTTTAGAATGATCGGAAGGTCCAACTATGAATCTTGTGTATTCTAAAGATTGAATGACACAACTAGTTCCAACCGATACTAGCTTGGCATATCAACAGCTTCACTCAAATTCGTTTTAGGGTCTATACTGGAAATAAGTGCTTTCGGCTTTCCAACGTGGCATGAGCTTCACGTTCGGCTTTACCTTTTTCTTCAACCTCATGAATGATTCTTTGATGCTCAACCATCTGAGCCTCACGATCCTTTCTTCTTTTTAGCTCGTGTTTGTTAGGCTCTTCATCTTCATTGTTATCAACTATTGGTTCTTCACTGAACAACTTCGCTTTACCTTTTGGTTTAGCTTCGCTTTTTGGCTTGACTGAAGGTTTGGGGTTTTCCTTCTTGGATTGTTTCACTTCTTCTCCCCCTTGTTTCGAAATTGAGCTTCATTCTGGAACACCTTCCAATCGATTGAGCATTGCGAACACTGGCATGAGTTTTTCGAAGATATGCTTCTTGACTGTTATCGTGATCAGCGAGTTGCGAGTCTCAATGATGACTGAAAGCAGTGCATTCACATCGGCTACACAACTTTTCATAACGGCCCTTTCGGACAGAAGATCAATGATTTGTTTCTCTGCCTGCTCTAGATTTATTGTTAAGACTTTCACCTTTTCTGTCTTTACAACAAGGGCATCCATTATCTTGCTCTCAGTGGCCAAGTCATCTTGAAGCAGCGTGATCTTTGATGAAATTGAGGAGTTGAGCACAACTTTATCTTTTTGAATACCAGTGTGAACCTCTTCGAGTTTCTCTTTCTCCATTTTAAGGGTGGATCCAAGGCCAGAAATAACTTCATTGGCCTTCGTTGTGTTAGACTCGAAGGAGGTTTTAAATTTCTCCATGAACAGACGAGCATCAGAAATTAGTTTATCAAAGTTTTCGGTAATGTTGTTGCAAACTGAGGTAGAATTATCTACTGCTTTATTCGTCTTTTCAAGGTTAGCGGAGTGTTCTTTTGTAAGAGTCTCAAGGAGGGACTTCATCATTGCTTGTGAATAATTGTCACTGGATGATGCTTTAGAAGCTTGGAGCAACGAGTCCATTTTCTCATTAATCTCCTTGAGTTGCCCTCTTGTGATGGGGGCTTCGTCATCACTTTCAGTCCGAATGTGAAATGGACTGTAGGTGAATCATGTGAAGTCGTCACCATCATCACCATAGATCGTATTTGGATCATCTTGGCAGAAAGGAGAGATAGGTGGAGTTATATGACCAACTTTGAATCTTGAAGCACTTGCCCCAGCATCAGATGCGTTGATAGTTACCGGAGGATCAACAATGGAGGTAGTAGTAGTGGCGATGTAATAAGAGAAGAATGGGGTTTGGACTTGCGAAACTCCCAATGAAACCGGTGGGCAAATGACTATTGTAATGGGAGTGGAAATAGTGGCACTTGGATAAGGGACAGAAAAATCTTGGAAAAAATCTTCATTATTGGGAACAGAAGTTGGGATTGTAGTTGATACCTCGGGATTCGTAGTTGCCGGCTCTGAAACCTTCTGTTGAGAGGAAACATCTTCTTCTTTGCGAACTGTGACAACCCGAAAATTCTATTCTGTACAAACAATATCAAGTCAATAGAAGTTAGAACAGTTGTAGGAAATTTTCAGACTTTTGGTAAAAGTTTGAGTATTTCAGGATTTACACTTAAAGAGATATCAGGAGAGAGGATGCACTAGGGTATTGTGCAACTCTGTTATTCCAGAACTCATTGATATTAGAGTTCAAAGCCTGAATAAAATATTTTCTGCCAAAAACCCCAGGGGTATATATATGGTTCTTAGCCATATTTATTCATTTGTTACATTTCCAACTAGAGAAAAGCCAAATTCTCTCTCACGAATCTTCGGCCTTTCGTCCCAAATCGTGAGTACTTCTATCTAAGTGTATTATAGGGATTGATATGTGTCTAGTAACCAAGAAATCATAAGAAACCCACAAGATCAAAGAGTTTACGGCCCAAGAACTTCTTGGACCGTAAACCCTTCTTTAATGGGAAAAGAGTGCCCTAGTCCCTTCCTTTTGCAATGAAACTAGCCTAGACTTGTATCCTAATGTATGTAGGACTAGAAAACACCCCAAGAACACCAAGAGTAAGGTATTCACGACCCAAGAAGTTCTTGGACCGTGAACTCCAAACAAAAGGGCCAAAGTGTGCTTTAAACTCTACATAAGCCTTGGACACTAGCCTAGATTCATTCCTAGTTAAATTAGGGACTTGATGTGACAACCCGAAATTTCCATTTTGTACGAACATTATCAAAGTCAATAGAAGTTAGATTAGTGTAGTGAATTTCAGACTTTTCCGAATAAGTTTGAGTATTTTAGGGTTTACATTTAAGGAAATATCAGGAGAGTGGATGCACATGGGTTTGTGCAACTCGGGTATTTCAAAACCTTATGATATTAGAGTTCATTTCTTGAATAATAATATTTTCTGCCAAAAATCCAAGGACTATATATATAATTCTTAACCAAATTATTTCATTAGTTACATTTCCAACTAGAGAAAAGCCATTTTCTCTCTCACAGATCTTCGGGTTTTCATCCCAAATCGTGATTACACTTCTCTAGTTGTCTTATAATGCTTATTATATGCTTAATAACATAGATTACATAGCAAAACAACTAGATTTAGGAGTTTACTCCCCAAGGTGTTCTTGGGCGGTAAACTCCCAAAATGATGCCTAGCCTTTTCCCCGTGTTATGCAACTACCTTAGGCTTGTATATAGGTGTATTTAAGACTAGAATTCATCAAAGAACACCAAGATTTAGGTGTTCACGGCCCAAGAAGTTCTTGGACCATGACCTCCAAAAACAAAGGCCAAAGAGTGCCTAGTTCACTCCTAAAGCCTTGGACATTAGCCCCTATTTAATCCTAGTTAATTTGAGGACCTTAGAACATCAAAAACCCATCCCCATTAGAGATTACGGCCGTAATCTCTAAGGGAAATGGTTCATGGGCCATGAACGTGAAAGAAGGGCACCAATGTGTGCCTAATGCCTTCATTAGCCTTAGATAATTGTCTAGAACCTATCCTAAATGAGTATGGAACTTGAAAACATTAAAATACCCATTTCCATATGAGTTTACGGCTGTAAACTCAAAAGGAAATGGCCTTAGGGCCGAAAACTCCTAAAAGGAGTGTCTTAATGCCCTAAACTAGTCCAAGGATTAAACCACCAAGTAGAACTTCTTCTAGAAATCAAGTAACACTTCAAATCACATAAAATCTTTAAGTTTGGGAGCTTACGTCCGTAAAATCAAGGGTTTACAACCGTAAACTCCTTGTGTGGGGTTTAATGAAGACTAAACACATATATAAGGTCTTTTGGAACCCCAAACCCCTTTAGCCTTGTCCCCCAACAACTTAGATGCAACCCTTAGGACTCATAACACTTATACAAAGTGTTTTCATGTTCTAGAGTGTCCCAACTTCATTTATTAGATATTATTTGGCTAATTAGTTATATATATGTTCATTATATGATAACTAGGCTCGTGCGTGTGTACAAGTCTCCGTTTGCCACCTTGCACAGTATCCAACACTTCAATCCAATCCACTCACCACAAGTGAGTTCATACCCCTTTAATTAACCTTTGAAATACTTTTAAATGTTTTAAATGCTTTTATGGGTGGAAATACAAGTTAAATATTTATGGTTATTACATCAATCACATGTGATTAATAACCACAAAACCAATGACTTTATTACTGTTCAAACTGTTTTACAAACTCTTTTACTTATCAAATACTTTTACTTAAACTTTGTTACACTTATTATAAATTGCATGCCCGTATATGTATAGTTATATAAGTAATGTTTAAAAGACTTAGGAAGGCTATCCACCTTGTTTCCTTTTCCTCGATTTGGATGTGGTCTGATAGGATATCGGGTACTCGTCCGATGGTCGTTTAAATATTGATTATATATCATGTGTACATATATAGACATAAAAGTGCTACCGTATTCATGCGTACTAGTTACATCATTAGTAGGCTACCATCGGGGTAGCACAGGATCATACATATACTATTACTAGATCAATGAGTCAGTTCATTCATGAGCTAATACTTGTTACTATGAGAACATATACAACTATACTAGAAAGAGAACATATACAACTATACTAGAAAGAGAACATATACAACTATACTAGAGGAAGAACATATACAACTATACTAGAAAGAGAACATTATACAACTATACTAGAAAGAGAACATATACAACGATACTAGAACGGGTAACAATACATTACATATACATATATACATTGACAGAATTGTGATCCACTTTATCGGAGCATGCTTTGAATGTCATGGCCCAAGTTGTAGCCAGAGTCTCTTGGAGGGAGAGCGTAAGTTTGCGTATAGATCTATACTGGATTGACTATCCTACACCTTGTTGCTAGCATAAGCCGGACCTGCAGGTCTGCGGGTGCCAAACGTCATTTCTTTTTACGACCTACATTTGTCGTTGTTTATCCAGTCGATAGTATGGTACAATTAATCACATGATACCTTAATGTAAATCCAGTTTAAGGTAGTTAGTACAACAGTAGTTCCTATAATACAACACTACAGTACTACAGTAATTTACCCTTTATATACATTTAGTGATCTTTTCACTTAAACATTAATGTACAAACTATATTTTGTTAATGATAGTTACACTTGGGAAATTACACACTTTTAATAAAAACAAACATACGGAACAGTTAAGCCTTGGTAGAAGGCTAATTTAATAGAAAATATAGGTTTTTCTAGGAGATTCAAACTTTTACAAACACTTACAAACATTTACATACCTTTTACAAACTTATACCTAAAACCATGTTCAAACGTTTTGATAACAAACACCGACACTAAAATACTTATGAACTCACCAGCTTAATGCTGATAAACTCTTTCAAAATAACTTGTATTCTCAGGTCGACAGTAGACAGGTACCGAGGCCAGCTTTTGAGAAGATGGAGCGCATACAAGACTCATCTTATTATTTTTATTTACTTTTTGGTGTCTATAACTGTACAGAACACTTGTATTAAAATTATATATTTATGCAATGGATGATGTTGTTTGCTTATTTACTGTTATACTGTGTTGTGATACTTTATATGACGTCCTCCACCCCAGAACGTTTACGCCGTTCTTGGTTTTGGGGTGTGACAGATTGTTATCAGAGCATTGTTTATAGTGAATTGAGTATATCTACCCATAAAAGATATACTAACTATAAACCCTTTTGGGATTAAAACACTCTGACCAAGAGTCTATACTTTAAATATTAAAATATTAAATTAAGTATACTAGTCTGCATTCATACTAAAATCAGTGTCACAATGACAAGAACAAAATTATTACGATTGTTGAATATCACAAGTGAGCTCGGGGATGTATGGTCAGTCCTGGGAATGGCATAGCTTGATCAACTATGCTGGTCCAAGGAGTGATTAGCATATGCCCTAGAATGATTGTGATATGTTAATAAGTCTAAAAACTTACCAACAATACCACAAGGAGATCAGTAGAACCTAAACTTAAAATACTATAGGTGTATTTTGTGCTACTGTCACACCCCCAAACCAGAACGGCGGAAACGTTCGGGGGCGGAGGACGTCATATTCAGTATCATAACAGTTCATAGAAAGGAAAGTACACACCACCATACATATATAAAGGTTTTTAAAATGTTTACATCATTGTATTCATTACATGCCCAAAAGATAAAAGCATAAACATCTTTCAAAAGAAGTAATTAACACCAGCGCGTTAATCCCCAAAAGTTGATTTCCAAACCTGCTTAGCGGTTCCCAGAGAATACAAGTTATTTCAAAGAGAAAGTGTCAACAATTAAGTTGGTGAGTTCATAAGTAGTTTAGAAAGTTTGGATGCCATTCCAAATTGAGTGTATGTTTTCCAAGAAAATCCCTTATATTCTTATAAAAGTGTGAAATGCATGAGAATATATGTATTGAATAATATGAATAGTTAAATCAAGAAAATCCCTTATTTTCCTATTAGTTGTTTGTTTTGTATACCGGGAAAATCCCATATTTTCCTAAAGTGATAGTTAGCCTAATGTCCCAGACTAAAAACCGAAAGCAAAAGACATGCTTTAGAAGGTTGAAGCATAGATTTATATAATAAAACCTATTAGAAGATTTCAGTTTGTTAGATGAAGAATAGTTTTAATAACTACTCATTCATCAATCAGAAGTACTATAATAATTGTATATCCGATGAGTTTTATAACCATACTAAACATAATATGCCTGTAGCGACGTTCTTCAGGCGTCGTAGCGTTATGACAAACTGTCACCCCAAAGGACGGACTGTAGCTAACAGTCAGGGCGCGGGATCATGACTTCCCGTATAGATCTATACACATTTGACACGTTCTCCGAACGGGAGACTCTGGTTATAGACAGGACTTGAAGCGGTACCTTTTAGCAAAAAGGTATGATTTGAAGATGTACACGTCTCACGGATTCTCAACTAAGTATGTATTAAAGTAGTAGTTTTGTATGCAAAGTTTATCCTTTTTCACAATGTTTGACAAAGCATAAATCATAAGTTCTTTGAATGCATAAAATGATTTATTAAAGGATGTTACCCTTGATAAGATGTATTTGTATGTAAACGTATAAATAAAACATTATTTCTATTTATCAAAACATATTGTATCCCAAGAGGGTAAAGCTGTGTTGTGAGGTGTTTTGCATGATGATGATTTCATAAGATAGTTAAAACAACAGTATGAAAAGTATAGCAAAAGATCGATGTTTCACACGATTTTAGTCGTGTGTTTACTTGTATTCCCCCCCCCCCCCGCTTAAAAATGTTTAAAAAGCATTTAAAAAGCATTTAAAGTGTGGTTGTAGGGGTATGAACTCACCTAAAGGTTTGAAGAAAGCGAGATGAAAACCGGGCAGAGTTTCGTCTCGGGAAACGGATTTTTCTTGGGATTCTCGAGAATCTCGGGAGTAAAATCGACCTTCGGGACTTGAGCAAAATGAGCAGGGCTTCGGGTTAGAACGGGCACGGAAAACGAGGCAAAACGCAAGAGAAACGAGAAGAAATGAGCAAGTTTTCCCGGAACCCTCGCATCCCTTTTATAGGGGCTGAGAGGCCTCGTTACGCGGGGCGTACGGGCGTACGTGGGGCGTACCCGTGTGTCATGCATGACCGAGTCCTCGACTGCCCCGGAGCTCGGATGGGACAGGGCATAGCTCGCATAGGAGGCGACGTGGTCGAACCGAGGCCCTTGATTTGAGTACGCGGGGCGTACGAGGGTACGCAGGGGGTACCTCGGTTCCATCTGTTGACTCCTCTTCGGATATTACCAAGAGTTTAAAATTAAAAATATATATTAATTATTTATTAAACTTCAAAAATTCATATCTCCTTTATACGAACTCCGTCTTCAACGTTCTTTATATCCACGCGTAGGTGAGACTAAGATCTACAACTTTCGTTTAGATTCCGTAGGCAAATTCCGAAATTATTTTTATTATTTATTTTTAAAAGGCCGTGTTTAAGGAATTTCTTTAGAAATTCACAACTTCTTTATCTGACGTCGGTTTTTGCCAGACTTTTTACCGCTGAATTACCATTGTCGAGACCTTCGATTCTCGTTTAGGTCATTCCGGCCAAAAGTCGCTCGATCTCCGATTCGAGTTTTTAGCTGCCTGCTGCTAAGCCGAACTTAAAAAAAATCATAAATTCAATTTAAGAAGTCGGATTTGGGCATTCTTTTTATGTACTTTTGCAGTTTAACGATATCTATGACTTTCATTTAGACACTTAAGGTCAAAAAGTATTTTATTGAAACTTTGCGTTTTTACGTAACTTCGTATTGCCGGTTTTTGTCGGAAAACTTAGAATGGTCATAACTTCTTCGTTATAACTCGGATTTTAGTGTTCTTTATATGCTTGGAAATCTTAAGACGATTTCTACTACATAGCGTACTCCAACCAGAGCTTTTGAATACTTCATTTTTCAATGGTATCCCAATTACTTTTTCTAAGAGGTTACAAGACTCGATTGTTAATGACCTGAAATGACGGGTTGTTACAGCTACTACTAGCTACATATATACTATATTCTTATACCTCTCTTCTCGCATAGATTTAAATGGCTAGACTCCATCATGCCGTACCGTACTTTCCAAATGAAGGCAATGTCGGGTGGATCGAAGAAGAGCCCGAAGATGAGCATCCAATCCCTTTGGATGATCACCTCGTAGAAGGCTTTTCTGATGGATCCGACTCTGAGCCTGAAGTCAACAACCTACCGCCAGTAGGTCAAGCCCCAAACAACAACCCTCGACCAGCTTTCCCAGGTCCCATTCCCTTGTGGGCACCCAACTTGAATCGCTGGAGTGACGAACAGGGTCAACCCTTACCATACTTTGGGGACCGAAGCTTTTACAACGTCAGCGAAGGTGGTTCTGCTGACCGAGCTCTGCTCGTCATTATCCGCAGAATAGCTCATAATGTTGAGCAAGGTCGAGCAGCCATCGACCGGGTCATGGAGATTGATGCCAACTCTGGTGTCAACACAGTCCGCATCTGCCATCTTGAAGAAGACATGGAACGGACCAGGAGAACCAATGAAACCCTGCAGCAACAGTTGGCTGCCTCCCGAGCTGAAGTCTTGGAACTTTGAGCCTGTCAGAGGGCTCAAGAGCGACACCTTCAAGAGGTGTTTCGTCAAGTGTCAGACCTCGGGGTTCGCACGAGGAATTCCCATCGCCGTTAGAAGATGTCTAGTACATCTTTTTCTTTTGGTTAAGGAATAGCCTTAAATATCTTTTCTCTAAGTAGCACTTGTCTGTAAAATATTCCTAACTTTCAGTACTCTAATTAGGAATCTAGGAACTGTCAAACTTTTCCGTATGGTATGATGTAAGACCTACTGTTAGGTCGATTTTCTCTGAACTTATTACACCAGTAATACCAGTATTAACGACAAATACCTAATATGTGGGAAAAATCTGTACACTTGTGTTTTCCTACTAATATTCTTTGTTGCGATCTCAAACACTCATTCAACTGTTGGGCTATGGTTAGTTAGCCCATGTGTCACTCTCACCCCACTTACAATTGATTCTTACCACTTTGTTTATCTTTATAAACTTATAGCTAAAAGTTGCCTCCTCGCAAATCTCCCCGGAATAACCCTGCACCTCCACCACCACCTCCTCCTCCTCCGGTCATCGATACCGCAGCCCTGAATGTTGTCGTAGCTGCAGCAGTGGCAACTGCCATGGCACAGTATCACTCTACTGATGCCAGCAGAGGTGGAACCCCTGTTAACTCAATTCCTATTGAAACCCCTGTGCGCTCGAGAGAGTGCTCCTACAAGGATTTCACCAACTATAAGCCGATGTCCTTCCATGGCACCGGCGAAGTCATTGCCCTCTCGCAATGGTTCGAGAAGACTGAATCAGTCTTCGAAATATGTTCATGCCCTGCTGCGAGCAAAGTCAAATATGTCGCATGCACCTTCGAAGGAAAGGCCCTGACGTGGTGGAACGGCGACGTTAAAGCACTAACGCTCGTAGTGGCGAATGATATGGGCTGGGAAACCATGAAGGACCTCATGATCGAGGAATACTGACCGAGGGGCGAAATCCAGAAATTGGAGCAGGAACTTTGGAGCCTAACCATGAAGGGCACCAACGTAGTCGCTTATACCGCCAGATTCAACAAACTGGTGGCCCTCTGCCCCAATATGGTTCCCACTGAAGGGAAAAAGATTGAAAGGTACATATGGGGGCTAGTGCCTCCGTATCAGGGGAATGTCCTATCATCAAACCCTGCTACCTTCGACAGTGCCAAGCGACTGGCACAGCGACTCATTGACCATGGAGTCAAAACCCCTACAACAACAACAACCCTAGCCATCCCGAAACCCTCAAAACCCGCAGTCACTAAGCGGAAGTTATGGGAGGAGAATAAGAAACAGCGAGCTGCCAAAAAGCAGCAAATTATGGCAGTGCATGCCGCAACAACCCCTGCTGCTGCTGCTGCTCCGGTGAGACAGTATGCTAGAAATTTGCCTAAGTGCGGCAAATACAATTACCACCACAACGGCCCCTGCCGTGAAATGCAGTGCTCTAACTGCAACAAGAAAGGACACACCGTCTGTTTCTGTAAATCCCCAGCGAGGCCGATCACCCAAGTCCCCGGCTCTGGCGCGATCCCGACCTGCTATGGATGTGGTAAAGCAGGCCAATATAAGAGGGACTGCCCCAAAGCGAAGAATGCTGGTGGAGCAGGGAGGGTACTAGCAATAGGCCATGGGGAAGCAGTTGATGACCCGACGGTGGTGATTGGTACGTTCCTCCTCGATAACTCCTACGCATGCATTCTGTTCGATAGTGGAGCTGAGCGAAGCTTCGTGAACCATAAATTTGCTCACATGCTTAAGCATCAACCACACACACTTAAAGAAAAATTCACAGTAGAAATGGCTAATGGAAAAACAAAAAGCACGAATAGCATATACTTAGGTTGTACCCTAACTCTAGATAACCATTCATTCCCAATCGACCTTATGCCGGTCTCAATAAAAAGCTTCGACATTATCATCGGCATGGATTGGTTAAGTCTTCATCGCGCCGACATCATGTGCTACGAGAAAGCAGTCCGTCTAAACCTCCCATCTAACGAAACTCTTATTGTCTACAGCGACAAACCCGGTGCGAGTCTTCGTATTATATCAAGTATTCAAGCACAGAAGTATCTGCGTAAAGAATACCATGCATTCCTTGCTCACGTCGTTGATACGAGCCTCGAAACGAAGGAACTAAAGAACATTCCAGTAGTGAGCGAATTTCCCGACATCTTCCCAGAAGAGCTACCAGGATTACCTCCGCAACGACAGGTCGAGTTCAGAATCGACTTAGTCCCAGGAGCTACCCCAGTAGCCAAGTCGCCCTACCGATTAGCACCAGCAGAGATGCAGGAACTATCTAGTCAACTTAACGAACTGCTCAGCAAGGGCGTTATAAGACCAATTTTCTCACCTTGGGGAGCACCGGTCTTGTTCGTTAAGAAGAAAGACGGATCATTCCGTATGTGTATCGACTACAGAGAACTCAACAAACTAACAGTCAAAAATCATTACCCTCTGCCTCGCATAGATGATCTATTTGACCAACTACAAGGGGCAAACTACTTTTCCAAAATTGATCTGAGATCCGGATACCACCAGTTATGAGTGCTAGAGGAGGATGTTCCGAAGACAGCCTTCCGAACTCGTTACGGACAATACGAGTTTGTGGTGATGCCATTCGGATTGACCAATGCGCCCGCAGTCTTCATGGATCTGATGAATAGAGTATGTCGACCTTACTTGGATCAGTTCTTCAGTGTATTCATTGATGACATCTTGATCTACTGCCGAAGTAAGGAAGAGCATGGCGATCATCTGCGACAAGTTCTAGGAGCTTTACGAGAGGAGAAGCTCTATGCGAAGTTCTCAAAATGTGAATTTTGGATCCGAAGAGTCAAATTCTTAGGACACGTGGTAAGTGAAGAGGGAATCCATGTGGACCCATCCAAAGTTAAGGCCATTGAGAACTGGTCAGCACCGAAGACGCCTACAGAAATTCGGCAGTTTCTAGGTCTCGCTGGCTACTACCACAGCTTCATACAGAACTTCTCCCGAATTGCAAAGCCTCTTACAACACTGACCCAGAAAGGTGTGGCCTTCGACTGGGAAGAGAAACAGGAAAGAGCGTTCCAAAAGCTCAAGCGAGCCTTATGCACCCCACCAATACTATCCCTCCCCGAAGGAATAGAAGACTTCATAGTCTATTGCGATGCATCGAATCAAGGGCTCGGGTGTGTTCTGATGCAGCAAGGTAAGGTCATCGCCAATGCCTCGAGACAGTTGAAGACACACGAAGTTAACTACACGACCCACGATCTTGAGCTAGGAGCAGTGGTGTTTGCTCTGAAGATCTGGAGATATTACTTGTACGGAACGAAAAGCACTATCTTTACCGACCACAAGATTTTACAACACATATTCGATCAGAAGAAGCTCAACATGAGACAACGACGGTGGGTCGAGCTACTCAGTGACTACGAATGCGATATTCGTTATCATCCGGGTAAAGCCAACGTAGTAGCAGACGCCCTAAGTTGCAAGGAATATTCTGGTCGCAGGGTCAAGTCATTGACAATGACCATCCATTCACCCTTGTCTAAGCAAATTCCGGCGGTCCAACTTGAAGCCATGAAACCCAAAAAAGTGACGAGTGAATCCCTTAGAGGAATGGATAAAAATTTAGAAGCCAAGGGTGGTGGAGCCTTATATTTCATGAACCGGATCTAAACACCGAAACACGGTGGTTTCCGAGACTTGGTCATGACCGAAGCACACAACACTCGGTATTCCATCCACCCAGGTTCAGATAAGATGTATCTAGATCTTAAAAAGCTATACTGGTGGCCTAATATGAAAGCAGAAATTGCTACCTTCGTAAGTAAATGCCTTACTTGCGCAAAGGTTAAGGTCGAGTACCAGAAGCCCTCCGGTTTACTACAACAACCATAGATTCCAGAATGGAAGTGGGAGCGAATCACTATGGATTTCATAACCAAGTTTCCCAAGACAACGGGTGGACTTGATACCATATGGGTCATCGTCGATAGATTCACCAAGTCTGCACACTTCCTGCCTATCAAAGAAACTGACAAGATGGAGAAACTTATGAGAACATACATTAGGGAAATCGTACGGCTACATGGTGTACCTATATCCATTATCTCCGATAGAGATAGTAGGTTCACCTCAAGATTCTGGCAATCGCTACAACATTCCCTGGGAACAAGGCTGGACATGAGCACGGCCTACCATCCACAGACCGACGGATAAAGTGAGAGGACCATCCAAACACTGGAAGATATGTTCAGAGCCTGTGTGATTGACTTTGGAAAGGCATGGGATACTCATTTACCCCTTGTCGAATTTTCCTACAATAACAGTTATAACACAAGCATCAAGGCTGCTCCATTTGAAGCCCTCTATGGCCGAAAGTGCAGATCCCCGTTGTGTTGGGCTGAAGTGAGTGATACCCAATTAGCTAGGGGGCAAGTTTCTGACAGTACTCTCACAGGCCCGGAAATCATTCGCGAAACAACAGAGAAGATCGTTCAGATCCGTGAACGATTGAAAGCCTCTAGAGACCGACAGAAGAGCTACGCTGATTAGCGAAGAAAACCTTTGGAATTTCAGGTGGGAGACCGAGTCCGTCTCAAAGTCTCACCCTGGAAGGGCTTGATATGCTTCGGTAAGCGTGCGAAGCTTAATTCGAGGTACATAGGGTCTTTCGAGATTCTCGCAAGAATCGGCCCTGTAGCTTACAAACTCAATCTGCCCGACGAACTTCGTAACATACATTCTACGTTCCACGTATCTAACTTGAAAAAGTGTCTGTCCAACGAGACTCTTGTAGTCCCACTCGACGAGATTGAGATCAACGAGAGCCTCAACTTCGTGGAAGAACCGGTAGAGATCATTGACCGTGAGGTCAAGCAGACGAAGCAAAGTCGTATCCCGATCGTGAAGGTTCGTTGGAACGCCAAGCGAGGACCGGAATTCACTTGGGAGCGTGAGGATCAGATGAAACTGAAATATCCTCGTCTCTTTACTTAGTTGTTTGTAACTACTTATTTGCTTAAATTCTAATTTCAGGACGAAATTCCTTCTAAGGAGGGGATGATGTGACAACCCGAAATTTCCATTCTGTACGAACATTATCAAAGTCAATAGAAGTTAGATCAGTGCAGTGAATTTCTGACTTTTCTGAATAAGTTTGAGTATTTCAGGGTTTACATTTAAGGAAATCTCAGGAGAGTGGATGCACATGGGTTTGTGCAACTCAGGTATTTCAAAACCTTATGATATTAGAGTTCATTTCTTGAATAAAAATATTTTCTACCAAAAATCCTAGGACTATATATATATGATTCTTAACCAAATTATTTCATTAGTTACATTTCCAACTAGAGAAAAGCCATTTTCTCTCTCACGGATCTTCAGGTTTTCATCCCAAATCGTGAGTACACTTCTCTAGTTGTCTTATAATGCTTATTATATGCTTAATAACATAGATTACATAGCAAAACAACTAGATTTAGGAGTTTACTCCCCAAGGTGTTCTTGGGCGGTAAACTCCCGAAATGATGCCTATCCTTTTCCCCGTGTTATGCAACTACCTTAGGCTTGTATATAGGTGTATTTAAGACTAGAATTCATCAAAGAACACCAAGATTTAGGTGTTCACGGCCCAAGAAGTTCTTGGACCGTGAACTCCTAAAACAAAGGCGAAAGAGTGCCTAGTTCACTCCTAAAGCCTTGGACATTAGCCCCTATTTAATCCTAGTTAATTTGAGGACCTTAGAACATCAAAACCCCATCCCCATGAGAGATTACGGCCGTAATCTCTAAGGGAAATGGTTCATGGGCCGTGAACATGAAAGAAGGGCACCAATGTGTGCCTAATGCCTTCATTAGCCTTAGATAATTGTCTAGAACCTATCCTAAATGAGTATGGGACTTGAAAACATAAAAATATCCATTTCCATATGAGTTTACGGCAGTAAACTCAAAAGGAAATGGCCTTAGGGCCGAAAACTCCTAAAAGGAGTGTCTTAATGCGCTAAACTAGTCCAAGCATTAAACCACCAAGTAGAACTTCTTCTAGAAATCAAGTAACACTTCAAATCACATAAAATCTTTAAGTTTGGGAGCTTACGGCCGTAAACTCATTGTATGGGGTTTAATGAAGAGTAAACACATATATAAGGTCTTTTGGAACCCCAAACCCCTTTAGCCTTGTCCCCCAACAACTTAGATGCAACCCTTAGGACTCATAACACTTATACAAAGTGTTTTCATGTTCTAGAGTGTCCCAACTTCATTTATTAGTTATTATTTGGCTAATTAGTTATATATATGTTCATTATATGACAACTAGGCTCGTGCGTGTGTACAAGTCTCTGTTTGCCACCTTGCACAGTATTCGACACTTCAATCCAATCCACTCACCACAAGTGAGTTCATACCCCTTTAATTAACCTTTGAAATACTTTTAAATGTTTTAAATGCTTTTATGGGGGGAAATACAAGTTAAATATTTATGGTTATTACATCAATCACATGTGATTAATAACCACAAAACCAATGATTTTATTACTATTCAAACTGTTTATCAAACTGTTTTACTTCAAACTGTTTTACAAACTCTTTTACTTATCAAATACTTTTACTTAAACTTTGTTACACTTATTACAAATTGCATGCCCGTATATGTATACTTATATAAGTAATGTTTAAAAGACTTAGGAAGGCTATCCGCCTTGTTTCCTTTTCCTCGATTTGGATGTGGTCTGATAGGATATCGGGTACTCGTCTGAAGGTTTTTTAAATATTAATTATATATCATGTGTACATATATAGACATAAAAGTGCTTCCATATTCATGCATACTAGTTACATCATTAGTAGGCTACCATCGGGGTAGCACATGATCAAACTTATACTATTGCTAGATCAATGAGTCAGTTCATTCATGAGCCAATACTTATTACTATGAGAACATATACAACTATACTAGAAAGAGAACATATACATCTATACTAGAAAGAGAACATATACAACTATACTAAGAAGGAGAACATATACAACTATACTAGAGGAAGAACATATACAACTATACTAGAAAGAGAACATTATACAACTATACTAGAAAGAGAACATATACAACGATACTAGAACGAGTAACAATACATTACATATACATATATACATTGACAGAATTGTGATCCACTGTATCGAAGCATGCCTTAAATGTCATGGCCCGAGTTGTAGCCAGAGTCTCTTGGAGGGAGAGCGTGAGTTTGCATATAGATCTATACTGGATTGACTATCCTACACCTTGCTGCTAGCTACAGCCGGACCCGCAGGTCTGCGGGTGCCAAACGTCATTTCTTTTTATGACCTACATTTGTCGTTGTTTATCCAGTCGATCGTATGGTACAATTAATCACATGATACCTTAATATAAATCCGGTTTAAGGTAGTTAGTACAGCAGTAGTTCCTATAATACAACAGTACAGTACTACAGTAATTTACCCTTTATATACACTTAGTGATCTTTTCACTTAAACATTAATGTACAAACTATATTTTGTTAATGATAGTTACACTTGGGAAATTACACACTTTTACAACAAACGAACATACGGAATAGTTAATCCTTGGTAGAAGGCTACTTTAATAGAAAATATAGGTTTTTCTAGGAGATTCAAACTTTTACAAACATTTACATACCTTTTACAAACTTATACCTAAAACCATGTTCAAACGTTTTGATAACATACACCGACACTAAAATACTTATGAACTCACCAGCTTAATGTTGATAAACTCTTTCAAAATAACTTGTATTCTCAGGTCGACAGTAGACAGGTACCGAGGCCAGCTTTTGAGAAGATGCAGCGCATACAAGACTCATCTTATTATTTTGATTTACTTTTTGGTATCTATAACTATACAGAACACTTGTATTAAAATTATATATTTAATGCAATGGATGATGTTGTTTGCTTATTTACTGTTATACTGTGTTGTGATACTTTACATGACATCCTCCACCCCAGAACGTTTCCGCCGTTCTTGGTTTTGGGGTGTGACACTTGAAAACACCAAAAACACCCTTTCCATGAGAGATTATGGCCGTAATCTCTAAGGGAATTGGTTCCAGGGCTGTGAACTCCCCAAAGGAGTTGAGAGGTGCCCTAATATATTCCAAAGACTTTGCCATTATGTAGAAATGCTTCTTAGGGTATTGTAAAGCCTCAAAACATCAAATGGTCAAGTAAGTATGAGCTTACGGCCATAAACCGATGAGTCTACGACCGTAAACTCATTTGTTGAAGACCTTAGGGTCGTGAACTCAATTAGGGAGTTTTCCTTGAACCCTACACACACTAGCTTTTACCTTACAACACTTAGATGCAATCCTTGAGGCTTATAACACTTGTTAAAGGTTTTTAGCATGTCCTAGGGTCTCTTGACTTTGTTTATTAGTTGTTTAAAGACTAATTTGATACATATATGTGATATTATATGTTAACTAGGATCATAGAGTGTGTTCAAGACTTCACTTGACACCTAGCAATCCTATATCTTCAGTTCATCCGTACCACTCACTACAGGTGAGTTCATACCAATTAATCAATGTTGTAAATGTTTTTAAACATTTTTATGGGGGGATACAAGTAGAATTATGCTAGTTATTATATCAATCACATGTGATTAATAAGCATCATTCAAATGATTTACTACTCATTAGCTGTTTTACCAAAAAGATTTTCATAAATGTTTTATATGTTTAAAAACTCCTTATTAAACTGTTCATTATACACTGTATGTTTCATTTCAAAATCATTTACCATTGTGTTTCTAGCAAATGTTTCTTTATACTTAAGTTGTTTTATCAAACAAATACTTTCAACCCGTTTTATAGGCTGACATCAAATCGACCTTTTCTTAGATAGTAATCATGTTCAAAGGTGTTACAAAACTTATTTTATGCTTTTATATTGTCGATTGCATGCCTATGTATGTATAGTTATATAATAAATGTTTAAAAGGACTTAGGAGGGCGACCCGCTCTATTTCCTTTTCACCGTTGGGATGTGGTCTGGTGGGTATCAGGTATCCGTCCGAAGGTCGTTTAATCATCAGTTATATATCATGTATACATATAGAGACATAAAATTTTCCAGTCAGTTCAATACCCTTGGGTAGCAAGGGTATACGTCCATGTTCATACGTACCAGTTACATTACTAGTAAGCTACCATAAGGGTAGTTCAGGAAGATACTACAACTATTACTAGAATGCGGAATCATACCACGAGTCAGTTCATTCATGAGTCTATACATGCTAGATAGAGAGAGAACACACATTACAACCAGTACACACAGTGCATTACTATACTATTACATAGATATATTTACATGAGTACGTTTACATAGAGACCCTATTATAAGCATGCCTATATGTATAGTTATATAAGTAATGTTTAAAGGACTTAGGAAGGCTAACCCGCTCTATTTCCATTTCCCCGTTGGGATGTGGTCTGGTGGGTGTCGGGTATCCGTCAGAAGGTCGTTTAGATACTTAGTTATATATCATGTGTACATATATGGACATAATAGTTCTTTTCAGTCAGTTCAGTACCTTTGGGTAGCAAAGGTATACGTTCATATACTTTTACATAGATCCTATACGATGATAGGATAGACATAACTAGGTGCTATAACATGGAACGATTTCAGGATCTAACTATACCAATGAATCACAACGCATTGTGATAGTTATATTAGGTATACATGATCATAGTAATGTGGATGTTCACGGCTTGCAAACATGCAGGGGTCGTGTATGGGTCCCAAAATCTCTTTGACAGGGGAGCGTCTAGCCTGGGATCTAGCCATCACATTATGCCTTATCCCTCAAATAAGGCAAAATAGTACAGAAGTAGTCACTTATTTCAAATACTACAGTACTTACAAGATTACAATAAGTTAAAGGTAATTAGTATGGTTGTAGTTATTTGATACTACACCATAGTACTATTTCATTTTCCCATTACATTCACTTCGTGAACATTCACACGATGCACGGTAATGTAGAAGCTATATTTTTGCTTAATGATAGTCAGATTTGGGAAAATACACACTCTTACAAGAGACACACACAGATACTAGATGCCTTTGTAGAAGGCTACTCTCAGTAGGAAGCATAGAGCTTTCTAGGATGTTCAAAACGTTTTCATACTTACAGTTCATATGCATACAAATACTTACAGTTCATATACATACAAATTAAGACACTAAAATACTTATTATCTCACCAGCGTTAAAGCTGATACTCGGTTTCAATATAACTTGTATCCTCAGGTCAACAGTAGATAGGTACCGATGCAAGGTTTAGAGAATATGGAGCTCGTTCAAGACTCATCTTTCATTTTTGATTTATACTTTAGTGTCTATTATAATTTGACAGAACACACTTGTATTAAAATTATATTATTAATGCAATGGATGATGTTGTTGCTTGTTTACTACTTTTCATTGTTGTGATATTGTACATGACGTCCTCCGCCCCAGAACGTTTCCGCTATTCATGGTTTTGGGGTGTGACAGATTGGTATCAAAGCATTGTTTATAGTGAATTAAGTATATCTACCCATAAAAGATTTACAGACTATAAATACAATGGGATTAAAATACTATGACCAAGAGTTTATACTTTAAGTAGTAAAATATTTAATTAAGTATACGTGCCTGCATTCATACTAAAATCAATGTCACTAGGACAGTACAAAAGAATTACGATTGTTGGGCAACACAGGTGGACTTAGAGACATATGGTCAAAACTAGGAAGATATAGCCTGATCAACTATATTATCCGAGGGTGGACTAGCATGTGCCTAAGTGTAGTTGTTTGGTTGCAACAAGTCTAAAATCTTACCAACAATACCACAATGAGAACAATAGAACATAAAACCAAAAATACTATAGGGGTATTTGGTGTTACTATAGGTACTATATACTTGAGAACTAAAAAGGGTCTTCATTACTAAGTTGATAGTTGCTAAGTGGATACACTAAAGTTATATGTAACTAGGATGTTATAGACTTAGAATCTGTGAAAATTTTGCTTTACCTCTATTCTTTGTGAATTTGGAGTTAAGGTCACTTATTCGAAGGCCTATCCAGTTTCGATTACATATAACTGGTATGCACTTCACAAATAGTGATGTAACTAATGAAGATTTTCTAAATAATTATCTAGATAATTCGTCTAATAATTATTTTCTTACCCCAATTCCCGCGTAGACAACATGGCTGGACTCCATCCCCCGACAACCAGTACCTTCCGAACGAAGTCATTGCTGGATGGTTTGGAGAAGAACCAGAGAATGATCATCCTATCCCTTTGAATGATCACCATGATGAAGACCTTTCGGACGGTGCTAACTCCGAACCCGAGGTTGAGAACCTACCTCATACAGCTCCCTTTCCAAATCCTAACCCTCGTCTGACTTTTCATGGCCCGACGCCTCAGTGGGTGGAATGCTTGGAAACATGGAGCCAAGGACAAGATCAGCCCATGCAATTTAATGGTGACCGAAGCTTTTATGACCTGAGCAATGGGGGCTCAGCGGACAGAATCTTGCCAATCCTGGTCCGCAGTGTGGCTCGAAATGAGATTCAAGGCAGGACAGCCCTATATCAGATCATAGAAGTTGTCGCCAATGCGAGAATGCATACCCTCCGCACCATTCGTTTGGAAGATGCTCGTGAGAGATCAGAGAGAGACCATGAAACCCTGCTGCAAGCACTGGGTGAATCACGAGCCGATGTCATAGAACTCCGAGTACGCCAGAGGGTGTACGAAAGACGGCTACTTGATGTGGAACGCCAACTGGCCGAACTAAGAGTTCACCAAAGGGATGACCGTCGCCAGTAGTAGACGCTTTACTTTTTTTTCCTTGTTAAAAGGAATCGTTTCTTGTCTATGCCCGATGTGGCATTTTCAATTAAACTATCTTGTACTGTAAGTACTTTAGTTAGGCCTTTATGCTGTCAAGAACTATCTTCTTTGGATATGATGTAAGACCTTTTACAAGGTCATTTTCCCGAACTGTTACGTCATGAATATCAAAGATATTGACAATCGGCTAACTTCTGTGTCATTCTTTATTCAAATACTCTCATCATACTTTCATTGGAGTATATCTGAAACATGCTTTAGTCAAGACATTGGACTATAGCAATTTAGCTCTGGAGACATTTCCAAGTCTCTTTTAGTGGTTGGATCATGTTATTGACCAACCAATGATACCTCGGCTAGAACGACAAGCGTCTTGAGACCATTCTACGAACTTACTTCCACTCATTACTAGGACTGCATCATAGGGATGTAGGTCAACCCTTCATGAACACACTTCCATTCTGTACTAGGACTGCATCATAGGGATGTAGGTCGAACCTTGCAAACATACTTCCAATCCGTACTAGGACTGCATCATAGGTATGTAGGTCAAACTTTCTAGAACATACTCTTACTCCTTACTTGAGCAGTCGAAGTGCAACTAGAGTCTTACCTTTTGCGAGATCCCGTCAGTAAAGGGATGCTCGTGCTGTGTATACTTGTCTTTTATAGTATACCTTGTTCGCAGCAATAGTCTTATAGTAAGTCTAAGGTACTGTAACTCTGTTGATGGTTGCACGGTTGTGTTTTGTCTGTAACGCCTTATGATCAAGTCTAATGTATTTATTTTCCAAGTAAGTCCGATATTACCATATGACTAGATTCAATTTGATCCGCACAATACCAGCTTCATGCGTACATCTCTTTCTCCGTAAACGTCTTTTTAGCGAGGCCATCATTTCAAAACTCGAAAGTATATCTGCTTAGAGTACCTCGTGTTCTTACCCTTTCCAAAGAAGCCTCAGCAAACCTCCCCGAAGTACCACTCGTACAATACGTCAAGTTCAATCCAAAGATTCATACGCTTGATCTATCGCTGAAGAGTGTATACATGGGGGTGGTATATAATCAAGGTCCTACAGGTTTAGAATTGATGATTCCACTTTAACTTCTTTTCCTCGTAGGGATAAGAGCTTAAAGAAGAATCAGCTATTCGACTATCTTTTCAATCTTAATTATATACGACTCGTATACACGAGACTGTGATTAATGAACCATATATGACTTCTAAATATGAACTTTAGGACGGAGACTGCCCAAGACTACGAGTAGTCGCATTGTCATCTGAACAAACTTAGAACCTAGTATGACTCCCGTAAACCGATCGCCCTACAGTCTAAACACCTACGGAGATACAAGAACAGTCCGGACAACTTAGAAAACTACTCAGCAATAGAATTAGAAGACCAGGCTTCTCACCTTGGAGAGCTTCGGTCTTATTCTTCCAGAAGTAGATGGATTGCATCATACGTACCTCGGCTATCAAGGACTCCATCAAGATTTCCATTAGAAATTGTTACCTCTGCCTCACATAGATGAATCGGTTGAGCAAACGTAAGGAACGAATTACCTTCCAGAAATGGACCGAGATCCGAATATCAGTAGTTTCGAGTGTTAGGGAAGGATGTCCTGAAGACTACCCTCCGAACTCGATGCGGACACTTCGATTCCATAGTGATACCCCTCGGATAGGACCAATACGCCCATAATATTCATGAGCTTAATGAGTAGGGTACGCCATTCTTACTTGGATCAGTTCATCATTCTGCTTGTAAAGACTTACTTATCTACCCTCGTAGTAAGAAGGAACCCATGGAAACATTATCCTCGGAGAAACTTTTTGCAAAGTTATCTGAACACGAGTTTTGGAATTGAAGAGTCAAAATTCCTAAGACACACTATTAGTGATGTGGAAATTCTTGAGTACTCTGTCAATTTATCCAAAACCGTTGGGAATTTGTCGGCATCGAAGATGCCGACAGAAATTCGCCAAATTCTAGGTCTTGCAGACCTACTGTCGTAGTCCATTCAGAACTCCTCGCAAATTACAGAAACCCTTACGACCTTGACCCAGCAGAGGGTGGCTCTCGACTGGGAAGATAAGCAAGAAAAAGAAAACCTTGGAATTTCAAGTGATAGGCCAAATCCTTTTGGAAATCTCACTCTAGGAATGGCTTAATACGCTTCATAATGCGTGGAAAGCTAAATCCAAGATAGTCAGGACCTCAAAGATTCTTCTCGGAATCGGTCCTGTATCTCACAGACTAGACCTACTCCGCGAGCTTAGTAACGTACATTCTACCCACTCGACGAGATCGAGATTAACGAGATCCTCGCCTTCGTAGAAGAACCTTAGTGACCCTCGACCAAGAGGTCAAGCGGACGAAGCAGCGCCGCCTCCCTTTAGTGAAGGTTCATTGGGATACCAACCAAGGACCCAAATTCACTTATGAGCGTGAGAACCAATCGATTAGGAAGTTCTCACCTCATGACTCGATCATTCATACCTACTTCCTTACCTAAATTCTAATCGGGACGAAATTCCCTCTAACAGGGGGATGATGTGACAACCCAAAATTTCTATTCTGTACAAACAATATCAAGTCAATAGAAGATAGAATAGTTGCAATAAATTTTCAGACTTTTGGGATAAGTTTGAGTATTTCAGGATTTACACTTAAAGAGATATCAGGAGAGAGGATGCACTAGGGTATTGTGCAACTCTGTTATTCCAAAACTCGTTGATATTAGAGTTCAAAACCTGAATAAAATATTTTTTGCCAAAAATCCCAGGGGTATATATATGGTTCTTAGTCATATTTATTCAATTGTTACATTTCCAACTAGAGAAAACCCAAATTCTCTCTCACGGATCTTCGGCTTTTCGTCCCAAATTGTGAGTACTTCTATCTAAGTGTATTATAGGGCTTGATATGTGTCTAGTAACCAAGAAATCATAAGAAACCCACAAGATCAAAGAGTTTACGGCCCAAGAACATCTTGGACCGTAAACCCTTCTTTAAGGGGAAAAGAGTGCCCTAGTCCCTTCCTCTTGCAATGAAAATAGCCTAGACTCGTATCCTAATGTATGTAGGACTAGAAAACACCCCAATATACCAAGAGTAAGGTGTTCACAGCCCAAGAAGTTCTTGGACCATGAATTCCAAACAAAAGGTCCAAAGTGTGCTTTAAACTCTCCATAAGCCTTAGACACTAGCCTAGATTCATTCCTAGTTAAATTAGGGACTTGAAAACACCAAAAACACCCTTTCCATGAGAGATTACGGCCATAATCTCGAAGGGAATTGGTTCCAGGGTCGTGAACTCCCCAAAGGAGTTGAAAGGTGCCCTAATCTCTTCCAAAGACTTTGCCATTAAGTAGAAATGCTTCTTAGGGTCTTGTAAAGCCTCAAAACATCAAATGGTCAAGTAAGTAAGAGCTTACGTCCGTAAACCCATGAGTTTATGACCGTAAACTCATTTGTTGATGACCTTAGGGCCCTGAACTCCATTAGGGAGTTTTCCTTGAACCCTACACACACTAGCTTTTCCCTACAACACTTAGATGCAATCCTTGATGCTTATAACACTTGTTAAAGGTGTTTAGCATGTCCTAGGGTGTCTTGACCTTGTTTGTTAGTTGTTTAAAGACTAATTTGATACATATATGTGATATTATATGTTAACTAGGATCATAGAGTGTGTTCAAGACTTCACTTGACACCTAGCAATCCTATATCTTCAGTTCTTCCGTACCACTCACTACAGGTGAGTTCATACCCCATAATCAATGTTGTAAATGTTTTTAAATTTTTTTATGGAGGGGATACAAGTAGAATCATGCTAGTTATTATATCAATCACATGTGATTAATAAGCAGCATTCAAATGATTTACTACTCATTAGCTGTTTTACCAAACAGATTTTCATAAACGTTTTATATGTTTAAAAACTCCTTATTAAACTGCTCATTATACACTGTATGTTTCATTTCAAACTCATTTACCATTGTGTTTCAAACAAATGTTTCTTTATACTTAAGCTGTTTTATCAAACAAATACTTTCGACCCGTTTTATAGGCTGACATCAAGTCGACCTTTTCTTAGATAGTAATCATGTTCAAAGGTGTTACAGAACTTATTTTATGCTTTTATATTGTCAATTTCATGCCTATGTATGTATAGTGATATAAGAAATGTTTAAATGACTTAGGAAGGCTACCCGCTCTATTTCCTTTTCACCGTTGGGTTGTGGTCTGGTGGGTATCAGGTATCCGTCCGAAGGTCGTTTAATCATCAGTTATATATCACGTATACATATAGAGACATCAATGTTTCCAGTCAGTTCAATTCCCTTGGGTAGCAAGGGTATACGTCCATGTTCATACGTACCAGTTACATTACTAGTAAGCTACCATAGGGGTAGTTCAGGAAGATACTAGAACTCTTACTAGAATGCGGAATCATACCACGAGTCAGTTCATTCATGAGTTTATACATGCTAGATAGAGAGAGAACACACATTACAGCCAGTACACACAGTACATTACTATACTATTACACAGATATGTTTACATAAGTATATTTACATGAGTACATTTACATAGATACGTTTACATAGAGACCCTGTTATAAACATGCCTATATATGTATAGTTATATAAGTAATGTTTAAATAACTTAGGAAGGCTAACCCGCTCTATTTCGTTTTCCCCGTTGAGATGTGGTCTGGTGGGTGTCGGGTATCCATCCGAAGGTCGTTTAGATACTTAGTTATATATCATGTGTACATATATGGACATAAAAATTCCTTTCAGTCAGTTCAGTACCTTTGGGTAGCAAATGTATACGTTCATATACTTTTACATAGATCCTATATGATGATAGGACAGACACAACTATGTGCTATAGCATGGAACGATTTCAGGATCTAACTATACCAATGAATCACAACGCATTGTGATAGTTATATTGGGTATACATGATCATAGTAATGTAGATGTTCACGGCTTGCAAACATGCAGGGGTTGTGTATGGGTCCCAAAATCTCTTTGACAGGGGAGCGTCTAGCCTGGGATCTAGCCATCATATTATGCCTTATCCCTCAAATAAGGATAAATAGTACAGAAGTAGTCACTTATTTCAAATACTACAATACTTACGAGATTACAATAAGTTAATGGTAATTAGTACGGTTGTCGTTATTTGATACTACACCATAGTACTATTTCATTTTCCCATTACATTCACTTTGTGAACATTCAAACAATGCACGGTAATGTAGAAGCTATATTTTTGGTTAATGATAGTCGGATTTGGGAAAATACACACTCTTACAGGAGACACACACAGATACTAGATGCCTTAGTAGAAGGCTACTCTTAGTAGGAAGCATAGGGCTTTCTAGGATGTTCAAAACATTTTCATACTTACAGTTCATATACATAAAAATACTTATAGTTCATATACATACAAATACTTACATACAAATTAAGACACCAAAATACTGATGATCTCACCAGCTTTAAAGCTGATACTCGCTTTCAAAATAACTTATATCCTCAGGTCAACAGTAGACAGGTACCGATCCAAGGTTTAGAGAAGATGGAGCTCGTTCAAGACTCATCTTTCATTTTTGATTTATACTTTAGTGTCTATTATAATTTGAAAGAACACACTTGTATTAAAAATATTTTATTAATTCAATGGATGATGTTGTTGCTTGTTTACTACTTTTCATTGTTGTGATACTGTACATGACGTCCTCCGCCCCAGAACGTTTCCGTCGTTGATGGTTTTGGGGTGTGACACGAACCTCCGTTTGAATGTGAATATCTGAAACTATTTGAGATTGTGAATCCTTTTGATCACTTAGTTTCGGAGTTCGTGGACAACGAGCCATCTTCTTGACTCTCTTCCTCTTAGGTGCTTTAGGTGGTGCGGAAGGTTCAGCTTCAGGCTTTCGTTTCCCACCTTCTTTGGAGATGGGGCTGGTTCGGACGGACCAACCTTCATGCTCTTCTTCTTCCCTCCCTTCTTGGGTTTATCCACCTCTTCAAGGAACTTTTGTGTTTCAACTTTCAAGGGGTGAAAGCCTGAGAGGGGCAAACTGCGATAGGCTCGCGGTATCTCACTCGATGTCGGAACATCACAAAGCATTGATTCACGAATGGAAAAGATAAAAGTGAACTTTGAGTTGTCTACTAAGATGATGTTGGAGGTGTGAAAGATTTGGATTGTTGCCATACAGGACCCTTCCAAGACCAGAATGTTGAGTTTAGAGATCGCCCTTTGAACGATGAGGTCCAGAACCGAGCATAGGAGATTTCACAGTGTTGTGTGGTAGAAAGTGTGCTTTGAACCAACTGAGCCCAGAGAACATACCCATAATCCAAGTTGATGCCAGACTAGATGTTGTACATCATTGTCATGAATAGCTTGCTCGCATACTTCGAGCCAGTAACACTTTTTGAGAAGCTTTTGAAGATCATTGTAAAGAGGTTGTTCCACATCGGCGGCAAGTTAGGCTTCTTGAACTTAGAAACTGATGGCAAAGATTCCTTGTAGCTCATCTGGTAGAATATCTCCAGGATTGCAGAGTTGGAGGCGCTCTCAGGATCAATTAGGTCAAGACCTTGTGGAAGCCCTAGAAGTTGACAGAATCTTGATTTTGTGATGTGGGTCTTTTTGTTGAATACCTCGAAGGAGATCAGTTCTTCCCCTTTTGTGTAACTAGTAGTGGAGTAGGCCATTGAGAGATGCACCAAAGGAAAGACTTCAGACTTGGTAAGCACTATGACGAGCGAAGAATACCTCAGGTACTCAACGATTGGTTGGAGAAAAACTTCATATTTCGTCGGGTCGATATCAATAATCAAGTTTTGATTTTCTTACAGTTTGAGGATTGAGGAGTTGGCCATGTTTTCTACAACTGAAGGTGTCTCTGATGAACTTGCCATTGAAGCATGATGAAGAAGACGATGAACAGTAGAGAATAATCACCGGAGGATTTGTTCGCTTTTTGAGAGTAGTAATTAATTAATGAAGCGTCAAAATCCTTTTATACGAAGTAGTAGGTGAGAGAAAACCATCAATTGGTTGCATCGGTTATTGAAAACGCGCCTAAAAAGGCATGACTGACAGTTATGATGTGTGTCAGGCAGTGTTAAATCAGTGTCAGTTCAAATCAACGCCTTTTCAAATTCTCAGGCCCAATCTTATCTGTTAAGATGTCACGTCAGTTACACGCTTTCACAGTTGATTCATTTATGAACTTTCACAGTGAGTGGTCGTCAACATGTCTGCGAAACTAAAAGTAAATATAAGTGCCACGAACCAAACTTTGGAAAAGCACAAGGATCTTCATGCGAGAGTGTGCCAAAGATAAAGAAATAAATCAAAAGTTTGTGGGATATTAGTGATGTCTTATAAAGACACAAAGTAGTAGATCCCAGGCAATGATTTCTTCCTTTGGAGTCCAAAGAGACTCTAAAGTTTCTGTGTGGTTTCTTGTTGAATTACAATCACAAGTTTGTTGAGAAACTGTGAAAGACATCTTTTGGTTAGGCTTTAAGGGTGATTTGATCTTCAACCAAATTCCGAAACTTGATATAAGTCCGAACATTCGATGAAGTACTTGTCTGACCAGTGTAGCCATAAAAACAAGTATGCTTTGGAATTATTTTCAGTGACTAGGAGAAGTATAGAAATCTCAAGAAAATTAAAAATTGGATCTAATGGGAAGAAACGACTTATGTTTAAAACGTCTCATTAAGATCACACTAAAAGAAAAAGATATTTCCTGGTACTAACCACGAAAGTGGACATTCGTTAATTCCAAGGTGAAATATTAGAACATTAATATTTTCTACAACTGAAGGTGTCTCTTTGTCTGTTTCATCTAAAAGTTGTTAAGCATGTTTTTGTGATCTTTGGACTTAATGAAAGATTCAATTCTGTCCAGTCCTACTATGTATGCATATGAAGTTTTGTCTGATAAGACGATGGATTTGCACCTGTAACATTTTGCATCTATTTTGTCCTCTTTCAACTCAAGAAAGGGAAAAATCATCTTGTAAATTTTCTTTCCAATCTCACAATTTAAATGTAACTAAGTAATATTAAAATAAAGTGTTTTGGCAATCAAACAGAAAATCTTACGCTGTTTTAAAAGATCTAAATTATCTCTCTACAAATAAATAGACTCATCCCTAGACTTAGTTAAATCAAAATCCAACTTTTCAATCCACATGCGTCTCTCTTCATTCTTTGACGAAACCCTATCGGGTTGATCGGTTAAGTTAGAGTTTGTTAAGCGATTTTGTTTTAAGCTATCACTGAAACTTGAAAATGTGTATTTTAAGGCATTCAATTCAGTTTCATATCTTGATACAGGTATATTCAAAGATTCGAGAATGGAGTTTACCTTGTTGATCACCTGCTCGCACTTGCTTATTTGCTCAGGAACAGGTTTTGCAGCAAAATAATTATCGACGCCACGTCCTCCATCAGTTGTATAGCCTCTCATATATTACACTTCACTTGAAACCATTAAACACCTTCCATGGAGCTGCAAACCTTCATCCTTCGCTATGAATCTCCTTCCATGAGTAGGTTTGCGAACCTCTTCATCTTTAGAGTCAGTCGACCAGACCTCGACTATTCCAAAATCATCTTCAACTTCGTTTTCCTGCACAATCAAAGCAGGCATGGTGTTATCAGCGTTCTTCTTCTTTTTGATCTCCTCGAACTTTCGGAGATAATCAGATGTTGGATCAGTGTCTAATTCCATAACTATAATTGGTATGTACTTGACCCGAGAGTAACATGGTCCATTTGGGTTGCATATCACCAAGACAAGTTGATAGGATCGACTTTTCAGAAGAGGTTATTTGTGATTTATTAATATATTATAAGATCTAATATATTAATATGAAATCATATTATTTAATTAGTATTGATCAAGAATTAATTTTGAATTAATTTTGTGATCAAAAGAGACTAATTAAATATACGGGGATTCATTGTGTAAATCATTCATTCTTATAAAGTAGGCTTATGATCCATAGTTCTTTATGTTGGGCTAAACCCATGTGGTGACCCATGGATACTCCATGGAGGTTAAAACCCATGGAGCCTAAGGAATGTGGAAAGTCATACGCATTATGTTTGCATAGTGTAACCCTAGTTGTGCCACACTATATAAGAAACCCCTTGGTTGGTGAAATTGGTGCTAGATGGACTAGAGTGTTCTTGGAGAGCCATAACCAATTTGTGTACACAATACTCTCTCAAAAGTCATTCTTTTGTCCAAAGGTATGTTGTGATTCCATTTGAGGCATTCATATTATTGGTGCTAAGCTCTTAAAGGTTCAAGGCTTTCAACTACAGCAAAAGGTATGTCATCTAACTAGAATTTTGTAGTATAGATACTGCATTGTATGCTAGTTAGGACGATGCTTTGGAAAAACAAAGTTTACATGTATATTAGAGAAAACATAGATCCAAAGCGTCTAGGGTTGCATGTACACCATAGGAGTGTTAGAATGCTCAAAACCCTTTAGTGGTATCAGAGACTAGGGTTGTTTTCCAATATACTCGATGCTACTTGCTTTCAAATGCTTAAAAAATCGGTTTTTCTGCTTTCTGGACAGTGGACTCGCCGAGTCACCTTACAAACCTGACGAACTCGTCGAGTTAGTGCATGCACTCGACGAGTTGGTGCTCCAGAATGCAGATTTTTGAAGTTTTTGGCTAGAATTGGACTAGGATCATTACACTAAGCTGTTTTTGAACTAATAAACCTGTTGTTGATGTGGTAATGATTACGCTTATCCAATTTATAAGATAATTGTCAAAGTTTCATGTTTTGTATTAGTTTATATGGTTAGGCTAATTATATGAAATTCGTTTGATATGAATTGTCTTGTTCTTATGAGTTTAAAATTGTTTGTTTTTTGTAAGTTACAATAGTTGATCTAAATGTGTTCATGAATTCCATAACTTGTCCTCAAGTTATGGAAAATGAAAAGTTTTTCTTTTAAAAAGATCATTAAACTTATAGGTTATGAACTTGAAGAGTCTTTTTCCATAAATGTTTTTATGAACTCCATAACTTGTCCTCAATTTATGGATTTTCAAGAGTATTTCCATTAAAACCTATATTAAACTCATAAGTTATGGGTACCAAAAGTTTTTGAATAGTTCAAAACTTGCCCTCAAGTTTTGGAATTTGTAAATGCAAAGTCCCACTTTGAAACATTTAGTTCCAAACCCTAGAATTTTAAAAGTTTAAAATTCAACCCTTATACTATTCTAATATTATACGGTTAATATATATATATATATATATATATATATATATATATATATATATATATATATATAAGAGTAAAGTCAGTATTACCGTTAGTAGGCCTCACTCACGAAGCCGGTCAATAAGGGGGTATATGGTTACTTCTTATAAACTGGCTGGTGGAGGGTCGTTAGCTGAACGAGTTTGACATGACATTTAAATTCTCATTAAAAGTATAATGAAATACTAAGTAACAAAACACTTCTAAATTCCCAATCTTAGTTACTTAGGAAAATGTGAATTTGGTGCTAACCCATGAAATTGCACTTTACACCTTCTTAAGTCGTTAGTGGAGCGTGTGTGGTTAACCAGCACACTAATCTAGGACTGACAGTGCGTGACAAAGGGTAGCTTGATGTTAATCATGGATCAATGGAGCATGTGTGGTTAACCAGCACATTGATTAGGTGGTTGTAACATTAATTGTACCAAGCTAACTTTCATGGTTATTCACACCTTGTTTGTGATCCTCGGCATCCCGGTCATAAAATTGAAGGGCACAATCGAGATTTAAACATGCCATTGAATATTTCAATGAATCTCAAAGGATCTAGCAATTTCAATTCACTTAAAACCTTAAATTCTTTTTCGTTTTTCGTGGTGGAAATTAGTAAATCGTCATTTACCTACCGTCAAATATTTTGCAGTTTCGATTAAGGCATTCCTCTTCCAAATTGTAAAATATTGTGTTGGGTCCTAGCTTTAATATTTCATGTTGGGTGTTATATTAAGCAATAAAACCAACTAACTTGAATATTCTCCCATTGTAGATGTCTAGTTCAGATAACTATGGTCTTCCTGAATCTTTTGGAAAAAGATTTCTAAATAAAGATGATTTTCCACAAGGCGATCAAGGTGAAATATTAATCCCTTCTTCGTGTTGTAGTGGAACTTCACTTCCTCCACCTCCTCTAATTATTCTCCTTAACCCACAAGTTTAAGGTCACTTAAAGCCCTATTGGCAGGAAGGAAAGTTTGTATGTGATCACGTCTTGGAGATGAAGTTACATATCGACAAGCTAGGAGAGTTGGGTGTCGAAGTCTCGAGGAAGTTGGTTGTTGATCGATTTCTTCAATCACTTCCTAATTCATATAGTGGGTTCTTTAAGGACTACTATATGGGAGATCACGACATGACCCTTATTGATTTACCTATTTGCTAATTGTTGCTGAATCAGAAATGATTTGGCGCACTGGTCAAGCAAATTTGATAGGAAGATCTACCTCCCAAACATCCATGGACATTGATAATGGAAATAGTGGAAGTCCAGAAAATATTTCTCTTGCCAATGGAAAGGGATCGGCCATGGTCAAGTCATTTGACCCAATGGTAAAGAGAAAGGCTAAGTCTGAGATAGTCACGTGTACCATTCCCAAAGAGTTCATATGTTTATATTGCCATTTGAAGGGACATTGGAAGCGAAGCTGCCCTGACTACCTGAAGGATCTAAGAGAAGGTAAAGTCAAAAAGGTTTGACTTTATTTCAAGTAAGTCCACTATCTAACTCAATTAAGTTCATAATTGTTGATTCTTAATACATGATGTGACAAGGTTGCATTTTGATGTTTTGTAGGATCATGCAAAAGGAGGGAAGCTTAAAGGAAGAGTATGTTGCATCGGCTCGCGAAGATGGATTTCAATCGTATGGTTCAATGATCGGATTTTTGTGTTGCTGCTTATGAGTTATGATAGATTGCTTAGAAAATATGTAGTAACATAGTTTTCATTTGTAATTGCATTGTAAGGAAAAGTTTTTCAGCATTTTATAAATAAATAAAATTTTGGTTTTATTTTATTATATCTCCTTAAATGGATTTTGTGAAAATTGATGTTTATGTATATTCTAGCAATGTTTAATATAAATTTGATTCTTTCGTTTGTGGTAGTGTCGAGAATTTACCAAATAAGGAAAGATTCTCATCACCCAAGTCTCATTTGGACAAAAACTTGGAATCATGCAACTTGCATTGTGTGATGAATGAGAACCTTCATTTTTGGGAAATTAAGACTAATTTCTTGTTCACGTGTATATGTGAGTCACGTGAAGGACTAGGAGATTGGGTACACTTAGTTGTGCGCTGGTTAGGTTCACCACAAAGATTGATAAAACAATTCGTCATGATTAACTAAAGTTTAGTAAATATGGTTATGCTTACAAGTTTAGGTATAATTCTGAACATTAGAAAAGTTTCAACGTATGTTAGAACGAATGAGAAATGAAATTAGGCAGAAAGATAGATGTTTCTCCAAATCTGAAAAGATGGGAGAGTACTTGAGCATCGTGTTTTATGATCATCTTAATGATTATGAAAACCATGTCACAATTGATCCTCTAAGGATATCTTAGTGCATTTTTATGGCTAAGAAGAGGAATCGTGAATTGTTGAAATGGTTAAATCTTGAAGATGAGTCATACTTCGTTCCAAAACAAGTATTAGAGTCATACTCCAAGATTGTAACCTTGAGTGACATAATCTTAAGAAAGGTTTATAACACTTATCAAATGTAGAGTAAAATGTTTTCTACTCTTGTACATTTGAAATTGGTAAGTTGTGATGTTTTGGATAAAATAAAGACCAACTAAGGCCAATTGTGTGAAGTGTTAGTCTGGATTAAGATCCACATTAACTCTTGGATATTTGTTTGTCAAGTAATGTTCCTTGACAAAGTGAATCTTATATGTCAAGAGGTTAGTAGGAGTCTTAAAGATCTTGAAAGTTTCAAGAACTAATCAAGAGTAAACCTGTTATTAAACACTAGCACACGACTTGAGGTTTATAACCTATTATGTTCATATATTCTTATTTTTGTGCCCATTCCAGTTAAAGTTGACTATAAATGTGAGTTCTATGAGTTCTCAGTTGTTTTAATAACTACTTGGAAGCAACGGTAGGCCCTTGAGCTGCCACGTGGCAAGAAATTAAGATTGAACAAGTTCAGTCCATATGAGTTTGGATGTGTCACTAACCTTGTCTTATGATTATGGTTATAGCACATTCACATGGATAGGAACACATACACCACAAAATCTAAGTTTCATAAGGTTTCTCTTTGATTCATGAAAATGATGGTGAGAAAACGCTTTCACTAAGTAAATTTTAAGTAAATAGCAGTTGTGAAATTTGCATTCTCAAATTCGATTATGATTACGGAATCTCTTTTCATAAGTCAAATTCTGAGAAATGGCAAAGGTCTAAACATTTGAGAATTATTTTTATAAGTTCTAAAATTATATAGACACACATGTAAGTTGTCTGAGGAAAGGTGTATGATTTTGAGAATCCTAGATAAAGTTTTATCGAAGCATCTCATGTAAGAAATCCGAACTTTGATAAGAAAGTCAATGAAGTATTGATTACTAGAAGTCCAGCTAATTTCTGAATACATGTCAAAGCTAGTGGGAGCATAAGTTCTATGCTAGTAAATTAATGATTATTATGCTAGTGGGAGTATAATCAGTTATGATGAATGTTGCAAGTTAGCAATGTTAATTATAGAAAACAAAATTTTCAATTTGCAAGTTGCAGAGTTTGAAATTTTTTTTGCTATAATTAAGGGGAAGGAAATTATACTTCATTTCAAATCTAAAAGCTTTGATTGTGAGATTTTAATTAAATTTAGCCATGATTGTGTTAATTTCGTTCTTAATTTGATTATGATTATGGCATCCCTTTTCATAATTCGAATTATGAGAACATGGCAAATAGAAATATTGTAGCAAAAGACTGTTTAGGTATCACGTCTTTATGAATCGTGTCCAATATGCTTCGAGTATGGGGTCGATTGCGTGTGCTATTATATTTATCCGTTCTAAAATTTTCCAAATGCCTAGGTAATTAAGAGGGAAAAAGGAATAGAATAAGATATGACTAAAGTGGTTAAACAACTGTTAAGGACAATCTAAGGTTCTTTAAGGATTGGTCGCTTGCAGTTGGAAGTATAAAAATGGATGGACCATATTGACATATTCTGAAAAGAGGCATCTCTTGTTCAGAAGTGATAGTCAAAATGGGAATATGGATATGTTTCCATAGGTGGAAGTTATTCCTTAAATCTGTGTAAGATTAGAAAACTTAATACAAGAAGGATGTTCAAAGGTATGTACTTTAAATTTGAGACTTCTCTTCCTTGGAATTGTTTTGTTGTCAATCTCCATTGGAATACTTTGTAATGTCTGTTGCTAAGTCTCTGTGAATTTTGTGCATAGTCATTACAAGAGAATCATTGCATATAAGTTTAGAATCTAACAAATTACACTTAATGTCAAGAATTTGATATTCTCACATTTACAGTAAGGATTTAGGATTGTAAAATGAGCATCATTGAAATATTTTCAATTGAGTTATTTGCACAAAGTAAGGACTATAGACAAATATAGTGTGCATGCTTGGAGCATGGCATAACTATTGTCTAACAAACATAGTGTGCATGCTTGGAGCATTGCATGACCATTGTTTTTAATTCAAGTATTAAGTTGATTATTCGAAACATTATACAATGAATAATGAGTAATCAATATGGCTCAAAAGTTTTGCGGCCATATAGCATTAGTATTATTCTTGTGTGTCACATTGCTTGTTTTGACTTCCCGAATAATTGGGTTATTCAAACCATCCACAGTCGATCATACTTTGGAAGTAGGTATTGTGGAAAGACTGTCATGAATGGGTTTGTAGTTTGTCTAGGTGTTTTAGACATATATGTATTGTTCATGAGTGCTCCTGGAATAAGATTCGAGTATTGGATTCAACCCACACTCATTTGAATCACTTCATGGATTTTATCACGAGTGATTATAAGACGATAATATCTTATATTCTTCAAATGGAGAGGTATGAGTTACAGTTTACAAGTTGATTGCCCATTGATGATATGTAAACGCACCGGTACCTCAGTGTTATAAAACATATCATTTTGTGTGATTTGATGAGTAGATAGAGCAAGCATATGAGTTGAAGTTTATCCATTCCTTTTACCCTTGGAGGGATAAAAGCGGTAACTGTGGGCCCCTAGATGATTTAGTGATGATACCCCTAAGTTCTTGGCCAAGCCTGTAATGATTTGATTTGTTTCATTAGTCGGTCGTCATAAATCGGAAATCGGGAAACAATAAATGGATAGAGAGAATGATTATAATCCATGTCACAGTCCATATGGTATCTAGAATGGAGGAATATATGATCCCTTATCTAATGGACATGTCATTGACTAGGTCAGAGTTCGACATCTGCTTTTAAGAGCTACAATTCTTAGTCGGGTTGTAGAGTTGTACTTGCAATAATAGTTATTAGAATTATCCAATTGGGAGGCTGTTGGATTAGTGTCTAAGTCCATAACTATAATTGGTCTGTACTTGACCCGAGAGTAGCATGGTCCATTTGGGTTGCATATCACCAGGACAATTTGATAGGATGGACTTTTGAGAAGAGGTTATTTGTGATTTATTAATATATTATAAGTTCTAATATATTAATATGAAATCATATTATTTAATTAGTATTGATCAAGAATTAATTTGGAATTAATGTTGTGATCAAAAGAGACTAATTAAATATATGGGGATTGATTGTGTAAATCATTCATTCTTATAAAGTGGGCTTATAATCCATAGTTCTTTATGTTGGGCTAAACCCATGTGGTGACCCATAGATACTCCATGGAGGTTAAAACCCATGGAGCCTAAGGAATGTGGAAAGTCATGAACATTAGGTTTTGCAAGGTGTAACCCTAGTTGTGCCACATTATATAAGAAACCCCTTGGTTGGTGAAATTGGTGCTAGATGGACTAGATTGTTATTGGAGAGCCATAACCGATTTGTATACACCATACTCTATCAAAAGTAATCCTTTGTCCAAAAGTGTGTTGTGATTCCATTTGAGGTATTCATACTATTGGTGCTAAGCTCTTAAAGGTTCAAGGCTTTCAACTACAACAAAAGGTATGTCATCTAACTAGAATTGTGTAGTATAGATACTGCATTGTATGCTAGTTACGATGATGCTTTGGAAAAACAAAGTTTGCATGTATATTAGAGAAAACATAGATCCAAAGCATTTAGGGTTGCATGTACACCATAGGAGTGTTAGAATGCTCAAAACCCTTCATAAGATTCATCATCCTCTCCCTCCTTCTTCTCGTTCAATCTTCTCAGCATGCACTCCTTGGCCAGATGGTTTTTGCCATGATAGTAATTACAATCGTAGCCAGAGTCCCCCATAAGCTTTTTATCCTTCTTCACTTCTTCTTTCTGTGAGTTATTCGCACTCTCCTCCTTTACCTTTTCAGAGATACAATTGCCCTGCCAGTAGACCTGGCAATTTCAGACACGAAGACACAAATCTGTGAGAGACACGACACGACACGAATACAAGACACGAATACATCTTAAAAATTGAGATAAAGCTTATTTCTCATCGTGTAATCGTATCGTGTCAAATTTGTGGCTAACACGTTTTCATGACACGAATAGACGAATTGCCAGGTCTACATGCCAGTTTCGGTTCTTGTTACGACCGAAGTTCTTCTTTGCGAATCTCTTTGGATCAGATACCATCAAAGCAAATTCCTCCTTAGAAAGTTCACAGTCAGGGAGATCAGACTCTGAACCATCACCATCTATATCCTTTTTACCCTTCGCAACAAGGGCTAGTGATCCCATCCCAGAAACTATCATCCCTTGTTTCATCACTTCATCTTCCTGTGTAGTTCTTGAACTGCTCATACGCTTTTACAGTCGAAACGACAACCTTCCATTCAGATCTCTGCCCGTTCGTGAACATGACCTTTTGCTCGATTAGTTCACATCCAATGTTGTGATTCATCATCCTACTGAGAATATGATTATAGTGATTGAAAGTTTGATCCAGACTCTCTTCAAGCTTTTGTACAAATGCTCCAAACTCTGAAAGCAGTAGAGTCTAAGTGGAATGCTCAAGATCAGCATCAGTTGAATATAGTTCTTTAAGCCTATCCGAAATGGCTTTTGTTGTGTCCTATGAACTAACCAAACGAAAAGTGTCTAGTGGCAAAGCAAATTTGATGATTCTCATTGCTTTGATGTTGCTTATCATCCTGTCCTTCTCGTCTTGTGATATGTTTTTAACATCAAGAAGAAGCTTGTTATAGTCGCCTTGAGTTTTGATTTCTCTTCTTGTTCCTGTATGAATAAACGTCTGGACAACAATGGCTTCCCAAATCAAATAGCCACTGTCTTCAAGACCAAGTATGTAGTCTTCAAAATGCAACGCCCACACTTCATAATCATTAGGAAAAAGAATGGGAATTCTGGTTGTAGATCCAATGTTTCTTGAAAGATTTATTGAGTTAACGTGTGAATCATCTATCATGTTTAGAGACCAATAAAACATGTATGAATCAAATGCATAAACTAAATGGTTTTTGGGTAATATCAAGATCAAAGCTCAGCATCGATACTGATGACGGCTGAACCAGATCTAATAATAGCGGAAACCCTAAAAACTCTTTCAATAGAAGATATGCATATAGATTACACAGTCTCCTGCTTTGATACCAATTGATGAGTTGGAAAATCTAATGATCGATTAGATTTAAACAAGTAAAAGCAATAAATAATAATAATATGAATCAAGAATGTGTTGAATGATTATAAATCACAGCCTCAGAAGAGCTCGATAAAGAACTGCTATTGTAGAGGTGTGTAGGATTTACAATGACACGATTAACCAATACATGATGCATGCATGCACCTTAATTAGTAAAACCCTAATCATTAATCATGGGCGGACAGGCCCAACCTAGATACACAAAGCACTAAACAAAAGGCCCAAAAGATGCAACACTAAAATACTCCACAACTGTGATATCTAAGTTTGTATTATTTGTGAATTGATCATTCCCACTATATTGTCAAAAATTATGCATTACACTTCTAGTATGTCTGGCATGAAATGATGCAACATAATCGATAATCCAAGATTCTATTGAGTTTTCAACACAACAGATATAAGCATTATCATCAAAATATGCTGCCACATTCACCTCCTTCTTGCATTTTCCGGTTTAGTGTTTTGGCTACTGATTTTTGAAGTGATCGTTCTGCTTGCAATTCCACCAGGTAATATCTTCATATCTAGAATGTAATACCTATTTGGATATGATTTAAATTATTATTTATCAAAATGGAATATAAATGAGATTTAAAGTTTTGGGGAAAACGTAAGTTCGAGGCGCGTGGCACATCATTAAGTTACGACACGACCATGTATGGGTCGCGACATGTGACCACAATGACCTCAAAACCCTATATCTTAGGCCTTGAAACCTATTTAATGGCTATATCTTTTAGATTTTCATTATTTACTCGTCCTTCATCTCCATAGAACCCTAGAAACAACCCTAGCCTATATTCCTTTTTTCTTGAAGTTCATGTTGCATTTTGAGTGAAGTTGAAGAAGGAGAAAATAGATTCAGTGCATAGAAGCTTGATCCACATAATATCCAACCATCCCATCCTCTTCGGGACCTTTGTAAGGTATAAAGCTTCAACTTTTATGTGTTCATATCTTAGATCTATAGATTTAGGGTGAGATTTTACATTCTTGGTCTCGTTTCTTGATATTCCTTGGAGTTTGGGAAACTCGGGGTTGATAGTGTTGTTTGAGGGGCATTTTTTGATCATATATTGAGAAAAAATAGCATACATGAGCTCTTTTTACTCTATGCATGAAGATCTATCAATTTTTGGATCTAGGGTATGGGTTACACTTATTAGAGACTTGGGTCTGGATAAAGTTGGAAATTTTATCCATTTAGAACCCCTATTGATGGATTTTGGAAAGTTGTAGCCTTTAGATTAAAGGATTAAGAACTTAATGGAATAAGTACTTCCTCCCAGAGAACACAACGCTACCATGACATGTCGTGACATGAAGGTTGGTCTAGCCCGGTGACTATTTTGTCTTATAGTAGCCGCGACACATGGTCGCGTTGACTTTAATTGTTGAATTTTGGTCAAAAACTTTGATGGATTTGAGTATAAGACTGAGGATTGGCCTTTATTTGGTATTAGTTGGTTTGTGTTAGCTGTTTCGTGCGAAGAGACTGATTCGAGATTGTGGTTGCTTGATTCAGGTGAGTTTTCTTACTACACTATATGTAATATTATATGTCCTTTGTGTGTTAGGATGTATATGTTATGTTAGTGTATGCATATATGATTATACTAGATTAGTCTTTAGTTATGATTGTTGGTTGATCCTATGGCCAAGAGCCTTCGGGCCAAGTAGGAGGACGGTTGGGAGTCTACAGGTTAGTTGTGATGTTGACATGCTTAGGTGTTGAGTGTGAACTTACTATATATATATATATATATATATATATATATATATATATATATATATATATATATATATAAGATCGGTGAGTTCTCTTTTGAAAGTGAGGACTCGTGAGGACACCTTAAAAAATTGAAAAAAATATAAAAAATACAAATCATATAATCGTGCATAATACTACATCGGAGAGAAAAATTGGAAAAAAAATTTGATCATTAAAATTGAAGCATGGATCATTTTTATGATCCACGATTCACTTGTTATGATCCATGATTCAATTTTAATGATGCAAAAGAAATTTTCAATTTTTTTTCTCCTGGACATATTATTATGCTCAATTTTATCATTTGTATTTTTTTCAGATTTTTTTTCAATTTTTTTAAGGTGTCCTCACGAGTCCACACCGAAACCAAACCCTATAAATATATATATATATATATATATATATATATATATATATATATATATATATATATATATATATATATATATATATATATATACTAGAATGTATGGTATACTAGGAACTTACTAAGCTTTGTACTTATGTTTACAAGTTGTTTTGGTGATAAAGGGAACAGAGCAACATGACTATACACTCGCATTGTTGTTATGATTATGATTTGAGACTTCCATTGATTTATGTTACGGTTCTGTTTTGAAGAATATTTTTATGACTTTTGAAACAATCTGATGTTATGTTATTTTTTATGATGGTTTTTGTGACATCCCTAATTTTTTCAGCAAGAAAAGAACGTTTTATTTATGCTTATTTTATAACAAAATTTATTGATGGGTTTTGAGCATTGCAAAAAATCCAATGTGTGCATGCAACCCTAATTGTTGGGTCTAGATTTTCTCTGTTAGACGTACAAGCATTAAACACAAAAACCAGAAACTATAGAATGCTTCTACTATTTTTGAAATCAATAAAATAGGGATTAGAACACATACCCTTATTGTTATATTGTAATAACAATGGATTCCTTGAAGATCTTGACTTTGAGAACAAGTATCACAAGTGTAACACCTCTAATGGCTCACAAACACACTATGCAAGAGGATGAGAGGAAAGAGGAGGGAAGTTGCTCAGAGTTTTGGGTCTTCTAGGGTTTCATAAGCATGGCCGAAACTTAGAGGGGTGAGGCTCCTTTTATAGTTAAGGTTGCTTAGTCCCAAAGTTAAGGTTTGCTGGTGGAAACCCTAATTTCTAGCTTAAGGCCTAAGCAGCCGATGGACTCCCCTTCTCAAGGCTTTGGATGGAAATTATTAGGGACTCCCTAGAATTTTTGGCCAACCCTCTTTAGGGTGATCCAAGAGCCCAAACTCTAACTAATTTATTACAAAACATCCACTGTACTTTTAATTAATTCCTTTAATCCCAAAATTAATTTCAAATTAATTTTTGATTAAATATTAATTAAATAACATGATTTCTAATTAATATATTATTTTCATAACATATTAATAAATCATCTTATATACTAATTTATTATTCCAAATAATAAATTTAATCTCTCTCTGAAAAAGTCATTATGTCAAGTTGCTAGTATGAAGGCAACCCAAAAAGACTGTGCTACTATCAATTCAAGTATATACCAATTATAGTTATGGGCTTAGACACCTAATCCAACAATCTCCCACTTGGATAAGTCTAATAACTATAACTGCAAGCATAATTTCAAAATTGACTAGCAAATTGTAGCTTGCAAAGCCGTTGTCGAACTCTGAACTAGTCAGTAACATGTCCTAAGATAAGTGATCATATAACCCTCTGTTCTGCAAGATATCATGTGGACAAATGACATGGAATATAATCATTCTCATTTTCCAACAGTTTGTTTCCCGATTTCTGATTTGTAATGACAAAGAACTTATATGAACACATCAATTCAATCCTGACCACACCCAGCACATAAGTCATCGAGGGGCGCAAGATATCGCTTTTCCCGTTAGGGCAAAAGGAATAGATAAACTTTGACTTATATGCTTGCACTATTAACTCATCAAATCTTACACACTAATACATTTTATAATGTCAAGTTACTGATGCGTTTACGTATTAACAATGCATAACCAACTCGTAAACAACAACTCATATATCTCTGATTAAAGATTATACAATATTATCGTCTCATAATTACTCGTGATAAATTCCATGAAGTAATTCACTTAGCGTGGGTTTAATCCAATACTTAAATACCCATTTCAAAAGTACTCATGAATGTTGCAGCAAACAATTGCTAAGTCTGAACACTTAGACAATCTACAACCCAATTCATGACAACCTTAATTCACTACTTACTTCCAAAGTAAGATCGACTGTGGATATTTGAATATCCAATTATTTGGGTAGTAAAACATGCAAAATGGAAACACAATGATAAGCAATTCACAAAAGATAGTAAACAATACTTATAAACAAATCTCCATTTATTCAATCATCAAATGTAAGTTACATTTATTTACATGTTTCTTAATATATATATTTAATCACTATAACTAATATCATGCTTCAGATCAATCTTCCTCGCATGCTGAACATGCTTGACCCTAATTAGGCCCTTTGTGAGGGGATCCGCTGGATTCTCTTCAGATGATACTCTCTTTACTACGAGGTGTCCTTCTTTTACTCGCTATCTGGTAAAGTGGTATTTTATGTTGATATGTCTAGATCTCCCATGATCTCTTAGTTCCTTGGTCGAGTCAACCGCTCCTTCATTATCGCAGAAAATCTCTATCGAATCCTTAATCGTTGGCACAACTCCAAGGTATCCAATGAAGTTCTTTAACCATATAGCCTCCTTCGATGCTTTGCTCATAGCTATATACTCTGATTCACATATAGAATCAGCCACTGTCTCCTTCTTGGAATTTTTCCAAGTCACAACTGCTCCATTAAGTGTAAACACCCAGCTAGATTGAGAACGGAAGTTGTATCTATCTGTCTAAAAGCTGGTGTCACTATACCTAGTAACTCTTAAGTCCTCACTACCACCAAGCACAAGGACCCCTTCCTTAGTTCTTCGCAGATACTTAAGAATGTTCTTGACGGCTATCCAATGAGCATTACCCGAATTTCCTTGATACTGACTAACCATGCTCAAAGGAAAAGTAACGTCAAGGCAAGTACATGTCATAGCATACATGATCGATCCAACAGCGGAAGCATATGGAACTTGACTCATTTCCGTTATCTTCGCATCGGTACTCGGACCCTGAGTTTTACTCAGCTTGATTCATGTTGTTTATGTCAATTATATGCTATTTGTAGGCTTAATGCTTTGGAAACAATATTACATGTATAATTAGAGAAAACATAGATCCAAAGCATTTAGGGTTGTATGCGTACCCTAGGATGTTGTAGTATACAAAACCCAACAGTTATATCATGGGAAGTGAGAGTTTGTTGGAGATATATTCACTAACACAACAAATATTATCATTACAAATGTTGCATACGTCTATTGAGTTACACACAAAGTACAGTTTAAGTCTAAATTGGCAAAGAACAATGAATAAATAGACTAATTTATGATTCATCACTAATATGATGATTTAATTAGAAACTATTTAAATAGAGCTAGTAGTTTGTTATTCATCATTAATATAATTGAATTAGAAACTAATTTAAATGAAGGACTTTGATTTGCAATAAGATATAAATACATTATGGAAGGTTATGATTTACGTTAATGATATAAAAAGTTCATCAAACCAATCCATTTTTATTGGCATTTGCAACAACTACCCGCCCTCCCAACCTTGTGAATGGAAGAAAGAGCATTTGTGTTTTAAAGTCTTAGAATGCTAAGAAGCTTTTATACTTATATATTCGCTTTCTTTTCGTTCTCTCATATGTGTGTGATGAACTAAAACAAATTAAACTTTTTTATTAACTCCATCCAACCACCTCACTTTAATAATTAAGTTCTCATTCACCTTAAATCCGTTTTGGACGTGTAATATACCAAAACCAAGGTATTACGGAGGAGAGCACAACTATATAACCTTATATTCATTTAAATAATGTTTTAAGGTATGAAATTCATGTTGAAAATAGGAATACACCATTTAAAAAAATGGTTAAACCAAATTTTACGGCTTTGGTTTTTTGTTATCCAAGATTTCGAAGAAGGCAATATAAAAGGAGTTCTAGCCTTTTGGAAAAAGTTTTTACTTAAAGATTATATACTTTGCGGTGCAAGTGTGCAACTAGGGGTGCAAATGAGTCGAACGAAGCCCGAGCCTAACCAGGCTCAGCTCAGGCTCGTTTAAATTACATGAGGCCCGGGCTCATATAGCTCAATTCAAGGTTTCTTGTACTGAGTTCGGCTCAAGCTTGTAAAAAATTATCCAAGCTCGGCTTGGGCTTGAGCTTGACTCGTTTTTTGTCTAACATGCCTAAATAAGCTTAAGTTTGGTTCGAGCTCATTTGCTAATATTCTAAATCACTAATTCCACAAATATATTTTATTTTAATATATAAAAATTATAATAAATTATATTATATATAGGCTCGTTTAGGGTCGCGAGCCTAATCGAGCTTAGTGACATAGGCTCAAAGCTTGAGCTCGTTTAATTAACGAGTTTAATATTAAGCTCGAGCTCGGCTCAGGCTCATTTAAATCGGTTTGGAGTCGAGCTTTTATCAAGCGATCCCAAATAGCTCACAAGTAGTTTGACTCGTTTGTACCCTAAGTACAACTACGATAGATGGATTCTAGCTTGAGTCCTTATCATCCTCTTGGTCATTGAATCGAAATAAACATATTAAGTTATCTGGAATATCCTTTACCCTACTGTCGTGGTGGTAAGTCGGCCATGATCACACCACGCACCCCCAACGTATGTTAAAGCTAGGGGTGGCAAATCGTGCTATCGTTTCGTGTTTCTGTCTGACACGACACGACACGACAAGGTTTTATGTAACACGAACACGACACGACACGATGTCGTGCTTTTTTTTTTAACTAACACGAAAACGAAGAAATTAAAAAATGACAAACACGACACGACACGAAAAATATATCATAGACTAAAAACTAGTTTATTTAATGAATACTTTATCAAATATAACACGAAAAGCACGACAAACACGATAAAGAACTGCTAAATCGTGTCAATTTCGTGTCGAATTTTGAACACGAACACGACACGATACGACATCATGTTTTTTATAGTTAACACGAACACGACACGAACACGAATTCAAATTTCAGTTTCGTCCCAATTTCGTTTTATATCGTGTATTTTTGTCGTGTCGTGTCATAAATTGTCACCCTAGTGAAAGCCATAGTATGTGGCTAAGTGTGACATAAGCCATAACTTCCGCCACGTATGGCATGCAAGATACTTGAGGAGCATAAACACCATTTATGGCTTAGCTTGTTGAAAAAATTAAGTGAAAACATATCAAAAACTAAATTATAATGTTCTGTTTAATTGTTTCCATTGTCAGGAATAGTTAAATTATGTTTTTAATAAAATGAGTCAACACAATTATACACAATTATAATATAATAATGGGATGACACCAAAATCAACACCAATGTGCCTCTAATTAATATTAAAATTTTATTTTGAGTCATTATTCTATCATTTTAATATGCTCAAACATCGAAGTCGACAAAGTTGAAATTATTTAGCAGCCTAAAATTGAATTAAAAATAACACAAAAATACAAATCGACATGTGTCAAGCACCAATTGTTCCTCCCCACGTTCAAAAATGATTGAAGGCCATTCTTTACGCGTCATAAAGAGACTCTGCAGCTCATTTCTTCTAATATTCCTTCACTGAACCCCTAAGTACAACTCCCACTGCCAAACGTACAACACCCACATCTCCTCTTCTCTCTCTCTGACATAAAGACACAGACCAAACTCTGAATATAAAACCTCCGAACCAGAGGACCGGCCATACTCTGTCGGCCATTTACATAAACACACCAGATCCAAACTACAAACCGTTAATGGATTCTTCCGACCAACGGCGGAAGAGAAAGCGTTCTCTAAAACCCACCCACCATTTCTTTTCACTAAGATCTCTGCTTTATTTCTTCTCTTTCTTTGCTTTCTTCTTTATCCTTTTCCGGCGAAACACGCCGTCGTTTCACCATGTAGTCGTGCTTCCCGGATCATCAACATCATCTTCAATTCACCGACTATTCTCCGGTGAGTTGACTCGGTTTAAGATAGACGATAGAGTTCTGTTCCCTGATCATATTTTAATATTACTTTCCGGAATCGGAATTGGAAGTTGGAACGTTGTCGGAAATGGTAAAGGATTGGAATGTGTTTACAGAAATAATTATACAGAGGAGGAGGAAAAGGGTGTGGCAGTGTTATCAGTGGATGAATATAACGACATCCAGTGGCTTGTTCGGTGTCCGCTTCCTCCGACGAACTTCTCATCCGTCGTCACTCTCCGGAGCCGGGGCGCGATCACGGTCGCTGATACGACGGTGGTAGCAATGAATTCTTGGGAGAATTTAGCATACGAGGCGGTGTTGGACGGGAACACGGCGGTGGTGTTCGTGAAAGGAATCAGTCATAGACAGGACAAAGCATCCGACCCGAATCGATTCCGATGTCATTTCGGGTTCGGGAATCAGAATTACATTCTCACCTCAAAAGCACTAACCGCTGCTCAGGAAGTCGTAAGGTGTGCGTTGCCGAAATCCCTCGAAATCCACCCGGAAAAATCTCAGGGAATTCGAGCCACCGTCAGTTTCCAACTCCCGATGAGAAACCACCACCACCGAACAATTTTTGTTCCATCGGTCGCGAAATTATCAAGCTCCAAATTCGAGATAAACACCCCAAAACACGACCTTTGCGTCTGCACGATGCTATGGAACCAAGCGGATTCAATTCGCGAATGGATAACTTATCATTCATGGCTCGGAGTTCAAAAATGGTTTATCTACGATAACAACAGCGACGACGGGATAGAATCGGTGATAAACAAGCTCGATCTCGAAGGTTTCAACGTCAGCCGCCATGTTTGGCCATGGATCAAAACTCAAGAAGCAGGATTTTCCCACTGCGCAATAAAAGCCAAAAACGAATGTAATTGGGTTTCCTTCATGGACGTCGACGAGTTCTACTACTTCCCAAATCTCCCCGGACGTGACGCTTTAAGAACCCTAGTATCAAACTACACTTCATCGCCATCAATCGGAGAACTAAGAACGCGTTGCCGGAGCTTTGGGCCATCGGGGTTACGTTCGCCGCCCAAGAACGGCGTAACGGTGGGGTACACTTGCAGATTACAGAGGCCTGAACGGCATAAGTCGATTGTAAGACCAGAGGCATTGGACACGACATTGATGAATGTGGTGCACCATTTCCATTTAAGGGAAGGGTTTAGGTTTCTTGATGTGGGTCAAAATACAGCGGTGATAAATCATTATAAGTATCAAGTTTGGGAGGCTTTTAGGGCGAAGTTTTATCGGAGAGTTGCGACTTATGTGGCTGATTGGAAAGATAGCCAGAATGAAGGGTCGAGAGATCGGGCCCCCGGTTTGGGGACTGAACCGATTGAACCGGCGGATTGGAGGTTGAGGTTTTGTGAGGTTTGGGATACCGGTTTGAGGGATGTTGTGTTGGCTAATTTGGATGATGTTTTGTCTAGGGGTAGATATTTGGGGGGTATAGATATATAACATATACAGTAATTAATATACGGATTGATTTATTATTGCTCACATGTATATTCTTTTGTTTCATTGTGAATTGCATTTTAAAAAAATGGAGGAATTGAATTGAGTCTACTCGACAACCCAATAATGAAATGGAATCTTCAATTCCTGTTCTGTTGGATTCTGTTGGAATCTTCAATTTGAGAAAAACGGAATCATTTACTTGTCATTGATAAAAAGTTTAAAATTTGAACTAAAATTTGTTCAAAGCATCATATGATAAAATACTCTAAATTTTAAGGAATTGGAATGTAAATTCCTGTTAAAATTTACGTTACATTCTGTGTTTTGAAATTTACATTAAATTTTTTAAGGCTATGTTTCGTAACAATTCGAAGGAATTGGAATGTAAATTCCAATAAAATTTGGTTTTAGTTGACAAAACTAAATGAATTAAAATTATTTTAACTTTTATACTTTTAAGGTTACGTTTCAAAACAGTTGGAAATTTGAAGGAACTGAAATTTAAATTCCACAAGAATTTTAGATTTCATTTCTAACGTTTCATTAAAAATATAAAAATACCCTCTCACCTTATTTTTATTTTAGTTTATTTTGGTCATAACAATGGTTGTAGAAATCGAGATTAATCGGTGATTAATCATGGATTAATCGTTTGGCGTTCTCCAACCATCGAGGATTAGGACATTAATTAGAAATTTAGGATTAATCGGGTTTGGCGGGATTAATCGGTCAACAAAAGTCGAAAAAAGTCAAAAAATATCAAAAAAAAATTTAAAATTTAAAAAAAAATTCAAAAAAAAAACCAACTTTTTTTTTACTCCAAAATTTTCAAAATTTCAAAATTTCAAATATTATACAAAAATGTTCATATTTTCGTATTTCCAAATTTCCAAATTACAAATTTTCTTATTTTCTAATTTTAAAGTACTTGTTTTTTAAGATATATTAGTATTTAATTAATTTTAATATTTTATTAATAATCTATGGTCTCTGATTAATCCCCGCCAAGATCGATTAATCCCTTAACACCAGTCAATCATCGAGCTACCGTTAAGCGATTTTTACAACTTTGGTCATAACTAATAAAACAAAAACACTTTATTATCATCTTTCACATCTCACCTTTATGTTTTATTAAAAATAGAGTTAATTATAGTTTTGGTTCTTATGGTTTGGTTAGATTTTAGTCCAAATTTTGAAATTTTAGTAAGATGCATCTATGTTTGTTTTATAAATTACACACATCTATGATTCATTTAAAAAAAAAAAAAAGACTATTTTACTCTTTATATATATATATATATATATATATATATATATATATATATATAGGATTAGGTTATTTTGTTTTCACTATCTATTGTGTGCATGTATGACTGATTCTGGACAAATCATTTTAGTTATTTTAAAAAAGTAATTAATGCATATTACATGTTGAAGATATAATAGGTATTAATTACATCTTCAGCATTTAATAAGTATTAATTACTTTCTTAAAATAACTAAAATGATTGGTCCAGAATCAATCATACAGGCACACAATAGATAGTGAAAACATTTGAACCTAACTCTCTCTCTCTCTCTCTCTATATATATATATATATATATATATATATATATATATATATATATATATATATATCAGTTCATCTGTTCTAGATATCTGTTGTGTGGATATAGGAATCAATATGATCAATCATTTCAGAGGGATAATTTTGCAATATTACATTTTAATTAATATTTTTAAGTTAGTTAATTTGATTCTTATCCCGATCCAATCCCTTTAGATTAGACAATTGTTTATGAATATGTTAACTATCATTAAGCCTAATAATCTATATATATTATCATCATCTGTGAAATATACGTAATTTCCATCACACGACCTATTTTCATCGCTACTTTCATCTTCATATTTTCCATAGTATAATGGATGTTCTTGAAGAAAAATCGATGGAGGTATTAATTTTTGCATTTAATGTATATTCTTGAAGACATATTTTTTTCATTGTCATAAATATGTAATACAATTTATATTGGCAGGATAACTATTATACTGATAAGAATTTAGATGTGAAGTCTTCTAGGAATGCCTTCTTAACGAAGACATTAAAGATAAAAAATGGTGGTAATGTCAATGATTCCAATGCGAATGAAGTTGTCAAGAGAAAAAAAGGATGTGGGATTTGCTTTGGATTTAGTCATAATAATAGAAACTGCCCTTATGGATCTGTCAAGAAAGCATAGAAGTTCAAGAAGTTTATCAATTAGACGTTTTAGCTATTATGAAGTTGATTTTCAGCAAAATAAAATTATGATTTGATGAATTTTAGGGGTTTTTCCTTAAATGTTTATGTTTTTAGTCTATAAATATTAATAATAGTTCATAGTTTGATGAATTTTAGTGGTTTTTCCTTCTGTATATTTTGTAACATCCAAAATATGATCCAAAAAATTTCATTTTTAATAATAGATAAATAGTATTTTCCAATATCATCCAAACATTCAAATAAAAACCAATGTATCAATTGTCATAAAATCAGAGTAAACATCATATGCAGAATCCCAATGGTGTGTGCGATGTAGTCATCCCGAGCTCTTCCCTTTAGAAGCGGAAGTACCTGAAACATAAACTACAAACAGTAAACACAAAGCTTAGTGAGTTCCCCAAAAATACCACATACTATACATACAATAAACATATAGTGGGCCCCGCCCAACATATAATAACATATATCAAATAAACACATACACATGCAATAATTGTTGGATTAGTGTCTAAGTCCATAACTATTTTGGTATGTACTTGACCCGATTATGAGCATGGTCCTTTTGGGTTGCCTTCACCATAGCAATATGTAGGATGAATTAAGGAGAGAGAGGTTTAAATATGATTTATTAATATATTATGAGAATAATATATTAAAGGAGAAATCATATTGTTTAATTAATATTAGTCAATAATTAATTGTGAATTAATTTTGTGGCTAAAAGAGATTAATTAAACTTAGGGGACTGGACTGCAATTATTGGATAATTGAGTTATTGGGCTAAGGAATGCTAAAGGAATAAGGGGTGAACGAAATTATGATGGAAGCCCATCATATTTTCGTCCATGGCCTTATCCAGAAGGTTCCATGGGTTGCTTAGAGTTTAAGCTGTCCATTAGGGTTTTAACTGAAACCCTAGCAGCCCACACAAGTATATAAAGGACCCCTTAGGCTCCAAAAACGTGTGGAACTAATTCTCTAGGGTTTCTAGCTGGTTTTGGGCAGCCTCCTTTCTTCTCCTCTTCATCCAAGTTGTATATGGTGTTTGTGACTCCATTAGAGGTGCAGCATTTGAGGCACTAAGCTTTTGAAGCCAATCTAAGCAAGGAATTGATTGTTATTGCTATATAACAATCAAAGGTAATTCTCTAAACCCTAATTCAGTTTATAATATGTTAGATCTAAGTTTATTAGTCTTGGATTCAAATCATGTACAATAGAGAAACCTAGATCCAAGCATTAGGGTTTGTATGAGCACATAGGATTGTTCTTATGCCTAAAACCCATCAGTGGTATCAGAGCCTTGATTGGTTTCAATTGTATGTGATGCTATGTTGCTTTATTTGCTGAAAAACGAATTTTTGGCCTCTGCCCGACCTGACTCGGCGAGTCTGTCTGACTCGGCGAGTCCAGTCCCTGACTCGGCGAGTCCAGGGGTCAGACAGAGGGAATTTCGGGTTTTTGCTGCTGTTTTGACTTGGATTTGATGCCTAATTTGTTTTTTGAAGTTAAAATCCGATTTTTATCTTAATTATATGTTTATCCTTGCCAAAACAATAGATAATTTCAAATCTTTTAAATATTGGTTGTTTATGTGATAAATATGGATTATTTAAAGTTATTTGGTAATTATCTGATGACTAAAATAAGATTAGGTCAAAAATAGATAATTATGAAATTAATTGTTTAATTTGAATTATTTGTTGTTTGATCCCTAATGTTTTGAAATGTTTCAAAACTTGCCCTCAAGTTTTGGAATTTAAAATTTGACTAAAAGTTTAATTTTGAAATGTTAAATTCTAAAACCCTAGTAATTTGAAAAAGTTCAAATCACACCCTTATGGTTTTATTAATTAATTAAAGTGTATAATTAAAAGTGATTTAATAAACCCATAAAGTCTTGGTTTACATTTAATTAAATTAAAAGTATAATTTTACTAAATTAAACCATCTAGTATTTTAAAAGTGTAAAATACACCCTATACTATATATAACATTAAAAGTCTAATATTATATATGTATGAGTAAACAGTCAGTCTTACCGTTAGTAGGCCTCATTCACGAAGCTGGTCTATAAGGGGTGTTTAAGGAAATTGCCTATAAAATGGCGATTAAATGGGTATCCACTCTTACCCACCGCACTCTTGACTAGTGGAAGGTCGTTAGCCGAACGGGTAGGATAGCACAGAAACCTTCCATTATAAGTATAATGGAGTACAAAGTAACTAAATCCCTTTTCAAATTCCCAAATCATAGTTACTTTAGGAAAAATGTGAAATTGTATGCTAATCCATAGAATTACACTTCGTACCCCTGTCAAACGTTAGTGGAGTGTGTGTGGTTAACCGGCACACTAATTTGGGGATGACATTGGTAGCGAAGGGTGACTCGATGTTTGTCATAGATCAATGGAGCGTGTGTGGCTAACCGGCACATTGATTAGGTGATAGTAGCATTGGGTGCACCACGTGATTCGTATGGTTATTCACACATTGTTTGTGATCCTCGGCATCCCAGTCACAAATAGTAGGGCATAATCGAGATTAAACATGCCATTGAAAAGTTCAATGAATCTCAAAAGATCTAGGAGTTTCAATTCATTTATGTCACACCCCCGAACCAGACGGCGGAAACGTCCGGGGGCTGTCGTGACTCAATTGAATACCATAACATTGAATATATGAAACATAACAACATTCGTCACCATGCATTAATACAGTACAACCAGTAGAATTTACATGAAGTATATTGTTTAAACATTACATTCCCAAAAAAATAAATTGTTCGATTCGTACATCAATACACTGCAAGCCATCACTGAATATGATTTCCTTTGGTTCACTGGTTCCCTGAGAATACAAGTATTTTGAAAAACGTCAACATATGAAATGTTGGTGAGTTCATAAGTAGTGTTTGAAATCCAATGTTTTGTGTTGTTTGAAAAACCACCAGAAAATCCGATATTTTCTGAAAATAGTATAGTCAAAAAGATGTGAAGATCCATAGGTATGCTTGTTTGTTTCTATACTTGTAAAAATTGTTCATTAAAATTGTATGCATTTTGAATCCGATATGTATTGAAAAACCTAGGAAAACCCGATGTTTTCCTAATCCTTTGAATTCCATGAAGTTACGTTGAAACCATTACAAAAAGAGTAGTCTCATTCCCAGGCGACGTTGGATTATTTTTGAGCATGATTAATTGCTACAAACACGCATTACACAAACGCCCAGTTTATAGCTATACTAACGATCCCGAAGGCGTCGTCCGTACTAATCACGTTATCCAACCGCCCTGACTACGTGTCGTCCCACATCCGAAGAGTAAGAGGACACGAAGACCTCGATGACTCTATTAACCGGTTGGGGATAAAAATGTGTACGAGGGGTCCTCGACCCGCCTCGCAAAAAAATGTAGACTTTACTAGCAATACCAAAGGACCCTTGGGGACCAGTAGTATACAAGCCATTGAAAGTCCCTCTACGTTGTGCCAAGTCGGTGAAACCCAACACTTCGTAGAAAAAAAAATGTCTTCGGGCCTTAAGATCAGGTCGTTGGGCTAGCTAGGCCCAACAAACAAGATTTTACACTTTTGGGGCCCAAAGATGGTGCGTAGACGTCTGTGCACACTCACATGTAAATTGAGTTCCCAAACGTTATTTGTATGTATCGTAGTGTCGCCATGTTAGTAGTTTCGGATTTTCATTGGTTCGAGACCGAACCAATTCGTTTTACAACGATTTTGGTATTGTAGTGTATTGTATTTCGTCGATAGTCGCAGTACCATTGTTTGATCAAATTGCATGTATTGAATTAGCCTTGAAAGTTTTCTGTTTCAGCCCCTCATTGTTTGTAAAATTTACTTTTTCACCCCTTTAATTGAATACTTTCCGGTTTGGTCCTTAAATCAATTTTCTTGACATTTTAACACCAAAAATTATTAAAATTAATATTTTTCAGCATATTTTTCATAGAAAACAGTTTAAGTCCCTGAAAATGCAATTTTCTCGGTTATAACCCTTCTTTTTCGCAACTTTGACAATTTTGGCCCAAATTGTAAGATTTTTGCAATTTTGGTCCTTTTTAAATTTAAAATCATTTTAAACCTTTGAAAAGGACTTGGAACAATTATAGTCCACTGTTTTACAGAAAAATACAGTTTTGACCCTCCAAAACAGAAAATCTCGCATAATGGGCCTCATTGGGCCGAAAATGTCATTTTTAGCCCATTAAGCTTGAAATTTATGTTTTTAATCCTCTAAATGAGTAAATTTCCAGAAATTGTTTTATTGAAACTGTTTTGGCACACCTCATCCATCAGAATTCGTGATATGTCAATTTGGGCCCTTAATTTTGTATTTTTCACATTTTAGGCCCAAAATTTGTGTTTTTAGCCCAAAGAAAATTGTTACTAACTACTTAGCTATTTTTCTTGAAACACTTTGTATGTAGAAATATATTTGATGCTAAAATCATTTAACATAAGATATATCTCGGTTTTTGAGGGGTTTTATGGCTAGATCCAACATTATAACACACAAAAGCATACATGTAAGCATGGAAATCATACAAGGCATACAAAACACATATAGATCTACACTTTCACTTGCATTCCCCCCCCCCCCACAAAACTCATAAAAACAGAAAATAGGGGGTATGAAGCTCACCTTAGGGTGTGATTTTCGGTTTTTGGAAGAAAAGATGGAAGAAAACTTGGTGATTTTTGGCCTTTGCACCTTTCCTTGGTAGATCTCGAGTTTGAGATGGTTCTAGGATGCAAGATCACGATTTTTGCATAGATTAGGAAGGGATTTTGATAACAAAAAGAATCTAAATCATAGATCCATGCATAATCTTACCTTAGATGAAGAATTTGTGGAAATTTCCTCTTGAATGCTTCCTAAAACTCGAGATTTTTGAGTGGGGAGGAAGGAGTGTTCTTGAGTGATCTAGAGAGAATTTGTGAGAGATTTGTGAATGTGTGTGTGTGTGTTTCGGCCGAGAGTGAGAGGGAGGAGAGAAGAGATGTGATTTTGAAGTGATGTGCATGGAGGTATGTGAGATATTTTGCATGGAAGTCCTTTGGATAACAATGATGTGGCACAACAAGTCAACTCTTCCATCCTCTTGGGCTTGTGCATTTGGGCCGAGAATTTGGAAAGAAAAGGAAAAATTTGGGCCTTTGCCCCTAAGCCCAACATTAGTGTTAATCTTGAGTATGTTTTAAGTCTAAAGAAATGTGGTAGGATTTTCATATTTTTATTGGACTAGTTTAGGTTATTCATGTATCAAGGCTTTTAATTCATTTCATTTTAGGTCCAACATAGCCCAAAATGTTGAAATAAATTAGTGTGGGTCCAATTAGAGCCCAATTAGGGTTCTAAGCCCATGATAGTCTAATTGGAAGCTTATTGGTCCATTTGGATCCAATAAGGGAGTCCTAGTCCAAAGTGGACTTAAACAAGGACTTCTAGGGTTTCCAATTGTTTGGTGACTATTTGTAGTACTTGTATAATGTATTTGATTGAAGTTTTTGAAGTCATAATCATAGGTGTTACACATGTTCTTAAGTTTTTGATTCACATTAGCTTGAATGTATAGATTACATAACACAAAATTTCCAGTTGTGACATCATCCCCCCGTTAGAGGGAATTTCGTCCTGAAATTCTGTTTGAAAGCTAGATTTGAGAATTGCTAGAATAGGTGAGGGTACTTTTGCTTCATTTGTTCTTCGCGTTCCCATGTGAATTCTGGCCCACGCTTTGCGTTCCACCGTACTTTCACGATCGGGATGCGACTTTGCTTAGTACGCTTCACCTCCCTGTCCATGATTTCGATTGGTTCTTCGACGAACAGGAGATTCTCATTGATTTCGATTTCGTCAAGAGGAATGACAAGGGTTTCATCTGATAGGCACTTCTTCAGATTAGAGACATGAAACACGGGGTGTACACCGTTTAGCTCCACGGGTAGTTGTAGTCTGTATGCTACTGGGCCTATTCGTGCGACGATTTCGAAAGGTCCAATGTATCGCGGGTTCAGCTTTCCCCGTTTTCAGAAACGTATAACCCCTTTCCAGGGTGAGACTTTCAACAGTACTCGATCACCGACCTGGAATTCTAAGGGTTTTCGCCGTTTATCGGCATAGCTCTTTTGCCGGTCACGCGATGCTTGCAATCGAGCTCTGATCTGAACGATCTTTTATGTGGTTTCGCGAATGATCTCCGGTACTGTTAGTGCCCTGTTTGACGTATGCGTTTTTGCTAGCTGGGTGTCACCTACTTCCGCCCAACATAACGGTGATCTACATTTACGCCCGTACAGTGCTTCGAAAGGAGCCACCTTGATGCTCGAATGGTAACTATTGTTATATGAGAATTCGATCAACGGTAGGTGGGTATCCCAAGACTTTCCAAAGTCTATCACACATGCACGAAGCATGTCTTCAAGCGTTTGAATGATTCGTTCACTTTGACCGTCCGTTTGTGGGTGATATGCGGTGCTCATATCGAGATGAGTTCCCATTGCCTTGTGGAGTGATTGCCAAAAGCGCGATGTGAACCTACTGTCCCTATCCGAGATGATAGATTTTGGCACTCCATGGAGTCTTACGATTTCTCGTAGGTACAACCGCGTCAGTCTCTCCATCTTGTAGGATTCTTTGATTGGCAGGAAATGGGCAGATTTCGTCAGTCGGTCGATTATTACCCATATGGTGTCCAGTCCGTCCAACGTCTTGGGCAGCTTGGTCACGAAATCCATAGAAATCCCCTCCCATTTCCACTCAGGGATTGCCGGTTGCTGTAACAATCCGGAAGGTTTCTGGTATTCCACCTTTACCTTGGCGCACGTAAGGCACTTACTAACATAGGTCGCGATTTCCGCCTTCATGTTAGGCCACCAATAGTGTTGTTTAATGTCCAAATACATCTTGTCCGAACCAGGATGAATGGAGTATCGTGTCTTGTGGGCTTCCTTCATAACGGTCTCCCTAAATCCTCCGATTTTTGGGACCCAAATACGGTTCATGAAGTAGTATACCCCATTCTCTCTTGCCTCTAGGTTCTTTTCCATCCCGCGCAATGCCTCGCTAATTCTATTTTCCGCTTTCATAGCCTCCGGCTGGACTGATGCAATTTGAGTGGCCAGATGAGATTGAATGGTTATCGAGTGTGTTTTCGTATGGCGATTAGAGTACTCCTTCCGACTTAATGCATCAGCTACCACGTTGGCCTTGCCTGGATGGTACTTGATCTCGCATTCATAGTCGTTTAGCAATTCCACCCATCTTCGTTGTCTCATGTTCAGCTCTTTCTGATTCAAGATGTGCTGGAGGCTCTTGTGGTCCGTGAAGATGGTGCACTTTGTACCGTACAGGTAGTGCCTCCAAATTTTCATAGCAAAGACCACGGCTCCCAGTTCTAGGTCATAGGTCGTGTAATTTACTTCGTGCGTCTTTAGTTGGCGGGACGCATATGCTATCACTCTTCCACGTTGCATGAGAACGCAACCTAAGCCCTGATTCGACGCGTCACAGTAGACTACAAAACCTTCCGTTCCTTCAGGCAGTGATAGTACAGGAGCGCTACAGAGAGCTTGCTTCAAGGTTCGAAACGCAATCTCTTGTCGGTCCGTCCACTTGAATGGCACGCCCTTTTGCGTAAGCAAGGTAAGCGGCTTGGCGATCTTAGAGAAGTTTTGGATGAATCTCCTATAGTAGCCTGCTAGGCCTAAGAACTGACGAATTTCTGTGGGCGTAGTCGGAGTTGCCCATCCTTCCACAGCTTTGACCTTAGAGGGATCCACATGAATTCCGTTTTGGCTAACTACGTGGCCTAGGAAATTCACACTCCGGAGCCAGAACTCGCACTTGGAGATTTTGGCGTAAAGCTTTTCCGTTCGCAGAGTCTCTAGGACTTGTCGGAGATGTTGGCCATGCTCCTCTTTGCTTCGAGAATAGACGAGGATGTCATCGATAAATACAATGACGAAGTTGTCAAGGAACGGTCGACAGATTCGATTCATTAGGTCCATGAATGCGGCAGGTGCATTTGTTAGACCGAAGGGCATTACGACGAATTCATAATGTCCATAGCGGGTTCGGAAAGCGGTTTTAGGAATATCCTCTTCTCGGACTTTGAGTTGGTGGTATCCGGACCGTAAATCTATTTTAGAAAAATAACTAGCTCCTTGGAGCTGGTCGAATAGATCATCGATTCGTGGGAGTGGGTAGCGGTTTTTAACAGTGAGCTTATTTAACTCTCTGTAATCGATGCACATTCTGAAAGATCCGTCCTTCTTTTTGACAAAGAGCACCGGAGCTCCCCATGGCGAGTAGCTAGGTCGGATAAACCCCTTGTCCAGAAGCTCACTGAGTTGGCTGGACAATTCCTGCATTTCAGCAGGAGCCAACCGATATGGTGATTTAGTGAGAGGAGTTGCTCCTGGAACGAGATCGATTCGGAACTCAACCTGTCTCTCTGGGGGTACTCCTGGAAGATCTTCAGGAAACACGTCCGGAAATTCACACGCTACCGGAATATCTTGGATGTTAGTTTCTTCTTTGGTCTTGTCCACTATGTGAGCCAAGAACGCCAAATTGTTCTTTCGCAAATGTTTTTGTGCTTTGATGCACGAGATAAGACGAAGATTCGTGCTAGGTTTGTCTCCGTAAATTACTATTTGTAGTACTTGTATAATGTATTTGATTGAAGTTTTTGAAGTCATAATCATAGGTGTTACACATGTTCTTAAGTTTTTGATTCACATTAGCTTGAATGTATAGATTACATAACACAAAATTTCCAGTTGTGACAATTTAAAACTTAATCTTCCGTTTCGGTTTTCATGGTGGAAATTGGTAAATCGTCATTTGCCTACCTTCAAATATTCTGCAACTAGATTACGGCATCCCTCTTCTAGGTTGTAGAGTATTGTGTTGGATCCTAGCTTGATGTTTCATTTGGGTGTTACATCAAGAATTCTAATCAACATGACTTGAATTTTCTCCCGTTTTGTAGATGTCTGAATCTTACAATGGTCTTCCCAAATCCTTTGGAACAAGCTTTCCAAATGAAGATGACGTTCCGAGATACGATCAAGGAAATGAGAGTCATGCTTCACTTCCTCCACCTCCTCCAATCATTCTCCCTGACCCACAAGTTCAAAGGCTTGAAAAGTTCAAGCTCACTCAAGCCCTTTTGGAAAGTAAACACGAAGATGGGAAACTTGTGTGTGCACACGTCTTAGAGATGAAGTCACACATTGATAGGTTAAGCATGTTGGGTGTCGAGATTTCAAGCGAGTTGGCTGCTCACTGGGTTCTTCAGTCACTTCCTGAATCATATAGTCAGTTCGATAAAGAGTACTATATGATGGATCATGACGTAACCCTCATTAATCTCACCTATTTGCTTATAGCTGCTGAATCAGCAATGATTTGGCGTGCTGGTCAAGCAAACTTGTCTGGTGAATCAAACTCCCAAACTTCAATGGACACTGGCAACATTGGAAGTGCAGAAAGAACTAAGTCTGTGATTGTCCGATGTGTTGTGCCAAAGGAGTCCATTTGCTTTTATTGCCAAGAGAAGGGGCATTGGAGACGAAGTTGCCCTAACTACCTGAGAGATCTAAGAGATGGGAGAGTCAAGACATATGGCTCTGCTTCAGGTAAAATCTATTATCTAACTCTTTTGAGTTCCTATTCTAGATTCTTAATACATGATGTGATAAGATTACATTTTGATGTTTTGTAGGATCGAAGAAAAGAGAGGAAGCTTGAGGGAAGAAGTGAGCTGAATCTAATCATGAAGAAATGGATTTCGATCGCATTACTTGAAGAATGGATTCTTGAGCTACTACTTGGAGTTAGAATAGATTGTTAAGAAATATGTAATAACATAGTTTTTCAATTAAATTGCATTGTAAGGACAAATTTCTTTCCGCAATAAAATGAATTTTGATTTTATCTTATTTATTTATCCTTGCGATGGCATGTATGAAAAAATTGATGTTTGAATGTTTCTATTATTAGCAACAATGGATTTGATTCTTAATTGTATTATTTGTGGAAATATCAAAAGTTTACCAAATAGGGAGAGTTTCTCATCGCCCAAGTTTCAATTGGACAGAAACTTGGAATCATGCAATGTGTATTGTATGATGAATGAAAAACTTTCACATTTGGGAAACTTAGACTAATTCTTTGACAAAGTGTCAAATTGAAGGACTAGGAAGATCAATTACACTAGGTTGTGCGTTGATCAAGTCTACCACAAGAGTGACAAAGATATTCGTCATGATTTACTAAAGTTTAGTAAATATGGTTATACTTATAAGATTGAGTATAACTCTGAGTTGACTGAAATAGTTTCAATCAATAGCAGAACGAATAAGAAGAATCAAGAAGGCAGAAAGATAAAAGTTTCTCCATTCTAAGAAGAAGGGAGAGTACCTTTTATTGTGTTTTATGATGAAGTCTTAATGATTAAGAACCATATCTCAATTGATCCTCTAAGTGAGTCTTAGTGCATTTTCATGTCTAAGAAGAGGAATCGAGAATTGTAGAAATGGTTAAATCAAAGAGTCAATCATACTTCGTTCCAATATCAAGTCTTAGAGTCATACTCCAAGATTGTGACATTGAGTGACAAGTCTTAAGTAGGTTTATAGCACTCATCAAATGTGGAATTTGGAAAAGTTTTCTTATTCTTGCACATTAGAAATTGGTAAGTTGTGATGTCTTGGATAAGACAAAGACCAACTAGGACCAATTTGTGAAGTGTTTTGTCTTGATAAGAACTACACTAACTCTTGAATGTTTGCTTTGTCAAGAAATGTTTCTTGACAAGAGAATCTTATATGTCAAGGAGTCAATGGGAGTCTTAATGGTCTTGAAAGGTTTCAAGAACAAATCAAGAATATACCTTATTGATCATCACTAGCACACGACTTGAGGTTTGCAACCTATCGTGCTGACATTATTTTGTTTTTGTGCCATTCCAACCGAGTTAATTGCGTATGTGAGTTCTATGAGTTCTCATTTGAATGCATACTAGAGCCTTAGTCGATGGAAAGTACATTGATATGTAAGGACAAGTTACTAAACTACTTGGAAGACATGGTGGGCACTCGTGTTACCATAAGGCAAGAAATGAAGATTAAGAAAGTTCAGTCCATATGAGTTTGGATTTGTCGCAAACCCTGGTTTTGGCAAATTCACATGGATAGGAAATCATACACCATAAAATCTAAGTGTCATAAGATTCCCTCCTTCATGAAAAATGATTGTGAGGAAATGCTTTCACTAAAAGAAGATTTTAAGAAGACAGCGATTGTGAAAATTGTATTCTCAAAATTCGATTATGGTTACGGAACCCTTCCATAGTTCGAATTATGAGATTTGGAAATTAGTTTCAACATTTGGAACTTAGTAACATAAGTTCTGAATTGTTTAAACACACATATAAGCTATCTAAGACAAAGGTGTATAAGGTTAAGAAGCCTAGATAAAGGCTTATCGAAGCATCTGGTATTAGAAATATGAATTTCAGAAATTCAATAGGAATTGTTTTCTGAAAGTTCATTTGTTTTCTGAATACATGTCAAAACTAGTGGGAGCATAAGTGTTATGCTTATATGATAATAATCATCATGATAGTGGGAGCATAAGTGTTATGCTTGTATGATTATTATGGCGAGTATTGCAAGTTAGCAATATTAATTATAGAAAAAAAAGATTCAATTTGCAAAGTTGCATGGGTTGAAAAGTTGTTTTAATATAATTAAGGGAGAGAATATTATACTTCGTTTCAAAATCTAAAGCTTAGATTGAGAAATTTTAATATTTTCAGTTAAAGGATACATTGTGTGTTCTTAAATTCGATTATGATTACGGCATCCCTCTTCATAGTTCGAATTGTGAGATCATGACACATAAAATATTATGGAAAAAGATTGGTAAAGTATCATATCTTTATGTAAGACATTATGCATCGTGTCCCATACGCTTCGGGTATAGGATCGATTGCAAATGTTATAATATTTTACCATTCTAAAATTTTCTAAATGTATAGCGCATTTAGAGGGAAAAAGGACTAGAATTGGTTTTGACTAAAATAATTAAACAACTATCAAAGGATGATCCAAAGTTCGCTGAGGATTAGTCGCTTGTGAGTGGTTGGAAGTATGGTATTGGATGGACCATATCGACATTATTATGAATAGATAAGATTCTATTAAGAATGAGTTGTCATATGAAAAATGTGGAAATGTTTCCATATTGGGAGTTGGATATTGAGATTCTATGCCTAGATTAGAAACTTTTATGCAGGAAGGATGTTCAAATGAATGTACTTTGAATGTGAGACTTCACGTCTATGGAATTGTCTTGTAAAAATGTCCGATAGAGTACTTCAAAATTTCATTAGCCAAGTCTTGGTGACTTTTGTGCTATGACTTTATGAAAGGATCGTTGCATAAGATGTTAGAATCTAGCATATTCTAATAGTAGCAAAGAACCTTGTGTTCTTACACTAATGATAAGGATTGGGAATTATGAAATGAGCATCATTGAAAAGGTTTTTAAATTAATCTATTTCATAAAGTAAGGACCATAGGAAACATAGTGTGCATGCTTTATGCATGGGACAACTATTGTTGTAATTTGAGTAATAAGTTGATTTTCTGAAACAGTAAACGATAATAATGAGTAATCAATATGGTGGTTAAATAGAAGTGTTTTATTTACTCTCACAAGTTTGAGGCCATATAGGATTAAGTATTATTGTTATGTTTCAATTTGCATGTTTTGACTTCCAGAATAACTAGGTTATTCAAACATCCACAGTCAGTCATACGTTGGGAGTAGGTATGAATAAAGACTGTCATGAATCGGTCTGTAGATTGTCTGAAGTGTTTAGACATGGCACAAGTTTGCTGTAGAGTTCATGAGTGCTTTGATAAGATTAGAGTATTGGATTAAACCCACGCTCACTTGGATCAATTCATGGTTTTATCACGAGTGATTAGTGAGACGATAATATTGTATATTCTTGAAACCGAGATGTGTGAGTTGTTATTTGTTGGTCGGTTACACATTGATAATAAGTAAACGCACCAGTAACTTGGTGTTATAAAACTTATTGTTGTATGTGATTCGATCAGTAAATGCAAGCGAGCATTCGAGTCAAAGTTTATCCATTCCTTTTACCCAAAGTGGGATAAAAGCGATATCATTGGGCCTCTCGATGATTTAGTGGTGACACCTAAGCGCTTGGCCAAGCCGGGACTAAGTTGATGTGTTCAATTTTAGTCTGTTATCAGTCGTCATAAATCGGAAGTCGGGAAACAGTATAGAGAGAATGATTGAAATTCATGTCTTTTGTCTATACGATATCTTGAGAATGGAGGAATATATAATCCCTTATCTAGAGGACACGCTATCTGATAAGATCAGAGTTGACAGCGGCTTTTGAAAGCTATGATTGCTGATTAGGTTCTGAAGTCATACGGAAAATAGTTATTAGACTTATCCAAGTGGGAGACTGTTGGATTGGTGTCTAAGTCCATAACTATTTTGGTATGTACTTGACCCAATTATGAGCATGGTCTTTTTGGGTTGCCTTCACCATAGCAATATGTAGGATGAATTAAGGAGAGAGAGGTTTAAATATGATTTATTAATATATTATGAGAATAATATATTAAAGGAGAAATCATATTGTTTAATTAATATTAGTCAATAATTAATTATGAATTAATTTTGTGGCTAAAAGAGATTAATTAAACTTAGGGGACTGGACTGCAATTATTGGATAATTGAGTTATTGGGCTAAGGAATGCTAAAGGAATAAGGGGTGAACGAAATTATGATGGAAGCCCATCATATTTTCGTCCATGGCCTTATCCAGAAGGTTCCATGGGTTGCTTAGAGTTTAAGCTGTCCATTAGGGTTTTGACTGAAACCCTAGCAGCCCACACAAGTATATAAAGGACCCCTTAGGCTCCAAAAACGTGTGGAACTAATTCTCTAGGGTTTCTAGATGGTTTCGGGCAGCCTCCTTTCTTCTCCTCTTCATCCAAGTTGTATATGGTGTTTGTGACTCCATTAGAGGTGCAGCATTTGAGGCACTAAGCTTTTGAAGCCAATCTAAGCAAGGAATTGATTGTTATTGCTATATAACAATCAAAGGTAATTCTCTAAACCCTAATTCAGTTTATAATATGTTAGATCTAAGTTTATTAGTCTTGGATTCAAAGCATGTACAATAGAGAAACCTAGATCCAAGCAGTAGGGTTTGTATGAGCACATAGGATTGTTCTTATGCCTAAAACCCATCAATAATCACATAGATACATAGCATACAAATATCCATCGGACCCCGCCCAGCATCGGGCCTTAGCCCGGAAAACATATAAACACAGGCACATACAAGAGTAACAAAGACAGCTAGCATACTAACGTAAGATAACACAACATAAGCATAGGTTGTTATTAGTGCCTTCGACCCGCTGAACCTGGTGAAGAAACTCACCTTGAATACATAATGATAGTTAAACAGGTCCCGGCTCTAAATATCAGCTATACTAAACCCCTAAATAGAAACGATTTCCTTAAATACAACTCAAAATGCCCAAAAACCCCTTACAGGTCAAACTTGGTCAAAGACTAAAGCCAAAAGTCAAAGTCAACGGCCCGAGTTGACCTAACACGTCGAGTTGTCCTTCAACTCGCCCTGTTTCCCCATTAATTTGCAAAGTCGGGAAGACACCTATCCAACTCGCCGAGTTTATCACTAAACACGTCGAGTTCGCCAGAAACCTAACATCTTAATTCATTAAGTCGACTTTATCGAATCTAAGAGCTTCACAACTCATATCTCAACTAAAATGGCATCTAGACCAGTAAACTTTCCAACTGTATGATGGGTTTTGAGCACTACATCATTCCTATGGTGTACATGCAAACCCTAAAGCTTTGGATCTAGTTTGTCTAATGAACATGCAATAATCATCCAAAGCCATAAACCCTAGATCTAGTATGTGATAATCGATATTAACATAAGAATAGGGTTTAGATCTTACCTTGATTGTTATGTAGTAATAACAATCTCAATTCCTCCTTGTAATTGACTTCTGAAAGCTTAATGTCACAAATGTCACACCTCTAATGGCTCACAAACACCAAGAGCAAGAGGATGACTTTGGATAAGAGAAGAAGGCAACAAATTTCGTCCAAGAACCCTAAGGGAAGCTTAGCCACGTTTTCGGTGCCCTATGAGTCCTTAAATATGTGAGGCTATTAGGGTTTTGAACTAGGAAACCCTAATCTGACTGCTTAGGCCCTAAGCAGCCCATGGACTCCCTTTAGAGCACCCCTTAGACGAATTCCTTATGGTCTTCCCATAGAATTTGTCCATCCTATGTTCCAAGGTGATCCGTAGCCCAATTGCAACTATCTTATAATTACAATATCAGTCCCCCAAGTTTAATTAAAGTCTTTTAGTCACAAAATTAATTTTCTAATTAATTCTTGACTAATATTAATTAAACAATATGATTTCTCTTTTAATATATTATTCATATAATATATTAATAAATCATAATTAATCTCTTTCTCCATAAATCATCCTATCAAGTTGTTTTGGTGAAGGCAACCCAAAAGGATCATACAAATATATTAAATGAAGTTTGGAATGCCATACAAATATATTAAATGAAGAATACGGAATGGCTCGGTGCCTCTTAGATTTAGTTTTTCCCCTTATTGGCAAGAATTGCTCCTCATCTTACTAATCTTTGGTTAATTTTCTAAATAACCTTGTATTTAACATTATTATAGTGTTATAGTTTCTATTTTAACTCTATAATAATTATATTTTAACAAGTAATCCCAAAATATAATCAATAGAGTCAAATGTCATATTTTAACTCTCAAGATTTAATATCACCACTCTCAATATCTATCATTGACCTATGAAATAAAGCGTATCATCAGGCTCAAACTTCGAAATAACACTACCCATCGAGTATTTTTAAGATGAAACGATACATTATTAAAACCTTATGTGCAATTTGCAATATCATAAAAATGATATATAAGTAATAGATTTTATTTAACACAAAGAATTTTAATAATCTATGTTTTATACTATAATTTAAAGTAATGTCATTAGGACAAACGTCTAGACTGTATACTTTAACATTTTTTTTACTATTATTTAAAGTTTAAACAAAAAAGAATAAATGTTATTATAGGAAAAATAAAAATAACCAAGTGATGGTTTTATTTTTGTCTCGAGGGCCTTTCTGACATTTATCTAGAATAAAGGGTCTATTTGACTAAATTTGATCATTTCTGGTACCTACTAATCAAATTCATATCTGCGTATGAAAATATACATCGGGAAAACGTAGTCCGGAAGAATCTACGGCGAAGATGCCGACGGCGTCTTCTAAATTCTCATCGCCCGTTCTTCTTGAACATCTGTTCATAGCTGCTATTGCTTTCAATTGTTTCGTGGTTTATGCTTCTTCAGATCCATCCGTATCACCCGAATTGTAAGCAAATCATTTTCTGTATTCATCATGTTATACGCACAAAAATGCTATAATTCAATGATTATGTCGCAATAACCTAGTAATTTTTACTAATCAACAAGTGTATGATGATTTTGATTCGATAATTGTGCAGAGAAGGAGGACGAGAAATAGGAGTAGGGCAGAGAGGTTTGAAGACATTCAAGGAAAAGGCAACTGGCACAAACATAACCTTCGATTGCTCTCCCTTTGGTCCTTGCATACCTTGCCTTTACTCTGAAAAGGTCTCTTCTTAATCAGTATTATTATGTATTTATGTTTGTGTTTTTCATTTATGTGATTGCATATTTTGATGTATGCTATAAGGGAAGGTAGCATATAGATGTGATTTTAGTATGCTGATGCATTTAATTGATTAGCAGAATCCAAGATGATACTCTTCCTTTCTAAGAATGATATTTCCCTCCTCCAAAATTGTTCAATAGATATGAAAGATTAAACCATGTAGATTGCATAGAAAGATTTACAGCTTAGATATAGTAAGTATATTGGCTATAGGCTCCATAGGAGCATTAAAACATGAGTATAATTTGTTGTTCTCAACTACATGCTTGAGGGTCTATTTGGTCATCTCTGCAAACTTTTTTTTTTCTCTTTAGTTCTTATTCTTGTTCATCTTCTTTTGAACTAGTAAATGCCACTACCTAGTTTTATAACCTAAGGTAATGTTGGTTAGCTAAACAACATCATGTTTAAGGCTATTTAAATACTTGTAAGATACATTTGCTAAAAGCTAGGGCTTTAAAATGATTTTGTAGGAGTCACACCCACATTCCTAGCATAAAGTGCTATGCTTTACTACTTGGATCTTCGGATGCTATTACTTGCTTAAATTATATTTTCACTAGGGGAATGCATGTGCGTTGCACACGAGTAAAGTTATGTAGTTTATATATATATATATATATATATATATATATATATATATATATATATATATATATATATATATATATATATATATAGAGAGAGAGAGAGAGAGAGAGAGAGAGAGAGAGAGATTTTTTGATACTTTTATCATTTTAAGAAAATAATATGTAGATATTCTTTTCGCTTATTTAACATTTAACACCTTATTGAAATTAACCAATTTAATACAATAGTTTGGAAATTGAGAAGTTATTATTAAAATTTAGAATAAATAGCACAAAAGACACTAAGTTTATACCAAAATTCTAATTTGACAATTTGTTTTTTTTGTCTCAAATTTGACACTATGTTTTCCAATTTGTTACAATTTTGAACACTTGACCGGTCAACCCAGTTACCTGTTGGCATGATGACGTATCGGTTTTGATGATGTGTCATGCTGACTTGTCAAAATTGAATTTTTCCCACAAAAGACACTAAGTTTTCACTTTTTCCAATTATAACACTAAGTTTATTTATTTATTTATTTATTTATTAGTTTTGACACTTTATTTTTTTGTTCCAAATCGAACATCATTTTTTTAAATTTTGTTCAATGTTGACCATTTTCCATTTGAAACCGTATAAATATTTTTTTATTACATTTTAAACCGTATAAATACATTTTTTTTTTCATTTAAAAACCACATTTTTATATAAATACAAGATTTTTTTTACATTCAAAGCATAATGTTATGTATAAATATGTATTAGTCATATCATGAGAACCAAACTAATCATAAGCTTCGAATAAGAATAACAAAATTTATCAATTATCGCTTGTGAAATATTATTTATTTTATTTTTTGTTGTAGATATTACACATTTTTATTTACAATGAAATAATTCTATTAGGTATATATTGATGTTGCATCTAACGTTCGTTTCAAGCATTGAAGAAGAGGTGGGAAATATAGTACAAAATACCAAAATTTAATGAGAATAATAAAATAGATGTAATAATGTTGATATTTATCCTTCATAAAGAGCTTTGAAACAATTGAGCTGAAAAATATTATTTAACTGGAATCACACCATGAGATTCAAGATGTTCCTAATAATATTATGAATATGATATGAGATGTAAAAATTTCACCGGTTGCAAATCTAATCTCTGGACCTTGATGGATTACACGCCTCCAAATCTCCAAACTCATTTTAATGATGCGTATTTAATATAAAATACGATTTTTATATAACTAATACCTAGTTATACATAACATTATGGTTTGAATGTAAAAATTTTTAAAAAAAATGTATTTATACAAAAATATGGTTTTTAAATGAAAAGAAATGTATTTATACGGTTAAATGTATTAAAAAAAAATTTATACGATTTCAAATGGAAAACGGTCAACACGGAACAAAATTGGAAAAATAATGTTCGATTTGGAACAAAAAAATAGTGTCGAAACTAAAAAAAAAAGTTAAACTTAATGTCAAAATCGAAAAAAGTGAAAAATTAGTGTCTTTTGTGGGGAAAAAATTCAATTTTGACATGTCTGGCAGCATGCCACGTCATCAAAACCAACATATCATCATGTCACGTCAGCAGGTAACCGGGTTGACCGGTTAAGTGGTCAGAATTGTAACAAATTGGAAAACACACTGTCAAATTTGAGACAAAAATAAATACAGTGTCAAATTAGAATTTTGATGTAAACTAAGTGTCTTTTGTGCAATTTTCTCTAAAATTTAATTAATAAAAACTAAAAATCTATGTTAGATAACATGTTGGATTTGGTGCATTAGTATTCAACACTATGATTTTTAATTAAAAAAAAAGCTAAAAGTAATTAAAAATGTATAAATTGATATTTTTACATGTTGTGTGAATTACTTAAAACAATTTCAACATTATAAATAGCAAATGATGTTTTTTGAAATCTACTTATTTATTTATTTTTTTGCAAAATTTGTAATATACTATTTGTTTTGTTATTAAAAAAAAGTACAATGCCTTAACTGGCCAGCTTATCCAAAGTACAATACCTTAAAGAGAAAAAAAACCCAAAACTAGAATGTTGTAAATTGTAATGCACAAATAAATGAAAGCAGGGTGCTATTTTTTGCATTTATCCATAATAATAATAATAATGATTAAGTTGATCTGTTTTGTTTTGTTTTGTTGTTATTACAGAAAGACGAAAATTTCAGATGCAGTGAAACTGGGTATCGAATTCCTATAAGATGTATAAAAATTCTAAATCAAGGCGATGAAGAAGAAAATGAGGATAAGAAGAAGAAGAAGCAAAAGGGCCGAAGTCTATCGGAAGATTCCTCATCATCTTCAACTTCATCTTCATCTGGAATAGAAGTGGGAAAAGAAGTCTATTTAACTTACAGAAGCTGTATACCTGCCATTGATGAAGAAAAGCTCTCATTCATTGGCTTTGAGGTTTCTTCTCTTCAATTCCTGTTTTTCTTCTTCATTCTTGATTTTCAGAGTTAAAGTCACTGATTTTTATTAAAACTTTCAGGCAATTATGTTGGTGATGCTTGCATGTAGTTCATTTGTAATATACAAACGTAAAGGAACACTGGGCATGCAAGGAGGATTCATCAGACTTCCTACCAATCCTCCTAGGTTTTAAGATCCCAACATCATGGACTGAATGTTTTTTTTTTCGTTGTATTATGATAGAATGTAATCAGATGATGATGATGATGATGATTCTTTATTATTTTTGAAAGTGAAACAATATCTACCCCACAGAAAAGTTTGTAATTTTGAGTGGAAATTCTAAAGTGTAGAAGAACTATCTTTCACAAAAGTTGAATTATCGAATATGCATCTCGTTTCTTCTCATTATTGATCATTTCTTCTTTAAGGAACTAAAACCACTAAAGAAAGAGAGTTAGTGGTGAGAAGGGCAATAAGGTCATTTTCATGTGAAGTTAGTTGGACCAGTTTAGTATAAATAGGAGGTTAGTGTATCAAATGGTATCAAATGATAGGCTAGGGTACGTCACTTCAAATTTTATCATTTGAGGTGAACCTCAATACATGTTTGTTAAACTTTATAAAAAAATATTAGTTTTGTGAATTACTAAAATATAACTGATCAAAATAATCGTTAAATAATGTTCCATAATTATTAAATACAATACTTATATATCTTGACGTTCATTAATATATTTATTGTAGCAAACTAAAAATATAATGTATACAAACTAAAAAAGTTAAGGCGACCTAATAAGAAAAAACATATTCAAGTACAATAACATGACATGGCAGTTTTTAAAAAAGTACAATGTCTTAATATGAAATAAATAAATAAATAAAAGTACACTGCTATAATAGAAAGAATGAACATATAATCTCAAGCATAAACACCCTATCTCTTTAGTTTCTATTAATTCCCATGCTGAAAATTGCCAATGGATACACATAACATAGTACATACCAAGTCTTTCTTTTTCTAACATACAAATTACCATCTTACCCTTCTCTAAAACACATATACAAAAACTTGTGTTTCTCTTTCTCAACCACACCATGATTCATGAATGATTCTAAACAAAGAATGACAACATCGACCATCACAAGTATAATACCAACTCTCAGGGGTAAAATGGTAATTATAAAAAATAATCAGGTGTCTTTCGAGAAGTATCGGGTTCAATTTGCTTTGGGGCTGGATCAAACTGAAGAAAGTTTTGTTCCATGTTGTCACTAATTTCCAAAATAGCCGCCATGTTTCCACATCGATAACAGTAGTTTGGTGCACTAAATACTGTCACCACATTTTTATCCTGAGAAACAACACCACACCAAATATATAAGAAATAAATATTTTAAATAAATAAATAAAGAAAGAAAGAAAGAAATTTGAAAAGACACCTGGCACCAGTTGAAACCCTCCATGACAAGCTGGTGTGCTCTTGAGATGAGAGAGAGGCCATTCGTATGATTAAACTGTGTTGCTATGTCTTGTCCAAATGTATACCCTGCGCCACGTGGCGATATCCCCCACCCACATCTGTCATCTGGATCAGACCATAACAGATCACACATCGGCCCTTCATGTGGGACCTACACACACACACAAACACACACACTTTAGTGGAAAAATAGCAATGTACTTTCCTAATCTTTAAATAAATAAATTTATGTACCTCTTGGATTCGGTCCAAGGCGCGGATATTGTCTAGAGTATCCAATGATGGTGAAAGCCCGCCATGTAAGCAAAAGATCTAGAAAAGATATATGACGTGGATAATAAAAAAATAAAAAAAGATGTATGACGTGGATAAAAATACAAACATTCTAACCTGGCTTTCAATGAGTGCTGTAAGAGGTAAGTAATCGAAAAGGTCTGTGAAATGCTTCCAAACATTTGCATTTCCGTATTTCCTCAAACATTCATCATAGAAACCATATCTGTTTTTTTTTAAAAGAAAAGAAGAAAATCAGTATCATAAAAGTTGTTCAAATGTGATGCTTTTTAGGTAAACACATTAAATGACTAAAAAAGGTTTAAGGTGTTACACTTGAGTAATTTGGCGACTTTCATGATTTCCTCTAAGAATGGTAAGCCTGTCTCTATAACGAACTTTTAGAGCCACCAAGAGTGTGACAGTTTCCACTGAATAATACCCGCGATCTGCATCAACAATTTTATTAAAATGATCACAAAATAAATAATTTGTTTCATAAACAATCAGTTTTTTTGTTACTTTCTCTCTAATTAAGCATCCTACTCTTCACTTTTTTCCATAATTAAGCTGCCTTTTCTTCACTTCTTATCTAAATAAGCAACCTTTTCTTATCTTCTTTCGTAAATAAGAAGCCCTTTCTTCACATTTTCTCCAAACAAGAAGCTTTTTTTTTTCGTTTTCTCCCTAAACAAAAGTCTCTCTTCACTTTCTCCATAAATAAACAGTCTATCAAAGACTTAACGCCATAAATGCATAAACAACCCCATGTCAGATTCACTACAGAAAGTAGAAACTACATCTTTTGCTATTATATTGGTCAAGTCTCCCCATATTCAAGAATACGCAGGAATTTCAGTCGATCATAAACTTCCATCAATGGACAAACAACTTCAATATCTAGAATTCTCCACGCAACTTGGAAGAAGAAAACAAGCGCCGTCGAAAAATTCTCATCAAACCCTAAATGCCTCATTAAGCAGACGTACAAAAGTAAAACAAACAAAAAAAATAATAAACTCACCAACATAATCACCCATGAAGAGATAATTGGTATCAGGGGGATTTCCACCAATCCGAAACAGCTCAACCAGATCGTAAAATTGACCATGAATATCACCGCACACCGTCACCGGACACTTCACCGGCTGCACATTCCATTCCTCGACAAGTATAGTCCTGGCCTGCTCACAAAGCGTTTTTACCTCCGATTCCGTTAACGGCTTGCACTCCATCAGCTGCTCTATCTGTCGATCTAGATCCGCCTGCGACGGCATTTTCGCCCTCTCTATTTCCGCCACCAACTATAGAAGATCTATGACCAAGGACTAAATCAACACAATACTTCTAACTCCTATAAAATCCCACAATCTACCAAACCAAAGCGAATCAACATTCAACAGAAAATCTAGGGTTTGAATTCAGTAAAAAATTAAATGGTTACAGAGATTCCTCCTCGTTAATTCCTCCCAAAAATTTGATGTTGTAACATCCTGATTGGAAGATTTTAGGAGAAAGGTTTAGCCCTCTGTGGATATAGATAATTTAAGCATAAAGGTTTAGGCCTATATGGATATACATAATTTAGGTTATGTGATTAAAGTTCGGGTTGTGCTTTAGAGCCCACCAGTATCGGTATAGACGTTGGCTCGGTTTTTAAGGGTTTTGGGTTTTGTTTATAGAAGTTGTAGGGCTAAGGTGAGTTGTTAGAAGTGTAGGACTTATCACCATTTTTTCGAGGATATAAGGTTCGTCGGATCTAAAATGAGAAAGTTATGACAAATTGAAATATTTGGCAGTTTTGGCCCTTAATGTAATAAAGGTTGCAAGTAAAGTCCCATGCGTGCGTGGAGAAGGGTATGTGCCTGGGGTGAGTGCGCCCAGCGTAACGAGCAAAATGTCAAACCCTAATTTTTAGGGTTTGGGCACTATTTAAACAACCTTATGAGCTCTAGGCTCTTTCATTATCAGCCTCCAACCTCCACCAAACCTTAATCTCGTTTCTCTAGCTTGTATGAGTGTTTGTGGCTCATTTTAATGTTCTTATGAAGCTCTTGGTGAAGAATGAGTCTTGAAGGAGGATAACTTGTGTTTCTAGCTTTTAGATCTGAGGTCTACTCTTGTTGGTGCATCTTCTAGAGGTATCAAGTTCAAAACTTGCTCATTGTTGTGATAGTTTTGTTTTGGGTCCATTTGTAGGGTTTTATGTCCCAAGATTGGAGCTTTGTGAGTTTGGTGAACTCCAGAGTAAATATCCTGTCCTTTTAAGTGTGTTGGGCTGTCTTGATTCATAAAAATGAGGACTTGGTCATCAAGAACTCTCCATGCATGTGTTAAGGTGATTAAGGAGAGTCTTAATGGTTACTTTTAGAAGTTGGGTCCCATTAAGACATGCAAACTGATAAAGTTGCAAACTTTATCAGTTAGGGGCTTGTAATAAAGCTTCCTTGGGGTTTGGATGCTTTGGGATGAAGTGGTTAAGTCGAAAATGGAGTTTTGGGCCAGAGCAGTTGTAACATCCGAAATTCCAGGTATCATATTTTAATTATTTAGTTTGTGTCAAGAAGAGGGACTCGACGAGTTGACGCCTAGACTCGTTGAGTAGGATCGCGATTGCTGACTGGATTTAATGAATGGACTCGACGAGTCCGCGCTGCAGACAAAAACCCTAAATCCTCGGGCATGTGCCCTATTTAAGGGATCTTATGGCCCTCATTTGCGGCCACCTTCACCCTTGAGAGCACCAGAGAACCTGAGAGCATTGTGAGTGAGAAAATAAGCCATTTTCTTCATTTCTAGTGTGATTTTGCAAGAAAGAAGGAAGGAGGGCAAGCTAGGCAGATTGAGGAGCTCAGATCTACTACCATTTGATCAGAAGAGGCTACTAGAAGTATAAATCTATGCTCATTCTCGTGTATATGGTGATCTACTTGAATCTAGGGTTTTCTTATGCCTTCTTTAGCTTGGATTCGAAGCATATGAGGTCCCAAGGTGGAATTCTTCTTAGATATGGACCTTAAGAGGTCCAGAGAGTCCCATCTATCCTGCTTTATGCTATTCCTTTGGAGATATGAACCTAGGTTGCCATTTTAGAATCTATTTCACCAAAAGAAGCCCTATGAGTGTTGCATGAGTGTAAAGGTTGGACCTTTACGTGATTATTGTTTATTGGAAGGTCAGATCTATAGGTTAGAGAAGCAGAACTGACCTCAGAAGGTCTTTTGAGTGTTGTCATGGAGGGAACTCGTCGAGTCCATAAGGGGACTCGACGAGTCGAGTTGGGTTGCATCGCGATTCGTGACCAGTGGTAACCCGTCAAGTGAAAGGTTAACTCGACGAGTCGAGTGAGGATTTATGAGGATTAAGAGGACACGCATGGACTCGCCGAGTCACACGGGTGCACTCGACGAGTTTGGTCAAAGTTTGACCATTGACTAGGGTCGACTTCATTTGACCTTAGGGTTTTGGTCAAGCTGATTCAAGAGAGGTCAGGGAGGGGTATAATGGTCTTCTACCCATTCTTTAGAAATGAGGACAAGAGAAAGTATTGATTAGAGATGTTATTATGTTGATAGGAGGAGGCTAGGTCGGGTTATCAAGCACGAGAGGTTATCCGACATCGTACGAGGTGAGTCTTCTCACTAGACTTTACCTGAGGAGGGACATTCGGGAGTTCGTGGCGAAATCGACGTACCAGACATTTGCTGAGCTCCAGGAAAATGCGTAGAAGAGGGGGATTGAGCTAGAGACTCAGGACAGGGAGGAGGCCGAGTCTCAGGGGAGGGACAGGCGACCGGTACAGGTACAACCGACAGCCAAGCGGGCTAAGCCCGCTGATACGAGATCTGGAGGCCAGAAGGGCCGCACTTGCGGGAAGTGCGGCAAAGGACATGATGGAGTGTGTCGATCGGGTGCTTGCTACAAATGTGGCAAGGAGGGGCATATAGCCAAGGACTGCCCCAAGGGATTTATGGTTTGCTTTCATTACAACCAGACGGGTCATCGGAGGGCCGAGTGCCCACAACTGTTACAGGGATCTGCCCCTGTTACTGCACAAGCTACTAAGGGTCGGCCAGTGAAGGTCGAGGCATCGAAGGCTCGCGGGAGAGCCTTCCAGTTGACAGCGGAGGAGGTCCGCGCAACGCCCGATGTCGTGGCTGGTATGTATTCTTTCATTTATTTATGCTAAGTTGAGATATTGTGCTTATATTATGATATGCGTAGGTACTTTTCTTGTGAGTTCTGTACCTACTTTGGTGTTATTTGACTCAGATGTGAGTCCATCTTTTGTGTCGTTAGTGTTTAGTTAGCACATCAGTATTCGACGAGAGGCGTTGAGTCGACCTCTACGAGTTTCCATAACTGACGAGCAAGCGGTGTATGCTGCTGACGTGATTCGAGGATGTGTACTCGAGATCTTCGATGTTGAGTTCACGATAGATTTGGTCCCGATTGCGATGGGGGACGTTTGCGTTATAGTGGGCATGGATTGGTTGAGCCGATTTGGGGCGATTATAGACTGCGAGCGGTAGATGGTGACGATACGAGACCCTAGTGGGGGTGCTGTCTGTATATGGCGAGGGTACCCGATGTGGGTCAGCATTTTGTTCGGCTGCCAGAGCGAGACAGAGTTTACTGCAGGGCTGCAACGGGTTTGTAGCTTATGTGATGGATACACGAGTGGCCGCAGAGAGCCCGAGTTTGGTAGATGATGTTCCGATAGTGCGTGAGTTCCCAAATGTTTTTCCTGAGGAGTTGCCTAGTGTGCCTCCTGAGAGGTAGGTGGAGCTCCGCATCGATTTGGTTCCGGGGGCAGCGCTTATCGCCAAGGCGCCTTATCGCCTTGTGCCACCAGAGATGCAGGAGTTATCCTCGCAGCTTCAGGAGCTGCTTGTAACACCATGAATTTCAAAATAATTTTTCGCATAATTTAAAAACATATTCATTTAATTTTCATAAAACATCAGTGTTTGAAACTCCAATCAATGTCATACAACGAATCCAAAGATCACATATCATAAAAATCCCATGTGTGTGTACTGATCAAGCCGGCGTCTTCCCACGGTCATCACTAGTACCTGAAACAATAAACACCAACACTGTAAGCACAAAGCTTAGTGAGTTCCCCAAAATACCACACATAACACATATTAGCCACTCGAGGCTATAACTTTATGGGTCCGTAGACCCTACTCTGTGAACCCTCTGGTTCTAACTCTGGGAACCTTCCGGTTCCAACTCTATAAGCATGCACAACATAAATCACATAGAAATAATGCAGTACAACACATAACATACATATAGCATACAAATACTCTGTCACATAACTATGGTTTCCTACTCAAGGTAAAGTATAGTGAGAAGACTCACCTCGCGTATCTCGATAACTCGCAAATCTCGGAAATCACTTGCGCCCGATCCTCCGAGCTATAATCCCCCTATAACACCATATATCTCTAATTAATACTTTTACAACTAAGGTTGACTACCTCTAACAAGTCAACGCTGGTCAACTCTGGTCAACGGTCAACTTTGACCGGACTCGGCGAGTGCACTAGAGCGACTCGGCGAGTCTATACATGTCCACTGACTCCCTAGGATCCTCTCTTGACATGTCGAGTACATCCCTGACTCGACGAGTTCGAATCGCGGGGCCACCACGACTCAACTCGCCGAGTCTCAAGAACAAGTCGGCGAGTTCCAGCTTGACTCAGTCCACCTGTCAACCCTCTCTGACTCTCCCTGACTCACTGAGTCAACCCATAACTCGGTAAGACCACTCGCTGAGTGGTTAAAGGCAATCTTCATGCTACTCGCCGAGTTTGTTCTTCGGACTCGGCGAGTCTAAGCCATGCATGAACTCAAACTCACTCCTGAGGTCAGATCCGTTCCAGTAACTCATAGATCCAGTCCTTCCAAGCACATTTATCACGTAAAGTTACAATCTTGGCTACCATGCAACGCTTACAAGGCTTCTTTTGGTGAAATGACATCTAAAATGGTAACCTAAGTCCCCAACTCAAAAGGATAGGCATAAAGCAGGGCATTTGGGACTCTCTGGACCTACTAAGATCCAGATCTAGGTACCAATTCCCAATGGGACCTCTCACACTCCAATTACAAGGCATTCAAGGCATGAAGAAACCCTATATTTGACCATATACATAAAAACACGAGAATAAGCTCCGAATAATACCTCAAATAGCTTCCTCTGCCAAAATGGAAGTAGATCCAAGCTCCCCAACCCTCCTAGTTTGGCCTTCCTCTTCCCTTCTTGCTAACACACACAAAGATGATGAATAATGGCCTATTTTCTCACTCACAAGGACTCACAGGTGCTCTGGTGCTCTCAAGGTCAAAGGTAGCCGCAATGAAGGGTTATAAGGCCCTTTAAATGGGGCTAAGGGCCAGGAAATTAGGGTTTCATTAAACAGCGTGGACTCGCCGAGTCCACTCTTGGACTCGCCGAGTCCGGACGCAAACCCGCGTCCAAATCCGCGATCATACTCGGCGAGTCTAGGCTCCAACTTGCCGAGTCTCCTCACAAATTACCAAAATAAATAAATGAACAATTCCTGGGAATCCGGGATGTTACACTGCTGGGGAAGGGGTTTATTCGACCGAGTAGCTCGCAGTGGGGAGCGCTGATCCTTTTCGTCAAGAAAAAGGATGGTTCACACCGGATGTGCATTGATTACCGAGAGTTGAACAAGTTGACGGTTAAGAACCATTACCCCTTACCAAGGATCGATGATCTGTTCGATCAGTTACAGGGAGCGTCTTGGTTCTCCAAGATAGATTTGAGGTCTGAATATCATCAGATGAGAGTGCGGGATGAGGATATCCAAAAAACGACGTTCAGGACTCATTATGGGCATTATGAGTTCGTGGTGATGCCTTTTGGGCTCACCAATGCACCGACAACGTTCATGGATCTCATGAACAGGGTGTGCAGGCCAATTTTGGATCGATCGGTAATCGTGTTCATCGACGATATTCTGGTGTATTCGAGATCCCGAGAGCAGCATGAGGAGCATTTGAGGGAGATCCTCGGGGTTTTGAGATTGGAGAGGCTTTACGCCAAATTCTCCAAGTGTGATTTTTGGTTACGAGAGGTCCAGTTCTTTGGGCATCTCGTTAATCAGAATGGGATATTGGTCGATCCGGCCAAGATTGAGGCGATGATGAGTTGGGAGGTGCTGAGATCCCCCACCGAGATCAGGAGTTTTCTAGGGTTGGTCGGTTACTATCGGAGATTTATCAAGGATTTCTCCAAGATTGTCGTGCCACTCACCAGGTTGACCCGGAAGGGCGTTGCTTTTACGTGGGGTCAAGAACAGCAAACCTCATTTGAGACTCTTCGCCAGAGACTGTGCGAAGCTGTGACAACCGTCAAAATTCGAGTTAGTTCTAGATTTGAATAAACTTAGTTACACATATAGGCACTACACATATTAGACTTAGTAACTAGAAGCTAAGTTATAACCTAGTAGAATCTTGGAAATAGATAGAGACAATGGATAATGTGCTTGGATTTCACATTGGTATGTGAATTCTACAACTACGTAACTGGAGTGAATATCCATATTTAGGTCACTCTTTGACTCGAGCACCTTTTTATGAATCATATACACACATTATGCACTTGACCTAGTAGTAGAAATTAGGTTGGAGCCTCATAGAAACTTAAGTCAGAGTTGGAAACTAGGACTAGTATACTTGATTCCTCAATTTCGCTTGAATCTCGAAACCACTACATAGAATGCCAATAAACCGATAAAATAAGTTACAAATATTATTTATAACTATAAAAGAGTTATAATACCATAAGATAAATTGAAGTCTCAAAGATTCTATTGATTTTGATATCTAAAGATCTATTAAATCTCAAAACCCTAAAAGCCCTAAAACCTAAATTTTATAAAATTTGACATCAAGAATTCTATAAAAATAGTTATGAAACTTATAATATTATCTTAAAACAATTAAATTCAGGGAAATATAATCAAGGAAAATAAAAATTTAAGTCATTAACATTCATCCTTAATTTATAAGCCAAAAATCAAGGTTTCATGAATAAAAACTTGATTTTAGTGCACATTTTATATAAATTTTAGATATTTTATAAAATAACTTAAATTTTATAAGACAAAATGAATGAGAAAGGGTTATTATACTCAAAATTTCGGACCCCTCTCTTCCCATATATCTCTCTCACACTTTCACTCTCCAACACACACACACATCTCTCTTCTTTCTCTTTCTAGAAAACTCTCTCTACCTTCTCTCTAATTTTTTTCTCCAAACACCACAACCACAGCCTCTTAACCACGAAATTATGGAGATTCATAAGGGTTTTTCAAGCCACAAATAAATTTAAGGTAAAGAACATACATCTCTTAAAGTTCCACAACAATGATTTAAGCTATGCATGTGCATTTTACTTCAAAAACCGACTTCTACTTCTTCATCTTCTTCAAAGTTGTTTTCTTTTTGTTAAAATGGTTTTTAGAACATCATGGATGTGTTTTAACACCATGAATGTATGATAAACAAGGTTTCATGTTCATGATCTTAGTGAAAAAATCGATTTTAAGGATTAAAACATCAAACTCAAGTTAAGAGTTTTTGAGAAACAAAATTTTGTTCATAAATGAATGTATATATTTTGATAAGTTTTAATCTTTTGATCTCTGGAAACATGACTAGAATATAAGTTTATCATGATATCTTTTAAAATATTTCAAAAGATTTACTCAAAGAAATGATGAAAATTCATTTTTCTAACCAATCACCATGCATGCAATCTGCCAGATTTCTTTACCTGACTTTAAACTGCCATATCTCACTCATTTCTTAACCAAAATTCGAGATTCTTTTTCTAAAATATAATATTTTTAGTTAGCTTTCAAACCCATCTGATCTCACTAGAAAATTCAAATATTTAGATTTTTAGCAATTTTTACAAAACTGTTGCTCAATCAGCACCTTTTTGTGAATACTAGTTTTGTATTGCATGTTCAAAGATCTTATTCATCACTAAAAATCAAGGAAAAATTAATTTGAGTACTTAACATCATGTATTAAGAGGTATAAAAATATCTTGAATCAAAAGCCTTTGGAACATGTTGCAAAAATTCTCAAGGTAACATCAATAATTTTTACCAAAATCACAAGAATCAAGTTTTCTCTATAATTTTTTGAGTCTTTAGGCATGTTTTTCGACATCAAAAATAAGAAAACAATTTTTCATTGTTATTAAATTGTTTGAAGTTGCATTCTGGAAATTTTCAGCTCCATATATATTTTCTTTATTTTTACATGAAAATAATAAGAAAATAGAGTGTTAAAGCATATAAAATACTTACAATTGTAAAGAAATTCTGGAAATATTTGTGGATGACCCATTAAGTTAGTAAACATCTCTCATGAAGTTTTACTGTTTAATATGGTTTTGAATTTTCTTTTTGTTTAGCCCCAATAAATCATAAAACCGATTTAGATAATTTGAAAAGGGTATATAATAATTTTCTCAGCATATATTCTCCATGGAAGAATTATAAAAATATTTTCAGAATTTTTCATAATGTATTCCTATTTTTCTCCGATTTTTGTATTTATAATGGACTAAAAACAGAAAAAATAGTTTTACTCATCTAAAAATTAGGAAAATTTACCAGAACACCTTGTAGTACATTAGGAGGCTACATAAAAATTTTGATGATTTGTCACTTCTGTATACTATTTTTCTCCTATTTTCTAAGATTAAATACACTTAAATACACAAAATCGGATTCTAGTAGATAAAACCACCTTTGGGATTTTTCCTAGATTATTTACACTGTAAATGAACTTTACAAAAATTTTGGTAAGTTACTTTAACTGTTTAATAATTATTCTCCAATTAATGATTATTTAAGAGGATAAAACAAAGAAAAATAGAAAGACTAATTGAAAAATATCTTTTATATTTTTCACATCTTCTGCATATATACTTAAAGTGTTACCAAAATTTTGGGCAATTTTGGAAACTGTTTCCTAAATATTTCAATATTTATTGTAATAAATGCTCAAAAATCACACAATTTGGTTAAACAGTTTAGAAACTCATTTTTATATTTTTCACAGATTAAGTATGTGTAATAACACTTGTAAAAAAAACTTTTGGTGAATTTTTGAAACTTTTACCTATTTATTTCTATTTTTATAGAATAAATACACAAAAATTAGAAAAATTGTATTAAACTTTTTGAAAACACATATTAATATTTTTCCTAGATTATGTACACTGTAAAATAGTTACACAAAAATTATAAGAGTTTTTCATGATAATTTACTATTTTTCCATTATTTTATGATTATTCATGGAATTAAATGGTGAAAAATAGTTAGACAAATCAAAAATTCAAGAAAATTTATCTTAAGGTCTTTGACTTCAATTAAAACTGAAATGCAAACTTTGGGAAATTTTAGAACTAAATTGATTTAGTTTTTGAATATTTAATCATCGGAACACCTCTAAAATGTTAAATATTAACATTTCAATAATGGAAAATTTTCCACTCAAATTGTTATATAACAATTAATTCATTGAAACTTAATTTCCACAGAAAAATGTTTGTATCTTATCAATATTAAATTTTAACACATTATTGGCATAATTCTATTGTAGTAGTAAGTATACTAGTATTAGATTTCGATTAGAGACTCATTAGTATGTAACATCGTTGTAGGAAAACGATAGTGGTACCGGTGGAGCGTAGATCAATGCACCATTTGCATCATCTCAATGCATTGTGAGTATTCACCAATCCCCTATGTTCGATTTTTAAATGTTTTGGGGTGGAAAAGCATGTCCTAAACTACTTATGTTCGTTGTATTTATTTGACTCGTATAAATTCGGTTACTATATTTTGCATATTGTGAGTATTCACGCACTCCCCTATTTTCAGTTTTTATGTTTTGGGGTGGAAAAGCATGTCCAGAAAAACTATTATTTGCATGTTGTATTTAAATTGATTTGTATCAAACATGATTGCTATTGTATTGCTATGTCTCTCTATGTATGTCTATGCAACACGGAACATGAGAACTTATCGTACTAAGGCCCTTCCCTTATCTCTAACCATTAACTCTTTGAGCCAATGGTCATTATGGATAGCACTATTAGGAATTGACAACTCCTCACTCGCCCTATTGCTGGAGTGCATGATACCGTATTCATCTATGGAACGATAAGCATAGATCTTGATATGGCTTCAGTCATAGGTTTGGTTGAGACTCATTGTTTGCTCATACACATACAAACTCGTTTCTCGTTATAGCAATAAACTTGTTATCAATAATAGCAATCAAATTTGTTTCTCATTATAGCAATGAACTTTGTTTCTCATTACAACAACGAGCTTTTATTACTGAAAACTTATATACATGTTTTAGCAATGAAATTGTTTGCTCCTTGTAGCAATGAAATTGATTGCTCATTTTAGCAATGAAACTTGTTTACTCGTTTGAGTAACGAACTTTATCTTCCATGAGAATATGAATGTTGCATCTTATTCGGGCAACATACTTTATCTCTCATGATGACAAAGAACTTTGTTTTTACAAATTTATTTACTCCTTTTAACAGTATACTTTTATTATTGGAAACTTTTATCAAAACTTTGATTTCAATTCATGAACCAATATTATTTTGTTAAACTTGTGAGTACTCACCAACTATTTTTATAGTTGACGCTCGTTTTACATGCTTTTTCAGGAATCATCGAGTAAGTGGCACTTAGGGACACTTCACTTTTAGGAGCATTCGCATGTGTTGTATTTCAATTTACATTGTAATTTCTTTTAAAATTTGTTCAAACCCATTGTAAATTTGTAATGATTTTTAATACTATGGTTGGTGTTATCTTTTAACTTTTGCTATGAAACCCTTTATACTGCCACGCCTCGTGTTTCCGCTTTAGCGGAGTGTGACAGAAGCCCCGGTGTTAGCCCTTCCAGAGGGAATGGAGGATTTCGTGGTATATTGTGACGCACCGATATCGGGGTTGGGTGCGGTGCTTATGAAGAGAGGGCGCGTGATACCGTACGCATCGAGGCAGCTGAAGCCTCACGAGGTGTGGTATCCCACCCACGATTTGGAGTTGGGGGCCGTGGTGTTCGCCCTCAAGATATGGCGTCATTATTTGTATGGGGTTCGATGTATCATATACACGGACCACAAGAGTTTGAAGTACTTGATGGATCAGCCCAACCTGAACACGCGCCAGAGGAGATGGTTGGATGTGGTAAAGGATTATGACTGCGAGATCCTATACCACCCGGGCAAGGCTAACGTTGTAGCCGATGCCTTGAGCCGTACGGCAGAGAGTGCCCCGATACGAGATATTTTTATGAGGATGACGGTGATGACTCCGGTGTTGGATACCATCCGAGAGGCCCAAGAAAAGGCTGTGAGACCGGAGAACCGCAAGAGAGAGCGGGTGATTGGGCAGGTATCTAAGTTTGTTACTGATAACCGAGGGCTTATGACCTTTTAGGGTTGGATTTGGGTGTCGTTTGCGGGCAGGGCACATACCATCCTGATGGAGGAGGTGCACAGATCGAAGTTCTCGATCCATCCCGGGGCCACTAAGATGTATTTGGACCTGAAAAGAGATTATTAGTGGCCCTGTATGAAGAGGGATGTTGCATGGTTTGTTGAGAGGTGCTTGACATGTCGCAGGGTCAAGGCCAAGCACCAGCGTCCCCATGGCAAGTTGCAGCCACTTGAGGTTCCCTAGTGGAAGTGGGAACAAATTTCTATGGATTTCACCACCAAATTGCTGAGGACCGCGAGGGGTGTCGATGCAATCTGGGTGGTCGTTGACCGGCTGACGAAGAGCGCTCACTTCCTTGCTATCAGTGAGAGCTCTTCCACAGAGAGATTGGCAGAGATGTATGTGAGAGAGGTGGTATCGCGGCACGGAGTACCGATCTCGATTGTGTAAAATCGAGATGTACGTTTCACTTCCAGATTTTGGAAGAAATTCCATGATGAGTTGGGTACGAGGTTACATTTCAGCACCGCTTACCACCCACAAACGGACGGAGAGAGTGAGCGGACGATTCAGACGCTCGATGACATGCTTCGAGCATGTGTGTTGGACTTCGGAGGAAGTTGGGACACATACTGTAACGCCCCATTCCTAAAAGTACTTATTTGTGAGTTCCCGAGATTTAAGAGGAAGGGTATTTTGGTCCTTTGTGGGAAAAGTGGAAAAGAAGGCCAAATATGAAAATTTGGGAAACGCCGAGTACGCCCAGCGTAAGCTGGGATTACGCCCAGTGTAAGTGCGTAATTGGACGCGGGTGCAAGGTTGAGTACGCCCAGCGTACTAGAGGTACGCCCAACGTACTCTTAGAGTTTTAAAACCCTAAAATTAGGGTCAGCCACTATATAAGGAACATGTTGGTTCTTACCCTAGCCTCCATAAGCTCTCTCTTAACCCTAGAAACCCTAGATAGCCGTTCCACCTCCATTTTTGGGTGTGTTTGGCCTTGGAAAGCTCATTTTGGCAAAGGAGAGGCTAGAAGAAGAAAGAGGAAGTTGTCAAAGAAGGAGTTGAGTGGCTGGAGCTTATAGATATGGAAAGATATCATCCTTTGGAGCCTATATGAGGTATAAAGCTTCTTGCTTGTCATTTATATTGCATAGATCTAAGTGTTGTGAAGTTTTGACATCATTCTTGTCCCAAAAGTCCTCATCTTGATGCATGTTTTGAGTTGGTCGAGATTATCTGTCCTTTCAGACCTTTGGAGAGGTATTGAGTGAGAAAAATGAGGTCCCAAGGGCTGTGGTTGTTCCATGTGTGAGATAAGTAGGTCTTAATGGATTAAGACCTTGGATTAAGAGCTTTATGGACGTCCCAAGTGATAAAGTTTGAGACTTTATGAATCTTAGGCATATTTGGCCTAAGGATCTGAAGTTTGGGCTTAAGAGCTTAAGCCATTAAGAAGTTATGAGGACTTAATGAGCAGCGAAGTTACGCCCCACGTAACTTAGGAGTACGCCCCGCGTAGTGAGTCAGTGCCCCGATTCCCAGTTGCGAATCAGCGTGTACGCCTAGCGTACCAAGGAGGGTATGCCCAGCGTACTCCCTCTGTTGGGTTTTTCATTTTGGGCCTTAGGGATTGGGCTGTTATTGGGCTGCTGGATTTTGGGCCGTGACTGGACATATTGGATGGAGTATTGTGGACCCATTAGTTGTTATGGACCATGGGTCTAGGCCCATTTGGTGTGGTGGGCCCAATTTAGTAAATTGGGCCAATAGTGGGCTTTGCTTCGGACCTTTGGACTTTAGGCCATTAGTGGGCTTGGGAGCTTACCTAGTGTTGGGCCGGATTGAGTTAAGGGTAAAATGGTCAATTTACCCTTGGAAGAGTACTGTGCTTAGCCTAATGATTATTTGTGCTATGTTGGCTAGTTCGGGATTTTCGGTGAGTCGGTGATTCGAGAATCTGCTTCTTCAGTTCAGAGTTTCGGCAGTGGCGAGGTGAGTTATCCTCACTATATCAACAGGGTCTAAGGCACCAAGGCCGACCCTTTATCGGATTGAGATCCGTGTATTTGTTTTTATGTTATTGCTTTGATATGTTTGCATCCTGATAGCTAGGATGGTATATGTTAGAGACCTGGTTAAGGTCGGTATCCTTTTATGTAGGGTGATGCTATGCTAGTGACCGGTTAGGTCGGTATCCTGGTTAGGATGATGATATGTTATGTGATCTGTTAGACCGGCTTGTTGATTGTGAATTGATATATGATTGTATGTTTATGTGCACATGGTTGTCAGACTGGGGTTGGGTTGAGGCGGGTCCTGCTTTGTGCTGTAGGCCAAGATACCTAGGGCGGACCGGTTGTCCCGAAGGCCCAGCTAGCGGTCCGGATAGGCTGTAGGCCCCAAGAGGGCGGACCAGACGTGCCGAGGCTCGGAGAGCGGACTAGGCCGACTGAAGGCCCGATGTTGGCGGACCAGTCATACTGTAGACTCAGAGAGTGGACCAGGTGGATTGAAGGCCCGGTGCGGGTGGACCAATCACACTGCAGACTCGATGTATATGGCTAGACTCGGAGGGTGGACCAGGTGGACTGTTGGCCGGTGCGGCGGACCAGTCACACAGTAGACCCGAAGTGCATGGCTGTTCTGTGTTCTGATATGATGTGGCATGTTATGCGTGTATGGTATATGTGGTTGGTATTTTGGGGGTATCTCACTATGCTTTCGGGCTTACAGTTATGGTTTAATGTTTTTCAGGTTCTTTAGGAGACCGTGGAAAGGCAAAGGCGTGATCGTACCGCTCCTCATGATTATGTTTTATGATGTGATTCTGGGAAGACTCTGATAATAATTGTATTGAAAACCTTTTTGTAATAACATTGAGAAAATGGGTTGTTTTTGAAAAGTTAAAATTTGTTGAATTTTTATGGTTGTTACACGTACTTACCATTGGCTGAGTTTTCCTATAACAACAACCACCATTCGAGTATCGGTATGCCTCCTTTCGAGTTGTTGTATGGGAGGAGGTGTCGGACTCCCATCTGCTGGGGAGAGGTAGGGCAGCGAGTGATGGGTAGCACTGAGATAGTGCTTCAAACGACTGAGCAGATACAGCAGGTCAGACAAAGGTTGCTGACAACTCAGAGTGGCCAGAAAAGTTATGCGGATAAGCGAGGATCCGAGCTTGAGTTTCAGGTTGGTGACTTCGTACTCCTGAAGGTATCTCCTTGGAAATGAGTGATCCGATTCAGGAAGAGGGGAAAGTTGGGGCCCCAGTATATTGGTCCTTTCAGGGTGACCGCGAGGGTGGGCAGGGTAGCGTATCGTTTAGAGCTACCTGCAGAGTTGAGCCAGATACATGATACCTTCCACGTGTCTCAATTGAGGAAGTGTATAGCCAACAAGTCGGTGGTAGTGCCACTAGAGGATATTCATGTGGATGCAAGCCTGAATTATGTTGAGAGGCCGATCGTGATCCTGGATCGGAGGATCAAGGTTCCGAGGAACAAGGAGGTGCCCCTAATTTAGCTCCAGTGGCAACATCGGAGAGGGTCCGAGATGACTTGGGAACCAGAGTTGGAGATGCGGGAACGGCATCCAGAGGTGTTTGCAGAGCGAGACTTTGAGGGCGAAGTATGATTCTAGTGGGGGAGAATTGTAACATCCTGAATTCCAGGTATCATATTTTAATTATTTAGTTTGTGTCAAGATGAGGGACTCGACGAGTTGACGCCTAGACTCGTCGAGTAGGATCGCGATTGCTGACTGGATTTAATGAATGGACTCGATGAGTCGGCGAGTTGACTCGACGACTCCGTGCTGTGGACAGAAACCCTAAATCCTCGGGCTTGTGCCCTATTTAAGGGATCTTATATCCCTCATTTGCGGCCACCTTCACCCTTGAGAGCACCAGAGAACCCGAGAGCATTGTGAGTGAGAAAAGAAGCCATTTTCTTCATTTCTAGTGTGGTTTTGCAAGAAAGAAGGAAGGAGGGCAAGCTAGGCAGATTGAGGAGCTCAGATCTACTACCATTTGATCAGAAGAGGCTGCTAGAGGTATAAGTCTATGCTCATTCTCGTGTATATGGTGATCTACTTGAATCTAGGGTTTTCTTATGCCTTCTTTAGCTTGAATTCGAAGCATATGAGGTCCCAAGGTGGAATTCTTCTTAGATATGGACCTTAAGAGGTCCGAAGAGTCCTATGTATCCTACTTTATGCTATTCCTTTGGAGATATGAACCTAGGTTGCCATTTTAGAAGCTATTTCACCAAAAGAAGCCCTATGAGTGTTGCATGAGTGTAAAGGTTGGACCTTTACGTGATTATTGTGTATTGCAAGGTCAGATATATAGGTTAGAGAAGCAGATCTGACCTCATAAGGTCTTTTGAGTGTTGCCATGGAGGGAACTCGCCGAGTCCATAAGGGGACTCGACGAGTCGAGTCGGGTTGCCCCGCGATTCGTGACCATTGGTAACCCGTCGAGTGAAAGGTTAACTCGACGAGTTGATTGAGGATTTATGAGGATTAAGAGGACACGCATGGACTCGCCGAGTCACACGAGTGCACTCGACGAGTTTGGTCAAAGTTTGACCGTTAACTAGGGTTGACTTCAATTGACCTTAGTGTTTTGGTCAAGCTGGTTCAAGAGAGGTTAGGGAGGGGTATAATGGTCTTCTACCCATTCTTTAGAAATGAGGACAAGAGAAAGTATTGATTAGAGATGTTATTATGTTGATAGGAAGATGCCAGGTCGGGTTATCGAGCACGAGATGTTATCCGACATCGTACGAGGTGAGTCTTCTCACTATACTTTACCTAGAGTGGTAATTATGTGTGACCGGAAGGTCTTATGTGCTATGATGAGTATGTGATGCATGCTGTTATATGATATGTATATAACACCCAAAATCAGAAAGGCCAAGAAAGGAAAGAAAACCCTAAGTCAAAGGGTCAACTCGTCGAGTCCAGGGAGGAGCTCGACGAGTCGGAGCGGGATCCGGGGGATCGATTAAGTAACCGACTCGGCGAGTCAGCTAAGGGGACTCGGCAAGTCTGGTCTAAACGAGGAAAACCCTAAATCCGGGACTTGGAGCCTATTTAAACGTCTCATTCTCTTCCCTAGGGTTCATTTACTGCCTCTCTAACCCAGAACGCCAAACCCTAGCCACCATATCCGTTTTTGGGCTAATTCTTGCCTTGAAGAGTGCTTTAAAGCTTGGAGGAGGAAGAAGGATGTTGGAGGTGCGAGAAGGGGCTATAGATCTGGGATTGGGAAGACATTTTAGAGCATTTGGAGGTAATAAACTAGTACTTGGACTCCTTTGCATCTAGATCTATCTTGGCTATGAGTTTTGGGGCTTTTATGCCATGTCCTTGAATAATTTCGAGTTGGAGCCCAAATCTGAAGTTGCTACTTCAGATCTAAGTGTATTTTGGCTTAGAGAGTCATAAAGTATCAACCTTGAGGGTGTAGGTGAAGCATGGTTGTCTTAAACCTGAGTATGGAGTGTTTTGAGCCTAGATCTCCTTAGCTACACGTAAAGTTTGTAACTTTACGTGAGGAATAGGCCTTGGAAGAGTGGATCTACAGTTTGGAGTCCCTGCATGACTCACAAAGCTTCTAAATGTATGAAGGACCGAATAGACTCGACAATTCCTTCGAGTGGACTCGGCGAGTAGCATGAAGATTAAGAGGAACTCGACGAGTTGGATAAGCAACTCGGCGAGTCTGTTCTTGGACTCAGCGAGTCAGGTTGTGAAACCCCGAACCCTTCGAGGTAAGTGTAACGACCAAAGATTTCAACACAATTTAAACTTTTCAAAAACAATCCATTTTAATAACGTTATTACAAAAAGGTTTTCAATACATTTATTATCAGAGTATTCCCAGAATCATGCCATAAACATAAACACGAGGAGCGGTACGATCACGCCTTCGCCTTGCCACAGTCTCCTGAAGAACCTAAAAAAAAACATTTAAACCACAATTGTAAGCCCGAAAGCTTAGTGAGATACCCCCAAAATACCAAACACAAATACGCCCATCCAGGCTACGACCTTCCGGTCCAAAACATATTGCCTTCCGGCCCATACCATAAATAGCATACATAACATAACAAAACATAGAACAGTCATGCATATCGGGTCTACTGTGTGACTGGTCCGCCGTATCGGCCTTCAGCCCACCCTCCGTGTCTATTCATGTCCTTCGAGTCTGCAGTGTGGTTGGTCCGCCCGCACCGGGCCTTCAACCCTCCTGGTCCACTCTGTGAGTCTACAGTATGACTGGTCCGCCCGCATCGGGCCTTCAGTCGACCTGGTCCACTCTCCGAGCCTCGGCACGTCTGGTCCGCCCTCTTGGGGCCTACAGCCTATCCGGACCGCTCGCTGGGCCTTCAGAACAACCTGGCCGCCCTGGGTATCTTGGCCTACAACACAAAGCAGGACCCGCCTCAACCCAACTCCAGTCCAAACAACCATGTGCACATAAACATACAGCCATATAACAATTCGTAGTCAACAAATAGATCAAACAGATCACATAACATATCATCACCCTAACCAGGATACCGACCTAACCGATCGCTAGCATAGCATCACCCTACGTCTCAGCCAAAATACTACTTATGCACATACGCCTTTCCAGGCCATGACCTTCCGGTCCACATCACAATGCCTTCCGGCCCATAACATAATATGCCTTCTGACCCATAACCTAATGCCTTCCGGCCCATAACACGGAATATCATAACAACAGATACCCGGATCTCAATCCGATAAAGGGCCGGCCTTGGTGCCTTAGACCCTGTTGATATAGTGAGGATAACTCACCTCACGAATGCCGATACTCTGAACTGAGGAAGCAGACTCTCGAACCACCAACTCACCGCAAATCCCGAACTAACCATCATAACAAAAATAAGCATTAGGTCAATCATACTTCCACTTATCGGCCAAGACCAAAGTCCAAATCTCATACAAAGTCCAACATTAGCCCAATTTACCAAATTGGGCCCACCTCACCAAATGGGCCTAGAACCAATGTCCATAACAATAATTGGGCTCAAAATACTCCATCCCTAAATTCCCAGACTTGGCCCAATAACCAATTGTCCATCAACGGCCCAAAATCAAAGGCCAAAAATGAAAGACCAACAGGAGGAGTACGCTGGGCGTATTGCAATGAAATGCAAACGAGGATCGGGGATTTGGCCCGCTACGCGGGGCGTAATCAAGGGTTACACGGGGCGTAACTGCAATACTCAATAAGTCCATTTAACCTCTTAATGGCTTAAGCTCTTAAGCCCAAACTTCAGATCCATAGGCCAAATATGATTAGAATTCATAAAGTCTTAGACTTTATCACCTGGGATGTCCTTAAGCTCTTAATCCAAGGTCTTAATCCATTAAGACCTATATATCTCACACATGGAACAACTACAGCCCTTGGGACCTCATTTTTCTCACTCAAGACCTCTCCAAAGGTCTGAAAGGACAGATAATCTTGACCAAATCGAACTATGCAACAAGGTGAGGACTTTTGGGACAAGAATGGTGACAAAGCTTCAAAATACATAGATCTATACAATATGAAGGTTAAGCAAGAAGCTTTATACCTCAAACAAGCTCCAAAGGATGGTATCTCTTCAGATCTACAAGCTCCACACGTTCTTCTTCTTCTTTGACAACTTCTCTTTTCTCCTTCAAGCCTTTCTTTTGCCAAAAAGAGCTTTCTAAGGTCAAACAAACCTAATAATGGAGAGAACACGAGATCTAGGGTTTTCTGAGGTTGAAGATGAGCTTATGGAGGCTGGGGTATGAACCAACATGTTCCTTATATAGTGGCTGACCCTAAATTAGGGTTTGGAGCTTCTGAGAGTACGCTGGGTGTACTCACCCGGCCACCCCGCCTTCTATCCCCCTATTATGCTGGGCGTACGTCCAGCTTACACTGGGCGTACCCAGCCAAACTTCAAAATTGCAAACATGCATGCCATGCATGCATGGGACCCCTTTATCCACTTATACCACAAAGAGCTATAAACAATGATCAAATTCAAAACACCACAACTCCTCTAATCTAAGCCCACTCCCAAATAAGTTTACATTCATACGAGGGTGACGAGAAGCCCAATGCTTCTAACAACGTACACCAGCTCGAAACCTCCTCGGATGAAACTCATTTCTCGCAAAAGGACCAGAATTACCCTTCCTCTTAAATCTCAGGGACTTACAGATAAACACTTAAAGAACGGGGTGTTACAGTAAGACTCGAATTAGTGAGTCGGGTGGAGACCCAGTGAGTTGGACAGAATGGGACTCAGAAATCGGTGGACTCGGCGAGTCATGGGCTGACTCGGCGAGTCGAGTCGCGAATGGAAGGACTCTGAGCATACGAACTCGGCGAGTCAGTAGGTAGACTCGGTGAGTAGGGTTGACGTGAAAGGTTGACTTTGACCAGGACTTTGACTTTGACCAGAGTTGACTTAGTTGACTTTCGGGGGACAGTTAGACTAAGTGTTGCATTGATATTGGTAGCTCGTGGAGCTAGTGGAGCAGGAGTTCAGACAGTTGCCGGGTAGCAGCTAGAGGGGTTATCGGCAAGTTCAGCAAGTGCAGGTGAGTTTCCCTTTGTGTGAATGGGTCTACGACCACAATGCCGACCCATGTAGTTATGAGTAGGAAGACCCGGGGGTTAGCCCTAGGCACAGTATGCTAGTATGATATTCAGGATGAGGTCCAGTGTAGCGGGAGGGTGCCCAAAGAATGGTTTGCATGATAGTTATACTTGTTGTCTGTGTGATACATGTATGTGCCTGGTAGGAAGGTGAGTGTGGGCGAGGTCCCGTATCTCACTAGCAGCAGAGTATGGACGGTGTTCCATATCTCATTAGCAGTAGAGCAAGGGCGAGGCCCAAGTTAGGGAAAGAGTGAGTGTGGGCCAGGCCTATATCTCACTATCAGTAGGAGCGTGGACGGGGTTCCATGACTCACCAGTTGCAGGACATGGGCGAGGCCCAAGATAGGCGAGGCCTTTAGAGAAGGATTCGGTAGTATATGTTTAGTTTATGTGTTGTGATATGTTATGTGTTAGTATACGTTGGCCGGCGAGGCCCAGTGACAGGCGAGGCCTAAGTGAAACAGATCTGTGTCCGAGCGGGGCTCGAAGCCAGGCGGGGCCTGGAGCGACGGGGCCGTTGTAGCGGGCGAGGCCCGAGGTAGGGGGCGAGGCCCAGAATAGCGGGCGTGGCCCAATATGTGCAGTATGTGGTTATGCATGGTATGTGGTAGGTTGGGGAACTCACTAAGCTTTGTGCTTATGGTTTTCAGTTTTGGTTTCAGGTACTTCCGGTAGCGGAGGAAAGAGCTCGGGGTGATCGCATGGCACACACCATAGATTAGACCACCTGGGATGTTTTACTCTGATAATGAACATATGTTTTGGAAATTAATACTTTGATTATGTTATGGATTGATAATTATGTTTTAAGTAATGTTTTATAAAAGAAATTTTTAGTCTTGAATTTTGGGACGTTACAATGTATGTGCTATGTTATGTTATGAGTATTATGATATGGACCGGAAGGTCAACAGTGTATGGGCCGGAAGGTCAAGATGATACGAACCGGAAGGTTAGAGAAGTGGGACCGGAAGGTCTACCAGGACTATGGGACGGAAGTCCCCTGAGACACATGGACCGAAAGGTCTTGTAGTGCTATAGCCTTAAGTGGCGTATGCACGTATGTGGTATTTTGGGGAACTCACTAAGTATTTATGCTTACCGTTTATATGATATGTGTTTCAGGTACCAGCGAGGATTGCATGAAGGCGCCGACATGATCTGTCAACATTGATGGAGTTTTATGTATTTGAGATCTTGGGATTGTTTTATTTGGTGGACATGTGTTACATTGGATTTTGATATTTCTTATGAATGAAATTATATTTTAAAAATGAAAAAAAATTATTTTGGAAATTCACGTTGTTACAGCAATACGCCCCGCGTACTGGTCTAGTTCTTCGATCAGGAGTGCGTGTACGCTGAGAGCACCAGGGAGATCCGCCCCACATAATCTTGTTGTGGCTTTTGGGCTAGATCTCGTCTTGGGCATTAAATGTTGGAGTCTTGGTTTTGGGCTTGCTGTATTGGGATTTTTGGTCAGATGAATACAAAGTCTGGGACATTGTGTTGGGATTGCCTTTTTGGTCTGAAGTTTAGGGTTAGGCCTTGGTGGGCCCAATAGACATGGGCTATTCATAGGTCGAAATTGTGGGACATCTATAGACTTAATGTGTGGGGGTTGGTCTTAGATCCTAATTTAGTTGTGGGTTTGGCTCAGTGTTAGGGGCCGGTGTGCAGCAACAACAGTTGGAGGATCTGTTCCTCATCCAAGGTGAGTCTTCTCACTATACTTACCTATGTGGTAATTCATGCATGACCGGAGGGTCTTATTTGTATTATTGACTGAAGGGTCTTATTTAAGTTATTGACCGGGAGGGGGGGGGGGAGGGGGGGTTCTTATTAATGTTACTGACCAGAGGGTCTTATCTGCTTTATGTGTTATTATGCATTCTGTCTTTATGACTTATGTTATATTATTCTGTATATATGTTGACCTATGACCGGAAGGTCCATACCGAGACACAGGACCGGAGGGTCCTTATCGAGACTTCGCCACGGAAGGCTTATTATTCGTGTATGTGGTATTTTGGGGAACTCACTAAGCTTCGTGCTTACCGTGTCGATTTAAATGTGTTTCAGGTACTTCTGTAGATCCTTTCTATAGATTCCAGGAAGGTGGATGCATGGTTGTACACATCCGTCAGCTTATGAAGATTCGAGGATTTTGGGATACTCTGATATTGTTTTGATAATAACTTACAATTTATGTGATGACTTGAATTTATGAGTAATATTTTGAGAATTAAAAATGAAAAATTTGTCTTGAAATTTGAGGTGTTACAGAAGTTGATTAATCTGTTTGTAGATTGCAGAATTTGTGTATTGACTGCGGTGTTCAAAGAAAGAGTGAAATGAACCTCAAATGAAATGCAAATTTTAGGCGCGTTAATTTTGAATGGCTCAGGTGACGCCCTAGAGTCAAAGTCATTTCGGAGATGGTTTCCACATGGTGCTCAAATGCTAACATGCACCGATTCAAGATTCAAGTAACACACACACGATACGATTAGTTGAGTCAATTTAGGTTTTAAATAATAAGTATTAATTTATTAGTTTACTAGTTGTGAGACCTATGTATTATATGGGTTAGTTTAAAAAAATATATTAAATATAAATGTCAAAATATTTTAGAACTTTGAATTTATAAGAAAATCAGAAAAATATTGAATTATTATAATAGAAATGTTTTTTTATCTTTTAAATTTAAATAAATACTAATTTAAATAAATAAAAGAAATTTTTGAGAATTTTGAAATTAAAAGGTATGTTTATTAATGAAATTGATATCCACTTATTACTACATTTATTGCAAGTATTATATTAAAATATTATGTATAATTTAATAAAATTAGAAAAACTCATAAAATGACATGTGGAAAAAAATTAATTCAAAATAACCACAAAATGACAATTGACAAATTGAATGAGAGTATGACAAGTGGCAAAAAAAACATTCATTTATTAGAGAGGTTAGTTTATGATAATGATGATGTTAAAATGAAGTTTTCTAAAATGTTTTTAGAGGTTTTTGATAAGTTATGAGGAAAGTAATTTATCAAAAATAAAATGTTTTTAGGGATTATGCCCATAATAGCCATATTTTGGGTATGGTTTTCAAAATGTAGACATAAAAAAACATGTTAATACAACTAGACATTCTGTAACAACGTAAAATTTTCAAAATAATTTTTCGTTTTAATACATTCAGTCATTCATAAATAATGTCAAACACATTGTATCAAATGTTAATATCACAAAAATTTTCCCCAGAATCTCTACAAAAACTCCAATGCGTGTGTGTACGAATCATGCCGGCGCCTTCCCGCGCTCATCACTAGTACCTGAAACACATAACGCAACAACTGTAAGCATAAATGCTTAGTGGGTTCCCCAAAATACCACATACGGCACATATGCCACTCAAGGCTATAATACGACCCTCTGGTCAATGTGTCTCAGCGGGACCCTCCAGTCCCATAGCTCGTTGGACCCTTAGGTCCGGTCATAGCTCGTTGGACCCTCTGGTCCGGTCTACATAATCATACAACATACAAATATCACATAGCACATAATCTCATACATAACACATAAGACCCTCTGGTCATCACATAGTACCACTCTAGGTAACGTATAGTGAGAAGACTCACCTCGATGTCTCGGAAATATCTGACTCGGAAGAAGTATGATCTAGTCTCCGCCTAATCACACAAAGTAATACTCATAAATACAACTATACTCAACCCTAAAAGTCAACAAGGTCAACGACAACTTGACCCGACTCGGCGAGTGCACAAAGGCGACTCGGCGAGTCTACACGTGTCCACTGACTCTCTTAGACCCTCTCTTGGCACGTCGAGCACTTCCCTGGACTCGACGAGTTCCACCTGGCATGAATCGCGGGGCCACCCCGACTCAACTCGCCGAGTCTCAAGAACAACTCGGCGAGTACCGCCTTGAACCCTAGTCCTCTAAACCCCTTATGACTCACTAAGTTATCCCCCCAACTCGGCAAGTCTACTCACAGAGCTATTCGCGTGAAACCCTCACCCTACTCGCCGAGTCTCAAGAACAACTCGGTGAGTTCAATCCATGCACCAACTCTATTGGCCTCCTAGGGTCAGATCTGTGCCCCTAATCCACAGATCTGGCCTCCCCAAGCACGAAAGTCACGTAAAGCTCGAAACTTGATGCCTATATATTAACATAATGGCATCAAAGGGTGATTTAGTCCCAAAAATGGCAACCTAAGTCCAATAACCCCAAAATGACTCATAAAGCTCCACAGGTTAAAGTCTCTAGACCTCTTTGAGTCCAGATCCAAAGCACAAACTCGAGAGGGGACTAAATGCTCTACATATTCTTCTTTTAAAGGGTTTAAAACCCTATCTCTATGAATCAACAACCAAAACTAGAGAAGGTCCGAAGGAATACCTTAATATGAAGCCTTTGATCTCTGAAGACACTAGATTTGCACTTCCTTCAGCCTTCCTTTTCCTTGGTCACCTTCTCCTTCAAATTTCACCAACAAAAGATCAACAATGGCCTCTCTTCTCCTCACAAGCGATCTAGGACTCTCTCTGGGGGTGTGGTAGCCGCAATGGACGCCCATAAGGGCCTTTAAATAGGTCTCAAAACCCTGGAAATTAGGGTTTCATTAAACAGCGTGGACTCGCCGAGTCCACTCATGAACTCGCCGAGTCCAGCTGTGCACTCGCGTACAAATCTGCGACCATACTCGGCGAGTCTAGACGCCAACTCGCCGAGTTCTCCCTCAAAACCCAAAAATAAAGGAACAAAATGTCATACCTGGGAATCCGGGTGTTACCCATTCATTCCGCGGAGGTGACCTCCGTTTGTAACAATTTTTTGATTTATGTGAATATTATTTTATAATTTTAATTAAAAAAATTGTGTGGTCCAAATTTGTTTTCAAATGTTCTCGCAATGAGAATTGTTCTCGATTGAATGCTCGCATATATATATATATATATATATATATATATATATATATATATATATATATATATATGGTTTTTTAATTGTTTGTATACATTTTTTGATCTATATGAATATTATTTTATAATTTTAATTAAAAAATTATGTGGTCCAGATTTGTTCTCAAATGTTCTCATAATCGAGGTCTGATGACAGATCTATAAACTAAGCAGGGCCCGCGGCTGGGCTCTTGAAATCGGCTCTGGTACTCTTAGATGTAGGGTTAGTCGATTTCTGAAGCCTTATGGGTCTATTTATACTTGTGCTGTTATGGTTTCAGTCAAAACCCTAATTGGACAGCTTAGGCCTTAAGCAGTCCAAAGAACCTCTAGAACAAAGGCCTTGGATGAAATTAGATGGGCTCCCACTGTAATTTTCGTCCACCCCTTAAATCCAAAAGGATTCTCAGCCCAAATCAACTATCACACAATTGACAGTTCCAGTCCCCTTTATTTAATTAATCTTTTTTAGCCACATAATAAATTCTTAATTAATTCTTGTCTTATATTAATTAAACTATATGATTTCTCTTTTAATATATTATTCATATAACATATTAATACATCATAATAACCTCTTTATTCATAAATCATCCTATCATGTTGCTTTGGTGAAGGCAACCCAAAAGGACCATGCATAACCGGGTCAAATACTTACCAAATATAGTTACGGGCTTAGACACTAATCCAACAGTCTCCCACTTGGATAAGTCTAGTAACTACAAATGTAAATACAATCCGATTAGCAATCGTAGCTCTCAAAGATGTTGTCGAACTCTGATCTTATTAGTAACCTGTCCTTTAGATAAGGTATCGTACAATCCTCCGTTCTAGATATCGTGCAGACAATTACATGGAACATAGTCATACTTATTGTCCAACAATTTGTTTCTCGGCCTTAGATTCATTTGACATAGAACTTAATTGAACACATCAATTTAGTCCTGACCGGGCCCGACACATAAGTCAAACCAAATCATCGAGGGGCCCTGATATCGCTTTTACCCTCTTAGGATAAAAGGAACATATAAACTTCGACTTATATGCATTTACTATCCACTAATCAAATCATACACAACAACACGTTTTGTAACATCAAGTTACTGATGCGTTTACGCATTATCAATGCACAACCAATTAGTAAACAACAAACCATATATCTAGGCTTTAAGACCATATGATATTGTAACACTCATAAAAATTGCACCAATTTAAAACATTTTAATTCATTCAATAGCCATTAAGTTATTACAACTTGTTTTTAAAAGAGTTTAAACATCAGAGTATCCCCAGAACCAAATCACAAAATCATGAAGTATGAGGAGCGGTACGATCACGCCTTCGCCTTGCCACGATCTCCTGAAGCACCTAAAACAAAACACTGAAACTGTAAGCCCGAAAGCTTAGTGAGTTACCCCAAAATACCAACCACATATAACCATACTCATATCATATCACAATACAGAACAGCCATGCATATCGAGTCTACAGTGTGACTGGTCCGCCCGTACCGGGCCTTCAGTCCACCTGGTCCACTCTCCAAGTCTAGCCATGTATATCGAGTCTACAGTGTGATTGGTCCGCCCACACCAGATCTTCAATCCACCTGGTCAACTCTCTGAGTCTACAGTATGACTGGTCTGCCTGCACCGGGCCTTCAGCCGGCCTGGTCCACTCTCCGAGCCTCGACACGTCTGCATCGCCCTCTTGCGTCTTTTAGCGTATCCGGACCGCTCGCTGGCCCTTCGGTCTATCCGGTCCGCCCTGGGTATGTTGGCCTACAACACAAAGCAGGTTCCGCCTCAACCCAACCCCAGTCAAACAACCATGTGCACATAAAACAGTTAATCACATAACAATCCTCAGCCAAACAAACGAATCTATCAGATCATGCAGCATAATAGCATCCTAAACAGGATACCGACCTAACTGGTTACTAACATAACATTACCCTATATACCAGGGTACCGAACTTACCCAGGTCACTAACATAACATTACCCTATATATCAGGATACCGACCTTAACCAGGTCACGAACATAACATTACCCTATATACCAGGGTACCGACCTTAACCAGGTCACTAACATAACATTACCCTATATACCAGGATACAAATGTAGCAATTCAATAACATATCAAACAAATACCCGGATTCCCATCCGATAAAGGGTCGGCCTTGGTACCGTAGACCCTGTTGATATAGTGAGGATAACTCACCTTGCAACTGCCGAACCGAATCACGAAAGCACAAACCCGAAGCACTGCCTCCAACTCCAACACCTATAAGCATCAATGATCTAATGACATAAATATCCAAAATTACCATAATACCCCTGAAGGTCAAATCGGTCAAAGTCCTCAGTCAAATTCAACCTTCCTGGTTGACTCTACTCGCCAAGTCAACCCACTAACTCGCTGAGTTCTAAAACACAGAAACTCTCACATCACGGCTTGACTCGCCGAGTCACCCCATGACTCGTCGAGTTCAACAATCTCTGAGTCCTATCCTGACCAACTCACTGAATCACCACTCAACTCACTGCTCTGAGTCTAACCAGAAGAGGTTGGGGGTTTTGCGTCGTGACTCGCCGAGTCCACGACAATCTTCATCAGACTCTCCGAGTTGTTCTTCCACTCGTCGAGTCCAAGCTCGTCATCATATGACTCGCCGAGTTCACCCATGCGACTCGCCGAGTCACTACGCGAATCAATGCCTGAAGCCCTAGCCCAACTCGTCGAGTCATCTCCCAGACTTGCCGAGTTGATACGGGTATTCCCATAATCGAAAGATACAGAGCTACTCCTTTTCTCCAAACAATAGATTTGGGTCCCTAGAGTGCATTAGCAACATAAAGTTGCTACCTTTACGTGCTTCATGTCCCATAATTCCAAAAACCAAGCTAGAAAGGAACTTAACTCATGGGGAATGGCTTTTGCATAACAATTAGATGGGCTTTCTGCATATTTGATCCATATAGAACTCAGATCTGGAGTTTCAGCTCCAGATCTAACTCATGCACTAAGATCTCATCATATTATCTCCAAACAAACCCTAAAACTCCATGAAAGATGAATCTAGAAAGGAGAAGGCCAAGGATAATGATTCATTACCTCCAAAACGACCTCCCACTGAAGAATAAGTTGAATCTCCACAAATCTCCTTGACCCAAGCTCCATGATCTTCAAGTATCTCTTCACAAAATCACTTATCTAAGCTCCAAATTGCTTCCAATGACTCTCACTCACGATTTTAGGGTTTCTGGATCTCAAAGGGTAGTAAGGGGGCTGAGGGGAGGACATTAAGTCCTTTAAATAGGGTGCAAACCCTAAGATTAGGGTTTTCCTCCTCCAGTACTGACTCGTCGAGTCCAGCCGCCGACTCGGCGAGTCAGGCCACTTATCACGTGCTCTTCACACGCTCCGAATCGACGAGTCATAGCTCCAACTCGCCGAGTCCATCCTTCTAATAACACTTTACACCCCTGAACTCTTGCTTCTGAACTTGGGGTGTTACAATTCTCCCCCCCACTTAAATTAGGCTCCGTCCTCGAAGTCGGCTGCAGCACATGATTCAAAGAAATCATTTCTATAATGCAGCCTTCCTCCTTGAACCGGACCCCGGTATCTACAGACATTACTTATCACATCCCTTATGGAACCACTTCTTCTCATGCCAACTTTTCCAACTGATCCAAGCCGACAATCGACTTCTTTCCCCCGATAACTACACATATCAACTAAGCATCAGGTGAAGGTACTACCATATTTCCGTCTTACGCATTCATTCGTTGCCTACGAAAAATGGATACCGTTAAGAACAACCGGGTCCTGACCCAGTATTAACCCGCTATCCTTTGTCCAAATGGTGCTACTTCTATCAAATTGCACTGATGGAAACACATCCCGTTTCCTCCCTGAATCAAATCCCTTACCGCGCTGACATGATAATACATCCTACAGCTTCCGCGCAACTCCCATGAACACCCATATATAACGCATATACATATCATACCTGGCCCAAACACCCTTGGGCTGGAAAACCAGGCACGCCTACGATGGGTCCAGTCATCCCTAGGTTGGGACATCACCACATACATAACTCATGACTACAACCATACTTGGATCCCAAGGATCTACCCTTGCATCACTTCCGAACTCTTCCAATTCGACATCAACGCTAATCATTTCACAACCTCAACGGACACCCAACCCAGTTGTTCATCCATACAATCGGTACAATCTCAGTGCTCACTATCAATAATTGAAATACTTTCGATCATCCATTTACATTACCGATTTCCCTTCAGATTACCAACACTCCTTCCCAGAGCCACATACCTTTCCATTCCATTCTTCAAGGAAGTCTACTGAACGACCTTTACCACATCAACAAGTGCCATGGTGCTAAAACTCCACTTTACACCACCCATGTAGAGCAAATGCTACTCCCTAACTCCCATATACTCCGAATCCGATCACACAACTAACAAAGCCCATACACAGCCTTTAGCTAACTCCATCATCATGATCAATACTTGGGGTCAAACCCTATCGATTGCTATTTCACGGCGACATACTCACTCATTCTCCGCATACAGGTCTACTAACACATACAGAGTCTTCAGCATGACTGGACCACCGTACTAGGCCTTCAGCCAATCTGGACCACTCTCAGAACCTTCAACATGTCTGGACCGCCCTTCTGAGCTTTCAGCCTGTCTGGACCGTTCTTCGAGCCTTTGGCCTAACTCTTACACCCACCGGCCTTCAGTCTATCCGGACCGCTCAAAAACTGTTGTACATCACCCTGAACCATTCTTTCCGGGAATCTCTCCCATGCAGTCTGTTCTAGCCCTCTAGGGGTTCCGAACTCCAGATCCGCTCTATGAAAATTTTACCGCGGCCTAATCCTAGGCCTCACGTCGATCAACTACCTTACCTGAAACCATGGTCTGTTCCCTGCCCCATGTGTCTATCACCTGCTCTAACCATACCACACTCTTGGCTAATGACACTGCTGAATCCAAACAGGTAACCAACCTTGGATGCTTGCTGTTTCATTTGAGAATTTCCAATTCTCCCCACTTAGTGCACCAACTACTAACTACCGATGACAAAATTGGCATGGCTCAATCGATCCTACTTGATGTAGTCCCCCTTCTCCATGAACTGATTCCCTCCAGAGTGAGCAACCTCCACAAAACAACTATTCCGTCATCGTACATCCCGAACTCTAAGGAAGTTCGAATCTCAACTGAACACTTCTAACATTGCAGTTGCTATTCCTAGCAGCGAGATCATATATCTTATCTTCTGACCATGAATCCTCCTGGACGCTAACCAAATACAACTCCCAACTACTAGGATCCTCAATCATGCTACGAATCATGCAGAAAAAGGCAGACAACTTTACAATACCACACAAATAACAAGATAACAAGATGGAAACATACCCGCAACTGCATTTGGCTTTGCACTGACCTCCTCTGCTATAATGTGACAACCCAAAGTTATTCCATTACATTACCCCGTTACCGTTAACGGAATATTCCATTTTATAAAATTTCCGTTAATAAGAGGTCGTCAAATAAATAAATGTTTTATTTATTGATGTTTTATGTCGTGATAGTCGTAATAAAGTAAATGAAAACACTTAAATTACATTTCCAAAGTAATTTAGAAAAAGTTAGTTTTTATTATTACGACCACTAAATCGGGTGCGACCAAAAGCCCCGTATAACGGCAATATTGGGTAGATTTTCGCTGAGCTTCAAATCCAACTCCTACATAAGGGAGAGTAAACTCCATTTCCATCTTTTTACTCTCTCTCTAAACTCTCTCTCTACAAATTTTTCCCGAGCAAAAAATCGTCCGCTTCGAGCCCCAAACGAGTAGGTAAACTATCCTAACTTGTTGTATAGCCTATCTAGCATGAAAATTCGTGTTTAAATCATAAAATAGGGACAAAATGATGTTTTTACGGCCCAAGAACACTCTTGGACCGTGAACACCATTTAATGGGGGTTTTAAGCCCCAAAACCCCTCCAAATTGTCCCTAAGGCTTAGATATGACTTGTAGGCTTATGGAATTGGACTTAGAACACCATGATCTAGCATTTTGGGGAGTAAACATGAGTTTACTACCCAAGAACATTCTTGGGCCGTAAACTCCCCTTCATGGGGAGTAAACTCATTTTCTTGTGATAGAAATAACCTCAACACCCCCTATGGCCTTGGAAAAATAGCTAGAATGCAATACCATAGTTGTAAGGGCCTTAAACTTAAATAAAACCAAGGGAGTAGGAGTTCACGGCCGGGAACTCCCATAGGGGTGGTTCATGGTCCGTAAACTCCCAATTTATGCCCAAATGGTGCCCTAAACTCCCCATTTGACTTGGAAAATGCTTAGGAATTTACCCTCTACCACTTAAGCCCTTAAAACACCAAAAGAAAGAGTGTATACAAGCTTACGGCCGTAATCTCCCTTGATTAGGGCCGTAAACTCCTCAAAGGGTCCTTTTGATGCTTTAAACCCATTCACACATTTGATATTTGAGTCTAGCAAAATTCCACGATTGATATGAGACCTTTTAGCACCCTAGAACACCCTCACCATGAGTTTACGGCCGTAAACTCATGGGGAGTAGTCCCAGGGCCGTAAACACCCTATGGTGAGTTTACTCTTGAAGAGTAAACTCCATTCCTAAGCCATTCAAACCCTTAAATGTTACCCGGGATACCGCAAACACTTAACCAAAGTGTTTTCCGCTCTTTAGGGTGCGTATACTTGTTTAATTAGTATTAAATATACTAATTGTATGTGAACATATGTTATCATATGTTAAATAGGTCTCTAAGTGTGCCCAAGTCCTTACTTGACACCGGACACTCAACCGGCACCTTCGTCGGATCCACTTACACCAGGTGAGTTCATACCCCTGAATGAACCTTTTAAATGTTTTTACAAGTTTTATAAGGGGGGGGGGAATATAAGTTAAACATGCCAGTTATCATATCAATCACATGTGATTGATAACCCACATGCACAAGGATTTACCACACTGTGAACTGTTTTACCGAGTAGGATACTATAAATGGTTTTCTAAAATGTTTTCACTTGTTCAAGCTCTTACTTATACTGTTTTATCAAAGTTTATTTTAAACTGGTTTATGAAAGGTTTCCAAAGAAATTTTAAAGGTTACAAACTTATTTTACCGAAGAATACCCGGTTGTAATTTTCTTAAGGATAAAGGTTTTCCCAAAGGTTTTCATCAAAGTTCTCTTTCATGTCGTATACTTTTACTTTTACTTGTTAGATACCACGACTTCGTTTTTACCTAGTTTAAACTCCTACTCGATAACGTTTCCACTTCGTGATACACTTATACCTGCTAGACGCTTATACTTGTTCACACTCTTACTTAGTGATACGTTTCTACTTCACTTATACTTGATATCGCTTCTACTTCACTTATACTTGGTATCGCTTCTACTTCACTTATACTCGATACGCTCCTACTTCACTTGTTGTTGCTTCTACTTCGTGATACACTTACATTTGGTACGCTTATAGTTCACGATTCGGTTATTCCACACTGTACACTTATACTTCACGATATGAATCCACTTGTTACACACTCAAGCGTAGTTAGATGTATGTCTGTGCTTGTTTAGATACATATAAGTAATGATTGAAGGACTTAGGAAGGCTTGCCCGCCCTATTTCCTTTTCTTCGTTGAGATGTGGTCTGGTGGGATCGGATGTTCATCCGAAGGTCGTTTGATTCATTAGTTATATATTATGTACACAAGCATAGACATATAGGGTTACCTTAGTCAGTTCAGTTATGAGTCTCTACCTCTAGTTCAACACTGTATTGGAAACACACTACCCACTATTTGGGATGCATCTTCGGAACACGGCCTTCTCCGTCGTCTAGTTGGTAACCAGAGTCTCCTGTAGGGAGAGCGGACATTGTGTGTATAGATCTATATGGGATTGACACCCCCGCACCCTGACTGCTAGCTACATTCCACGGCCTACCAAGCTAAGGGGTGACAAATGTCATATTCTCTAGACGCTTGTAGGGCGTCAGGTACTCTAGTGTCGGTTAGTATGTTTACGAGTATCCCAGGTTACCTTATAATTCATGGCCTTAAGGTAATGGTTTTTCACCAGCAATTTACACTGTATGCTGGAACCCACTCTCGGAGTCACACTGTTTTAGACCTTGCTAGACGTATTATTCATTTGATACTGTCTGGGGTTTGTATTCACTGTCTTCACTGTATTCACTATTTTAGACCTTGCTAGACGTATCATTCAGTTGATACTGTCTGGGGCCCGTGTTCACTGTTTTAGACCTTACTAGCTGTACCTTTCATCTGGTACTGTCTGGGGTCTGTGTCTCTCTCTTTGTTAGACTGAGCCAGGCGTGTCGTTTGTTCGATACTCTCCTGGAGTCTAGGATTCCTTTTGCCTTAGTCAGCAGTCCTCACTGCTGAGGCATATGTTATTTTCCCTGATTCCTCTTGGTTTATTTAATAAACAAATTCTGCATTTTGATAATGATAGCGATTAAGGGAAAAGTATTTTTACCACATAACTCCGACCAGTCTTGGTAGAAGACTGCTTTTTAATTAGAAAATATAGGATTTTCTGGAAAGGACTCTATTTCACTGTGTACTTGAAAACTACTACTTACATAAAGTTATTTGTATAAAAAGTCACTAAATACTTATGAACTCACCAGCATTTGTAAAAATGCTGATACTCGCTTTTCAAATAACTTGTATTCTCAGGTCAGCATTAGACAGGTACATTCTCGGAGCTGTTGATGAAGATAGCTTAGTACCAAACTTTACTTATTATACATACTTGTATTACTTTGTTGTATTGTAATGTAAACCATGTAAAACTATTGCTATTAATGCAATGTTTTGTTGTACTTTGATTACTATAATGTATGCGTTGTGATAGTTGACATGACGTCATGCACCCCAGAACGTTTCCGCCGTTCCGGTTTTGGGGTGTGACAGATTGGTATAAGAGCATTGTTTATAGTGAGCTAAGTATATCAATTCATAAAAGATATACAACCTATAAATACAAAGGGATAAAACACTCTGACCAAGAATTATGCTTTAAAATATAACCATATTTTACCAAAGTATAAGAACATCCAAAACCTAAACACTCGAACACAAGTATCACAAGAAGAACAATAATAAAAGTCTTCAGATGTTGAGCATTACTGTCAAACTTGGGCAGTTATGTAATCGTAAGCTGGAATAAATGTAACCTGATCAACTACATTTATTCGAGATGCGATGAACGTGTGCTTGGGAGTGATAGTGGTGTTGCAACAGGTCCGAAACTTACCAATTAGGATTGATAGAGCCAAACATAAAGTTTAAAATACTATAGGAGTATTTTGGAATACTAAAAGACTAACAATAATCCCAGAATCATAATCAGAAGATAAGAATCAAACAAAAAATTAAAATACCATAGGGGTATTTTAGGATACATAGATAACCTTGTGTGAAGAACTAAAAAGATCCTTATTGATATACCTACAACTACAGAGGGTATACTCCCAAGGTTATATATAATAAGGATCCCATAGGCTAAGAATGTGTGGTTGCGCTCTACTTCCTTTTCCTCGTTGGTATGTGGATATAGAGTAGTATCACATATTCGAAGGCCTATCGGATCTAAGCTATATATGATTTGTATACCCTGTGTAATCGTAGCAGGACTCGATATGGATCATCCAGTGAAATGTTAATAATCTCTTAGAATTCTTTAGACATTTCCATTCTCGCACGAACCCCGTAGAGGACCCTATCCACTTCAGTGCTTGACAGAAGAGTTGATTCCGACCCCGAAGAAGTTCATTGAGAAGATTTCCAGTTCGGAAATAAATGAACTGGGTTGGGACTATTGAATTCACCAAGTGCCTATATCTTTTAGGGACAGTGGTGAGAGATTCGCCTAAGCTTCCGAAATTTCCAGTCATCCATCATGAAGTGATGACACCCGGATTTGGATTTGGGAGTAAGGTGGAGTAGAAATTCAATGTGTCTTCATGAGAAAAGAACCCTAGGTAACTACCCGAAGGAAACCAACGCCGATACTAGCCAAAGATGCGAGGCATACAGAGGGAGCCAGTACATGGAACCCGAGAATTGTCTTTTCCCTCGTGTTCGTCACGCTAATACACCCTTAAAATAATACAATTTAGTGAGTTAGTGGTTACACTACTCACACTATGTGTTAGGTAAATCGTCGTTTCCCGTTGCCAGTCACACGATTAGAGCGGATCCCCGCACCTCTATTGAGGGTATTTAGCCATAAGTCTTTATAAGCCTCTCTTTCCGCGGTGTTCGTTCTGAACTGTTCTCAAATCTTTCCAGGCCGGAGAGTGAAACCTTTCCCAGTATAAAGGTAACTTAGTAGGAACGAATCGCATCTTATGGCCTTTCCGATGCTCATACTCCTACCTTGCATACCAGGACTACATCATAGGGATGTAGGTTGACACTCAGACAACCAACATCCGAGGCACGGGAAAGTTTATGCCTAATACAGTTAAGACAGATATGTCTAGGGCTAGCCATCGTCTCTCATCATCTTGTATTCCTTTCCGTGTAGGAAAAACCATGCCATCGAAGAAGCGCAACCAGTCCGCAAGCAAGAAACCTACTCTCTTATTCAAAGAAGCTACATTCCAAGCTGCAGTCTCGGCAGCCGTAGCAGCTGTCATGGCTCACCTGAATGCTAACAACGCCAATGTTAGCAAGGGCCCTATCGGGAATTCCGATCCTAGTAGTGGACAACAGCAACCAACCTCTGCATACCCCGCCGCCTAAAAACCTCACTCAAATCCACTGAAGAGAAAGATCAAGATCGAGGTGGGAAGTACCTCGGCTCAAGGACCTTCCGAAGGGCAACGAGTTGAGATGATCAAATTCCCTACCAACGCTTCCATCCCTACACCTAGGAGACCATACTTAGGAAACCTTCCCCATTGGAGCAAGTGCAGCTACCATCATCATGGTGTCTGCCGGGAGCTCTATTGTGCTAGGTGCCACATGTTGGGGCATACTGCTCACGTCTGCAGAACCCCGGTTGAGTTCATTACATCAACCACCAATGTGGCGACCCGTACAGTTTGCCACCTATGTGGTGAAATGGGACACTTCAAGAAGGACTGCCCAACCGAAGGGAAAGACAAGGACACAGGAGGAGTCTAACTCTATTGCTTAGGGAGAAGCATCAAGGAACCTGGTAGATCTTTGGTACGTCTTACGATCTCAGATAACTAAACTGAAAACATTAAAAGACTAATTCAAAATGTAAATACTTTCCCATTAAGGCGAAAGTCGCAACACTGTTATAAAATTTAAAATTCATCAGGTAAAACTATAATGGCTAAACATATACGTTACGGCCACATATAGTTAAGATGGATAGACCTAGAGTGAGTGAATGTCGCCTCATTTCCTGTTCCTCGTTTGGTTGTGGATTTAGGGCAGAGTCGCTCAGTCAACAGTCCTCCCCACCTTAACTATACATGACTAGTATATGTTAGGCGATTATAGAAATGCCTCGTGAGAATCCATCCATGAAAAGGTACTCCACTCGGAAACACTTAGAACTCTCTATAGTCCCGCGTCGACTCTATCGGTCCAAGTATCCACGACAGCGATACACAGGACGAAACCTTAGCCGCCTAGCACTTGTGTGCCTGATCGGCGCATGACTCTATCGACCCTCACTTTATATCATGTCGAGGTATGCCAACTTCGACGACTGTATTGATCATGGTTCGACTTCGTGCAACCATGGGTACATCCTTAGTGTTGTACAAAAAGAACTTTCTCCATAGCCCTTTTGGCAAATAAAGGTTCTTCCGAACCTAAACATAATATGAATAATCAAACCTAATATGATCCGTCAGTCGTCCCTCTTACCTCAAAATTTCCGAAGTACCCGGAGAAGGGTACCGCGTGCTGTTGACCGACCTCTCTTAGTCATATGGAATCCGAAGCGAAAGACTCTGCAAGATACTCTAGAAGACGATAACCATCCGAAGCATACTCCGTAGATTCCCTAGAAAGACCCTTCGCACCTCGCACATCAGGGTCGTGAACCCTGAGAATAGAACTCATGGGACTGACCACTATAATTAGGTATATGCATAAAGGTGGTATATAGTTGAGATCAAAAAGATTTAAGATGTGTGCTTCCTCCCTACTCCCTGTTCCTCGTTGGGTTGTGGGTCTGGGGTGGAGTCGCACAACTGAACATCCTGCCGACCTCAATTATATACGGCTTGCACACACCAAGTATTAGTGGTTAAGCCAAGTATGAGCTCTACCACGAACCTCATAGTAAAGCCCTTCATCCTATTCCATAAAATAGGAGCTGGAGACAAGAGAACCACTGCGGGTTGAGCTACTATAATGACCACAAATTCGAAATTTGTTGTCATGCCGGTTAAGCTCACATAGTAGCTAACACCCTCAGTTAGTAAAAAGACTAAAGTTCCGAGTGATGGGAACCTATACTCACTAGATTTGACCTAGACCTAGAGAACTCAGAACCTTCGGAAGAGTAGTTGTAGTAGATGCCCCCACTACTTAGGCACTTCATCCACCCTGTTACAGACAAGTAGTGCCTATAATCCTCCACCCCCTCGCAAGGAGGAAATCGTCGTCGCCCTGTAGACGATAGACTTCATTCTTTCAAGTAAACACTAGAATACCGAGAACCATAGGATAACCTCTACAGCCAAGAATACTTGATGGAAGTGCGAAAGTAGTTGCGTTAAGCCTCATGACCCAGATCCCGAAGAGATTATAGACTTGACACCAGCCTTGGTGTTAGTCGAGGGGTTATGCAGGAGCATGTGCTTTCCACACTAGGATAAACCAAAGTCTTAGAGATTCATTGGACTATTAGGTGTTCCACGAATACTAGATCACACAAAAATAGTAGAACCACCTCCCGAGATAGTCCAACACTCGTCTGGTGAAACCCTATCTCCCCGACCCCGAGGGTTTCTGTGTCTCAAGAATCATTAGTGCAGGTTCATTTTGCACGAGCTTGAGATAGACACTCTACAGCAAACAGATACCTGTAGACACATAACCCATCCGATGATCTAGAAAGCCTCTAAAGACCAATTGCCAGGAAACGCGAAACTAAGGACAACCCGAGCTTCCTAAGAACCAACCTAAAGGACTACACTACCAGTATGAGAGAGAACGTTAGGAACTTCGGAATGGCGATCACGCCAGTGATGATCTTGCCGTAGAAGTACACTATGTTCTAAGTACTGAAAAGCTCTACCCTTTCGAGAGCTTAGGACCATCTGAGAATCCTCATGGAGATTTGGTCCAACCCTCGTCAGAGCACTACTACTTTTGGATATTCCACAAGCTTCATACCAGATCGATCCACTTCTTAGACTTGATATGTGTTTACCCGACGTCACTGTTCGTATCCCACTCATCTTGATAAAGACCATTAAGAACCATAACCTCGTAGATACACCAGTCGGAACCCACTAACTACACGAGACGGAATCCACATCCCGTAGGTGAAGGTTTGTTGGAATGACAAACGCAGACCAGAGTTCACTTGGGAATGCGAGGACAATCAGAATAGGAAGTACCCTCCTGCCTCTACTCGACCATTCATACCTACTTCCTTGCCTAGACCTGAATTTCGGGACGAAATTCCCTCTAACGGGGGGATGATGTGACAACCCAAAGTTATTCCGTTACATTACCCCGTTACCGTTAACGGAATATTCCATTTTATAAAAGTTCCGTTAATAAGAGGTCGTCAAATAAATAAATGTTTTATTTATTGATGTTTTATGTCATGATAGTCGTAATAAAGTAAATGAAAACACTTAAATTACATTTCCAAAGTAATTTAGAAAAAGTTAGTTTTTATTATTACGACCACTAAATCGGGTGCGACCAAAAGCCCCGTATAACGACAGTATTGGGTAGATTTTCGCTGAGCTTCAACTCCAACCCCTATATAAGGGAGAGTAAACTCCATTTCCATCTTTTTACTCTCTCTCTAAACTCTCTCTCTACAAATTTTTCCCAAGCCAAAAATCGTCCGTTTCGAGCCCCAAACGAGTAGGTAAACTATCCTAACTTGTTGTATAGCCTATCTAGCATGCAAATTCGTGTTTAAATCATAAAATAGGGACAAAATGATGTGTTTACGGCCCAAGAACACTCTTGGACCGTGAACACCATTTAATGGGGTTGTTAAACCCCAAAACCCCTCCAAATTGTCCCTAAGGCTTAGATATGACTTGTAGGCTTATGGAATTGGACTTAGAAAACCTTGATCTAGCATTTTGGGGGAGTAAACATTAGTTTACTGCCCAAGAACATTCTTGGGCCGTAAGCTCGCCTTCATGGGGAGTAAACTCATTTTCTTGTGTTAGAAATGCCCTCAACACCCCCTATGGCCTTGGAAAAATAGCTAGAATGCAATACCATAGATGTAAGGGCCTTAAACTTAAATAAAACCAAGGGAGTAGGAGTTCACGGCCGTGAACTCCCATAGGGGTGGTTCATGGTTCGTAAACTCCCAATTTATGCCCAAATGGTGCCCTAAACTCCCCATTTGACTTGGAAAAATGCTTAGGAATTTTCCCTCTACCACTTAAGCCCTTAAAACACCAAAAGAAAGAGTGTATAGGAGCTTACGGCCATAAGTTCCTTTGATTAGGGCCGTAAACTCCTCAAAGGGTCCTTTTGATGCTTTAAACCCATTCATACATTTGATATTTGAGTCTAGCAAAATTCCACGATTGATAGGAGCTTACGACCGTAAGTTCCTTTGATTAGCACCCTAGAACACCCTCACCATGAGTTTACGGCCGTAAACTCATGGAGAGTAGTCCCAGGGCCGTAAACACCCTATGGTGAGTTTACTCTTGAAGAGTAAACTCCATTCCTAAGCCATTCAAACCCTTAAATGTTACCCGGGACACCCCAAACACTTAACCAAAGTGTTTTCCGCTCTTTAGGGTGCGTATACTTGTTTAATTAGTATTAAATATACTAATTGTATGTGAACATATGTTAAATAGGTCTCTAAGTGTGTCCAAGTCCTTACTTGATACCGAACACTCAACCGACACCTTCGTCGGATCCACTTACACCAGGTGAGTTCATACCCCTGAATGAACCTTTTTAATGTTTTTACATGTTTTATTAGGGGGGGGGGGGAATACAAGTTAAACATGCCAGTTATCATATCAATCACATGTGATTGATAACCCACATGCACAAGGATTTACCACACTATAAACTGTTTTACCGAGTAGGATACTATAAATGGTTTTCTAAAATGTTTTCACTTGTTCATGCTCTTACTTATACTGTTTTATCAAAGTTTATTTTAAACTGGTTTATGAAAGGTTTCCAAAGAAATTCTAAAGGTTACAAACTTATTTTACCGAAGAATACCCGGTTGTAATTTTCTTAAGGATAAAGGTTTTTCCAAAGGTTTTCATCAAAGTTCTCTTTCATGTCGTATACTTTTACTTTTACTTGTTAGACACCGCTGCTTCGTTTTTACCTAGTTTAAACTCCTACTCGATAACGTTTCTACTTCGTGATACACTTATACCTGCTAGACGCTTATACTTGTTCACACTCTTACTTAGTGATACGTTTCTACTTCACTTATACTTGATATCGCTTCTACTTCACTTATACTTGGTATCGCTTCTACTTCACTTATACTCGATACGCTCCTACTTCACTTGTTGTTGCTTCTACTTCGTGATACACTTACATTTGGTAGGCTTATACTTCACGATTCGGTTATTCCATACTGTACACTTATACTTCACGATATGAATCCACTTGTTACACACTCAAGCGTAGTTAGATGTATGTCTATGCTTGTTTAGATGCATATAAGTAATGATTGAAGGACTTAGGAAGGCTTGTCCGCCCTATTTCCTTTTCTTCGTTGAGATGTGGTCTGGTGGGATCGGATGTCCATCCGAAGGTCGTTTGATTCATTAGTTATATATTATGTACACAAGCATAGACATATAGGGTTACCTTAGTCAGTTCAGTTATGAGTCTCTACCTCTAGTTCAACACTGTATTGGAAACACACTACCCACTATTTGGGATGAATCTTCGGGACACGACCTTCTCCGTCGTCTAGTTGGTAACCAGAGTCTCCTGTAGGGAGAGCGAACATTGTGTGTATAGATCTATACGGGATTGACACCCCCGCACCCTGACTGCTAGCTACAGTCCACGGCCTACCAAGCGAAGGGGTGACAAATATCATATTCTCTAGACGCTTGTAGGGCGTCAGGTACTCTAGTGTCGGTTAGTATGGTTACGAGTATCCCAGGTTACCTTATAATTCATGGCCTTAAGGTAATGGTTTTTCACTAGCAATTTACACTGTATGTTGGAACCCACTCTCGGAGTCACACTGTTTTAGACCTTGCTAGACGTATTATTCATTTGATACTGTCTGGGGTCTGTATTCACTGTCTTCACTGTATTCACTGTTTTAGACCTTGATAGATGTATCATTCAGTTGATACTGTCTGGGGTCTGTGTTCACTATTTTAGACCTTACTAGCTGTACCTTTCATTTGGTACCATCTGGGGTCTGTGTCTCTCTCTTTGTTAGACCGAGCCAGGCGTGTCGTTTGTTCGATACTCTCCTGGAGTCTAGGATTCCTTTTGCCTTAGTCAGCAGTCCTCACTGCTGAGGCATATGTTATTTTCCCTGATTCCTCTTGCTTTCTTTAATAAACAAATTCTGCATTTTGATAATGATAGTGATTAAGGGAAAACTATTTTTACCACGTAACTCCGACCAGTCTTGGTAGAAGACTGCTTTTAGTTAGAAAATATAGGATTTTCTAGAAAGGACTCTATTTCACTGTGTACTTGAAAACTACTACTTACATAAAGTTATTTGTATAAAAAGTCACTAAATACTTATGAACTCACCAGCATTTGTAAAAATGCTGATACTCGATTTTCAAATAACTTGTATTCTCAGGTCAGCATTATACAGGTACATTCCCGGAGCTGTTGATGAAGATAGCTTAGTACCAAATTGTACATATTATACATACTTGTATTACTTTGTTGTATTGTAATGTATACAATGTAAAACTATTACTATTAATGCAATGTTTTTTTGTACTTTGATTACTATAATGCATGCGTTGTGATACTTGACATGACGTCATCCACCCCAAAACGTTTCCGCTGTTCCGGTTTTGGGGTGTGACATATAAGCTGGAAAACGCGTCCCTGAGCACTCGGAGGCTCCGCTCCACCCTTACCCCTGCCTGTAATCCTCAAATTGGCCGGTGCTGGAGCCTGCACCGGTCTTCCAACAATCTGTGGACATTTGGCCCTCAAGTGCCCAACCTGATGGCAATGATAACAAATCCTCATATCCTGAACCGGAGCCGACTGAAGACAATCCCTAGCTTAATGCCCCTCTCTCCTGCACTTGCGACACGCACCACCAGATCTGCAAACTCCGGCATGACCCTTCCCACACTTCTCACAAGTGTGGTTGCTCTGACCCCGAATCCTAGAGTCAACGGTTTTGGACCATTTCGGCGTCAGCTGCGACTGCAACGGGGCCTGCCTCTGCTCTTGCAACTGCAACTCAATCTCCAACTCACGCTGGTTGGCGGCCTCCTGCAACTCTAACAAGGCATCACATCTCTGCGTGGACACAAACTGCCGGATATCCCTCTTGAGCATACTCAGATATCAGGACATCTGAGCCTGCTCCGAAGCCCGAGAAAAACATCGTCCTCTCAGTGAACATCCTGGTGATCTCCGTCACCGACTCTGAATCCTACTTTAGCTCCAAGAACTCATGAGCCAACCTCTCTCTCTCTCTCAACCCATGGAACATAACGAGTACTGGACATTTCCCGGAACTGATCCCACGTAACCGCACCCCGCTGCGCATCAGAATAAGATCTCGTAGTCAACCTCCACCAATCCTTGGCTTCGAGCCTCAAAAGGTTCAGAGCACACCTCACCCTCTGATCCGCAGGTCATGAACTGTAACATCTCGTTTATAATAAGATAATTAAATAATAAACCCGGGACCCCGAGAAGTAATTTCGTATTATTATTTAATATTGGTATAGTCTGAAATCAAATAATAATTAGTGGGGTGTTGGCTTCGGGAAGCCAAATGATGAGATTTGAATCTCCGACGGGTTAAAGCGTAATTTTGGTACTTAATTTGTAAAGATTTTCATAAGTCAAGGGGTGTTTGGTATTATTTGGACTTAAAATGAAAGAATTTATGGAAGCGGGGGCTGAATGGTAACATATGGATTTCATTTGAAAACAATTTGTAGAAGAGGGTCTGCTTGGTAACTGTTGGACCTAATATGAGAGGAATTGTTGGAACCAGGTTTTAAACGGTAAATATTAGGGTGAATTCGAAATGCCTTTTAGAAGGGAGGGACTATTGTTGTTATTATGAGAATTAGTTTGTAAGGTACCGGGTATATAACTTCCTTACCCTCTCAAACCCTAACCCTAAACCGGTGGTTATGAAACAGTCGTCACCCCCCTTCTTCTCCATCGTTCAGCCACCACCTCCATTCCTCACCAGGCTGTCCCGATCAACTAGGAGCACCGATGACATCCTCCATGACAGGAAATACCGAAGAGTGACGGGGGAATCACGGGAGAACCAAGAAACACATCGGTTGTTGTCGTTTTCCGGTGGAGGTGCGACCACTGCAGCAGAAGATGAAGAGTTGCCGACTGCAGCCGCTGTTCGCAAAGTCGGGGTCGTAACCCCTTCTCCCCATTCTTCTGTTTTAGCGAAGTCATGGTGGTCGAGTTCGTGGTTGTTATGCGATGGCGTGCGGGGGAGGGTTCTATTGAGTGAAAGGCGTGAAGAACCACCATGGCAGCCGGCCATGGTGGATGCCACCGTCAACGCTGTTGCTACCCACCTTGTAGTGTCGCCGCCTGCCGCCATAAACCACCTTGGGTGTGTGTGTGTTATCAGTGAGTGTGTAAGTGTTTATTAGTGTGATTGTGTGTGTTGGTTAATTGGGGTTTAGCATTGTAATTGTAACAAAAGAGGAATAGTGAAAAGAAGAACCCTAACCACCACCGTATGGTGGTGGCTACTGCCACCAGTCGCCGTGTCGGGTGGCCGTGTGCTTTGATTGTGTTTGGACCTCATTTGGGGGATGTTTGGACAATGTGGGACCAATGAAACCCTAATGGGCCCAAAGAAACCCTAGTAGGCCCAATGGAAATTCTAATGGACCCAATAAGGCCCAATGTGACCTAAAAGCCCAATCAATGGACTAATGGGCTAGTATTGTGTTGGAAAACCCTAATAGCATAAAACCCTAATTTTTGGGAATTGATCGGCACGCACACGAGAATTATTTAATAACTTGAAATATTAAATAATAGTCATTGGCAAATTAATGTAAGGCAATAATGGAGTTAATAGATTAAGTCCTTAATGGGTTAAGTAAGAAACACTTAACCCTAATCATCATTTCATGTGAAAGCTCTAATCTTACTCGGTCCTTGAGTTGGGCCTTACTATTGGGCTTTGGTGATTGGACTAATAATGGGCTTTCCAAGAATAAGTAATTGGACTAAATAATGGTATGGGCTTAAGGACAAGGCCCATGTGAGATCCTTGGGCCCAATTTGGAAAATTGGGCCATAGATGGGCCATATTTGGGCCATTATGAGTATGTGATATTGGGCCATGGAATTGGATTGGAATAATTGGATGGGCCTTAAGGAAATACCGTGTAGAGGTCTGGGCCCAATTTGGAAAATTGGGCCATATGTTGTACTTTGGCCCATTACTTGACCTTTTGGGTCTTTGGAGTGTGAGTTGGACCTTGGACTTGGAACCAAATAATTAATTGGGTGTTGTTTGATGTTGACAGTTCGGGAAGCTGTCAACCAGCAGCTGGAGTTTTATCTGCGGGACTTCATCAGTGCTAGGTGAGTTATCCTCACTATATCAACAGGGTCTATGGCACCAAGGCCGGCCCGTTATGAATTACATCCTTGTTTAGGATGGTTGCTATTTTATCGATATGCTAGAGTACATCCTGGTTTAGGATGGTTGCTATGTTATTGATATGCTAGATTACATCCTGGTTTAGGATGGTTGCTGTGTTATTGATATGCTAGATTACATCCTAGTTTAGGATGGTTGCTATGTTAATGATATGCTAGAGTACATCCTGGTTTAGGATGCTTGCTATGTTATTGATATGCTAGATTACATCCTGGTTTGGGATGGTTGCTATGTTTTTGATATGCTAGATTTCATCCTGGTTTAGGATGGTTGCTATGTTAGATTTCAGATAGATTGGTATCCTGGTTATAGTATGCTTGTATGCTGTTATGATATGTTAGATCGGTATCCTGGTAGATAAGATGTTGTTATGCTATTATGATTGTTATATCGGTATCCAGGTATATAGGATGATGGTATGTTAGTGACCTGGTTAGGTCAGTATCCTGGTTATAGGATGTGGTTATGATTAGTGATCTGTTAGATTGGTATGACTGCTGTTATATATATATATATACATATATATATATATATATATATATATATATATATATATATATATATATGTATGTATCTATATATATATATATATATATATATATATATATATATATATATATATATATATATATATATGCAAGTGTATGACTTTTATGTGCACATGCTTGTTTAATTTGGGGTTGGGTTGAGGCAATCCTGCTTTGTGCTGGAGGCCAACATACCCAGGGCGGTCCAGATAACCTGAAGGCCCTACAAAGGGATTCAGTCAGACCGAAAGACGAGCGGTCCGAATAGGCTGTAGGCCCTGCGAGGCGGTCCAGACGTGTCGAAGGCTCGGAGAACAGTCCACATAGACTGAAGGCCTGTGAGGCGGTCTAGTAAGGCTGACGACTTATTATGCATGCTGTTATGTATTGGTTATATGATATGGTTATGTTGTATGGTGTTGGTATTTTGGGGTAACTCACTAAGCTCTCGGGCTTACAGTTTCAGTTTATTGTTTCAGGTACATCAGATGATCGCAGGAAGGCAAAGGCATGATCATACAACTCCTCATATTTTATGGTCTTATGAATTGATTATGGGGATACTCTGATGTCTAAACTATTTTGAAAACAAACTATAATACTCTGATGGTTTTAAAATGTATTAAAAAGTTTTAATTTGGCTCAAATTTTATGGGTGTTACAAGTTGGTATCAGAGCCTTGGTTTGAGTGAATTGGAGGAACATTCGTGTGAATCCAGTCTCAAATCAAGGAAAGGTTTTCAAAGTGATTTCTAAAATGGTTTTCAAAATAAGTAAAGGAGGATGCAGAGTGTACGATCAGCCAGAGCCAGCAAGTAGACCCCAAAATACCATACAGTTATTTGATTATGTGATATGTTAGAACAAGATGCTAGTACTAGGCTAGGGATCTTCAGGAATTTCATGATAGAATTTCCTGATTACATGATGCCTGCTAGCCTAGGGTTCCCTTATATGAGATTGACATCATTATTGTAGTTGTTTAGTGTATGCATCACGATTGTACTTAACTAAGATCTTATAGCCCAAGAATGTTTGATTTGGCCTTATGTTCTGTTCTTATTGATTAGGGCTTAGGGTAAGATTAGATATTCGAAAGTCTATAGGATCCAGCGTTATGTATGTCTGGCATACACTAGTGCTACAGGGTTGGTGGAAGTTTCACGGATGGGTGGGTTGTGTGGGACCAGTAGACTAGTTATGAGATATTTGGCAGTCCTCTAGGGGTGAGGGTCGAGCGCTCACTATGTTTATGTTTATTGTTAGGGTGTTGTGGTGATACTTGAGACAAATACGGGTAGGTGTGGAAGGTAGTATGGGCCCGTACTACTGAAAGCACAGGACCCATACGCGTAGTAAGGAAGTTACAACCCCTAGGGTTTGGTTGGGAGTAGGTCCCCTATCATTATATGAGTTATCTGAGACCTTTCTGGTGTCTTACCAGAATGGTGGTTACAAAACGTCTTGAGACCGGATCCAGGTTAGGATCCCGTATTGTCAGAGGATCGTGTTAGTGAGATCAGGGAGGAGATATCTGAGATTGTCCAAGGACAGTTGTTGAAGATGTTGGGCCTATTAAGACTGTCATGGTTGAGTATTTCGACGAGCGTTATGCAGCCATTGCTGAGACGGCTGCCACAGCAGCTTCAACAACTGTAACGACGGCAGGACAGGAGCTGGTCGAGCTTTGCAGTATCAGGACTTGTTATCGGCACATATTTTGATGAGCAGAGTGCTGCAGTTTTCTGGGATCAGGGAGATGTTCTATACTCGTTACATTTCGCGGGATAAGCGGGAGTGTCTGGCACACGCGTACTAGATTGAGGCTCTGGGGGTTTTACTCGAGGCCAGAAGGTGAGTCGTGGGGACTCCGGAAAGGAGTAATGATTATTTTCAACTGGAGTTATGCAGCTGGATCTAGAATGGTTAATTGATAGGGTTGGAATGTTGTTTTCTAGGGCAAGGAATGTGCCCTTTAAGTTTACAAGCTCGAAGGATTGAGCAGGGCTGTGACCCTAGGATCAAGTTGTATTCTAGCTTGGGGTTAATTGGTCGCCAGGATTGGCGACAGTAGTTTAGCGTTGGTAAGCGCGAGTGGGCCGATATGGCATAAGTATTTTGGAGGTCCATTTCGCCTTGGATCTCTTGTATCAGACAACAAGGATTGATTGTGCGATCTATTGCACTTTCAGGATTGGAGACTATGTCTTGGGAGTAGTTGTGGCTCGGTTTAGGGCAAAGGTTGTTTCAGTTACTACAGTTTAGCTGTGGATGATCGAGCTGGTGAGTGAGTCAGGGTGTGAGATCCTAAATGATATGATTTCTAGAATCGAGAGCGGGAGATTTGTTGGAGCACCTTGGGAAGAAGGGTATTATATGGGAGGTCTGCAGACAGGGTCCCACATGAGGATTATTCAGCATTGTTAGGATTCAGTGGTTTTAATAACCATTATTGATTGGTGGATGAAAGCGCCAAAGGAAGTAACTCGTTGCTCATGTATTAGTGGGAGTATCTGTCTTTTGGTCTTCAAGATTTGAGCGTGGGATCATTCAAGTATCAGGGACTGTCAGTGTCACTAGGCTTCAAGAAGTGTTCAACTAGTTCTTAGAAGTGGGTGATCACTTGTGATTGTCTAGTTTTGAAGCACTAGTTGAAAGGAGTTGGTTGTCATCAGATCGATCATTAGAAAATGAGAAGAACTGGGAATTCTTTGATTTTCATGTGTTGAGAAGACTTAGTTGAATCTAAGTGGGGGAGAATCGTCCCGGAATGCAGAAGCAGAATCGGTTTTGAAACTGGGATAAGTTTCGTGTCATTTCCAGGAAAGAAGACAACCCTAGTGGTTGCTTGGTTTGAGAGCTGTGTGAGTTGGGAGTTCGGTAAAAACCCCCCAACATATGAACCGCGTTTTCTCGGTGCTTGATAGCAGGACTTGGGGAAATCAGGTTGGGTCTATAGCCATGAATTAAGTTCAGTGGTGTGTTAGGTCGAGCGCGTGTTCGACTGGTATGGGAAGTGTTTTAAGACTGCGGGGGTAGCCGTAGCATTCACTAGCAATCAGTTAGTATGGAAAGTGTTGTAAGACTACGAGGGTAGCCGTAGCATTCACTAGCGATCAGGTAGTATGAAAAAAAATGTTATAAGACTGTGGGGGTAGCCGTAGCATTCACAAGGTTAGCAAATAGTGCTAGATTGATGTAATTCTTTGGGGGTGTAGCCGCAACATTTGCTAGGTTGGTAGATAATATGAGCGCGTTGCTAGGACACGGAAGGGGCAGTAGTAACCACTAGTTCGGGTGTAGCAGTGAGGATATGGAAATCCATGGATTGGTTTATGGGTTTCTCCAGAGGGATTAGACCTGGTTAATCTAGTGATAAGACCATAGGAACGCCACTATAGTTATGAGATCAAGGAAGCAATGGATTGCTTAAGATTGCTTGTGATATATGGCTACCGTTGGTCAGGTAACAATCATTTTTAGCCGTATATTTGGAAACGACGGGATTTGACGCATGGATCCGACTGGTTGGATCAGGAGGTTGTTAAAGTTGCAGTGGCATGATAAACTAGTGGTAGCTAGTTCCAGTGAAGGATTTCGTTCGGGAGTCGTGTGAGGCAACTATGTGGGAGTCATTTAGCTCCGCGACCGGGCCGGAACCCGGTATGTTGGATGATTGGTGAACGAAATGAGACCAGGGAGACCTTGGTAGATTTTGGAAAGCAACCATGTGGCAACATACTGCGTCAGGCAGATCAGTGTTCAGACAGTTTCCGTGTTTAGGGCAGTATTGACAAATTAGGTCTTCATGTGTATGAGAAGTATCTAGATGACGGAACCCCCCATATATCAGAAGTTGAATAGTTAGATGAGAGACAAGTGGATTGGGCTCAACAATGGTGATTTGGTATGAGAGGTCTGTCAGGGAGCCAGGCCATCTCGAGACCTCAGGTTCAGATCAAGTAAATGTGATCATATTGCAAGGGTTTCGTTTGTTTTCAGATTTTAGAACCCTGCGAGGGTTGGTTACGTTTGCCTTGGAAAGGCTAGGGTTATGCTCATAGTTGTGGCCGTGTTGCTCAAGTTGTCTGGCGTGTAATGAATGATAAGAAACGATTTCGAGGACGAAATCAAATTTAAGTGGGGGAGAGTTGTAACATCCCGTTTATAATAAGATAATTAAATAATAAACTCCGGACCCCGAGAAGTAATTTCATATTATTATTTAATATTTTTATAGTCTGAAATCAAATAATAATTAGTGGGGTGTTGGCTTCGGGAAGCCAAATGATGAGATTTGAATCTCCGAGGGGTTAATGCGTAATTTTGGTACTTAATTTGTAAAGATTTTCATAAGTCAAAGGGTTTTTGGTATTATTTGGACTTAAAATGAAAGAATTTATGGAAGCAGGGGCTGAATGGTAACATATGGATTTCATTTGAAAACAATTTGTAGAAGAGGGGCTGTTTGGTAACTGTTGGACCTAATATGAGAGGAATTGTGGGAAGCAGGGTTTAAACGGAAAATAATGGGGTGAATTTGAAATGCTTTTTAGAAGGGAGGGACTATTGTTGTTATTATGGGAATTCGTTTGTAAGGTACCGGGTATATAACTTCCTTACCCTCTCAAACCCTAACCCTAAACCGGTGGTTATGATACAGCCGTCACCCCCTTCTTCTCCATCGTTCATCCGCCACCTCCATTCCTCACCCTGCTGTCCCGATCAACTAGGAGCACCGACGACATCCTCCACGACAGGAAATACCGAAGAGCGACGGGGGAATCACGGGTGAACCGAGAACCACAGCGGTTGTTGTCGTTTTCCGGTGGAGGCGCGACCACTGCAGCAGAAGATGAAGAGTCGCCGACTGCCACCGCTGTTCGCAAAGTCGGGGTCGTAAACCCTTATCCCCGTTCTTCTGTTGTAGCGAAGTCCGGACCACCGCCCCTCCGATCCATTGTGGAAGCTGGGAATCACCAACCCGACGCTGCCATTATTTCCACCGCCCAACGCCTGTCGTACGCCACCATGCCATGGTGGTCTAGTTCGTGGTTGTTATACGATGGCGTGTGGGGGAGGGTTCTATTGAGTGAAAGGCATGAAGAACCACCATGGCAGCCGACCATGGTGGCTGCCACCTTCAACGCTGTTGCTGCTCGCGTTGTGGTGTCGCCGCATGCCGCCATAAACCACCTTGGGTGTATGTGTGTTATCAGTGAGTGTGTATGTGTTTATTAGTGTTATTGTGTGTGTTGGTTAATTGGGGTTTAGCATTGTAATTGTAACAAAAGAGGAATAATGAAAAGAAGAACCCTAACCACCACCTTATGGTGGTGGCTGCCGCCACCGGTCGCCATGTCGGGCGGTCGTGTGCTTTGATTGTGTTTGGACCTCGTTTGGGGGATGTTTAGACAATGTGGGACCAATGAAACCCTAATGTGCCCAAAGAAACCCTAGTAGGCCCAATGGAAATCCTAATGGGTCCAATATGGCCCAATATGACCTAAAAGCCCAATCAATGGACTAATGGGCTAGTATTGTGTTGGAAACCCCTAATAGCATAAAACCATAATTTTTGGGAATTGATCGACACACACACGAGAATTATTTAATAACTTGAAATATTAAAATAGTCATTGGCAAATTAATGTAAGGCAATAATAGACTTAATAGATTAAGTCCTTAATGGGTTAAGTAAGAAACACTTAACCCTAATCATCATTTCCTGTGAAAGCTCTAATCTTACTCGGGCCTTGAGTTGGGCCTTACTATTGGGCTTTGGTGATTGGACTAATAATGGGCTTTCCAAGAATAAGTAAATGGACTAAATAATTGTATGGGCTTAAGGACAAGGCCTATGTGAGAGCCTTGGGCCCAATTTGGAAAATTAGGCAATAGATGGGCCATATTTGGGCTTTTATGAGTATGTGATATTGGGCCATGGAAATTGGATTGGAATAATTGGATGAGCCTTAAGGAAAGACCGAGTAGAGGTCTGGGACCAATTTGGAAAATTGGGCCATATGTTGTACTTTGGCCCATTACTTGACCTTTTGGGTCTTTGGAGTGTGAGTTGGACCTTGGACTTGGAACCAATTATTAATTGGGTGTTGTTTGATGTTGACAGTTCGGGAAGCTGGCAACCAGCAGCTGGAGTTTTATCCGCGGGACTTCAGCAGTGCCAGGTGAGTTATCCTCATTATATCAACAGGGTCTACGGCACCAAGGCCGACCCTTTATGAATTACATCCTGGTTTAGGATGGTTGCTATGTTATCGATATGCTAGAGTACATCCTGGTTTAGGATGGTTGCTATGTTATTGATATGCTAGATTACATCATGGTTTAGGATGGTTGCTATGTTATTGATATGCTAGATTACATCCTGGTTTAGGATGGTTGCTATGTTAATGATATGCTAGAGTACATCCTGGTTTAGGATGGTTGCTATGTTATTGATATGCTAGATTACATCCTGGTTTGGGATGGTTGCTATGTTTTTGATATGCTAGATTTCATCCTGGTTTAGGATGGTTCCTATGTTAGATTTCAGATAGATTGGTATCCTAGTTATAGTATGCTTGTATGCTGTTATGATTTGTTAGATCGGTATCCTGGTAGATAAGATGTTGTTATGCTATTATGATTGTTATATCAGTATCCTGGTATATAGGATAACGCTATGTTAGTGACCTGGTTAGGTCAGTATCCTGGTTATAGGATGTGGCTATGATTAGTGATCTGTTAGATTGGTATGATTATTATATATATATATATATATATGTATATATATGCAAGTGTATGACATTTATGTATACATGCTTGTTTGATTTGGTGTTGGGTTGAGGCAGTCCTGCTTTGTGCTGGATGCCAACATACCCAGGGCGGTCCGGATAACCTGAAGGCCATGCAAAGGGATTCTGTCGGACCGAAGGCCTAACGAGCGGGCCGGATAGGCTGTAGGCCCTGTGAGGCGGTCCAGACGTGCCGAAGGCCCAGAGAACAGTCCGCATAGACTGAAGGCCTGTGAGGCGGTCCAGTCAGGCTGGCGACTTATTGTGCATGCTGTTATGTATTGGTTATATGATATGGTTATCTTGTATGGTGTTGGTATTTTGGGGTAACTCACTAACCTTTCGGTCTTACAGTTTCAGTTTATTGTTTCAGGTACATCAAATGATTGCAGGAAGGCAAAGGCGTGATCGTACAGCTCCTCATATTTTATGGTCTTATGAATTGATTCTAAGGATACTCTGATGTCTAAACTATTTTGAAAACAAACTATAATAACTTGATGGTTTTAAAATGTATTAAAAAGTTTTAATTTGGCTCGAATTTTATGGGTGTTACATGAACACGTGAAGAAACAACCCTCCACATCTGACAACCATCTCATAATAATGATAGGATCCTGAACTCCATCAAAGGTAGGGGGCTTCGTAGTATCGAAGTCCCGATACTGAAAACCTCGACCGGTTCCTCCCCCTGCTGCTGCTACAGCCGTTGTAGCTGTTGCGGCAGCCGTCTCCGCAAGAGCTGCATAACTCTCATCAAAGTACTCAACCATGGCAGTCTTGATCGACCCAAACATCTTTGGAAACTCAGCCCGGAACATGGCATCAACCTCATCATGCAGGATCTCACGAATCCTGGCATCCAACCCATCTGTATTCATCTGACCAATGACCTCGGGTGGTACTGGTCCATCCTGACCACCCTCTCCTGATCCCGATCACGAACCGGATCCTGCCCCAAAACGTCTCGTAATCGCCATACTTCAATACACTAACAATACCCTTAGACACATCACATACTCGCCTGGGGAATTATCTCAAAACGATACCCTAGAGAGTTGTGACTTCCTTGATACACGTAGGGTCTTCTCCTTTTAGTAGTACGGGCCCATACTACCTTCCACACCTACCCATATTTTTCTCAAGTATCATCACAACACCCAAACCATATACACACACACAAACACAACGAGCGCTCCATCCTCATTCCTAGAGGAAAGCTGGATATCTCATATAAGGAAAACCCTAGGCTAGCAGGCATCACATAATCAGGAAATCGTATCATGCAATTCCTGAAGATCCCTAGCCTAGTACTATCATGTTGTTCTAACATATCACATAATCAAATATATTGTATGGTATTTTGGGGTCTACTTATTGGCTCTGGCTGATCGTACCCTCTGCATCCTCCTTTACTTATTTCGAAAACCTTTTGAAAACCATTTTGAAAACCCCTCCTTGATTTGAGACTGGATTCACATGAATGTTCCTCCAATTCACTCAAACCAAGGCTCTGATACCAATTTGTAACACTCATAAAAATTTCACCAATTTAAAACATTTTAATTCATTCAAAAGCCATTAAGTTATCACAACATGTTTTCAAAAGAGTTTAAACAGCAGAGTATCCCCAGAACCAAATCACAAAATCATGAAGTATGAGGAGCGGTATGATCACGCCTTCGCCTTGCTACGGTCTCCTGAAGCACCTAAAACAAAACACTGAAATTGTAAGCCCGAAAGCTTAGTGAGTTACCCCCAAAATACCAACCACATATAACCATACTCATATCATATCACAATACAGAACATCCATGCATATCGAGTCTACAGTGTGACTGGTCCGCCCGCACCGGGCCTTCAGTCTACCTGGTCCACTCTCCAAGTCTATCCATGTATATCGAGTCTACAGTGTGATTGGTCCGCCCACACAAGATCTTCAATCCACCTGGTCCACTCTCTGAGTCTATAGTATGACTGGTCCACCCGCACCGGGCCTTCAACCGGCCTGGTCCACTCTCCGAGCCTCGACACGCCTGGACCGCCCTTTTGGGGCCTTCAGCGTATCCGGACCGCTCGCTGGCCCTTTGGTCTATCTGGTCCGCCCTGGGTATGTTGGCCTACAACACAAAGCATGACCCGCCTCAACCCAACCCCAGTCAAACAACCATTTGCACATAAAACAGTTAATCACATAACAATCCTCAGCCAAACAAACGAATCTATCAGATCATGCAGCATAACTACATCCTAACCAGGATACCGACCTAACCGGTTACTAACATAACATTACCCTATATACCAGGGTACAGACCATAACCAGGTCACTAACATAACATTACCCTATATACCAGGATACCGACCTTAACCATGTCACCAACATAACATTACCCTATATACCATGGTACCGACCTTAACCAGGTCACTAACATAACATTACCCTATATACTAGGATACATATCTTGCAATTCAATAACATATTAAACAAATACCCGGATTCCCATTCGATAAAGGGCTGGCCTTGGTGCCGTGGACCCGGTTGATATAGTGAGGATAACTCACCTTGCAAATGCCGAACCGAATCACGAAAGCACAAACCCTGCATGTGCATCAAGATAGAGACTTTACGTGATTATTGAACTTGGGAAGGTTAGATCTAGGGATTAGAGGAATAGATCTGGCCTCAGAAGGTTGTTTGAGGTTGTGCATGAAATGAACTCGCCGAGTCCATGAGCAGACTCGACGAGTCGGAGCAGGTTGTCCCGTGACTCAGATCAATGGATGACTTGCCGAGTTGGGTGAGTGACTCTGTGAGTTAGAAAGGATTCAAAGGACTCAAGTTCACGTATGGACTCGACGAGTCTATGCAATACTCGACGAGTCGGGTCAAGGGTTGACCGTTGACCAGGGTTGACTTGTGTTGACCTAAGAGTATCAGTCACACTAATTCAGGAACGTGTTAATTAGAGATGTGTTCTGATATAGGAGGACGATAGGGCGTGGGGATCGAGCACGAGTGATTATCCGACATTAGCGAGGTGAGTCTTCTCGTTATACCTTGCCCGAGGGGGGTAATTATGTGTGACCGGAAGGTCTTATGTGTATGATGATTATGTGATGCATGTTATATATATGTGATATGCCATAATATGAATATGATATGGACCGAAAGGTCGACAGAGTTATGGGACGGAAATCCCATGAGACACATGGATCAGAAGATCCTATAGAGTTATGGCCTGGAAAGGTGTATGTGTTGTACGTGGTATTTTGGGGAACTCACTAAGCATTTATGCTTACCGTTTGTATGATATGTGTTTCAGGTACTAGTGATGATCGTGGGAAGGTGCCGGCATGATCAGTACGTACTTGCAGTTGATATGTTTTGAGATCTTGGGATGCGGACGTATGATTTATATTTGTGAAAATAATGGGAACATGATTCTTGGATAATTGAATATGAAATGTTTTTTTTATGAAAAATTGTTTGAAATTTCACGGGGTACAAATTGGTATCAGAGCCTTGGTTTGAGGGATTCGGATTCACCTTCGGGCATATTTGAACTCAAACTGTGAATTTGAGAGAGATTTTCATAAAATAAACAATCTTTCTAAAGAGTAAAGGAATTTGAAAGATATGCAAGGAAGCAGTGTGTATGATCAGCCAATGCCCAAACGATGATTTCCCAAATTACCCTTACATTAGATGTTACGAGATATGTTGTAATGTGTGATGCATGCTAGAGTAGGCTAGGTATTCATGTTAGGACTAGAGTGGCCTGATCTGTGATGCCTTAGCCTAGGAAGATTTCTGCTGCCGTGAGATGTTTTAGAGTGAGTAGATAGCAGTGAGGTGCTATGAGAGTCTACCGAAGGGTAGCATATGTGTAGTAAGAGATATAGTACTTATGACTTGGAATCCTTGGAGGATGACTTGGGATGAATACTAGTGCGGTGTGGAAGGTAGTATTGGGCCCGTACTACTGGAAACATCAGACCAGTGTGCAGTCAAAGTAGGAATCCTTAGGGTACTAGGAATCAAGTAGGGTTGGGTTATCGAGTGCGAGTACACTCGAGCGAGTCCCTGATATTTTATGTTGTATTTCAGAGACATCATGGTTGGGAGACGCCACAGACCGGGGACTAGCGGGGGAGGAGTAAGTGATGAGGAGCTCCGCCAGATGATTCATGATGAGGTGGCTGCTGCCATCAGGGCTGAGATACCAGAAATGTCCGGGTCTATCAAGACCACGCTGATTAAGACCTTTGATGAGTGGTATGCTACTCTTACTAATGCTGTTGTCGCTGCTGCTAGGCTGCATGGAGGTGATTCGTTGCTGTACCGAGAGTTCAGCAACACGAAGCCACCCGAGTTTGATGGGACGCAGGATCCGATTACTGTGATGAGATGGATATCTGACATTGAGGGATGCTTCTACACCTGTTCGTGTCCAGAGCATCTGAGGGTTTGGTTTGCGCTGAACCAGCTTCACTTGGGAGCGAGGGACTGGTGAAAGTTTGTGACGACACATCTTTCTTCTGCGGAGATTTCAGCAGTGATCTGGGAGAGGTTCACTGCGATGTTTCGAGACGAGTACGTTCCCCCTGTGGAAAGGGAACGTTTGGCCCAGGAGTTCTTAACCCTCAAGCAGGGGACTAAGTCTGTGACAGTGATTACGAGGATGTTTCATGAGCAGGCGTTGTTTTGCCCTGAGCACGTGTCGACCGAGCAGGCACGTATGAGCCGATACCTGAGCATTCTGAGGAGAGACATTCGGGAGTTCGTGGCGAACTCATTATACTGGACATTTGCTGAGCTCCAGGCAAATGCCCAGAAGACGGAGATTGAGCTGGAGACTCAGGCCAGGGAGGAGGCCAAGTCTCAGAGCAGGGATAGGCGGCCGACACAGTCTCAAACGGCATCCAAGCAGGTAAAGCCACCCGATTCGAGATCTGGGGGCCAGAAGGGTCACACTTGCGGGAAGTGCGGCGAGGGGCATGATGGGGTTTGTTGGTCTGGTGCTTGCTACAAATGTGGAAATGAGGGGCATATCGCCAAGGATTGCCCCAAGGAGTTTATGGTTTGCTTTCATTGCAACCAGACCGGACACCGGAAGGCCGAGTATCCACAGTTGAGGGGGACAGTGCAGGGGACGCCGCAGGGGTCGGCCCCTGCTGCTACACGAGCTATTGAGGGTCGGCCTGTGAAGGCTGAGGCACCGAAGGCGCGAGGGAGAGCTTTTCAGCTGACAGCGGAGGAGGTCTGTGCAGCACCCGACGTCGTGGCTGGTATGTATTCTACTCTTATTTATTTATGCTGTAATTAGATGTTGTGTTCATATTATGTTATGTGTAGGTACTTTCCTTGTGAATTCTGTACCTGCATTGATGTTATTCGACTCGGGTGCGAGTCGGTCATTTGTATCATTAGCATTTAGTAGGCACATCAGTATCCAGCAAGAGGTGATGAGTCGACCTCTACATGTTTCTATAGCTGACGAGCGAACAGTGTATGCCACAGATGTGATTCGGGGGTATGTGCCTGAGATCTTCGGCGTTGGGTTTCCGATAGATCTGGTCCCGATTGCGATGGGGGACATATGTGTTATCGTGGGTATAGATTGGTTGAGCCGATTTGGGGCAGTAATAGACTGCAAGTAGCAGCTGGTGATGATCTGAGATCCTAGCCGGGGAGTGCTGATAGTTTATGGTGAGGGGACTCGTAGTGGGTCAGCATTCTGTTCGGCTGCCAGGGCGATGCAAAGTTTACAACAGGGATGCAAGGGGTTCGTAGCCTATGTGATGGATACACAGGAGGCCTCAGGGAGGCTAAGTTTGTTTGGTGATGTTCCGATAGTGCGTGAGTTCCCGGACGTATTTCCCGAGGAGTTTCCGGGTGTGCCTCCCGAGAGGCAGGTGGAGTTTCGCATCGATTTAATTCCTGGGGTCGCGCCTATCGCTAAGGCACCTTATCGCCTAGCACCGCCAGAGATGCAAGAGTTATCCTCACGGTTGCAGGAGCTGTTGGGGAAGGGGTTTATTCGTCCGAGCAGCTCGCCTTGGGGAGCGTCGATCCTCTTCGTTAAGAAGAAGGATGGTTCACACTGGATGTGTATTGATTATAGGGAGTTGAACAAGTTAACGATTATGAACCGTTATCCATTGTCGAGGATTGATGACTTACTTGATCAGCTGCAGGGGGCATCTTGGTTCTCCAAGATTGATATGAGGTCTGGATATCATCAGATGAGGGTGCGTGATGAGGATATCCAGAAGACGACGTTCAGGATGCGTTATGGGCACTATGAGTTCGTGGTGATGCCTTTTGGGCTCACCAATGCGCCAGCAGCATTCATGGATCTCATGAACAGAGTATGTAGGCCAATGCTGGATCGATCGGTGATCATGTTCATTTATGATATTCTGGTGTATTCTAGATCCCGGGAGCAGCATGAGGAACACTTGATAGAGGTTCTTGAGGTGTTGAGATCGGAGAGGCTTTATGCCAAATTCTCCAAGTGTGATTTCTGGTTACGGGAGGTCCAGTTCCTGGGGCATCTCGTTAATCAGGATGGGATATTGGTTGATCCAGCCAAGATTGAGGCAGTGATGAGTTGGGAAGTGCCAAAGTCCGTTACCGAGATCAGGAGTTTTCTGGGGTTGGCCGGTTATTATCGGAGATGTATTCAGGATTTCTCCAAGATTTCAGTCCCACTCACTAGGTTGACCCGGAAGGGTGTTGCATTCTCATAGCGTCCAGAGCAGTAGACATCGTTTGATACTATTAGCCAGAAGTTGTGCGAAGCCCCGGTGTTATCCCTTCCAGAAGGAGTTGATGATTTTGTGGTTTACTGCAATGCATCGATATCTGGGTTAGGCGCAGTGCTTATGCATAGGGGGCATGTGATAGCGTATGCATCGAGGCAGCTGAAGCCTCATGAGGTGAGGTATCCCACTCATGATCTGGAGTTGGGGGCAGTAGTGTTTGCCCTTAAGATCTGGCGCCACTATCTGTATGGGGTTCGGTGTACCATATACACGGACCACAAGAGTTTGAAGTATTTGATGGATCAGCCTAACTTAAACATGCGGTAGAGGAGATGGTTGGATGTAGTAAAGGGTTATGATTGTGAGATCCTGTACCACCTGGGCAAGGCGAATGTGGTAGCTGATGCCTTGAGTCAGAGGGCAGAGAGTGCCCCGATCCGAGGTATGTGTATGAGGATGACTGTGATGACTCCGGTGTTGGATGCCATTCAAGAGGCTCAAGCCGAGGCTGTGAGACCGGAGAACCATAAGAAAGAGCGGGTGATTGGGCAAGCATATGAGTTTGTGACTGATAGCCAAGGGCTTATGACATTTCAGAGTCATATTTGGGTGCCGTTTATTGGTGGGGCACGTAGCATCTTGATGGAGGAGGCGCATCGATCGATGTTCTCGATCCATCCCGGGGCCACCAAGATATATTTGGATCTGAAGAGAGATTATTGGTGGCCATGCATGAAGAGGGATGTAGCGTGGCTGTAGAGAGGTGCTTGACCTGTCGTCAGGTTAAGGCCGAGCACTAGCGTCCGCATGGTAAGTTGCAGCCACTCGAGGTTCCCAGTGGAAGTGGGAACAGATCTCTATGGATTTCATCACCAAATTACCCAGAACCCCAAGGGGTGTCGATGCGATTTGGGTAATAGTGGATCGACTGGCGAAGAGTGCCCACTTTCTTTCTATCAGTGAGAGCTCTTCTGCGGAGAAGTTGGCATAGATGCATGTGAGGGAGATAGTGTCTCAGCATGGGGTACCGATTTCAATTGTGTTGGATCGGGATGTACGTTTGACTTCCAGGTTTTGGAAGAAGTTTCATGAGGAGTTGGGTACGAAATTGCATTTCAGCACTGCCTATCACCCTCAGACCGATGGTCAGAGTGAGCGGACTATTCAGACTCTTGAGGACATGTTTCACGCATGTGTATTGGATTTTGGAGGGAGTTGGGACACGTATCTGCCTTTGGCCGAGTTTTCCTATAACAACAGCCATCATTCGAGGATCGGTATGCCTCCTTTTGAGTTGTTATATGGGAGGAGGTTTCGGACTCCCATTTGCTGGGGAGAAGTAGGGCAGCAGGTAATGGGTAGCACAGAGATAGTACTACAGACCACCAAGCAGATTCAGCAGGTCAGAAAGAGGTTGATGACAACCCAAAGCCGTCAGAAGAGAGGCAAGTTGGGGCATCGGTATATTGGTCCTTTCAGGGTGACCACCAGGGTGGGCAGGGTAGCGTATCGTTTGGAGCTACCTGCGGAGTTGAGTCAGATTCAGGATACCTTCCATGTATCTCAGTTGAGGAAGTGTATCGCCGATGAGTTGGCAGTGGTTCCATTAGAGGACATTCAGGTGGATGCGAGCCTGAACTATGTTGAGAGGCCGATCGCGATTCGGGATAGGATGATCAAGGTTTTGAGAAACAAGGAGGTGTCATTGGTTCAGGTCCAGTGGCAACATCGGAAGGGTCCGAGCTGACTTGGGAGCCGGAGTTAGAGATGCGTGAGCAGTATCCAGAGTTATTTGTTGAGCGAGACTTTGAGGGAAAATTCTGATTCTAGTGGGGGAGAATTGTAACACCTAGTTTCCCAGGTATAGTGATTTATGTTGTATTTCTTTAATTATGTAAGGTGACTCGACGAGTTGGTGCTTAGACTTGTCGAGTCTGGTCGCGACTGGATGACGTGGTTAATGAGGGGACTCGACGAGTCAAGGGAGTTACTCTCCGAGTCAGAGCTGACGAAAGAAACCCTAATTTCTCGGGTTTGGGACCTATTTAAAGGCCCTTATGGCCTTCATTTTTGGCTACCAGTGCATAGAGAGAAACCCTAGAGTGCTTGAGCGTCTTGAGAGAGAAAGGAAGCCATTCTTGACCTTTGTGGTGTTGTTTAGCAAGAAGAAGGAGGTCCTAGCCGAGAGGAAGCAAAGGAGGTTGCTATTCTGTGGACTTGAAGCTAAGATCATCGCATTTGAGGTATTAATTCGTCTCTTCTTCTGTTTTATGAAGAGTATATGGATTTAGGGTTTCTTGTGCCCTTTGCTAGGTTGATTTGATGTCCAAATAGTCCCTTGCTGGTGATGAGGCTTTCGATCTGGATTCATAGAGGTCCAGAGAGCCTTACTCATCAAGCTTTATGAAGAACAATGGAGGTTATGACCTTGGGTTAAGGTATTTGGGGCAAAATCATCATATTTGGTCATATAGATGTTGCATGTGCATCAAGATAGAGACTTTACATGATTATTGAACTTGGGAAGGTTAGATCTAGGGATTAGAGGAATAGATCTGGTCTCAGAAGGTTGTTTGAGGTTGTGCATGAAATGAACTCGCCGAGTCCATGAGCAGACTCGACGAGTAGGAGCGGGTTGTCCCGTGACTCAGATAAATGGATGACTTGCCGAGTTGGGTGAGTGACTCGGTGATTCAGAAAGGATTCAAAGGACTCGAGTTCATGTATGGATTCGATGAGTCTATGCAATACTCGACGAGTCGGGTCAAGGGTTGACCGTTGACCAGCGTTGACCAGGGTTGACTTGTGTTGACTTAAGAGTATTAGTCACACTAATTCAGGAAGGTGTTAATTAGAGACGTGTTTTGATATAGGAGGACGATAGGGCGGGGGGATCGAGCACGAGTGATTATCCGACATTAGCGAGGTGAGTCTTCTCATTATACCTTGCCCGAGGGGGTAATTATGTGTGACGGAAGGTCTTATGTGTATGATGATTATGTGATGCATGTTATATATATGTGATATGCCATAATATGAATGTGATATGGACTGGAAGGTCAAAATGATATGGACCGGAAGGTCGACAGAGTTATGGGATGGAAATCCCCTAAGACACATGGATCGGAAGATCCTATAGAGTTATGGCCTGGAAAGGCGTATGTGCTGTACGTGGTATTTTGGGGAACTCACTAAGCATTTATGCTTACCGTTTGTATGATATGTGTTTCAGGTACCAGTGATGATCATGGGAAGGCACCGACATGTTAAGTACGCAATTGCAGTTGATATGTTTTGAGATCTTGGGATGCGGACTTATGATTTGTATTTGTCAAAATATTGGGAACATGATTCTTGGATAATTGAATATGAAATGTTTTTTTTATGAAAAATTTGTTTGAAATTTCACAGTGTTACACATAGCAATTAGAAGGGCTTTCTGCATATTTGATCCAAATAGAACTCAGATATGGAGTTTCAGCTCCAGATCTAACTCATGCACCAAGATCTCATCATATTATCTCCAAACAAACCCTAAAACTCCATGAAAGATGGATCTAGAAAGGAGAAGGCCAAGGATAATGATTCGTTACCTCCAAAACGATCTCCGACTAAAGAATAAGCCGAATCTCCACAAATCTCCTTGATCCAAGCTCCTTGATCTTCAAGATCTCTTCACAAAATCACTATCCTTATTCCCAGAATATATGCAGCCTCTCCGAGGTCCTTCATAGCGAAGCACTTTGCGAGCCAGGACTTTACTTCCTGCAGCGTCGGGATGTCGTTTCCTATGAGTAGTATGTCATCGATATACAATACGAGGAAGTTCACTATACTCCCACTGGCTTTGACATATACAAATGATTCATCCTCGCTTCGTAGAAAACCAAACTCTTTGACTTTCTCATTGAAACAAAGATTCCATCTGCGAGACGGTTGTTTCTGTCCATAAATGGAATTCTAAAGCTTGCACACTCTATCGGGATGCTTTGCATTGACAAAACCCTCTGGCTGATCCATGTAAACATCCTCGGCCAACTTTCCATTAAGGAAAGCGGTTTTGACATCCATCTGCCATATTTCATAGGCATGAAATGCAGCAATGGCCAGCATCATCCTAATAGACTTTATCTTCGCAACTGGTGAGAAGGTTTCATCATAGTCAACTCTGGGAGTTTGAGTGAAACCCTTCACGACCAATTGCGCCTTATAGGTGTGCACATTCCCATCCATGTCGCTCTTCTTCTTGAAGATCCATTTGCACCCGACCGTCTTACGACCTGGTACATTGTCAACCAAATTCCAAACTAGGTTGTCATACATGGACTGAATCTCGTTGTCCATCACCTCTTTCCACTTTGCAGACTCCGGGCCTGCCATGGCTTCCTTATAGCTGTTAGGTTTGTTCAAATTCACTACTGCACTATCACTAATGAACGTATTCCCTTCTGTAGTAATATGAAAACCATAAAACTGGGTGTAACACCCAATTTTTTGAAGGCCAAGAAAGGAAAGAAAACCCTAACTTTAAGGGGAGACTCGGCGAGTCGCCCAAGGGGACTCGGCGAGTCTGGTCTGTGCGAGGAAAACCCTAAATTCGGGACTTGGAGCCTATTTAAATGTCTCATTCTCTCCCCTAGGGTTCCTTTACTGCCTCTTTCACCCAGAACATCGAACCCTAATCCCCATTGTTGCCCGTTCAAGCTTCCAAGCCATTTTTGGAGTGATTTGAAGGAAGAAGAAGAAGGGGAATCATTGAAGCTTCAAGGATTGGCCTTAGATCTGAAGATTGGGGAAACTTTCTGAGTTATTGAAGGTATTAAGTCGTTTCCTTCCTTTAGATCTATTATGGTTGTGAGTTTTGGGGGCTTTTAGCCATGATTAACTACCCCTTTTGAGTTAGAAGCCAGATCTAAAGTTGCTACTTCGGATCTAAGCATATTATGGTCTTGAGAAGCATAAAGTATCTGCCCTTGAGTTGATTATGGAGCCTCTTTGCCTTAAACCCTAGTTTATGGTGTATTTTGCCTAGATCTCCTTCTCTACACGTAAAGTTTGCAACTTTACGTGAGGAATAGGCTTGGGAAGGGTAGATCTACAGTTTGGAGTCCATGCATGACTCAAGAGTCCTCTGCATGTATAGAGATCTGAATGGACTCGGCGAGTCCTTTGAGTGGAATCGGCGAGTAGCATGAAGATTTGGAGGAACTCGACGAGTGGGATGAACAGCTCGTCGAGTCAGATGAAGTTGGGCAGGAACTCGGCGAGTTGGATGAACAACTCGGCGAGTCTGTTGAAGCTTTTCTTGGACTCGGCGAGTCTGTTCTTGGACTCGGTGAGTCAGGTCATGAAACCCCAAACCCTTCGAGTTGAGACTCGAGTCAGTGAGTCGAATGGAGACTCGGCGAGTTGGACAGGTCAGGACTCGGAAATCGGTAGACTCGGCGAGTCGAGTCGCGAATAGAAGGGCTCTGAACATATGAACTCGGTGGGTCAATAGGGTGACTCGGCGAGTAGGGTTGACCTGGAAGGTTCACTTTGACCAGGACTTTGACTTTGACCAGAGTTGACTTGGTTGTCTTTCGGGGGTCAGTTAGACTCAGTGTTGCATTGATATTGGTAGCTCGGGGAGCGAGTGGAGCAGGAGTTCAGAGAGTTTCCGGGTAGCAGCTAATGGGTTCATCAGCCAGTTCAGCCAGTGCAGGTGAGTTTCCCTTTGTATGAATGGGTCTACGGCCACAATGCCGGCCCATGTAGTTATGAGTAAAAGACCCGGGGGTTACCCCTAGGCACAATATGCTAGTATGATATTCGGGACGAGGTCCAATAATAGAGGGCGGGTGCCCAAGGAATGGTTTATGTGATAGTTTATACTTGTTATCTGTGTGATACTTGTATGTGCCTGGTAGGGAGGTGAGTGTGGGCGAGGTCCCGTATCTCACCAATAGCAGAGTGTGGATGGTGTTCCACATCTCAGTAGCAGCAGATCAGGGGCGAGGCCCAAGTTAGGAAAGGAGTGAGGGTGGGCTGGGCCCATACCTCACCATCAGCAGGAGTATGGACGGGGTTCAATGACTCATCAGTAGCAGGACAAGGGCGGGGCCCAGAGATAGGCGAGGCCTTAAGACAAGATCCGTTAGTATGTGTTTAGCTTATGTGATGTGATGTGATATGTTTATGTGCTATTATATGTTAGTGAGCGAGGCCCTGTGACAGGCGAGGCCTAAGTGAAACAGATCTGTATCCGAGTAGGGCTCGAAGCCAGGCGGGGCCTGGAGCGGCGGGACCGTTGTAGCGGGCGAGGCCCGAGGTAGGGGGTGAGGCCCAGGATAGCGGGCGTGGCCCAATATGTGCAGTATGTGGTTATGCATGGTATGTGGTAGGGTGGGGAACTCACTAAGCTTCGTGCTTACGGTTTTCAGTTTTGGTTTCAGGTACTTCCGGTAGCGGAGGGAAGAGCTCAGGGTGATCGCATGGCACACACCATAGATTAGACAGCCTGGGAATGTTTTACTCTGATAATGAACATGTGTTTAGGAAATTAATACTCTGATTATATTTGGATTGATGATTTTGCTTTAAGTAATGTTTTATTAAAAGAAAACTTTTAGTCTTGATATTTGGGATGTTACACTGGGGTTCAACCCTAACTCTTTCGGAACGTCTTAGAGGTATGGACTCGTCAATCGGTTCAATCGGAGTTTCCTCCTCGGGTTGAGTGCCAACTTGGAGGTTCCTTTATCACTCAACTCTTGAATCTATTCAAGATCGATTTGCCTCCTATTGTCCCCTTGGTTTATGAGTTCTCACTCACGGAAAACCCCTCTCCTCATGATGAAGACAGCGTTGTGACTCAGTCTATAGAAGAGATATCCAAAGGACTTCTGTGGGTAGCCGATGAAAATACACCGTTCACTATGAGGTTCGAGCTTGTCATGAGTCTCTCGTCTTACGAAAGCCTTGCAACCCCAAACCTTGATATGTGACAACGAGGGAGCTTTCCCTGTCCACATCTCGTGAGGTGTTTTGGCAACCTTCTTCGTAGGGACTAAGTTAAGGATATGGATGGCAGTCTCTAAGGCATAACCCCAGAATGAGATAGGTAGAGAATCATGACTCATCATGGAGCGAACCATGTCTAGCAAGGTTCGATTACGCCTCTCAGCCACACCATTCAACTGCGGTGTCCTAGGTGGCGTCAATTACGAAACGATTCCGCATTCCTTAAGGTAGTCATGGAATTCAAGACTTAGGTACTCTCCTCCTCGATCGGATCAAAGCATCTTGATTTTTCTGCCCAATTGATTCTCCACTTCTTTTTTAAACTCTTTGAACTTTTCAAAGGTTTCTAACTTGTGCCTAATTAAGTAGATATACCCATATCTGCTATAATCATCGGTAAAAGTCACATTGAAGCGACCACATTCCTTGTGGTGGATCTAAAGGGCCCACACACATCGGTTTGTATGAGATCCAATAAATTCTCACCCCTTTCACAAGTGCCAGTGAAAGGTGACTTTGTCATCTTTCCAAGTAAACAATACTCGCACACGTCATCGTCCCTAAGGTCGAATGACTCCAACACTCCATCCTTTTGGAGTTGGGCTATGCGTTTATTGTTGACATGTCCAAGACGACAATGCCACAAGCATGCTTTATCCAAACCATTGGATGAATCAATACATAACACATCATTTCCTAAGTTATCTACAACAATCACAGTTTCATATATTCCATTACAAGGCAATGCTTCAAAATAAAAGACACCATTAAGATAAGCATTAAAAGAACCCTTTTCATTATCAAATGCATATCTAAAACCTTGTCTATATAAACCATGAAATGAAATGATATTTCTTGCCATATCTGGCGAATAGCAACAATTATTTAAATCTAATCCTAATCCACTACTGAGCATTAAAGAGTAAACTCCGATCTTGGTGACAGACGACGATCTTCTGTTCCCCATGATCAAATTTATCTTCCTATGCTCCACATCCCTATCTCTTCTTAGGACCCGCAAATTAGAACAAATGTGAAAACCACATCCTATATCAAGTACCCAAGAAATGACATGTGATGAATCATTATATTTAATAGTGTAAATACCTGCGTAGGATGGCTTGATCTTAACATCCTTGATTGCTTACATATATTCTGGGCAGCTTCGTTTCCAATGCCATATCTTGTGGTAGTGGTGGCACTTTGCCTCCTTGGGGTTTGATTTGGGTTTTGGTTCCGCTAGAAGAGGTACCATCTTAGGACTTTCCCTTGTGGTGGCTATTTGAGGGAGCCTTCCTCTTCTTACCCTTCCCTTTCCCAGTTGCCAAGACAGGGGAAGCAGCAGGATAGGAGTTGATGCAACAAAATTATCTTTTAGATTGCTCTCAGCCGTCCTTAGCAAGCCTTCAAGCTTGATCAAAGTGACCTCTTCCTTATTCATGTGGTAGGTCATGCGGAACTGGTTGTAGCAGGGAGGCAAGGAGTGAAGGATGATGTCTATTTCCAGCTCTCTATCAAAGTTAACATTCAACTTTAGCAGGTGATCAACATATCTCTGCATCTTTTGCAGATGAGCGGTAAGGGACTCCCCATCACCCATTCTGGTAGTGATCATCGAAGTGACGATCTCATAACTTTCTTACCTAGCACTCTGGTGGTACCGATCCAGCAGATCTTGATGCGTCTCATAGGGATACATGTCCTCATAGGACTTCTGGAGTTCTGCAGTCAAGGTCGCCAGCATGATGAAATGGACTTTTGTAGCATCACACTCATGGGCCTCAAAGGTCGCGATCTCTTTAGCAGAGGCAGTGTTGACGTTGATTTCCTTTAGCTTCTCATCGAGGACATACTCTTTGTCCTTGTAACGAGTGAGCATTCAGATGTTGCGGATCCAATCATTGAAATTGGACCCGTCAAAGAAAACCTCCCACACAAGTTCATGAGTGAGAACGAGTCGGAGGAATTTGAGCCGGAAGCATTGTTGTTGACGTTCGACATCTGAAAGGAGAAAGAACAAAGTTTGATTAGAAATGAATCCTCAATTAAACACCCAAATGAGAAATTAGGGCTAGGATCCAACAACATTATTTACAAATTTGAAGAGGGATGCTGTAATCTAACAAGTAAATAATTTAAAGGTAAGTGAATGACGATTCACTAACTCTCCACCATGAAAAACAAAAAAGAGATTAAGTTTTAAATGTATTGAAAACTCCTAGATCTTTTGAGATTCATTGAACTTTTCAATGGCATGTTTAAATCTCGATATGCCCCTCAAGTTTGTGACTTGGATACCGAGAATCACAAAGCGGGTGTGAATAACCATGCAAATGTACATGGTGCTCTCATTGTTACAGTCACCTATTCGATGTGCCGGTTAACCACACACGGTCCATCGAACTATGACAAACAATGAGTCACCCTTTGCCACCTTTGCTTAGAACCCAATTAGTGTGCCGGTTAACCACACACGCTCCACTAACGTCTTAGCAAGAGTACAAAGTGTAATTTCATGGAATTGCATCAATTCACTTTGCCTAAAGTAACTAAGATTGAGAATTTTGAAAAAAAAAAATATTTAGTTACTTTATTAATTCATTATACTTTTAATGAGGAAAGGGTTTCCCTATGCTACCCGTTCGGCTAACGACCCTCCACCAATCATGGAAGCGGTGGGTGAGAGTGGACACCCATTACACGACCATTTTATTGGCCATAACCTTATACCCTCTTGTAGATCGGCTTCGTGAATTAGGCCTACTAACGGTATGACTAGAATTTAAGTCATATATATATATATATATATATATATATATATATATATATATATATATATATATATATATATATATATATATATATATAATACTGTTGTAAAAATCCCGACTAGGTCCCGACTAGGTCTCATTTAAGATATATATATATATATATATATATATATATATATATATATATATATATATATATAATACTGTTGTAAAAATCCCGACTAGTTCCCGATTAATCTCCGATTAATCCCTAGGCGCTACTCGACCAATTAGAGGGCGCATAGCAATTAATCCCTGCATACATAATGAGTGAAAAAATATAAAACGATGAAAATTTAACATTTTGAAGAAGTTTTATCTCAACAAAAACTATTTGAGGCACGATTAGTATTGTATTAATCTTATTAACTTGTTTTGTTATCATATTAGTGTCATTTACGATTTTTGATATGATATTAGTCATATTTAATTTTTTAAAATTCAACAAATTAGCAATTAATGGTACCCGATTAATCCCCCGATTAGTCTCCGCCTAGCCGATTAATCCCTTGACCCCAGTCCACCGACTAGCTAACGTCGAGCATTTTTTGCAACATTTATATATATATATATATATATATATATATATATATATATATATATATATATATATATATATATATATATATATATATATATATACACTTTAGTTGAGAAATAGCAATGTACTTTCCTAATCTTAAAATAATAAATAAATAAATAAATAAATTTATGTACCTCGTGGATTCGGTCCAAGGCTCAGATATTGTCTAGAGTATCCAATGATGGTGAAAGCCCGCCATGTAAGCACAAGATCTATAAAAGATGTATGACGTGGATAATAAAAAAGTTAAAAAGAAAGAAGTATGACGTGGATAAAAATACAAACATTCTAAACCTGGCTTTCAATGAGTGTTGTAAGAGATAAGTAATCGAAAAGGTCTGTGAAATGCTTCCAAACATTTTCATTTCCGTATTTCCTCAAACATTCATCATAGAAACCGTATCTATTTTTTTTTAAAAGAACAAAATCAGTATTATAAAAGTTGTTCAAATCAGACACTTTTTAGGTAAACACATTAAATGCCTAAAAGGGTTTAAGGTGTTACACTTGAGTAATTTGGCGACTTTCATGATTTCCTCTAAGAATTGTAAGCATGTCTCTATAACGAACGTTTAGAGCCACCAACAGTGTGACAGTTTCCACTGAATAATACCCGCGATCTGCATCAACAATTTTATTAAAATGATCACAAAATAAACAATTTGTTTCCTAAACAATCAATTTTTTCGTTACTTTTTCTCTATTTAAGCAGCCTAATCTTCACTTTTTTCCATAAATAAGCTGCCTTTTCTTCACTTCTTATCCAAATAAGCAACCTTTTCTTATCTTGTTTCCTAAATAAGCACAACACTTTCTTCACATTTTCTCCAAACAAGACGCTTTTTTTAAACAAATGTCTTCTCTTCACTTTCTCCATTAATAAGCAGTCTATCAAGGACATAACGCTAAAAATGCATAACAACCGCATGTCAAATTCACTATAGATAGTATAAACTACATCTTTTCCTATTATATTGGTGTAGGCTCCCCATATTCAAGGATGAGGAGGAATTTCAGTCAATCATAAACTTCCATCAATGGACAAAGAACTTCAATATCTAGAATTCTGCATGCAACTCGAAGTCCAATTGGAAGAAGGAAATTAGAGCCATTGAAAAAATCTCATCAAACCCTAAAATCCTAATAATACTTCATTAAGGACATATACAAAAGTAAAAACAAAAGATAAACTCACCAACATAATCACCCATGAAGAGATAATTCATATCATGGGGATTTCCACCAATCCGAAACAGCTCAACCAGATCGTAAAATTGACCATGAATATCACCGCACACCGTCACCGGACACTCCACTAACTGCACATTCCATTCCTCCACAAATATAGTCCTGGCCTACTCACAAAGCATTTTTACCTCCGATTCCGTTAATGGTTTGCACTCCATCAGCTGCTCTATCTTTCGATCTAGATCCGCGTGCGACGACATTTTCGCCCTCTCTATTTCCCTATCAAATATAGAAAATTTGATGACAAGGAGTAAATCAACACAATATTTCTAACTCCTATAAAATGTCACAATCTACCAAACCAAAGCCAATTAACATTGAACATAAAATCTAGGGTTTGAATTAAGTAAAAAATTAAATGGTTACAGATATTCCTCCTCGCTAAAAGTTAAACCATCAAAAATTCCTCCCAAAATTTGATGTTTTAACATATTGTTTCGGATCATTCTCTGATTTAAGGCTTGTGGGCTATAATTCGGGAATGAGAAGATTTTGAGGCTTTAAAGGAGAAAGGTTTAGGCCCTTTTGGATATAGATAATGTTGGTTGTGTGATTAAATAGTTCGGGTTGTGCTTTAGAGCCCAAGAATATCGGTTAAGGCATTCGCTCGGTATTTGAAGGATTTTGGGTTTTGTTTGGGAAGTTTTAGAGCTTAGGTGTGTTGTTAGAAGTGCAGGGCTTCTCGCTACTTTTTCGTGGATATAAGGTTCGTCGAAAACGGATCTAAAATGAGAAAGTTATGACAAATTGAAATATTTGGCAGTTTTGGCCCTTAATGTAATAAAGGTTGCAAGTGGAGTCCCGTGAGTGGATTGGAGAAGAGCACGTGCCTGGGGTGAGTACGCCTAATGTAACGATCAGAATGTCAAACCCTAATTCTTAGGGTTTGGGCACTATTTAAACAACCTTATGAGCTCTAGGCTCTTTCATTATCTGCCTCCAACCTCTGCCAAACCCTAATCTCGTTTCTCTAGCTTGTGTGAGTGTTTGTGGCTCATTTTAATGTTCTTATGAAGCTCTTGGTGAAGAAGGAGTCTTGAAGGAGGATAGCTGTGCTTCTAGCTTTTGGATATAAGTTCGACTCTTGTTGGTGCATCTTCTAGATGTATCAAATACGAAACTTGCTCATTGGTATCATAGTTTTGGTTTTGGGTCCATGTTTAGGGTTTTATGTCCTAATATTGGAGCTTTGTGACTTTGGTGAACTCCATAGTAAATCTCCTGTGCTTTTAAGTGTATTGGGTTGTCCTGATTCATAAAAATGAGGACTCGGTCGTTTAGACCTCTCCATGCATGTGTTAAGGTGATTAAGGAGAGTCTTCATGGTTATTTTTAGATGTTGGGTCCCATTAAGTCATGCAAATTGTTAAAGTCGCCAAATTCATCAGTTATGGGCTTGTAATGAAGCTTCACTGAGGTTTGGATGCTTTGGGCTGAACTGGTTAAGTCGAAAATGGAGTTTTTGGGCCAGAGCAGTACGCCCCGCGTAAATATCAGGGCGTATTGTTCTAGTTCCCTAATCAGGAGTGCATGTACGCTGAGCGTACCACAGAGGTACGCCCCGTGTAATCTCGGTATGGATTTTAGGCAAGATCTCGTCTTGGGCCTTAAATGTTGGAGTCTTGGTTTTGGGCTTACTATATTGGGACTTTTGGTCAGAGGAATATAAAGTCTCGGAACTTGTGTTGGGATTGCCTTTTTGGTCTTAAGTTTAGGGTTGGGCCTTGGTGGGCCCAATAGGCTTGGGCTATTCAATGGCCGGAATTGTGGGCCATATTTAGACTTAATGTGTTGGGGTTGGTCTTAGATCCTAATTTAGTTGTGGGTTTGGCTCAGTGTTAGGGGTCGGTGTGCAGTAACAACACTTGAAGGATATGTTCATCATCCGAGGTGAGTCTTCTCACTATACTTACATGTGTGGTAATGCATGTGTGATCAGAGGGTCTTATTTGTATTATTGACCGGAGGGTCTTATTTATGTTATTGATCAGAGGGTCTTGTTTATGTTGTTGACCGATGGGTCTTATTTATGTTACTGACCAGAGGGTCTTATCTGCTTTATGTGTTATTATGCATTCTTTCTTTATAACTTATGTGTTATATTATTCTGTATATATATGTTGGAGCTATGAGTGGAGGGTCCATACCGAGACGTGGGACTAGAGGGTCTTCACCGAGACACATGACCGGAGGGTCCTTATCGAGACTTAGCCATGAGAGGCTTATTATTTGTGTATGTGGTATTTGCGGAACTCACTAAGCTTCATGCTTACCGTGTCGATTTAAATGTGTTTAAGATACTTCTGTAGATCCCGGGAAGGCAGAGGCATGATTGTAGACACCCGTCGACTTATGAAGTTCGAGGATTTTGGGATACTATGATATTGCTTTGATAATAACTTACAACTTATTTGATGACTTGAATTTATGAGTAATATTTTGAGAATTGAAAATGAAAAATTTGTCTTGAAAATTGAGGTCTTACAGATGTTGAATAATCTGTTTGTAGATTGTAGAATGTGTGTATTGAGCGCGGTATTCAAAGCAAGAGTGAAATGAAACTCAAATGAAATGCAGATTTTAGGCGCGTCAATTTTGACCGGATCAGGTGACACCCTCAAGTCAAAGTCATTTCGGAGATGGTTTCCACGTGGCATTCAAATGCTCACATTCACCGATTCAAGATTCAAGTAACGCACACATGATACTCTGATATTGTTTTGATAATAACTTACAATTTATGTGATGACTTGAATTTATGAATAATATTTTGAGAATTGAAAATGAAAATTTTGTCTTGAAATTTGAGGTCTTACAGATGTTGAATAATCTGTTTGTAGATCATAGAATGTGTGTATTGAGTGCGGTGTTCAAAGCAAGAGTGAAATGAAACTCAAATGAAATGCAGATTTTAGGCACTTCAATTTTGACCGGCTCAGGTGACGCCCTCAAGTCAAAGTCATTTCGGAGATGGTTTCCACGTGGCATTCAAATGCTAACATGCACCGATTCAAGATTCAAGTAACGTGCACACGATACAATTAGTTTAGTGAGATTAGGGTTTTAATAATAAGTATTAATTTATTAGTTTACTAGTTGTGAGACCTATATATTATATGGGTTAGTTCAAAAACAAATTATTAAATATAAATATCAAAATATTTGAGAACTTTGAATTATAAGAAAATAAGAAAGATATTGAATTATTATAATAGAAATGTTTTTTATCTTTTAAATTTAAACAAATACTAATTTAAATAAATAAAAGAAATATTTGAGAATTTTGAAATTAAAAGGTAAGTTTATTAATGAAATTGATATCCATTTATTACTACATTTATTGCAAGTATTATATTAAACTATTATATAAAATTTAATAAAACAGAAAAACTCATAAAATGACACGTGGAAAAAAAATTAATTTATGATAAAGATGATGTCACAAATGACAATTGACAAATTGAATGAGAGTGTGACAAATGGCAAAAAAAACATTCATTTATTATATATGATTAGTTTATGATAAAGATGATGTTAAAATGAAGTTTTCTAAAATGTGTTTAGAGGTTTTTGGTAAGTTATGAGGAAAGTAATTTATCAAAAATAATTTTTTTAGGGATTATGCCCGTAATAGCCATATTTTGGGCATGGTTTCAAAATATAGACATAAAAAAACATGTTTATACAAATAGACACTCATTCCATGGAGGTGACCTCCGTTTGTAACAATTGTTTTATTTATGTGAATATTATTTTTTAATTTTAATTAAAAAAAATTGTGTGGTCCAAATTTGTTTTCAAATGTTCTCGCAATGAGAAATGTTCTCGATTGAACGCTCGCAAAGAGCGTAGGCTGGTATGAGTAAGTGGCAGGCATGCGGGCGGGATACAGACCAAAGGTATTCGATTGTGGAGGGCCTGGGATCAGGTCGGGATTGAGTATGTAGGATGGAGATAGAGTTCGGAACCCCTGGAGGGCTAGAACAATATGCATGGAAGAGCTTCCCGGAGAGATAACTCGGGAGGATGAATGCTAGTTGAGCGGTCCGGGTAGACTGAAGGCCGGTAGGCATACCAGTCAGGCCGAAGGCTCGGAGAACGGTCCAGCTAGGCTGAAGGCCCTGGAGGGCAGTCCAGATCGGCTGAAGGTTCTGAGAGTGGTCCAGATTGGCTGAAGGCCTGGTAAGGCGGTCCAGTCATGCTGAAGACTCTGCAGGTATTGTTAGTTCGGTTCGAGGAAATGGGCTGAGTATGTCGCGATGTGTTAGCATTAGAAGGTCTGGCCCCGGGTATTGATCTTGATTAGCGGAGATAGTGCATGGACTCAAGGGTCCTTGCGAGAAGATTCAGAGCATGTATGTTGCGTGGATAGCGGTTATGCTATAGGGGAGTGGTGTAACGTTGGGCGAGCATCGTGGCACTTGTCGTAGTGACAAGGCGGCCAAGTGGATTTCCTTGGTAAGGAAAGAGAGAGAGGAATGTAGCTCCGAGAGGGAGTGTAAATTCACGGAAGTGAAAGCAGCAGTGCAGAGTTATGATTGGAGTGATCCAATTATGGTCATTGAGCAGCGTGATTGCGGCAGTTGTATGGAATCACATCCAGATGGGATGTCTGCTGAGGTTGCAGAAGGAGTTCCGTGGATGTAGAGCCAAGAGGCTCGGAAGGGATGCAGGGATGGAGTCTTGGATTTCCAGTTTGATTCCGATCAAGGAATTGTGTAGGTAGTGGTGATTCATCCTGGGGGATGTTTGGAGGTGTCGTCAGTGTGACGGGTTTTCCCAACCCGAGGGTGCTAGTGCTAGTTCAGCATGTGCATGCGATTGCAAGAGGAGAACTCATGGGAGTTGCTCTGAGGCTGAAGATTGTGTCATTCTGTCAGCATGGAGTGGATAGAGTTGGACTCAGATCGGGAACCCGGTGGTGCAGGTTTATATCTAGCTCGTAAGAGTCAAGTGATTGTTGTGATCAGGATCGAGAAAAGTGCCATGGAGTGGTACTCGGTTGATAAGTGTAGAATCTGATAGGTGTGGTTATCAGAGGGTGAAGCTGGTGGTCGGCTTGAGGCGGTGGTCAGGACAACGCAATAGAGGAGAAAGTGAGTTTCGGGTTTCGATGGTTGTGTCTTGAGGAACCTGGTCTGGTTAATGCCAGGTGGTGCGTTGCGGGAGAAGTTCTGGAGACGAGTTGTCGCAGGCTTCAAGGGCGAAGCCTAATTTAAGTGGGGGAGAATTGTAACGCCCCGTTCTTAAATGTACTTATTTCTGAGTCCCCGGGATTTAAGAGGAAGAGTATTTTGGTCCTTTTATGGGAAAAGTGGAAAGAAGGCCAAATATGGAAAAAAAATGGGACACGCTGAGTACGCCCAGCGTAGGCTGGGTTACGCCCAGCGTAAGTGAGTACATGGACGCGGGTGCAAGGTCGAGTACGCCCAGTGTACTAGAGGTACGCCCAACGTACTCTCAAAGTCCTAAAACCCTAAAATCAGGGTCAGCCACTATATAAGGAACATGTTGGTTCTTACCCTAGCCTCCATAAGCTCTCTCTTAACCTCAGAAACCCTAGATAGCCGTTCCACCTCCATTTTTGGGTGTGTTTGGCCTTGGAAAGCTTGTTTTGGCAAAAGGGAGGCTAGAAGAAGAAAGAGGAAGTTGTTAAAGAAGGAGTTGAGTGGCTGGAGCTTACAAATCTGGAAAAGATATCATCCTTTGGAGCCTATCTGAGGTATAAAGCTTCTTGCTTGACATTTATATTGCATAGATCTAAGTGTTGTGAAGTTTTGGCATCGTTCTTGTCCCAAAAGTCCTCATTTTGATGCATGTTTTGAGTTGGTCGAGATTATCTGTCCTTTCAGACCTTTGGAGAGGTCTTGAGTGAGAAAAATGAGGTCCCAAGGGTTGTGGTTGTCCCATGTGTGAGATAAGTAGGTCTTAATGGATTAAGACCTTGGATTAAGAGCTTTATGGAAGTCCCAAGTGATAAAGTTTGAGACTTTATGAATCTTAGGCATATTTGGCCTAAGGATCTGAAGTTTTGGCTTAAGAGCTTAAGCCATTAAGAAGTTATGTGGACTTGATGAGCAGTGAAGTTACGCCCCGCGTAACAAAGGAGTACGCCACGTGTAGCGGGTCAGTGCCCCGATCCCCAATTGCGAATCAGTGTGTACGCCCAGCATACCAAGCAGGGTACGCCCAGCATACTCCCTCTGTTGGGTTTTTCATTTTGGGCCTTAGGGATTGGGCTGTTATTGGGCTGCTGGATTTTGGGTTGTGACTGGACATTATGGATGGAGTATTGTGGACCATTAGTTGTTATGGACCATGGGTCTAGGCCCATTTGGTGAGGTGGGCCCAATTTACTAAATTGGGCCAATATTGGGAATTGCTTTGGACTTTTGGTCTTTGGGCCATTAAGGGGCTTGAGAGCTTATTTAGTGTTGGGCCTTTCATAATTTGATTGTGGGCCTTAGTCATGGGCCGGATTGAGTTAAGGGGTAAATTGGTCAATTTACCCTTGGAAGGATATTGTGCTTGGTCTAATGTTTGTTTTGCTGCTTCAGATAGTTCGGGATTTTCGGTGAGGCGGTGATTCGGGAATCTGCTTCTTCAGTTCAGAGTTTCGGCAGTTGTGAGGTGAGTTACCCTCACTATATCAACAAGGTCTAAGGCACCAAGGCCGGCCCTTTATCAGATAGAGATCCGAGTATTTGTTGTTATGTTATTGCTTTGATATGTTTGCATCCTGGTAGCTAGGATGGTATATGTTAGAGACCTGGTTAAGGTCGATATCCTGGTATGTAGGATGATGCTATGCTAGTGACCGGTTAGGTCGGTATCCTGGTTAGGATGATGATATGTTATGTGATCTGCTAGATCGGCTTGTTGACTGTGATTTGTTATATGATTGTATGTTTATGTGCACATGGTTGTTTGGACTGGAGTTGGGTTGAGGCGGGTCCTGCTTTGTGCTGTAGGCCAAGATACCCAAGGCGGACCGGTTGTCCCGAAGGCCCAGCGAGCGGTCCGGATAGGCTGTAGGCCCCAAGAGGGCGGACCAGACGTGCCGAGGCTCGGAGAGTGGACCAGGCCGACTGAAGGCCCGGTGCGGGCGGACCAGTCATACTATAGACTTAGAGAGTGGACCAGGTGGATTGAAGGCCCGGTGCGGGCAGACCAATCACACTACAGACTCGATGTATATGGCTAGACTCGAAGGGTGGACCAGGTGGACTGTTGGCCGGTGTGGCGGACCAGTCACACAGTAGACCCGAAGTGCATGGCTGTTCTGTGTTCTGATATGATATGGCATGTTATGCGAGTATGGTATATGTGGTTGGTATTTTGGGGGTATCTCACTAAGCTTTCGGACTTACAGTTGTGGTTTAATGTTTTTCAGGTTCTTCAGGAGACCGTGGCAAGGCAAAGGCGTGATCGTACCGCTCCTCATGATTATGTTTTATGATGTGATTCTAGGAAGACTCTGATAATAATTGTATTGAAAACCTTTTTGTAACAACATTAAGAAAATGGGTTGTTTTTGAAAAGTTAAAATTGGTTGAAATTTTATGGTCGTTACACTTACTTATAGTAAACAATGCAAGTTTAAATCGACATAAACTCATTTGATTTCAATTAAATCCTCGTAAATCCTCTATTTGTTAATACTTAATGTGAGTTATTATAACCATGCTATGAACTAGTTGGCCTGAAACGAAGTTCTTCAGGCGTCGGAAATGTTATGACATTTGTCACCCCAGACCTGCCGGTCTAGCTGTTGCATGCAGCTAAGGTGTGGGTTTGTCAGACCCAATATAGATCTATACACAACGATCACTCTCTCCCTACAAGAGATTCTGGTTACAATACATGACTTAAGTGTAATACTTGAAAAGTAATATGAAGCGAATGTCTCACGAAATCATTAACGAATTTACGTGTGGTATAATGAAAACCATTTTGTATAAGTGTAACCATTGGAAATGAGTTTGTTATGTAGATGAATCATAAACTATACCTATTATAGTTTATCAAAACAGTAGTAGTGGTAGTGTACATAAACTATACTTGTCATAGTTTACCAAATGTTTGTATGAAATGGACGTAAACATTGTTTATAACAATTTATTATTTACCATACTTAATATAGTAAAATCCATTTGTTTTTTGATGTACGTCTAAATACCAAGACAAAATGACATATAATATAATTACGTATAATCACAAAATGATACACACCTTGCACAACAAGTTACAAGGTGTAAACGAAATTAATAGCATTTTTCTAGTGTTAAACATTTCTATTACTGTTATTAGAAAATTTATAGAAAACTCATCAAAGGTCCAAATCAGAATCTGTAAATTTTGAGAGTTTGGAAAATGATTCTAGTCTGTTCATAAATTTTATTATGATTTTTAGTGACCTCCAACTTGTGTGAAAAAGTCCATAATCACAGACTGGTCCGGATTTGTTCTTGGGATGATAGGCATTTTTGTAAAAATCACCATAAATTGTAGAAAAATCGTATAGAGTTGTGCAAGTATCCATTTAAAAGGTATGGATCTCAACTATTTGCACATCGTATAGTTTTGAAAACTAAAATGTTTAAGTTATCCAAAAGAGTCTGTGAATGGAGTTTAACTTTCCTGATGAAAGCTGTTAGAAAAGTTTAGTTGTGTTCTTGGTATATTAACTTGTATTCCCCCCCCCCCTTAAAACTTAAGAAAACATGAAAATATAGGGGTATGAACTCACCTTGTGTGTTCTTAGTGGATGGATGATGTATAAAAGAAGTGTTCAACTAAAGAACACATAGAAGATGCCTTGAAGTTTAGAAGATCTAACACAAATGTGATGGAATTTGTGTAAGTAATCTATGATTTGGGTAGAAGGAAGTGAAATAATCATAAGGAGGATAATATCACTTACCAAAAGTGGAAGAAAACTTGATGATCAGCCCTTGAATCTCGAACTTAAGAGAGAGAGAGAGAAGTGAGAGAGAAAGGTGTTTGTTCTTTGGTGGAAAATAAGAGAAATGAGAGAGGAGAGATAATGATTCTACCTTTTGTTCAAGTGTATGGCTAGAAGAAAATGATGGAAAATGATGGAAGTGACTAGGTACGGTTGGTCATGGAGTGGGCATGGGGTGGTTGCTTGTGTCATACACTAAAGCAAAGTCAACACTCCACCAATAACATCCTACCCACTCTTCTTGGATAAAGATTATACCCCAAAAACATGATTAATTATGAAATAAGGGGTTCTATATGTTAAAATATGATTTTGTAACACCGTGAAAATTATAGCCAATTTAAACTTTTCAAAAACAACCCATGCTCATTAAGTTATTACAAAAAGGTTTTCAGTTCATTTATTATCAGAGTATCCCAGAAACATCAACATAAAACAGAGGAGCGGTACGATCATGCCTTCGCCTTACCACGATCTCCTGAAGTACCTGAAACAATACACTGAAACTGTAAGCCCGATAGCTTAGTGAGTTACCCCCAAAATACCAACCACAATACCATACACAAATCTTATCATATCGTAAACAGAACAACCATGCATATCGAGTCTACAGTGTGAGTGGTCCGCCTGCACTAGGCCTTCAGTCCACCCGGTCCAATCTCTTATCGAGTCTACAATATGATTGGTCCGCCTGCACCGGGCCTTCAGGCCACCTGGTCCACTCTCTGAGTCTACAGTATGACTGGTCCGCCCGCATCATGCTTTCCGTCTGTCTGGTCCACTCTCCGAGCCTCGACACGTCTGGTCCGCCCTCTGGGGGCCTTTAGCCTTTCCGGACTGCTCGCCGGGCCTTCAGTCTAACCGGTCCGCCCTGGGTATGTTGGACTACAACACAAAGCAGGAACCGCCTCAAACCAACCCCAGTCCAACAATCGTGTGCACATAAACATATAATCATATAGCAATTCACAACTAATCAACCGATCTAGCAGATCACATAACATAGCAACATCCTAACCAGGATACCGACCTAACCGGTCACTAACATAGCATCATCCTATATACCCGGATACCGACCTTAATCAGGTCTCTAACGTATACCATCCTAACTACCAGGATGCAGACATAGCAAGGCAATAACATAACAAACAACTACCCGTATTCCCATCCGATAAAGGGCCGACCTTGGTGCCTTAGACCCTGTCGATATAGTGATAATAACTCACTTCGCAAAGCCGATCTGCAGAAATAAGATCACGCTGCTCCAACCACCGACACGAACTCCACCGCTGATCAAAACCAAGAGACTGAACTCAATAAATATCAACAATTACTAGAATACCCCTGGGGGTCAACTGGTCAACTCTTGGTCAAAGTCAAGGTCCTCAATCAAAGTCAAACTCTCTGACTGACTCTACTCGCCGAGTCACCCTGCTGACTCGTCGAGTCCCTATGCTCTTAAAACTCCCATATCGCGACTCAACTCATCGAGTCACCCAAAGACTCGTCGAGTCCAAGAATCTTTGAGTCCCATCTTGCTCAACTCACCAAGTCGTCCCTCGACTCGTCGATTCTCGACTCAACCAAAAACGGTGAGGGTTCCATTACCAAACTCGTCGAGTCCAAGAATCGACTCACCGAGTTGTTCTTCCAACTGGTCGAGTTCCTGCCTATCTTCATGCAACTCGTCGAGTACACACATGTGACTCTCCGAGTTACTTTGGGACTCATGCCTAATCTGTAGTCCGACTCTCCGAGTCATCTCCCAGACTAGTCGAGTTCAACGTGAAGTTCCATAATCTTGAGTCACAGAGCCACTCCCTTACTCCAAACACTAGATCAGGGTCCCTATGGTTCACTAGCAACATAAAGTTGCTACCTTTACGTGCTTCCATGACCCATTCAATAAAAACCAAGTTAAAATGGAACTTAACTCATTAGGGTTGGCTTTTGCATGGCTAATCAAAGGACTTTCTTCACATAGAATCCATATGGAACTCAGATCTGGAGTTTCAACTCCAGATCTAACTCATGCATCAAGATCTCAACATAAATTCTTCCAAACAAACCCTAAAGCTCCAAAAGGGTGGATCTAGAAGGAATAAGGCCAAGATGACGAATCCTTACCTCAAAACAACCTCCAACTGAAGAGTAAACCAAATCTCCTCAAGCCTCCTTGATGCAAGCTCCTTAGTCTCCAAGATTTCCTTCTTAAATCACTTATCCAAGCTCCAAAATTCTCCCAACGCTCTTTTCTTATGATTTTAGGGCTTCTGGTCCTCAGCGGGGTAATAAGGGGCCGAAATGGGGGCTTAAGGCTCCTTAAATAGGGTGCAAACCCTAGAAATTATGGTTTCTCACTCCAGCACGGACTCGTCGAGTCCGGTCACTTAACATGTGCCCAGTACACGCTTCGGCTCGATGAGTTGAAGCTCCTACTCGCCGAGTCCTTCTTTTCCATACGTACACTTTACCCCCTAAAATCTTGATTTTGACTCGGGATGTTACAATTCTCCCCCGCTTAAATTAGGCTTCGTCCTCGAAGCATGCAACAACACATTTCCCGATAATACTCTTACAATGCCCCTCCTGGTGTTAATCGACCCAGGTTCCTCCGAACACTACCATCAACCTCTATAAAGTCGAACTCTTTCCTTCCAAAGGTACGACAACTGATTCAAGCTGGCCACCGACTTCTTTCTCTAATAATGACCTTTATTAATCAATGATCACCCGATGATACTTCATCACTCCAAAACACACAATCACTTGACTCTTACTAAGCTAGACACCACCCTGAATCACCGAGTCCTGACCCGGCACCAAGCTGCTACCCCTTTCCTTGACTGGCATATCCTTTATCGAATTCACTTTTGGGACTTATCCCGCTTTCCTTTCTGAATCCAACTCGTTTCTTTCCGAGCTGACAGGATGGCACATCCTTCGGCTCCTGAGCAACTCCCATGAGCTCTCCCCTGTAATCACATACGCATGTTGAACCTGCTCTAACATCCTTGGGCAGGAAAACCTGTCACCCTGACGATACCTCCAGACATCCCCAGGATGAATTACCAGCCCACACTCTTGGCTGACTGAAAAACTGCTAGATCCTAAACAGCTTATCAAACTCTAACGCTTATCGAGCCTCCTGAGAATTTTCCAATTCTCCCCCACTTAGAGCACTGACTTCCAACAACCAGTGACCGAACCGACATCATTTAAACAACCCTACTTAACATTTCCCCCCTATGCAAGAACTGATTCCCTCTAAAATGAGCAACCTCCACAAAATCACTCCTTTGGCATCGTACATGTTGAACTCTAAGGGAGTTCGACTCTCCGCTGAACACTTCTCAAATCGCAATTGCTATATCCGGCAACAAGACCATACAACCAAATTCTGACAATCAATCCCTTGGATGCTAACCATTTACAACACCTGACTACTATCACTTCAACCAACCCATGAAACATGTAGAATGACGAATAAAATACAACACCACAGAATAACAAGATAACCAGACAACAACGAAACGAATACATACCCGCAACCGCAACCGGCTCTGCCTGACCTCCTCTGCTGTGAGCTGAAAAGCGCGCACCTGATCCCTCAAAGGCTCCGCTCCACCCAGGCCCTCGCCAGTAGTCCTCAAAGTGGCCTGTGCTAGAACCTGTACTGGCCTGGAAACAAGCTGTAGACAGTTGGCCCTCATGTGACCAACCTGATGGCACTGAAAACAAATCCTCATATCCTGAACCGAGGCTGACTGACGGCAATCCCTCGCATAATTCCCCCCTCTCCCGCACTTGCGGCACGCACCACCGGATCTACAAACTTCGGTATTACCCTTCCCGCACTTCTCACAAGTGCGTCCGCTCTGACTGCCCAACCTGGAATCAACGGTCTTGGACCATTTCGGCGCCAACTGCGACTGTACCGGGGCCTGCCTCTGCTCTCTCAACTGTAACTCAATCTCCAACTCACGCCGCCGAGCGGCCTCTTGGAACTCTAGCAAGGTCTCGCACCTCTACGTAGACACGAACTACCTAATATCCCTCTTGAGCATACTCAGATATCGGGACATCTGAGCCTGCTCTGAAGCAAACGCAGGGCAAAACATCGCCCTCTCCGTGAACATCCTGGTGATCTCCGTCACCAACTCTGAATCCTGCTTCAGCTCCAGGAACTCCTGAGCCAACCTCTCTCTCTCAACCTGCGGAAGATAACGAGTACTAAACATATCTCGAAACTGATCCCATGAAACCGCAGCCCGCTACGCATCCGAATAAGATCTTGTGGTCAACCTCCACCAATCCTTCGCCCCGAGCCTCAAATGGTTCAGAGCACACCTCACCCTCTGATCCGCAGGGCATGAACACGTGAAGAAACAACCCTCCACGTCCGACAACCACCTCATAGCAATGATCGGATCCTGAACTCCATCAAAAGTAGGGGGTTTCGTATTATCGAGGTCCCGATACTGAAAACCCCAAACGGCTCCTCCACCTGTCGTTGCTACAGCCGCGACAACCGTCTCTACAAGATCCGCATAGCGCTCATCAAAATACTCAACCATGGCGGTCTTGATCGACCCAAACATCTCCTGGATCTCCGCCCTGAACATAGCAGCAATCTCATCATGCAGGATCTCACGAATCCTGGAATCCAACTCATCCGTACTCCTCTGACCGATGATCTCGGGTGGCACTGATCCAGCCCGACCGCCCTCTCCTGATCCTGATCCTGACCCGAATCCACCCCCGGTATGCCTCGTAACCACCATACTGGAAATACATCTTTAGAAAATCAAATGCTTCCCCAATAACCCGGGAACCAACTTCCAACACGACCCTAAGGGTTGTGACTTCCTTGATACGCGTATGGGTCCTGTGATTTCAGTAGTATGGGCCCATACTACCTTCCACACCTACCCATATTTATATCAAGTATAACCACAAAGCCCTAGCAATAAACATATACATGGAAACACTCAATCCTCACCACTAGAGGAACTGCTAACTACCCCACATAACAGGGAACCCTAGGCTAGCAGGCATCATATAATCAGGAAATTCTACCATGCAATTCCTAAAGATCCATAGCCTAGTACTAGCATGCTATTCTAACATATCACATAATCAAATAACTTTTATGGTACTTTGGGGTCTACTTACTGGCTCTGGCTGATCGTACCTCCGCATCCTCCTCTACTTATTTTTGAAAACCATTACAATTTCACTTTGAAAACTCTCCTTGATTTGAGACTAGATTCACACGAATGTTCCTCCAATTCACTCAAACCAAGGCTCTAATACCAACTTGTAACACCGTGAAAATTTACAGCCAATTTAAACTTTTCAAAAACAACCCATGTTCATTAAGTTATTACAAAAAGGTTTTCAGCCATGCATATCGAGTCTACAGTGTGAGTGGTCCGCCTGCACCAGGCCTTCAGTCCACCCGGTCCACTCTCTCTTCGAGTCTACAGTATGACTGGTCCGCCTGCACCGGGCCTTCAGGCCACCTGGCCCACTCTCTGAGTTTACAGTATAACTGGTCCGCCCGCACCGGGCCTTCAGTCTGTCTGGTCCACTCTCCGAGCCTCGGCACGTCTGGTCCGCCCTCTTGGGGCCTTTAGCCTATTTGGACTGCTCGTCGGACGTTCAGTCTAACCGGTCAACCATGGGTATGTTGGCCTACAGCACAAAGCAGGACCCGCCTCAACCCAATCCCAGTCCAACAACCATGTGCACATAAACATATAATCATATAGCAATTCACAACTAATCAACCGATCTAGCAGATCACATAACATAGCAACATCCTAACCAGGATACCGACCTAACTGGTCACTAACATAGCATCATCCTATATACCAGGATACCGACCTTAACCAGGTCTCTAACATATACCATCCTAACTACCAGGATGTAGACATAACAAGGCAATAACATAACAAACAACTACCCGGATTCCCATCCGACAAAGGGCCGACATTGGTGCCTTAGACCATGTCGATATAGTGATAATAACTTACCTCGCAAAGCCAATCTGTAGAAATAAGATCATGCTGCTCCAACCTCTGACATGAACTCCACCACTGATCAAAACCAAGAGACTGAACTCAATAAATATCAACAATTACCAGAATACCCCTAGGGCTCAATTGGTTAACTTTTGGTCACAGTCAAGGTCCTCAATCAAAGTCAAACTCTCTGACTGACTCTACTGGACGAGTCACCCTGCTGACTCATCGAGTCCTTATGCTTTGAAAACTGCCATATCGCGACTCAACTCGCCGAGTCACCCAAGGACTCGTCGAGTCCAAGAATCTTTGAGTCCCATCATGCTCAACTCACCGAGTCGTCCCTCGATTTGTAGATTCACGACTCAACCAGAAACGATGAGGGTTCCATTACTAGACTCGCCGAGTCCAAGAACAGACTTGTCGAGTCCAAGGCAATCTTCAACAGACTCGCCGAGTTGTTCTTCCAACTCGTCGAGTTCCTGCCTATCTTCATGCAACTCGTCGAGTACACCCATGTGACTCGCCGAGTTACTTCGGGACTCATGCCTAATCTCTATTCCAACTCACCGAGTCATCTCCCAGACTCATCGAGTCCAACATGAAGTTCCATAATCTCGAGTCAGAGAGCCACTCCTTTACTCCAAACACTAGATCAGGGTCCCTATGTTTCACTAGCAACATAAAGTTCCTACTTTTACTTGCTTCCATGACCAATTCATCTATAACCAAGTTAAAATGGAACTTAACTCATTAGGGAGGGCTTTTGCATGGCTAATTAAAGGGCTTTCTTCACATAGAATCCATATGGAACTCAAATCTGGAGTTTCAACTCCAGATCTAACTCATGCATCAAGATCTCAACATAAATTCTTCCAAACTAACCCTAAAGCTCCAAAAAGGTGGATCTAGAAGGAATAAGGCCAAGATGACGAATCCTTACCTCAAAACAACCTCCAACTGAAGAGTAAACCAAATCCCCTCAAGCCTCCTTGATCCAAGCTCCTTAGTCTCCAAGATTTCCTTCTTAAATCACTTATACAAGCTCCAAAATGCTCCCAAGGCTCTTCTCTTATGATTTTAGGGCTTCTGGTCTTCAGAGGGGTAATAAGGAGCCGAAATGGGGGCTTAAGGCTCCGTAAATAGGATGCAAACCCTAGAAATTAGGGTAGAAGGAAGTTAAATAATCGTATGGAGGATAATATCACTTACCAAAAGTGGAAGAAAACTTGATGATCAGCCCTTGAATCTCGAATTTGAGAGAGAGAGAGAGAGAGAGAGAGAGAGAGAGAGAAAGAGAGAAGTGAGAGAGAAATGTGTTTGTTCTTTGGTGGAAAATAAGAGAAATGAGAAAGGAGAGATAATGATTCTACCTTTTGTTCAAGTGTATGGCTGGAAGAAAATGATGGGAAGTGACTAGGTATGGTTGAAGGACAAGGGTTGGTCATGGAGTGGGCATGGGGTGGTTGCTTATGTCATATGCTAAAGATAAGTCAACACTCCACCAATAATATCCCACCCACTCTTCTTGGATAAAGATTATACCACAAAAACATGATTAATTATGAAATAAGGGGTTCTATATGTTAAAATATGATTTTGTAACACCGTGAAAATTTACAGCGAATTTAATCTTTTCAAAAACAACCCATGTTCATTAAGTTAATACAAAAAGGTTTTCAGTTCATTTATTATCAGAGTATCCCAGAAACATCAACATAAAACTGAGGAGTGGTACGATCATGCCTTCGCCTTGCCACGATCTCCTGAAGTACCTGAAAAAATACACTGAAACTGTAAGCCCGAAAGCTTAGTGAGTTACTCCTAAAATATCAACCACAATACCATACACATGTCATATCATATCATAAATAGAAAAACCATGCATATCGAGTCTATAGTGTGAGTGGTCCGCCAGCACCAGGCCTTCAGTCCACCCGGTCCACTCTCTCTTCGAGTCTACAGTATGACTGGTCCGCATGCACCGGTCCTTCAGGCCACCTGGTCCACTCTCTGAGTCTACAGTATGACTGGTCCGCCCGCATCAGGCCTTCAGTCTGTCTGGTCCACTCTCCGAGCCTCGGCAGGTCTGGTCCGCGCTTTGGGGGCCTTCAGCCTATCCGCACCGCTCGTCGGGCCTTCAGTCTAACTGGTCCGCCTTGGGTATGATGGCCTACCGCACAAAGCAGGACCCGCCTCAACCCAACCCCAGTCCAACAACCATGTGCACATAAACAAATAATCATATAGCAATTCACAACTAATTAACCGATATAGCAGATCACATAACATAGCAACATCCTAACCAGGATATCGACCTAACCGGTCACTAACATGGCATCATCCTATATACCAGGATACCGACCTTAACCAGGTCTCTAACATATACCATCCTAACTACCAGGATGCAGACATAGCAAGGCAATAACATAACAAACAACTACCCGTATTCCCATCCGATAAAGGGTCGGCCTTGGTGCCTTAGACCCTGTCGATATAGTGATAATAACTCACCTCGCAAAGCGGATCTGCAGAAATAAGATCACGCTGCTCCAACCACCGACACGAACTCCACCGCTGATCAAAACCAAGAGACTGAACTCAATAAATATCAACAATTACCAGAATAACCCTGGGGGTCAACTGATCAACTCTTGTTCAAAGTCAAGGTCCTCAATCATAGTCAAACTCTTTGACTGACTCTACTAGCCGAGTCACCCTACTGACTCGTCGAGTCCCTATGATCTGAAAACTCCCATATGGCGACTCAACTTGCCGAGTCACCCAAAGACTCGTCGATTCCAAGAATCTTTGAGTCCCATCCTGCTCAACTCACCGAGTCGTCCCTCGACTCCTCGATTCACGACTCAACCAGAAACGGTGAGGGTTCCATTACTAGACTCGCCGAGTCCAAGAACAGACTTGTTGAGTCCAAGGAAATCTTCAACAGACTTGCTGAGTAGTTCTTCCAACTCGTCGAGTTCCTGCCTATCTTCATGCAACTCGTCGAGTACACCCATGTGACTCGCCGAGTTACTTCGGGACTCATGCCTAATCTCTATTCCAACTCGCCAAGTTATCTCCCAGACTCGTCTAGTCCAACATGAAGTTCCATAATCTCGAGTCACAGAGCCACTCCTTTACTCCAAACACTAGATCAGGGTCCCTATGGTTCACTAGCAACATAAAGTTGCTACTTTTACGTGCTTCCATGACTCATTTATCAAAAACCAAGTTAAAATGGAACTTAACTCATTAGGGCTGGCTTTTGCATGGCTAATCAAAGGGCTTTCTTCACATAGAATCAATATGGAACTCAGATCTGGAGTTTTAACTCCAGATCTAACTCATGCATCAAGATCTCAACATAAATTCTTCCAAACAAACCCTAAAGCTCCAAAAAGGTGGATCTAGATGGAATAAGGCCAAGATGACGAATCCTTACCTCAAAACAACTTCCAACTGAAGAGTAAACCAAATCTCCTCAAGCCTCCTTGATCCAAGCTCCTCAGTCTCCAAGATTTCCTTCTTAAATCACTTATACAAGCTCCAAAATGCTCCCAAGAAAACTTGACGATCAGCCCTTGAATCTCAAATTTGAGAGAGAGAGAGAGAGAGAGAAGTGAGAGAGAAAGGTGTTTGTTCTTTGGTGGAAAATAAGAGAAATGAGAGAGGAGAGATAATGATTCTACCTTTTGTTCAAGTGTATGGCTGGAAGAAAATGATGGGAAGTGACTAGGTATGGTTGAAGGACAAGGGTTGGTCATGGAGTAGGCATGGGGTGGTTGCTTATGTCATACACTAAAGCAAAGTCAACACTCCACCAATAATATCCCACCCACTCTTCTTGGATAAAGATTATACCCCAAAAACATGATTAATTATGAAATAAGGGGTTCTATATGTTAAAATATGATTTTGTAACACTATGAAAATTATAGCCAATTTAAACTTTTCAAAAACAACCCATGCTCATTAAGTTATTACAAAAAGGTTTTCAGTTCATTTATTATCAGAGTATCCCAGAAACATCAACATAAAACAGAGGAGCGGTACGATCATGCCTTCGCCTTGCCACGATCTCCTGAAGTACCTGAAACAATACACTGAAACTGTAAGCCCGATAGCTTAGTGAGTTACCCCCAAAATACCAACCACAATACCATACACAAATCTTATCATATCGTAAACAGAACAACCATGCATATCGAGTCTACAGTGTGAGTGGTCCGCCTGCACTAGGCCTTCAGTCCACCCGGTCCAATCTCTTATCGAGTCTACAATATGATTGGTCCGCCTGCACCGGGCCTTCAGGCCACCTGGTCCATTCTCTGAGTCTACAGTATGACTGGTCCGCCCGCATAAGGCTTTCCGTCTGTCTGGTCCACTCTCCGAGCCTCGACACGTCTGGTCCGCCCTCTGGGGGCCTTTAGCCTTTCCGGACTGCTCGCCGGGCCTTCAGTCTAACCGGTCCGCCCTGGGTATGTTGGACTACAACACAAAGCAGGAACCGCCTCAACCCAACACCAGTCCAACAACCATGTGCACATAAACATATAATCATATAGCAATTCACAACTAATCAACCGATCTAGCAGATCACATAACAAAGCAACATCCTAACCAGGATACCGACCTAACCGGTCACTAACATAGCATCATCCTATATACCAGGATACCAACCTTAACCAGGTCTCTAACATATACCATCCTAACTACCACGATGCAGACATAGCAATGCAATAACATAACAAACAACTACCCGTATTCCCATCCGATAAAGGGCCGGCATTGGTGCCTTAGACCCTGTCGATATAGTGATAATAACTCACCTCGCAAAGCCGATCTGCAGAAATAAGATCACGCTGCTCCAACCACCGACACGAACTCCACCGCGGATCAAAACCAAGAGAATGAACTCAATAAATATAAAAAATTACTAGAATACCCCTGGGGGTCAACTGGTCAACTCTTGGTCAAAGTCAAGGTCCCCAATCAAAGTCAAACTCTCTGACCGACTCTAGTCGCCGAATCACCCAGCTGACTCGTCGAGTCCCTATGCTCTTAAAACTCCCATATCGCGACTCAACTCGCCGAGTCATCCAAAGACTTGTCGAGTCCAAGAATCTTTGAGTCCCATCCTGCTCAACTCACCGAGTCGTCCCTCGACTCGTCAATTCACGACTTAACTAGAAACGGTGAGGGTTCCATTACTAGACTCGCCGAGTCCAAGAACAGACTTGTCGAGTCCAAGGCAATCTTCAACAGACTCGCCGAGTTGTTCTTCCAACTCGTCGAGTTCCTGCCTATCTTCATGCAACTCGTCGAGTACACCCATGTGACACGCCGAGTTACTTTGGGACTCATGCCTAATCTATAGTCCAACGCCCCGAGTCATCTCCCAGACTTGTCGAGTCCAACATGATGTTCCATAATCTCGAGTCATAGAGCCACTCCTGTACTCCAAACACTAGATCAGGATCCCTATGGTTAACTAGCAACATAAAGTTGCTACTTTTACGTGCTTCCATGACTCATTCATCAAAAACCAAGTTAAAATGGAACTTAACTCGTTAGGGCTGGCTTTTGCATGGCTAATCAAAGGGCTTTCTTCACATAGAATCCATATGGAACTCAGATCTGGAGTTTCAACTCCAGATCTAACTCATGCATCAAGATCTCAACATAAATTCTTCCAAACAAACCCTAAAGCTCCAAAAAGGTGGATCTAGAAGGAATAAGGCCAAGATGACGAATCCTTACCTCAAAACAACCTCCAACTGAAGAGTAAACGAAATCTCCTCAAGCCTCCTTGATATAAGCTCCTTAGTCTCCAAGATTTCCTTCTTAAATCACTTATACAAGCTCCAAAATGCTCCCAAGAAAACTTGACGATCAACCCTTGAATCTCGAATTTGAGAGAGAGAGAGATAAAGAGAAGTGAGAGAGATAGGTGTTTGTTCTTTGGTGGAAAATAAGAGAAATGAGAGAGGAGAGATAATGATTCTACCTTTTGTTCCAGTGTATGGCTGGAAGAAAATGATGGGAAGTGACTAGGTATGGTTGAAGGACAAGGGTTGGTCATGGAGTGGGCATGGGGTGGTTGCTTGTGTCATACACTAAAGCAAAGTCAACACTCCACCAATAATATCCCACCCACTCTTCTTGGATAAAGATTATACCCCAAAAACATGATTAATTATGAAATAAGAGGTTCTATATGTTAAAATATGATTTTGTAACACCGTGAAAATTTACAGCGAATTTAAACTTTTCAAAAACAACCCATGTTCATTAAGTTATTACAAAAAAGTTTTTAGTTCATTTATTATCAAAGTATCCTAGAAACATCAACATAAAACTGAGGAGCGGTACGATCATGCCTTCGCCTTGCCACGATCTACTGAAGTACATGAAACAATACACTGAAACAATAAGCCCGAAAGCTTAGTGAGTTACCCCCAAAATACCAACCACAATACCATACACATATCATATCATATTGTAAACAGAACAACGATGCATATCGAGTCTACAGTGTGAGTGGTCCGCCTGCACTAGGCCTTCAGTCCACCCGGTCCACTCTCTCATCGAGTCTACAGTATGATTGGTCCGCCTGCACCAGGCCTTCAGGCCACCTGGTCCACTCTCTGAGTCTACAGTATGAATGGTCCGCCCGCATCAGGCCTTCAGTATGTCTGGTCCACTCTCAGAGCCTCGGCAGGTCTGGTCCGCCCTCTGGGGGCCTTCAGCCTTTCCGGACCGCTCGTCGGGCCTTCAGTCTAACCGGTCCGCCCTGGGTATGTTGGCCTACATCACAAAGCAGGACCCGCCTCAAACCAACCCCAGTCCAACAACCATGTGCACATAAACATATAATCATGTAGCAATTCACAACTAATCAACCGATCTAACAGATCACATAAGATAGCAACATCCTAACCAGGATACCCAGCTAACCGGTCACTAACATAGTAACATCCTATATACCCGGATACCGACCTTAATCAGGTCTCTAACATATACCATCCTAATACCAGGATGCACACATGGCAAGGCAATAACATAACAAACAACTACCTGTATTCCCATCCGATAAAGGGCCGACCTTGGTGCCTTAGACCCTGTCGATATAGTGATAATAACTCACTTCGCAAAGCCGATCTGCAGAAATAAGATCACGCTGCTCCGACCACCGACACGAACTCCACCGCTGATCAAAACCAAGAGACTGAACTCAATAAATATCAACAATTACTAGAATACCCCTGGGGGTCAACTGGTCAACTCTTGGTCAAAGTCAAGGTCCTCAATCAAAGTCAAACTCTCTGACTGACTCTACTCGCCGAGTCACCCTGCTGACTCGTCGAGTCCGTATGCTCTGAAAACTCCCATATCGCGACTCAACTCGCCGAGTCATCCAAAGACTCGTCGATTCTAAGAATCTTTGAGTCCCATCCTGCTCAACTCACCGAGTCGTCCCTCGACTCGTCGATTCACGACTCAACCAGAAACGTTGAGGGTTCCATTACTAGACTCGCCGAGTCCAAGAACAGACTTGTCGAGTCCAAGGCAATCTTCAACAGACTCGCCGAGTTGTTCTTCCAACTCGTCGAGTTCCTGCCTATCTTCATGCAACTTGTCGGGTACACCCATGTGACTCGCCGAGTTACTTCGGGACTCAAGCCTAATCTCTAGTCCAACTCGCCGAGTCATCTCCCAGACTTGTTGAGTTCAACATGAAGTTCCATAATCTCGAGTCAGAGAGCCACTCCTTTACTCCAAACACTAGATCAGGGTCCCTATGGTTCACTAGCAACATAAAGTTGCTACTTTTACGTGCTTCCATGACTCATTCATCAAAAACCAAGTTAAAATGGAACTTAACTCATTAGGGTTGGCTTTTGCATGGCTAATCAAAGGGCTTTCTTCACATAGAATCCATATGGAACTCAGATCTGGAGTTTCAACTCCAGATCTAACTCATGCATCAAGATCTCAACATAAATTCTTCTAAACAAACCTTAAAGCTCCAAAAAGTTGGATCTAGAAGGAGTAAGGCCAAGATGACGAATCCTTACCTCAAAACAACCTCCAACTGAAGAGTAAACCAAATCTCCTCAAGCCTCCTTGATCCAAGCTCCTTAGTCTCCAAGATTTCCTTCTTAAATCACTTATACAAGCTCCAAAATGCTCCCAAGAAAACTTGACGATCAGCCCTTGAATCTCGAATTTGAGAGAGAGAGACAGAAAGAAGTGAGAGAGAAAGGTGTTTGTTCTTTGGTGGAAAATAAGAGAAATGAGAGAGGAGAGATAATGATTCCACGTTTTGTTCAAGTGTATGGCTGGAAGAAAATGATGGGAAGTGACTAGGTATGGTTGAAGGACAAGGGTTGGTCATGGAGTGGGCATGGGGTGGTTGCTTGTGTCATACACTAAAGCAAATTCAACACTCCACCAATAATATCCCGCCCACTCTTCTTGGATAAAGATTATACCCCAAAAACATGATTAATTTTGAAATAAGGGGTTCTATATGTCAAAATACGATTTTGTAACACCGTGAAAATTTACAGCCAATTTAAACTTTTCAAAAACAACCCATGTTCATTAAGTTATTACAAAAAGGTTTTCAATTCATTTATTATTAGAGTATCCTAGAAACATCAACATAAAACTGAGGAGCGGTACGATCATGCCTTCGCCTTGCCACGATCTCCTGAAGTACCTGAAACAACACACTGAAACTGTAAACTCGAAAGCTTAGTGAGTTACCCCCAAAATACCAACCACCATACCATACACATATCTTATCATATCATAAAAAAAACAACCATGCATATCGAGTCTACAGTGTGACTGGTCCACCTGCACCAGGCCTTCAGTCCACCCGGTCCACTCTCTCTTCGAGTCTACAGTATGACTGGTCCGCTTGCACCGGGCCTTCAGGCCACCTAGTCCACTCTCTGAGTCTACAGTATGACTGGTCCGCCCGAATCAGACCTTCAGTCTATTTTGTCCACTCTCCGAGCCTCGGCAGGTCTGGTCCGCCCTCTTGGGGCCTTCAGCCTATTCGGACCGCTCGCTGGGCCTTCAGTCTAACCGGTCCGCCCTAGGTATGTTGGCCTACAGCACAAAGCAGGACCCGCCTCAACCCAACCCCAGTCCAACAACCATGTGCACATAAACATATAATCATATAGCAATTTGCAACTAATTAACCGATATAGCAGATCACATAACATAGCAACATCCTAACCAGGATACCGACCTAACCGGTCACTAACTTAACTGTTGGATTAATGTCTAAGTCCATAACTATAATTGGTAAGACTTGACTCGACCCGGCATGGTCCATTTGGGTTGCATACCATCATGCACTTGGATGAGAGAAATAAGACACTTATGGTTATTAATATATTATAAGTTCTAGTATATTAATAATAAGAATGATAAGATTATTTAATTAGTATTGATCAAGAATTAATCTAGGATTAATTAAGTGATCAAAAGAAGACTAATTAAATATATGGGTTGATTGTGTAAATCATCCATACTTGTATAGTGGGCTAATGCTCCATGGATAATCAAGTTGGGCTAAAACCCATAGGATGGTCCATGGATGCTCCATGGTGTATTTGAACCCATGGATCCAAGGAAATGGAAAGTCATGACAATTAGGTTTTGCCCTAATTGTATAACTATATAAGCATCTTATTATTGAGAAAAAATCGGCCACTAGAGACACTAGTATTATTCTAGAGAGGGCTAGCCGATTTCATGAGTTGTAAGAATTCTCTCAAGCTATTCTAAGTGTTTTGATGATTGTGATTCCATTTGAGGTGTCACACTTGGGGCACTAGGCACTCAAGCTTCATGAAGACTTTCTACATCAAAGAGGTATGTATTCTATCTTGCTATAGTTATTGTTTTGTATGCTAGATTAGGATAATACCTTGGAAGTTCTTATTTGCATGTATAATAGAGAAAACATAGATCCAAGGTATTTAGGGTTGCATGTACACTTAGGAGTGTTAGAATGCTCAATACCCAACAGTGGTATCAGAGCCAGGTTTGCTTTCTCTTATACTTGTAATTAAAAGTTGAAAAAAGTCGAAAACTTGCTGTCTGACGAATGGACTCGGCGAGTCCATGGGGGGGACTCGGCGAGTTCATGTGTATCTTCAACCTACTCGGCGAGTAGGTTCATGCAAGTCGGCGAGTAGGGTCGACAGAGTGCAGATTTTCGACTTTAGTTGCTGGAAATGGATTGGAAACATTACCCTAAACTGTTTTGGTACTTGAAAACTTGTTTTAGCCGGTGTAATGTTTTTGCTAATTCATTTACAACAACTAGTTATCAAAATTACAAAGTTTAATGTGATTTTGATTCTTGAAAGTGTTCATATTCATGTTCTTGTTCTTATGAAGTTTAGATGATCATAGGAATTATTTGTAACCTATATGGTAGTTTAATTCTTGATCATAATGTGTTTTAATGGAGTCCATAACTTGTCCTCAAGTTATGGAAAACCAAAAGTCTCTTGGATTAAAAAAAAACATTAAAAGAACACAAGAGTTAGAAAAATGAAAAGTCCTCATTTTATTACTCTATTAAACTCATAAGTTACAAGAAATGAAAAGTTTTGAATAGTTTCAAAACTTGCCCTCAAGTTTTGGAATTTGTAAAGTTTTCACTTATGAATACTTTAATTCCAAGTTAGCCCTTAGAATTTTAAAAGTTAAAATTCAACCCTTATACTTTATAATATTATAAGTTAATAATATATATATGTATAAGAGTAAAGTCAGTCTTACCGCTAGTACGCCTCATTCACGAAGCCGGTCTATAAGGTGGGTATAAGGTTGTTGCCTATAAAATGGCAACTTAATGGGTGTCCACTCTCACCCACCGCTTGCTTGACTGGTGGAGGGTCGTTAGCCGAACGGGTTTGACAGGACTAGAATTCTCCCTTCATTAAAAGTATTAATGATAAATACTAAGTAACTAAACTCTTAATAATACCCAATCTTAGTTACTTAGGAAAATGTGAATAAGGTGCTAATCCATGAAATTACACTTTACACTTTGTCTAAGTCGTTAGTGGAGCGTGTGTGGTTAACCGGCACACTAACTTGGACTTAACAAGGTAGGTAAAGGGTGACTTAATATTTATCATAGTATCGATGGAGCGTGTGTGGTTAACCGGCACATCGATTGAGGGGTAATTTATTACTGGTACCAAGTGGTTTGCATGGTTACTTCACACCTTGTTTTGTGATCCTCGGCATCCCAGTCACAAAACCTGAAGGGCACACTCGAGATTGAAACATGCCTTTGAAAAGTTCAATGAATCTCAAAGATCTAGGAGTTTCAAAACCAATTAAAACCTAATAATACATTTCGTTTATCTTGGTGGAAATTGGTGAATCGTCATTCACCTACCTTCAAATATTTTATAGCTTGGATTACGGCATACCTCTTCTAAGTTATAAAATAGTTTGTTGGGTCCTAGCCTTAATATTTCATATTGGGTGTCATAATAAGGACTTAAGATCAACTATCTTGAATATCTCCCAAAAGATGTCTGGTTTAGACATTTATGATCTTCCCAAATCTCTTGAAACAAGGTTTCCTAATGAAGATGATGTCCCATGGATATCATACTTCTTTCTCCTCCTCCAATCATTCTCCCTAACCCACAAGTTCTTGAAAAGTTTAAGGTCACTCAAAGCCCTATTGGCAAGGCAAGGTCTAGGTGTGATCACATCTTGGAGATATAGTCACATATTGACAAGCCGGGAGAGTTGGGTGTCAAAGTCTTGAGAAAGTTGGTGGTTCAATCACTTTCTAAGTCACATAGTGAGTTCCTTTGGGACACCTATGAAATAGACTATGACAAGACCCTTAATGATCTTATCTAAGATCAACTTTCTTAAAACTTGATGGACATTGACAATAGTGACACAGGAAATCTCGGAAAGCATTCTCTTCCCAATGGAAAGGGATCGGCCATAGTCAACTCGGTTGACCAAATGGTAAAGAGAAAAGCTAAGTCTGTGATAGTCCCGTGTACCATTATCAAAGGGTCCATATGTTTATATTGCCAAAGGAAGGGGCATTGGTTGCGAAGATGCCAAATTTACCTAAGGATGTTAAAGTCAATAAGTTTGACTATACTTCAGGTAAATTCCACTATCTAACTCTGTTAAGTTTCTATTCTGAGATTCTTGATACATGATGTGACTGGGTCACATGGTGATGTTTTAAGAATCAAAGAAAGGTAAAGGAACTTAAAGGAAGAATATGCTGAATCTGATCGCGTAGATGGATTTCTATCGCATAGTTTGAAGATCGGATTCTTGAGCTACTTCTTAGGAGTTATGAGATATTGCTTAGGAATAGATAACAACAAATTTTCATATGGATTGTAAGGATAAGTTTTTCCGCAAAGTTTTAAAATAAAAAAGAAAATTTTTGATTTTATTTATTTTAAAATATCCTTACAATGGCATTTGAGGAAAAATTGTTGCTTATATGATTCCATTAAGAGCAAGAGTGGAAAAATGAAATTGATTCTTTCATTTGTGGTAATGTCTATATTTACCAAATAAGGAAAGATTCTCATCACCCAAGTCTCAATTGGACCGGAACTTGGAATCATGCAAATTGTATAGCATGATGAATGAGAACTTTCAAGTTTTGGAAAATTAAGACTAATTACTCGGCCACATGGATGTGTGAGTCAAGTAAAGGACTAAGGGATCGAGTACACATTCTTGTGCACTGATCAAGTGCACCACAAAAGATTGATAAGACTATTCGTCATAGTTTACTAAAGCTCAGTAAATATGATTATACTTACAAGCTTAAGTGTAACTCTGAGACATTGGAAAAGGTTCCAATGTATGGCAGGGCGAATAAGAAGAATCAATTTAGGCAGAAGGATAAAAGTTTCTCTAATCTGAAGAGATGGGAGAGTACTTTAGTATCAGTTTTGTGATCATCTTAATGATTAAGAAACCATAGCACAATTAGTTCTCTAAGAAAATCTTAGTGCATTCTTATGACTAAGAAGAGGAACTTGAATTGTTGAAGTGGTTAAATCAAGAAGATGAGTCATACTTCGTTCCAATACAAGTCTTAGAGTCATACTCCAAGATTGTAACTTGAGTGACATGTCTCAAAAGAAGGTTAAAACACTTGTCAAATGTAAGAGTAAAAGTTTTCTACTCTTGTACATTTGAAATTGGTAAGTTGTGATGTTTTGGATAAAACAAAGACCAACTTAGGCCAATTGTGTGAAGTGTTTGTCTTGATTAGAATCCTCACTATCTCTTGGATATTTGACAAGGGAGTCTTATATGTCAAGAGGATAGTGGGAGTCTTAAAGGTCTTGAAAGTCTCAAGAACTAATCAAGAGTAAAACCTGAAGTGCTTCACTAGCACACGACTTGAGGTTTATAACCTATCGTGTTGACATATTCTGTGCCCATTCCAGTTAAAGTTGGCTTTGCATATGAGTTCTTAGAGTTCTCAATTTGTTGCACAACAACTTGGAAGCAATGGCAGGCCCTTGAGCTGCTAGGTGGCAAGAGATTAGATTGAGTTCAATCCATATGGTTTTGGATTTGTCATTATCTTTGTCTTGTGATTATGGTTTTGACAAATTCACATGGATAAGAACACATACACCATATAAATCTAAGTGTCATAAGGTTTCTCTCCGATTCATGAAAATGATGGTGAGGAAACGCTTTCACTAAGTAGATTTTATCTAGATAGCAATTGTGATATTTGCATTCTCAAAGTCGTTAGTGGAGCGTGTGTGGTTTACCGGCACACTAACCTGGACTTGTGAGAAATGGAAAAAAGGTCTAACCATTATGATTACGTCATACCTCTTCATAATTGTTTAGACACACAAGTATGCTATCTAAGGGAAGGTGTATGATTTTGATAAAGTTTTATCAAAACAATCTAGTATCAGAAATCTGAACTTTGGTAAGAAAGTCAATGGTGTATTGATTTCTAGAAGTCCAGGTGATTTTTGAGAACATGTCAAAGCTAGTGGGAGCATAAGTGTTATGCTAATAATCATCATGTTAGTGGGAGCATGATAATTATGATAAGTATTGCAAGTTAGCAATGTTAATTATAGAAAACAAAAGTTTCAATTGGGAAAAGTTGTTTTGCTATAATTAAGGGAGAGGAAATTATACTTCATCTCAAATCTATAAGCTTAGATCGTGAGGTTTTAATCATTTAGTCAAGGATATATATATGAATTTCATGTTGGAATGGCTCAACATAAGGAAATTCTGTATATGGGTCCATTATTTGCGTTCTAAAATTCGATTATGATTACGGCATCCCTTTTCATAATCTGAATTATGGGAACTTGGCAAATTGAAATGGAAATATTATAGCAAAAGACTGGTTTAGTCTTTATGTAAGACATCATGAATCGTGTCCCATATGCTTCAGATATAGGATCGATTACATGTGCTATATTCATCCGTTCTAAAATTTTCCAAATGCCTGGGGCATTAAGAAGGGAAAAGGTTTAGAACTGGATATGACTAAAAGGATTAAACAATTGTCGAGGACAATCTAAGGTTTACCAAATATTGGTTACTCAAGGACAATTGGAAGTATAGTGATAATTTTGGAAGGACCATGTTGACATAATCTGTAAGGAGGCAACTCTTGTTCAGTAGTGATAGTCAAAATGGAATCTGGAGATGTTTCAAAGTTAGAATTTTTCAATCTGTGTAAGATTAAGGAAACTTAATGCAAGAAGGATATTTCCAAGGAACTGATCTCCTTTGGAATGCTCTGTAATGTTTGTTGTCAAGTCTTTTTGACTTTGTGCATAATCATTACAAGAGGATCAATGCATATAAGTTTAGAATCTAACAGATTCCAGTAAATGGCATGAATTTGGAATTCTTGCATTTGCAGTAAGGATTTGGGAGTGTGAAAAGAGAATCATTGAAGTTATGTTCAATGGATCTAGTTCACAAAGTAAAGATCATAGACAAACATAGTATGCATACTTGGTGTGTGGCATGACTAGTGTTTAGAAAACATAGTGTACATGCTTGGAGCATGGGACAACTATTGTTTTAAATTCAAGAATAAAGTTGATAGCTGAAACAGTATACAATGAATAATGAGTAATCATATGGTGATAAATAAAAGGTGTTTTATTTATATTCATAAGTTCTGAGACCATATTGGATTCAACTATTATTGTGTTTCACTTTGCATGTTTTGACTTCCCGAATAAACTGGGTTATTCTTTCGGAATGACTAAGTTATTCAAACCATCCACAGTCGGTCATATGTTGGAAGTAGATATGAATTAAGACTGTCATGATGGGTTGTATAGGTCTAAGGTGTTGGACAAGGCTACAACAATCATGAGTGCTCATAAGTTCTGAGTATTGGATTCAACCCGTGCTCATTGGAATCACTTCATGGATTTTGTCACGAGTGATCATGAGACGATAATATCTTATATTCTTCAAACCTAGAGATATGAGTTGTTACTATGAGTTGATAGTACATTGATTGCACGAAACCGCATTTGGTAACTCGGTGCTATAAAACGTGCTTTTGTGTATGATTCAACAAGTAGTAGAGCAAGCCATATGAGTCGAAGTTTATCCGTTCCTTTTACCTTCGGGATAAAAGCGATATCTGTGGGCCCCTCGATGATTTGATGATGACAAATGGAAGTGCTCGGCCGGGCCAGGACTGATTTGATTTGTTCAATTAGTCAGTCGTCATAAATCGGAAATCGGGAAACAACAAATGGACAGAGAGAATGATTATAATCCATGTCTCAGTCCATATGATATCTAGAATGGAGGAATATATGATCCCTTATCTAATGGACAAGTCACTGACAAAGGTCAGAGTTCCACAGAAGCTTTTGAGAGCTACGATTGCCAGTTGGTTCCTGAAGTCATACGCAATAATAGTTTTAGACTTATCCAAGTGAGAGACTGTTGGATTAATGTCTAAGTCCATAACTATAATTGGTAAGACTTGACCCGACCCGGCATGGTCCATTTGGGTTGCATACCATCATGCACTTGGATGAGAGAAATAAGACACTTATGGTTATTAATATATTATAAGTTCTAGTATATATTAATAATAAGAATGATAAGATTATTTAATTAGTATTGATCAAGAATTAATCTAGGATTAATTAAGTGATCAAAAGAAGACTAATTAAATATATGGGTTGATTGTGTAAATCATCCATACTTGTATAGTGGGCTAATGCTCCATGGATAATCAAGTTGGGCTAAAACCCATAGGATGGTCCATGGATGCTCCATGGTGTATTTGAACCCATGGATCCAAGGAAATGGAAAGTCATGACAATTAGGTTTTGCCCTAATTGTATAACTATATAAGCATCTTATTATTGAGAAAAAATCGGCCACTAGAGACACTAGTATTATTCTAGAGAGGGCTAGCCGATTTCATGAGTTGTAAGAATTCTCTCAAGCTATTCTAAGTGTTTTGATGATTGTGATTCCATTTGAGGTGTCACACTTGGGGCACTAGGCACTCAAGCTTCATGAAGACTTTCTACATCAAAGAGGTATGTATTCTATCTTGCTATAGTTATTGTTTTGTATGCTAGATTAGGATAATACCTTGGAAGTTCTTATTTGCATGTATAATAGAGAAAACATAGATCCAAGGTATTTAGGGTTGCATGTACACTTAGGAGTGTTAGAATGCTCAATACCCAACAGTGGTATCAGAGCCAGGTTTGCTTTCTCTTATACTTGTAATTAAAAGTTGAAAAAAGTCGAAAACTTGCTGTCTGACGAATGGACTCGGCGAGTCCATGGGGGGGACTCGGCGAGTTCATGTGTATCTTCAACCTACTCGGCGAGTAGGTTCATGCAAGTCGGCGAGTAGGGTCGACAGAGTGCAGATTTTCGACTTTAGTTGCTGGAAATGGATTGGAAACATTACCCTAAACTGTTTTGGTACTTGAAAACTTGTTTTAGCTGGTGTAATGTTTTTGCTAATTCATTTACAACAACTAGTTATCAAAATTACAAAGTTTAATGTGATTTTGATTCTTGAAAGTGTTCATATTCATGTTCTTGTTCTTATGAAGTTTAGATGATCATAGGAATTATTTGTAACCAATAAACATATACATGCCAACACTCAATCCTCACCTCTAGAGGAATTGCTAACTACCCCACATAACAGGGAACCCTAGGCTAGCATGCATCATATAATCAGGCAATTCTACCATGAAATTCCTAAAGATCCCTAGCCTAGTACTAGCATGCTATTCTAACATATCACATAATCAAATAACTTTTATGGTATTTTGGGGTCTACTTACTGGCTCTGGCTGATCGTACCTCCGCATCCTCCTCTACTTATTTTTGAAAACCATTTCAATTTCACTTTGAAAACTCTCCTTGATTTGAGACTGGATTCACACGAATGTTCCTCCAATTCATTCAAACCAAGGCTCTTATACCAACTTGTAACACCGTGAAAATTTACAGCCAATTTAAACTTTTCCAAAACAACCCATGTTCATTAAGTTATTACAAAAAGGTTTTCAGTTCATTTATTATCAGAGTATCCCAAATACATCAACATAAAACTGAGGAGCGGTACGATCATGCCTTCGCCTTGCCACGATCTCCTGAAGTACCTGAAACAATACACTAAAACTGTAAGACCGAAAGCTTAGTGAGTTACCCCCAAAAATACCAACCACAATACCATACACATATCATATCATATCATAAATAGAACAGCCATGCATATCGAGTCTACAGTGTGACTGGTCCTCCTGCACTAGGCCTTCAGTCCACGCGGTCCACTCTCTCTCTGAGTCTACAGTATGACTGGTCCGCTCGCACCCGGCCTTCCGTCCACCTGGTCCACTCTCTGAGTCTACAGTATGACTGGTCTACCCGCACCGGGCCTTCAGTGTGTTTGGTCCACCCTCCGAGCCTCGGCACGTCTGGTCCGCCCTCTTGGGGCCTTTAGCCTATCTGGACCGCTCGGCGGGCCTTCAGTCTAAACGGTCCGCCCTGGGTATGTTGGCCTACAGCACAAAGCAGGACCCGCCTCAACCCAACCCCAGTCCAACAACCATGTACACATAAACAGACAATCATATAGCAATTCACAACTAATCAACCGATCTAGCAGATCACATAACATAGCAACATCCTAACCAGGATACCGACCTAACCGCACACTAACATAGCATCATCCTATATACCAGGATACCGAGCTTAACCAGGTCTTTAACATATACCATCCTAACTACCAGGATGCAGACATAGCAAGGCAATAACATAACAAACAACTACTCGGATTCCCATCCGACAAAGGGTCGGCCTTGGTGCCTTAGACCGTGTCGATATAGTGATAATAACTCACCTCGTAAAGCCAATCTGCAGAAATAAGATCACGCTGCTCCAACCTCCGACACGAACTCCACTGCTGATAAAAACCAAGAGACTGAACTCAATAAATATCAACAATTACCAGAATACCCCTGGGGGTCAACTGGTCAACTCTTGGTCAAAGTCAAGGTCCTCAATCAATGTCAAACTCTCTGACTGACTCTACTCGCCGAGTCACCCTGCAGACTCGTCGATTCCCTATGCTCTGAAAACTCCCATATCGCGACTCAACTCGTCGAGTCACCCAAAGACTCGTCGAGTCCAAGAATCTTTGAGTCCCATCCTGCTCAACTCACTGAGTCGTCCCTCGACCCGTCGATTCACGACTCAACCAGAAACGGTGCGGGTTCAATTACTAGACTCGTCGAGTCCAAGAACAGACTTTTCGAGTCCAAGGCAATCTTCAACAGACTCGTCGAGTTGTTCTTCCAACTCGTCGAGTTCCTGCCTATCTTCATGCAACTCGTCGAGTACACCCATGTGACTCGCCGAGTTACTTCGGGACTCATGCCTAATCTCTAGTCCAACTCGCCGACTCATCTCCTAGACTCGTCGAGTCCAACATGAAGTTCCATAATCTCGAGTCACAGAGCCACTCCCTTACTCCAAACACTAGATCAGGGTCCCTATGGTTCACGAGCACTATAAACTTGCTACATTTATGTGCTTCCATGACCCATTCATCAAAAACCAAGTTAAAATGGAAATTAACTCATTAGGGCTGGCTTTTGCATGGCTAATCAAAGGGCTTTCTTAACATAGAATCCATATGGAACTCAGACCTGGAGTTTCAACTCCAGATCTAACTCATGCATCAAAATCTCAACATAAATTCTTCCAAACAAACCCTAAAGCTTCAAAAAGGTGGATCTAGAAGGAATAAGGCCAAGATGACGAATCCTTACCCCAAAACAACCTCCAACAGAAGAGTAAGCCAAATCTCCTCAACCCTCCTTGATCCAAGCTCCTTAGTCTCCAAGATTTCCTTCTTAAATCACTTATACAAGCTCCAAAATGCTCCCAAGGCTCTTCTTTTATGATTTTAGGGCTTCTGGTCCTCAGAGGGGTAATAAGGAGCCGAAATGGGGGCTTAAGGCTCCTTAAATAGGGTGCAAACCCTATAAATTAGGGTAGAAGGAAGTGAAATAATCATAAGGATGATAATATCACTTACCAAAAGTGGAAGAAAACTTGACGATCAACCCTTGAATCACGAATTTGAGAGAGAGAGAGAGAGAGAAGTGAGAGAGAAAGGTGTTTTTTCTTTGGTAGAAAATAAGAGAATTGAGAGAGGTGAGATAATGATTCTACCTTTTGTTCAAGTGTATGGCTGGAAGAAAATGATGGGAAGGACGATGGAAGTGACTAGGTATGGTTGAAGGACAAGGGTTGGTAATGGAGTGGGCATGGGGTGGTTGCTTGTGTCATACACTAAAGCAAAGTCAACACTCCACCAATAATATCCCACCCACTCTTCTTGGATAAAGATTATACCCCAAAAACATGATTAATTATAAAATAAGGGGTTCTGTATGTTAAAATATGATTTTGTAACACCGTGAAAGCTTACAGCCAATTTAAACTTTTCAAAAACAACCCATGTTCATTAAGTTATTACAAAAAGGTTTTCAGTTCATTTATTATCAGAGTATCCCAGAAACATCAACATAAAACTGAGGAGCGGTACGATCATGCCTTCGCCTTGCCACGATCTCCTGAAGTACCTGAAACAATACACTAAAACTGTAAGACCGAAAGCTTAGTGAGTTACCCCCAAAAATACCAACCACAATACCATACACATATCATATCATATAAAAAACAGAACAACCATGCATATCGATTCTACAGTGTGACTGGTCCGCATGCACCAGGCCTTCAGTCCACCCGGTGCACTCTCTCTTCAAGTCTACAGTATGACAGATCCGCCTGCACCGGGCCTTCAAGCCACCTGGTCCACTCTCTAAGTCTACAGTATGACTGGTCCGCCCGCATCAGGCCTTCAGTCTGTCTGGTCCACTCTCCGAGCCTCGGCAGGTCTGGTCCGCCCTCATGGGGCCTTCAGCGTATCCGGACTGCTCGTCGGGCCTTCAGTCTAACCAGTCCGCCCTGGGTATGTTGGCCTACAGCACAAAGCAGGACCTGCATCGACACAACCCCAGTCCAACAACCATGTGCACATAAACATATAATCATATAGCAATTCACAACTAATCAACCGATCTAACAGATCACATAACATAGCAACATCCTAACAAGGATACCGACCTAACCGGACACTAACATAGCATCATCCTATATACCAGGATACCGAGCTTAACCAGGTCTCTAACATATACCATCCTAACTACCAGGATGCATACATAGCAAGGCAATAACATAACAAACAACTACCTGTATTCCCATCCGATAAAGGGCCGGCCTTGGTGCCTTAGACCCTGTCGATATCGTGATAATAACTCACCTCGCAAAGCCGATCTGCAGAAATAAGATCACGCTACTCCAACCACCGACACGAACTCCACCACTGATCAAAACCAAGAAACTGAACTCAATAAATATCAACAATTACCAGAATACCCCTGGGGGTCAACTAGTCAACTCTTGGTCAAAGTCAAGGTCCTCAATCAAAGTCAAACTCTCTGACTGACTCTACTCGCCGAGTCACCCTGCAGATTCGTCGATTCCCTATGCTCTGAAAACTCCCATATCGCGACTCAACTCGTCGAGTCACCCAAAGACTCGTCGAGTCCAAGAATCTTTGAGTCCCATCCTGCTCAACTCACCGAGTCGTCCCTCGACCCGTCGATTCACGACTCAACCAGAAACGGTGCGGGTTCAATTACTAGACTCGTCGAGTCCAAGAACAGACTTTTCGAGTCCAAGGCAATCTTCAACAGACTCGTCGAGTTGTTCTTCCAACTCGTCGAGTTCCTGCCTATCTTCATGCAACTCGTTGAGTACACCCATGTGACTCGCCGAGTTACTTCGGGACTCATGCCTAATCTCTAGTCCAACTCGCCGACTCATCTCCTAGACTCGTCGAGTCCAACATGAAGTTCCATTATCTCGAGTCACAGAGCCACTCCCTTACTCCAAACACTAGATCAGGGTCCCTATGGTTCACGAGCACTATAAACTTGCTACATTTATGTGCTTCCATGACCCATTCATCAAAAACCAAGTTAAAATGGAAATTAACTCATTAGGGCTGGCTTTTGCATGGCTAATCAAAGGGCTTTCTTAACATAGAATCCATATGGAACTCAGACCTGGAGTTTCAACTCCAGATCTAACTCATGCATCAAAATCTCAACATAAATTCTTCCAAACAAACCCTAAAGCTTCAAAAAGGTGGATCTAGAAGGAATAAGGCCAAGATGACGAATCCTTACCCCAAAACAACCTCCAACAGAAGAGTAAACCAAATCTCCTCAACCCTCCTTGATCTAAGCTCCTTAGTCTCCAAGATTTCCTTCTTAAATCACTTATACAAGCTCCAAAATGCTCCCAAGGCTCTTCTTTTATGATTTTAGGGCTTCTGGTCCTCAGAGGGGTAATAAGGAGCCGAAATGGGGGCTTAAGGCTCCTTAAATAGGGTGCAAACCCTATAAATTAGGGTAGAAGGAAGTGAAATAATCATAAGGATGATAATATCACTTACCAAAAGTGGAAGAAAACTTGACGATCAACCCTTGAATCACGAATTTGAGAGAGAGAGAGAGAGAGAAGTGAGAGAGAAAGGTGTTTTTTCTTTGGTAGAAAATAAGAGAATTGAGAGAGGTGAGATAATGATTCTACCTTTTGTTCAAGTGTATGGCTGGAAGAAAATGATGGGAAGGACGATGGAAGTGACTAGGTATGGTTGAAGGACAAGGGTTGGTAATGGAGTGGGCATGGGGTGGTTGCTTGTGTCATACACTAAAGCAAAGTCAACACTCCACCAATAATATCCCACCCACTCTTCTTGGATAAAGATTATACCCCAAAAACATGATTAATTATAAAATAAGGGGTTCTGTATGTTAAAATATGATTTTGTAACACCGTGAAAGCTTACAGCCAATTTAAACTTTTCAAAAACAACCCATGTTCATTAAGTTATTACAAAAAGGTTTTCAGTTCATTTATTATCAGAGTATCCCAGAAACATCAACATAAAACTGAGGAGCGGTACGATCATGCCTTCGCCTTGCCACGATCTCCTGAAGTACCTGAAACAATACACTAAAACTGTAAGACCGAAAGCTTAGTGAGTTACCCCCAAAAATACCAACCACAATACCATACACATATCATATCATATAAAAAACAGAACAACCATGCATATCGATTCTACAGTGTGACTGGTCCGCATGCACCAGGCCTTCAGTCCACCCGGTGCACTCTCTCTTCAAGTCTACAGTATGACAGGTCCGCCTGCACCGGGCCTTCAAGCCACCTGGTCCACTCTCTAAGTCTACAGTATGACTGGTCCGCCCGCATCAGACCTTCAGTCTGTCTGGTCCACTCTCCGAGCCTCGGCAGGTCTGGTCCGCCCTCATGGGGCCTTCAGCCTATCCGGACTGCTCGTCGGGCCTTCAGTCTAACCAGTCCGCCCTGGGTATGTTGGCCTACAGCACAAAGCAGGACCTGCATCGACACAACCCCAGTCCAACAACCATGTGCACATAAACATATAATCATATAGCAATTCACAACTAATCAACCGATCTAACAGATCACATAACATAGCAACATCCTAACAAGGATACCGACCTAACCGGACACTAACATAGCATCATCCTATATACCAGGATACCGAGCTTAACCAGGTCTCTAACATATACCATCCTAACTACCAGGATGCATACATAGCAAGGCAATAACATAACAAACAACTACCTGTATTCCCATCCGATAAAGGGCCGGCCTTGGTGCCTTAGACCCTGTCGATATCGTGATAATAACTCACCTCGCAAAGCCGATCTGCAGAAATAAGATCACGCTACTCCAACCACCGACACGAACTCCACCACTGATCAAAACCAAGAAACTGAACTCAATAAATATCAACAATTACCAGAATACCCCTGGGGGTCAACTAGTCAACTCTTGGTCAAAGTCAAGGTCCTCAATCAAAGTCAAACTCTCTGACTGACTCTACTCGCCGAGTCACCCTGCAGATTCGTCGATTCCCTATGCTCTGAAAACTCCCATATCGCGACTCAACTCGTCGAGTCACCCAAAGACTCGTCGAGTCCAAGAATCTTTGAGTCCCATCCTGCTCAACTCACCGAGTCGTCCCTCGACCCGTCGATTCACGACTCAACCAGAAACGGTGCGGGTTCAATTACTAGACTCGTCGAGTCCAAGAACAGACTTTTCGAGTCCAAGGCAATCTTCAACAGACTCGTCGAGTTGTTCTTCCAACTCGTCGAGTTCCTGCCTATCTTCATGCAACTCGTCGAGTACACCCATGTGACTCGCCGAGTTACTTCGGGACTCATGCCTAATCTCTAGTCCAACTCGCCGACTCATCTCCTAGACTCGTCGAGTCCAACATGAAGTTCCATTATCTCGAGTCACAGAGCCACTCCCTTACTCCAAACACTAGATCAGGGTCCCTATGGTTCACGAGCACTATAAACTTGCTACATTTATGTGCTTCCATGACCCATTCATCAAAAACCAAGTTAAAATGGAAATTAACTCATTAGGGCTGGCTTTTGCATGGCTAATCAAAGGGCTTTCTTAACATAGAATCCATATGGAACTCAGACCTGGAGTTTCAACTCCAGATCTAACTCATGCATCAAAATCTCAACATAAATTCTTCCAAACAAACCCTAAAGCTTCAAAAAGGTGGATCTAGAAGGAATAAGGCCAAGATGACGAATCCTTACCCCAAAACAACCTCCAACAGAAGAGTAAACCAAATCTCCTCAACCCTCCTTGATCTAAGCTCCTTAGTCTCCAAGATTTCCTTCTTAAATCACTTATACAAGCTCCAAAATGCTCCCAAGGCTCTTCTTTTATGATTTTAGGGCTTCTGGTCCTCAGAGGGGTAATAAGGAGCCGAAATGGGGGCTTAAGGCTCCTTAAATAGGGTGCAAACCCTATAAATTAGGGTAGAAGGAAGTGAAATAATCATAAGGATGATAATATCACTTACCAAAAGTGGAAGAAAACTTGACGATCAACCCTTGAATCACGAATTTGAGAGAGAGAGAGAGAGAAGTGAGAGAGAAAGGTGTTTTTTCTTTGGTAGAAAATAAGAGAATTTAGAGAGGTGAGATAATGATTCTACCTTTTGTTCAAGTGTATGGCTGGAAGAAAATGATGGGAAGGACGATGGAAGTGACTAGGTATGGTTGAAGGACAAGGGTTGGTAATGGAGTGGGCATGGGGTGGTTGCTTGTGTCATACACTAAAGCAAAGTCAACACTCCACCAATAATATCCCACCCACTCTTCTTGGATAAAGATTATACCCCAAAAACATGATTAATTATAAAATAAGGGGTTCTGTATGTTAAAATATTATTTTGTAACACCGTGAAAGCTTACAGCCAATTTAAACTTTTCAAAAACAACCCATGTTCATTAAGTTATTACAAAAAGGTTTTCAGTTCATTTATTATCAGAGTATCCCAGAAACATCAACATAAAACTGAGGAGCGGTACGATCATGCCTTCGCCTTGCCACGATCTCCTGAAGTACCTGAAACAATACACTAAAACTGTAAGACCGAAAGCTTAGTGAGTTACCCCCAAAAATACCAACCACAATACCATACACATATCATATCATATAAAAAACAGAACAACCATGCATATCGATTCTACAGTGTGACTGGTCCGCATGCACCAGGCCTTCAGTCCACCCGGTGCACTCTCTCTTCAAGTCTACAGTATGACAGGTCCGCCTGCACCGGGCCTTCAAGCCACCTGGTCCACTCTCTAAGTCTACAGTATGACTGGTCCGCCCGCATCAGGCCTTCAGTCTGTCTGGTCCACTCTCCGAGCCTCGGCAGGTCTGGTCCGCCCTCATGGGGCCTTCAGCCTATCCGGACTGCTCGTCGGGCCTTCAGTCTAACCAGTCCGCCCTGGGTATGTTGGCCTACAGCACAAAGCAGGACCTGCATCGACACAACCCCAGTCCAACAACCATGTGCACATAAACATATAATCATATAGCAATTCACAACTAATCAACCGATCTAACATATCACATAACATAGCAACATCCTAACAAGGATACCGACCTAACCGGACACTAACATAGCATCATCCTATATACCAGGATACCGAGCTTAACCAGGTCTCTAACATATACCATCCTAACTACCAGGATGCATACATAGCAAGGCAATAACATAACAAACAACTACCTGTATTCCCATCCGATAAAGGGCCGGCCTTGGTGCCTTAGACCCTGTCGATATCGTGATAATAACTCACCTCGCAAAGCCGATCTGCAGAAATAAGATCACGCTACTCCAACCACCGACACGAACTCCACCACTGATCAAAACCAAGAAACTGAACTCAAAAAATATCAACAATTACCAGAATACCCCTGGGGGTCAACTAGTCAACTCTTGGTCAAAGTCAAGGTCCTCAATCAAAGTCAAACTCTCTGACTGACTCTACTCGCCGAGTCACCCTGCAGATTCATCGATTCCCTATGCTCTGAAAACTCCCATATCGCGACTCAACTCGTCGAGTCACCCAAAGACTCGTCGAGTCCAAGAATCTTTGAGTCCCATCCTGCTCAACTCACCGAGTCGTCCCTCGACCCGTCGATTCACGACTCAACCAGAAACGGTGCGGGTTCAATTACTAGACTCGTCGAGTCCAAGAACAGACTTTTCGAGTCCAAGGCAATCTTCAACAGACTCGTCGAGTTGTTCTTCCAACTCGTCGAGTTCCTGCCTATCTTCATGCAACTCGTCGAGTACACCCATGTGACTCGCCGAGTTACTTCGGGACTCATGCCTAATCTCTAGTCCAACTCGCCGACTCATCTCCTAGACTCGTCGAGTCCAACATGTAGTTCCATAATCTCGAGTCATAGAGCCACTCCCTTACTCCAAACACTAGATCAGGGTCCCTATGGTTCACGAGCAATATAAACTTGCTACATTTACGTGCTTCCATGACCCATTCATCAAAAACCAAGTTAAAATGGAACTTAACTCATTAGGGCTGGCTTTTGCATGGCTAATCAAAGGGCTTTCTTAACATAGAATCCATATGGAACTCAGACCTGGAGTTTCAACTCCAGATCTAACTCATGCATCAAAATCTCAACATAAATTCTTCCAAACAAACCCTAAAGCTTCAAAAAGGTGGATCTAGAAGGAATAAGGCCAAGATGACGAATCCTTACCCCAAAACAACCTCCAACAGAAGAGTAAACCAAATCTCCTCAACCCTCCTTGATCCAAGCTCCTTAGTCTCCAAGATTTCCTTCTTAAATCACTTATACAAGCTCCAAAATGCTCCCAAGGCTCTTCTTTTATGATTTTAGGGCTTCTGGTCCTCAGAGGGGTAATAAGGAGCCGAAATGGGGGCTTAAGGCTCCTTAAATAGGGTGCAAACCCTATAAATTAGGGTAGAAGGAAGTGAAATAATCATAAGGATGATAATATCACTTACCAAAAGTGGAAGAAAACTTGACGATCAACCCTTGAATCACGAATTTGAGAGAGAGAGAGAGAGAGAGAGAAGTGAGAGAGAAAGGTGTTTTTTCTTTGGTAGAAAATAAGAGAATTGAGAGAGGTGAGATAATGATTCTACCTTTTGTTCAAGTGTATGGCTGGAAGAAAATGATGGGAAGGACGATGGAAGTGACTAGGTATGGTTGAAGGACAAGGGTTGGTGATGGAGTGGGCATGGGGTGGTTGCTTGTGTCATACACTAAAGCAAAGTCAACACTCGACCAATAATATCCCACCCACTCTTCTTGGATAAAGATTATACCCCAAAAACATGATTAATTATAAAATAAGGGGTTCTGTATGTTAAAATATGATTTTGTAACACCGTGAAAGCTTACAGCCAATTTAAACTTTTCAAAAACAACCCATGTTCATTAAGTTATTACAAAAAGGTTTTTAGTTCATTTATTATCAGAGTATCCCAGAAACATCAACATAAAACTGAGGAGCGGTACGATCATGCCTTCGCCTTGCCACGATCTCCTGAAGTACCTGAAACAATACACTAAAACTGTAAGACCGAAAGCTTAGTGAGTTACCCCCAAAAATACCAACCACAATACCATACACATATCATATCATATAAAAAACAGAACAACCATGCATATCGAGTCTACAGTGTGACTGGTCCGCATGCACCAGGCCTTCAATCCACCCGGTGCACTCTCTCTTCAAGTCTACAGTATGACAGGTCCGCCTGCACCGGGCCTTCAAGCCACCTGGTCCACTCTCTGAGTCTACAGTATGACTGGTCCGCCCGCATCAGGCCTTCAGTCTGTCTGGTCCACTCTCCAAGCCTCGGCAGGTCTGGTCCGCCCTCATGGGGCCTTCAGCCTATCCAGACTGCTCGTCGGGCCTTCAGTCTAACCAGTCCGCCCTGGGTATGTTGGCCTACAGCACAAAGCAGGACCTGCATCGACGCAACCCCAGTCCAACAACCATGTGCACATAAACATATAATCATATAGCAATTCACAACTAATCAACCGATCTAACAGATCACATAACATAGCAACATCCTAACCAGGATACCGACCTAACCGGACACTAACATAGCATCATCCTATATACCAGGATACCGACCTTAACCAGGTCTCTAACATATACCATCCTAACTACCAGGATGCATACATAGCAAGGCAATAACATAACAAACAACTACCCGTATTCCCATCAGATAAAGGGCCGGCCTTGGTGCCTTAGACCCTATCGATATCGTGATAATAACTCACCTCGCAAAGCCGATCTGCAGAAATAAGATCACGCTACTCCAACCACCGACACGAACTCCACCACTGATCAAAACCAAGAGACTGAACTCAATAAATATCAACAATTACCAGAATACCCCTGAGGGTCAACTGGTCAACTCTTGGTCAAAGTCAAGGTCCTCAATCAAAGTCAAACTCTCTGACTGACTCTACTCGCCGAGTCACCCTGCAGACTCGTCGATTCCCTATGCTCTGAAAACTCCCATATCGTGACTCAACTCGTCGAGTCACCCAAAGACTCGTCGAGTCCAAGAATCTTTGAGTCCCATCCTGCTCAACTCACCAAGTCGTCCCTCGACCCGTCGATTCACGACTCAACCAGAAACGGTGCGGGTTCAATTACTAGACTCGTCGAGTCCAAGAACAGACTTTTCGAGTCCAAGGCAATCTTCAACAGACTCGTCGAGTTGTTCTTCCAACTCGTCGAGTTCCTGCCTATCTTCATGAAACTCGTCGAGTACACCCATGTGACTCGCCGAGTTACTTCGGGACTCATGCCTAATCTCTAGTCCAACTCGCCGAGTCATCTCCTAGACTCGTCGAGTCCAACATGAAGTTCCATAATCTCGAGTCAAAGAGCCACTCCCTTACTCCAAACACTAGATCAGGGTCCCTATGGTTCACTAGCAACATAAAGTTGCTACCTTTACGTGCTTCCATGACCCATTCATCAAAAACCAAGTTAAAATGGAACTTAACTCATTAGGGTTGGCTTTTGCATGGCTAATCAAAGGGCTTTCTTCACATAGAATCCATATGGAACTCAGATCTGGAGTTTCAACTCCAGATCTAACTCATGCATCAAGATCTCAACATAAATTCTTCCAAACAAACCCTAAAGCTCCAAAAGGGTGTATCTAGAAGGAATAAGGCCAAGATGACGAATCCTTACCTCAAAACAACCTCCAACTGAAGAGTAACCCAAATCTCCTCAAGCCTCCTCGATGCAAGCTCCTTAGTCTCCAAGATTTCCTTCTTAAATCACTTATCCAAGCTCCAAAATGCTCCCAAGGCTCTTCTTTTATGATTTTAGGGCTTCTGGTCCTCAGAGGGGTAATAAGGAGCCGAAATGGGGGCTTAAGGCTCGGTAAATAGGGTGGAAACCCTAGAAATTAGGGTTTCTCATTCCAGCATGGACTCGTCGAGTCCAGCCTCTGACTCGTCGAGTGAGGTCACTTAACATGTGCCCAGCACACGCTTCGACTCGACGAGTTGAAGCTCCTACTCGTGGAGTCCTTCTTTTCCAAACGTACACTTTACCCCCTGAACTCTTCATTCTGACTCGGGATGTTACAACTCTCCCCCACTTAAATTAGGCTTCGTCCTCAAAGCCCGCAACAACACATTTCCCGATAATACTCCTACAATGCCCCTCCTGGTGTTAATCGACCCAGGTTCCTCCGAACACTACTATCAACCTCTATAAAGTCCAACTCTTTCCTTACATAGTTACGTCAACTTATTCAAGCCGGCCACCGGCTTCTTTCTCTGATAATAACCCTTATTAACCAATGATCACTCGATGATACTTCATCACTACAAAACACACAATCACTTGACTCTTACTAAGCTAGACACCACCCTGAATCACCGGGTCCTGACCCGATACCAAGCTGCTACCCTTTTCCTTGACATGCATATCCTTTATCGAATTCACTTCTGGGACTTATCCCGCTTTCCTTTCCGAAACCAACTCGTTTCTTTCCGAGCTGACAGGATGGCACATCCTTCGGCTCCTGAGCAACTCCCATGATCTCTCCCCTGTAATCACATACGCATGCTGAACCTGCTCTAACATCCTCGGGCGGGAAAACCCGTCACCCTGACGATACCTCCAGACATCTCCAGGATGAATTACCACTACATACACAATCCTCCTTATCATAACCATACAAAAAATCCAAGGCTCCATCCTTGCATCCCTTATGAACTCCTCTGGTTCTACACTACCGGAAATCCTTCCGCAACCTGATCAGACACCCAATCTGGATGTGCTTCCATACCACTGGCACAATCACAGTGCTCAACAACCATAATTGAAATACTCTCAATCGTCCATTCTCACTACTGCTTTCACTTTTGTGAACCAACACTCCCTCTCGGAGTTACATACCTTTCCCTTTCCTTATCCAAGGAAATCTACTTGCCAACCTTGCCACTTCAGACAAGTGCCATGGTGCTCACACCCCACTCTACACTATCCCTTATAGAGTAACCGCTACTCCATGCATCGCACATGCTCTGAATCTGCTCGCAAGGACTCTCAGGTCCGTGCACTGCCTTCCACTAATATGATCAATACTCAGGGCCAAACCCACTGCTTGCTACTGCATAGCAGCATACTCAAATCACTTTCCGCATACAGATCTATAAACACTTACAGAGTCTTCAACATGACTTGACCGCCTTACCAGGCCTTCAGCCAATCTGGACAACTCTCAGAACCTTCAGCATGTCTGGACCGCCCTCCAGGGCCTTCAGCCTATCTGGACCGTTCTCCGAGTCTTCGGCCTGACTGGTACGCCCACCGGCCTTCAATCTCCCGGACCGCTCAAACTATCATACATCATCCAGAACTATTCCTCCCAGGAATCTCTCCCATACATACTGTTCTAGCCCTCTAGGGGTTCCGAACTCTAACTCCATTCCATATACTCAGATCCCGGCCTAATCCTAGGCCTTACAACAACCAATCACCCTTTCCGAAATCCTGGGTCTGTACTCCGCCCCATTGGTCTATCACTTACTCATACCAGCCCACACTCTTGGCTGACTGAAACACTGCTAGATCCCAAACAGCTAATCAAACTCTAACGCTTATCGACCCTCCTGAGAATTTTCCAATTCTCCCCCACTTAGAGCACTGACTTCCAACCACCAGTGACCCAACCGACATCATTTAAACAACCCTAGTTAACATTTTCCCCAATCCAAGACCTGATTCCCTCTAAAATGAGCAACCTCCACAAAATCACTCCGGTATATCAGGCTGTTGTTGTAACGCCCGTGTTTCTGGGATTGCCATTTTTAGCAATGTAATAGTCTAGGTTAACCTTTGTAACCCCAATTTGAAATAATAAAAAATGTATTCTTTGTGAATTATGTGAATTATGTGATTTATGTGTTTATTTTCTTAATTATTATAATTTAATGAATTAAGAATAAAATAAGCATCAAAATTAAAGTGTGAGATAAGCCCGATATCTTTGCATAAAGTTGTAGTGGTTGAAACAAGGATTCCGGAGATATATGGAATGCCAAAATCCGAGTTATAACGAAGAAGTTATGACCTGTCGAAGTTTCGCGACAGAACCGGCACGACGTCGAGTGACGTAAAAATATGAATTTAAGATAGAGTGATATTTAGCCTTAGCGATCTAAACGAAAGTCGTAGATTTCGTTAAACCGAGAGCATGCATAAAAGGAACGCCCAAATCTGACTTCGTATGAGGAAGTTATGATTTTTCTAAGTTTCGACTTAGCGGTATGCAGCCCGAATACTCGATTTGAGATTGAGCGGTTTTTAGCCGAAACAATCTAAATGAGAATCGAAGATCTCGTTGTTAGTAGCGAAATGATGAAAAGTTAGGCGAGAACGGACGTCAAACGAAGAAGTTATGAATTTATAACGAAGTTTTTCTGTCCCGACCTTCTAAAAATAAATAATAAAAAGTAAATTCAAAATTAGCCGACGGAGTCTAAATGAAAATTGTAGAGTATGGTCTGACCTTCGCGTGGATATAAAGAACGTCGAAAACGGAGCTCGTATGCGAAAGTTATGCAATTTAGAAGTTCGACGAGTCAATTACGCCCCGCGTAATTTGAGTACGCCCCGCGTACTCAGTCGGATGCAAGTTGCCTGACCAATACTCGAGTGCCACAGATCGACGCATGCAGTGACGTCAATGTACGCTCCGCGTAACCGAGTACGCCCCGCGTAGTGAGTACGCCCTGCGTAATCCCAGACCCTCAGCCTATAAATAGAACTCGAAATCAGCCATTTTCTCTTGTTCAAACTCTTCCCTCTCTCTAAGTTTTGCCTCGATTTGCGTGCCAATCATATCCCGAAGCCCCGGTATCATTCCCGAGCCCCGAAGCACGATCCAAAGCCCCGAGGATCCCGAAGAGCGTTATTCCCGAGCCGAAGCTCTGCCCCCGAGGAGTTCGATTTTGGTGAAGATCTTCCAGATCTATCAAAGTATACTACTTCTATAAGCCGTAGTGCTGTCGGATCATCTTCTGATCAAGTGAGTGTGTAGTTATTTTCTTTCCAATGCAATATTATGAAGTATTTAATATAAAATACGTGCTACGTGTATATATTTCGTGGTTATATGTGTGAATGTATATTCACTCTCTTCTATCTCATAGATCTGATATATTCTCTATGAAATACGTGTTATGTGTGTATGCCTCATCTGTTATGTGGAATATGTATTGATTAAAGCATGCTATACAGGTTTTTTAAACAATGTATAAAAATGTATATTTTTATCTACTAATATGTTGGGTAGAACATGGGTAGATAATTGGTGTGAAATAAACAGATGAGAGGCCTCGGTGTTATTGGTGTTATTCTAGTCATTCAGCAGAGTATGGATGACGACCATGGACTATTCTAGACTGTCCTGTGGAACACTAGCAGGCTCATTACCTGTAGGTGTTGTGAACGACGTGTTCACCGGTGTACTCTATCCCCCACATGGTTGCCTTTAGGACAATTATTGTTGAGGAAGCCCCTCTGCAGTAATGTCCGTCCCGATGAAAATCCTGAAATAAGTTCCTTATAATAGACGTTATTTTTAGGAACGTAAGGTGAGGATAACGGGAATGGGTAATCGTGTTTATTGTTGATTGTTGTAATTAAATATAATTATTGTGGGTTTGAAAACCCTATATGCTCACCAGGCTCCCAAGCCTGACCCACTCAGTTGATTTGTATTACAGGAAGTGGCGCAAGAGCTTAAGATGGGCGAATCATCAAGTTGTTTTGTTTACAAGTCTGTATATGTATATATTTGTTGAACGACTTGTAATGTTATCGTTTATGCTTTATGATCTATATCGGAACATGACATCCTGACTTTTGATTATGAAATGAAATCATATTTCTATATGAAATGTTTTGATAAATATCTATTTTATCATGTTTTGTTTTTGGGAACAAATTCTGCATCTTTTTTAAAATCAAACGGATTTACTCTGAAAATGTTTTAAAAAGCATAAATGAAATCGGTCTTTTCTGGCCGAGATTTTGGGGATGTCACAGTTGTAGTAGTCCCGACGGTTTTTGGTATTCTACTTTGACCTTGGCGTAAGTCGGACACTTACGCACATAGGTAGCAATCTCATCTTTCATGTTTGGCGACCAGTACAACTTCTTGAGGTCTAGATACATCTTATCCGAACCTGGACGGATGGAATATCGAGTCTTGTGTACTTCGTTCATGACAACATCTCGGAACCCACCAAACTTCGGTGTCCATCTTAATGCCTCACCTGCCACATTCTCTGGTTTCAAGGCTTATAGTTGAGCTTCCTTGATTTGTGTGGTCAGGTGTGAATGGATTGTCATTGTTAATGACTTTACTTGGCGACCCGAATATTCCTTTCTGCTTAAGGCGTCAGCCACTACATTGCCCTTGCCTGGATAATAGCGAATTTCGCACTCGTAGTCGTTCAGCAGTTCAACCCATCTCCTCTGTCGCATGTTGATCTATTTTTGATTGAGGATGTGCTGAAGACTTTTGTGATCGGTGAATATAGTGCATTTTGTGCCATAGAGGTAGTGTCTCCAAATATTTAGGGCGAACCCTACCGCTCCCAATTCAAGGTCGTGAGTGGTATAATTAACTTCGTGTGTCTTAAGTTGTCTTGACGCATAAGCGATGACCTTCCCTCTCTGCATGAGTACACATCCTAGACCTTGATTTGAATCATCGCAATACATTATGAAATCCTTGGTTCCTTCCAGAAGGGATAAGATCGGCACGTTGCATAGGGCTCGTTTTAAAGTTTGAAAGGAAACTTCTTGTTTATCCTCCCACTTAAACATCACACCTTTCTGAGTCAAGGGGGTGAGTGGTTTAGCAATCTTGGAGAAGTTTTGTATGAATCTTCGATAGTAGCCAGCAAGCCCTAAGAATTGTCGGATTTCCGTCGGCGTTGTAGGTGCTGACCAGTTCTTGATGGCCTTTATTTTGGAGAGATCCACATGTATCCCTTTCTCACTGACCACATGCCCCAGGAAATCCACTTCTCTGATCCAAAATTTGCACTTAGAGAATTTAGCATAAAGCTTCTCAGCTCTTAGTGTCTCTAACACTTGTCGCAGGTGTTGGCGGTGCTCTTCTTTGCTTCGTGAGTAGACCAAAATGTCGTCGATGCATACGATCACGAACTTGTCTAGGAGGGGTCGACAAACTCGGTTCATCAGATCCATGAACACCGCAGGTGCGTTTGTTAGTCCAAAGGGCATCACCACAAATTCGTAATGGTCGTAGCGCGTTCTGAAAGCTGTCTTGGGAATATCATATTCTTGAACTCGGAGTTGATAGCAACCCGACCTCAAGTCGATTTTTGAAAAGTAACTCGTTCCTTGTAGTTGGTCGAAGAGGTCGTCGATTCGGGGTAGGGGATATCGATTCTTGACAGTAAGTTTGTTTAACTCCAGATAGTCGATGCACATGCGAAAGGATCCATCCTTCTTCTTCACAAATAGGACTGGTGCTCCCCAGGGTGAAAAGCTCGGTGTAATGAACCCTTTGCTTAATAGTTCGTTCAATTGACTAGACAGTTGTTGCATTTCCGCCGGTGCTAGGCGATAGGGAGCTTTGGCTACGGGGGTAGCTCCGGGAACCAAGTCGATTCGGAATTTGACTTGTCGTGCGAGTGGTACACCTGGCAGATCTTCTGGGAATATGTCGGGAAAGTTGCACACTTCTGGAATGTCTTTGATATCCTTCACCTCTTGTTTCTTATCTACAATGTGGGATAAGAAGGCGTGGTATTCCTTTCGGAGATACTTTTGAGCCTTGACGCAATAGATGATTTGTAAGTTTGCACTGTGTTTATCACCGTAGACGAGAAGGGTTTCACCATTTGGCAGATTAGGGCGAACGACCCTTTCGCAGCATATAATGTCGGCATGATGAGTACTTAACCAATCCATACCGATGATTACGTTGAAAATTTTTATTGTGACCGACATTAGGTCAATTTTGAACGAATGATTGTCTAGAGTGAGGTTACACCCTGTGTATATATCACTAGTGCGCTCTGCCTTTTTGTTTTCCGTTTCTACGACGTATGAATCTTTTAGTGACTGGGGATTTTGTTTAAGTAAATGTTTGTATTGGTGGATCACGAAATTCCTCTCTGCCCTACTATCGAAAAGTACGCATGCATAAGAGTTATTGAGGAGGAACGTACCGGTAACCACCGTGGGGTCCTTGACTGCTTCTCCGTGCCCTAAAGCTAGGACTCTTCCTACACCCCCAGCATAGGTGTTTCGTGCTTTTGGGCAGTTTATTTTGAAGTGACATGTCTCTCCACAACGATAACAGGTTTGGCTTGCTCCGGTGTTGACGACCGGGGTGGCTTGAGTGATGGACTGAGCTGGCACTTTATAGAATCGAGCAGTGTGCCCCTTCTTTTTGCAATTACTACAGTGCATCTCCCGACAAGCACTGGTGTGGTGGAAGTTGCACTTGTTGCACTTGGGAAGAGTTCCAACGTATTGCCTCTGTGGTGCCGGAGTGGATGGAGTAGTGGCAGCATGGATGGTAACAGTTTGTTGCTTCTTGGCGGTGTCTGGTACCGACTGCTTCTTTTTGTTTTTCATTAATTTTCTTTTGTTGCTCCCTCCCTTAGCTTGATCATGGGTGACAGTAGTTGTATCGTGGCTGACCCTATGGTCGATAAGTTGTTGTGCCAATTCCTTGGCACTCTCAAAAGTAGTAGGTTTCGAGGCCAGCACACTATCTTGAATCTGGGATGATAGCCCCCAGAGGTATCGTTCCACCTTCTTCTCTTCTGGAGTGACCATTGCTGGATAGAGGAGTGCTAGGTCATTGAATCGGGCAGTATAAATTTCAAGATCTGTGCCCGACATCTTGAGGTTCCAGAGTTCTTCTTCAAGTTTTTGCACTTCGCCCCTCGGGTAATACTCCTTTAGCATCAAAGCTTTCAAGTCCTCCCAGCTTATAGAGTTAGCCACTGTGGGAGTAAGTGACTTAACTTGGCCATTCCACCAAGTGAGAGCTCTACCGGTGAAAGTGAATGTCGCATACTTAACTTTGCTCGTTTCAGGGCAACCGCATACTCCACTTTGCTCGTTACGTGGCAAGCACAGATTTCGAAGACTGCTTCGGTTCTCTTGAACCATTGCATTAGCGCGATGACGCCCCCGCTTCCATTGAAAGGATCGGGTTTGCCATTCGTGAAGTCTTTGTAAGAACACTCTTTTGTACGTCCTGTATTGTCCCCATGGTTAGAGTGTGTAGCACCAGATCCAGAACCACCAACACCGTTTGTACCTATCTGCGACATTGCGGCTACCACGGCTGCTGTTACTTCGGCCTGGAACATCATGGAATCAAACTGCGGAGGTGGTCGCGGAGGAGGTGGTGGTGTTGTGCTGCCGGAAGGTCTTGGTCTTTTCCTTGGCGGCATGGTTCCGTCTTAAATTTTTAAGGATGAAAAGTTGGTGAGTCTTCAATAGTAAGGACAAGTCGGTTGCTATTTGAGGTACATTATCAGTATCATGACCCAACGTTATTGTATTTGCAAGTCATTTCATAAATAAAGTCCATACTTATAAACTTAAGAATTTAATAATAGTGTCTCAACCAAACATTCGTGTTCTGCTCTGTGCCTGATCCACTCCTAAAATTTACTCAACGTACACCAGTTGTATGTAATAGAGTTTAGATAAACCGTTAAACCTAATGAGTCTATCCAAAGTCCACAACCAAACAAGGAATAGGACCCAAGACGGACTCACCATTTCTAAGTCGATCATCGCTTAATTACACATGACTTCGAGGTACACCTTAAAAATTTTAGAGTTATCATTTGCAAATCGTTTGTGTTATCAAGTTATGAGATCCAATGCCAAACATCCAATAAAATGCAAGTTAATTTCATTGATATAACTTAGTACATATTGCTTAAGAAAACTTGACCTCATAGGAGGTCTACATTACATCAATGTAGCAGAAAATTTTGGCAGCATAACGACCCCTCGAATAGTGTAATCACTTAGACGCAGGGTCGAACCTACTCGCAAGAAAGAGTAGCACCAACGCATACTCGAAATCCTAGTCTTATAACAAAATGTGAGTAGTGTAAGCACTACTCGAGGCGGGTGACATCTGGTCCATGTTGGCCTTGAGATGAGGTCGAGGCTCCATAAAGCTCCACAATCCAGCATTCGGCCGCGATCACTCTCTCCTCGAGAGCTGCGTGCCTTACCTGGTACTCCCTTACCTCCGCTCGAGCGGCGGTAAGGTCCTCGATAAGTTGGTCCACGGGATAGAAGTCCTTTTCCAACTCCCTTTGGTGGCTTCCATAACAGCGTTGAGATTCCGAACTTGATCTGCCATTTCCTTATTCTGGTTCCCCAGATTCGTGATATGCTGGACCATGATGGGGAGGGCTCTGTCAGCCGGTCCCCTGTGGCTGAGGTCGTAGTAACCCTATTGATCACCATATGGTCATCATTGGCATTGTTGTCGGATCCACCTCTCGATCTCTGTTTCCAAACGGGGCTCATGCTCGTTGTAGCCGAAACGGTTCGCAGGCACCCTGGCGATGTAAGGAGGGTTGATGACTTCCTCCTCTAGTTCCTCTTCTTCTTCTTCATCTTCCATTTCATCTTCCTCCTCGGGTTCTTCTTCTTCGTCAACCTCCTCAGGATCCTCCTCGATCATTTCCTCAGGTTCTGCCTCGAGCCATCCAGCGTTTCCCTCATTAGGGAAGTAAGGGTCTCCAGGTAGATGGAATCCTGCCATGTCGTCTGTGCGAGAATATGGTTGTAAGAAGCATGTAACGGATCTAATAATAATATTGCGCTATAGCAACATAAAATACTCCTATAGTATTTTAAGTGTTTAGATTTGGTTCTTAGAGCATTCTTTGTAGAGTGAAGTTAGGTTGTTAGATTTGTTGCCCATTACGACTATCCCCCAGTATCTGTAAGTCACTTCTCGGACATATATAGTTGATCAGGCTATATCCCTCCCAAACCTGATTACAGATACCAAGGCATACTCATAGTGTTCAACTCCTCTTCTTTTACTTTGTGTTCTCCCTAGTTATGACACTATGCGAGCATGCATGTATACTTTAAACAAGAAAACTATTTATTTTCTAAAAGTATAACCAATTGAAAAATGTTCAAATCAGAGACTTTTAGTCCCAAATGTGTTTATAGTTTGTATATCTTATGTGGTTTGATATACTTAATTCACTATAAACCATGATCTGATACCAATCTGTCACACTCCCAAACCTGAGGATGGCGGAAACGTCCGGGGGTGAAGGACTTCATGTATAGTATCATAACAACAATTTGCAATAGTGATCAAAGTAAACACAACCAACATAAATATAATTGAAAATTTTACATCATTGTATGAGTTTACATGTTTCCCAATCAATTACATTATGTTGACAAAAATTAAATGTTTGACGCCTTAACGTCCCATCCTCAAAAGCACTTGATTACATGTTTATTGATTTCCTGAGAATACAAGTAATTTTGAAAGAGTGTTATCAATTAAGTTGGTGACTTCCTAAGCTTTTGGATGTAGTGATGAAAACCTTTTCTTGTAAAATTTGTGTTTGTCCTTAGAAAAATCCAATATTTTCCTTAAAGTGTAAAATGTAGTCTTTAATCCAAAGACCGAAATGTACAAGCAAGTTTCCTTACTTATAGTCAACAATCCAAGTTTAAATCGACATAAACTCATTTGATTTCAATTAAATCCGCGTAAATCCTATGTTTGTTAATACTTAAGGTGAGTTATTATAACCATGCTATGACCTAGTTGGCCTGAAACGACGTTCTTCAGGCGTCGGAAATGTTATGACATTTGTCACCCCAGACCTGCCGGTCTAGCTGTTGCATACAACTAAGGTGTGGGTTTGTCAGACCCAATATAGATCTATACACAACTATCATGCTCTCCCTACAAGAGATTTTGGTTACAATAATGGACTTAAGTGTAATACTTGAAAAGTAATATGAAGCGAATGTCTCACAAAATCATTAACGAATTTATGTGTGATATAATCAAAACCCTTTTGTATAAGTGTAACCTTTGGAAATGAGTTTGTTATGTAGATGAATCATAAACTATATCTATTATAGTTTATCAAAACAATAGTAGTGGTAGTGTACATAAACTATAATTGTCATAGTTTACCAAATGTTTGTATGAAATGGACGTAAACATTGTTTATAACAATTTATTATTTACCATACTTAATATAGTAAAATCCATTTGTTTTCTAATGTATGTCTAAATACCAAGACAAAATGACATATAATATAATTACGTATAATCACATAATGATACACACCTTGCTCAACAAGTTACAATGTGTAAATGAAATTAATAGCATTTTTCTAGTGTTAAACATTTCTATTATTGTTCTTAGAAAATTTATAGAAAAATCATAAAAGGTCCAAATTAGAATCCGTAAATTCTGAGAGTTTGGAAAATGATTCTAGTTTGTTCATAAATTTTATTATGATTTTTAGTGACCTCCAACTTGTGTGAAAAAGTCCATAATCACAGACTGGTCCGGATATGTTCTTGGGATGATAGGCAGTTTTGTAAAAATCACCATAAATTGTAGAAAAATCGTATGGAGATGTGCGAGTAGCCATTTTAAAGGTATGTATCTGAAATATTTTCACCTCGTACAGTTTTGAAAACTAATATGTTTAAGTTATCCAAAAGAGCCTGTGAATGGAGTTTAACTTTTCTGATGAAAGTTGTTGGAAAAGTTTAGTTGTGTTATTGGTATATTAACTTGTATTCCCCCCTTAAAACTTAAGAAAACATGAAAAGATAGGGATATGAACTCACATTGTGTTTTCTTAGTGGATGGATGTTGAAGAAAAGAAGTGTTCAACTCAAGAACACTTAGAAGATGCCTTGAAGGTTTGAAGATCTAACACAAATGTGATGGAATTTGTGTAAGTAATCTATGATTTGGGTAGAAGGAAGTGAAATAATCATAAGGAGGATAATATCAATTACCAAAAGTGGAAGAGAACTTGATGATCAATCCTTGAATCTCGAATTTCAGAGAGGGAGAGAGAGAGAGAGAGAGAGAGAGAGAGAGAGAGAGAGAAGTGAGAGAGAAAGGTGTTTGTTCTTTGGTGGAAAATGAGAGAAATGAGAGAGGAGAGATAATGATTCTACCTTTTGTTCAAGTGTATGGCTAGAAGAAAATGATGGGAAGGACGATGGAAGTGACTAGGTATGGTTGAAGGAAAAGGGTTGGTCATGGAGTGGGCATGGGGTGGTTGCTTGTATCATACACTAAAGCAAAGTCAACACTCCACCAATAATATCCCACCCATTCTTCTTGGATAAAGATTATACCCCAAAAACGTGATTAATTATGAAATAAGGGGTTATATATGTTAAAATATGATTTTGAGTGAAAACCCCATGTTAAAATAATTAAAATCGGGCTTAGAACGCAAAACAAGTCGAAAACCGGGAATAAAAAGGTGAAGTCTGTGAAGCTTCTCGCATGGGACCGAAGGTGCGAGGGTTCGGCCCTGAGAAGGCTGGAACCGAAGGAGAAAGTAGATGGAGCGAAGGTGAAGGGAGGTTCGGTCCCTGGTTGCGAGGTTCGGTCTTGGTTGCGATGTTCGGGTTCGGTTCTTCCAGCTTCGGGTTCGGTTCAAGCCACTTCAGTTCTTAGCAGGTTTGGTCCATATAGGGGACCTTCGGCCCTAAGAGGGTTCGCTCCCCAAGGGGTGGTTTCGGTTCCTTTAGGCTGTTTTACCCATTTTTACCCCATTTTAAGCGATTTTTGACCCGGTTAAGGATCGGGATGACCCGAATGATTACAAAACGTTAAGGGAAATTTTGAGAGAGATTTGGGAGAGATTTTTAATAGATAGAGGTAGAGTTAAAGAGATTGGGAGAGGCTTCTTTTGTGACCTTTTTGAGTGTTCGCCTTCGCAACGCAAGGTCCGTAAACCGCGTTAAGCCATGTTTAAGGGTCTTACACACTCCCAATGAGTGTGCAATACTGTTCTATCGCTTTGGTACATTATTTACCACAATTAAGGTTAAGGAAATTCAAATACGCGAATTTTCCAAATGATGATTTCTTATTAAAATAGTGCATTGTAAAGTAATTACACAACGTAAACCCTAGTATATAAGGGCTAATTAAGTTGATCGGTTTGACTTGTTGACTTTATTTGACTTTGACTTGACTAGAATTTGACGGTTGTCACAGCCCCACTTCTCCTAAGCATATCGGGGTCTTGCACTTCCTCCCATACAACATCTCAAAAGGAGGACAGTCAATACTCACATGATAGCTATTGTTGTAGGAGAACTCCGCCAACAGGAGGTAAGTATCCCAACTACCTCTGAAGTCTAAAACATACTCCCGCAGCAAGTCGTCCAGAGTCTGCTCGCTCTGACCATCCGTCTGCGGGTGAAAGGCGGTGCTAAAATGCAATTGAGTACCCAACTCATCATGAAGCTTCTTCCAAAACCTAGATGTAACACCGTGAATTTCAAAATAATTTTTCGCATAATATAAAAAAACATATTCATTTAATTTTTCATAAAACATCAGTGTTTGAAACTCCAATCAGTGTCATACAATAAATCCCAAGATCACATATCATAAAAATCCCATGTGTGTGTACTGATCAAGCCGGCGCCTTCCCACGGTCATCACTAGTACCTGAAACAATAAACACCAACACTGTAAGCACAAAGCTTAGTGAGTTCCCCAAAATACCACACATAACACATATTAGCCACTCGAGGCTATAACTCTGTGGGTCCGTAGACCCTACTCTGTGAACCCTCTGGATCTAATTCTGGGAACCTTCCGGTTCCAACTCTATAAGCATGCACAACATAAATCACATAGAAATAATGCAGTACAACACATAACATACATATAGCATACAAATACTCTGTCACATAACTCTAATTACCTACTCAAGGTAAAGTATAGTGAGAAGACTCACCTCGTGTACCTCGATAACTCGCGAATCCCGGAAATCATTCACGCTCGATCCTCCTAGCTATAATCCTCCTATAACATCATATACCTCTAATTAACATTTTCACAACTAAGGTTGATTGCCCCTATCAAGTCAACACTGGTCAACTCTGGTCAATGGCCAACGGTCAACTTTGACCGGACTCGGCGAGTGCACTAGAGCGACTCGGCGAGTCTATACGTGTTCACTGAATCCTTAGGATCCTCTCTTGACATGTCGAGTACTTCCTTGACTCAACGAGTTCCACCTGGCATGAATCGCGGGGCCACCACGACTCAACTCGCCGAGTATCAAGAACAACTCGGCGAGTTCCAGCGTGACTCAATCCACCTATCAACCCTCTCTGACCCTCCCTGACTCACTGAGTCAACCCTTAACTCGGTAAGCCCACTCGCTGAGTGGTTATGGACAATCTTCATGCTACTCGCCGAGTCTGTTCTTCGGACTCGGCGAGTCTAAGCCATGCATGAACTCAAACTCACTCCTAAGGTCAGATCCGTTCCATTAACTCATAGATCCAATCCTCCCAAGCACATTCATCACGTAAAGCTACAATCTTGATGCTCATGCAAAGGTCCAAAGGCCTTATTTGATGATATGGTCTCTAGAATGCTATTATACGCTCATGGCCTCCATTAACACTCATAAAGCTTGGGGGAAAAGAGTCTCTGGACCTCTTTGGGTCCAGATCTAAAACATCAATACAAAAAGAGGCCAATTACACCATGAATCATTCCAAAAAGAAGCCCTAACTCTAAGATGTGCACCAAGGGCTGAGGAAGGAACGAATGGTTACCTCAAATGAAGTCTCTGGACTCAGGAATCACTGGATTAGCACCTCCTCTGGTCTTCTCTTGCCTTGATCCTCTTCTATATGCAAAATCACCCACAAATAATCAAAGATCTTCCTCTTCTCTCTCACAAAACGCTCAAGGACTCTTTTAGGGTTTTCTCTGGGGTTGGTGGCTGCAAATGACGACCATAAACCCCTTTAAATAGGTCTCATATCCTAGAAATTAGGGTTTCATTAAACAGCCTGGACTCGCCGAGTCCACTCTTGGACTCGCCGAGTCCGGAAGCGAACCCGCGTCCAAATCCGCGATCCTACTCGGCGAGTCTAGGCTCCAACTCGCCGAGTCTCTTCACAATTTACCAAAAATAAATAAATGAATAATACCTGGGAATCCGAGCTGTTACAATTCTCCCCCACTAGAACTAGACTTCACCCTCGAAGTCTCGCTCTGCAAATAACTCTGGATGCTGCTCACGCATCTCACGCTCCGGTTCCCAAGTCATCTCGGACCCCTTCCGATGCTGCCACTGAACCAAAACCAGGGGTACCTCCTTGTTCCTCAGAACCTTGATTTTCCGATCTCTGATTGCCACTGGTCTCTCAGCATAATTTAGGCCCGCATCCACATGAATATCCTCTAATGGAACCACTGCCGACTCATCGGCTATACACTTCCTCAGTTGCGACACATGAAAAGTGTCGTGAATCTGCCCCAACTCTGCTGGCAAATCCAAACGATAGGCTACCCGGCCTACCCTCGCGATCACTCGGAATGGACCAATATATCGGGGCCCCAACTTGCCCCTATTCCTGAATCGAATCACTCCTTTCCAAGGAGAGACCTTTAGGAGTACAAGGTCGTCGACCTAAAACTCAAGCTCGGACCGGCGTTTGTCTGCATAACTCTTCTGACGAATCTGAGCGGTCAACAACCTCTGTCTGACCTGCTGGATCTGCTCGGTCGTCTGAAGCACGATCTCTGTACTGCCCATCACCCGCTGTCCAACCTCACCCCAACAAATGGGGGTCCGACACCTCCTCCCATACAACAGCTCAAAGAGCGGCATACCAATGCTCGAATGATGGCTGTTGTTGTAGGAAAACTCTGTCAAGGGCAAATATGCATCCCAGCTGCCCCTGAAATCCAACACACATGCCCGGAGCATGTCCTCGAGCGTCTGAATCGTCCGCTCACTCTGACCGTCTGTCTGGGGATGATATGCGGTACTAAAATGCAGTCTAGTACCCAACTCCTCATGAAACTTCTTCCAGAATCTGGAAGTGAAACGCACATCACGGTCTGAAACAATCGAGATCGGCACCCCATGCCTGATACCACTTCCCTCACATACACCTCTACCAATTTCTCTGCTGAAGAACTCTCGCCGATAGCAAGAAAGTGAGTGCTCTTCGTCAACCTGTCCACAATCACCCAAATTGCATCAACTCCTCTGGCAGTCCTTGGCAATTTGGTGATGAAATCCATGGTGATCTGTTCCCACTTCCATTCAGGAACCTCCAATGGCTGTAACTTACCATGTGGCCTCTGGTGCTCGGCCTTAACCCTACGACAGGTCAAGCACCTCTCAACAAACCACGCAACATCCCTCTTCATACAGGGCCACCAATACTCCTTTCTCATATCCAAATACATCTTAGTGGCCCTAGGATGGATCGAAAATTTCGACCGATGAGCCTCTTCCATCAAAATGGTACGCGTTCCTCGCACAAACGGCACCCAGATACGCCCATGAAATGTCATAAGCCCCCGACCATCGGTAACGAACTCTGAAACCAAACCAACAACCCGTTCTTTCTTCTGCATCTCAGGTTGCACAGCCTCGACCTGTGCCCCACGAATGGCGTCCAACACTGGAGCTATCACGGTCAATCTCAAACATATCTCCTACAGCGGCGTGCTCTCCGCCCTACGGCTCAGTGCATCGGCTACAACATTAGCCTTGCCTGGGTGGTACAGGATCTCACAATCATAATCCTTGACCACATCCAACCACCTTCTCTGTCGCATATTTAGGTTGGGTTGATCCATCAAATATTTCAAACTCTTATGGTCCGTGTATATCGTACACCGAACCCCATACAGGTAGTGACGCCAAATCTTGAGGGCGAACACCACTGCCCCCAACTCTAGATCATGGGTGGGATATCTCATCTCATGAGCCTTCAGCTGCCTCGATGCATATGCTATCACATGCCCTCTCTGCATCAGCACCGCCCCCAATCCCAAAATCGATGCGTCACAGTATACCACAAAGTCCTCCATCCCTTCTTGGAGGGCTAACACTGGGGCTTCGCATAACCTTTGGCGAAGTGTCTTAAAGGAGGCCTGATGCTCGGGGCCCCATGAAAAAGCAACACCCTTTCGGGTCAACCTGGTGAGTGGCACTGCGATTTTAGAGAAATCCTTGATAAATCTCCGATAATACCCTGCCAACCCTAGGAAACTCCTGATCTCGGAGGGTGACCTCGGCACCTCCCAACTCATCACCGCCTCAATTTTGGCCGGGTCGACCAATATCCCTTTCTGGTTAACGAGATGTCCTAAGAACTGGACCTCCCGCAACCAGAAATCACACTTGGAGAATTTGGCATAAAGCCTCTCCGATCTCAGAACTCCGAGAACCTCTCTCAAATGCTCCTCATGCTGCTCTCTAGATCTCGAATATACCAGAATGTCGTCGTTAAATACAATCACCGACCAATCCAGCATCGGCCTGCACACTCGGTTCATGAGATCCATGAACACTGCCGGGGCATTGGTGAGCCTAAAAGGCATCACCACAAACTCGTAATGCCCATAACGCGTCCTGAACGCTGTCTTCTGGACGTCCTCATCTCGCACCCTCATTTGATGATATCCAGACCTCAAATCGATCTTGGAGAACCAAGACGCTCCCTACAACTGATCGAACAAATCGTCGATCCTCGGCAACGAGTAACGGTTCTTGACCGTTAGCTTGTTCAACTCCCGGTAATCAATGCACATCCGGTGTGAACCATCCTTCTTCTTGACGAACAGAATAGGTGCTCCCCACAGCGAGCTGCTCGGCCGAATAAACCCCTTCCCCAGCGGCTCCTGAAGCTGCGAGGATAACTCTTGCATCTCTAGAGGTACAAGACGATAAGGCACCTTAGCGATAGGTGCGGCCCCCGGAACCAAATCGATACTGAACTCCACTTGCCTCACAGGAGGCACACCCGGCAACTCCTCAGGAAATACATCAGGGAACTCACGCACTACTGGAACCTCCTCAACAGTACTCAGTCTCTCGGAATCCACCCACGTATCCATCACATACGCCACAAAACCCTTACAGCCCTGCTGTAGACACTGCCTTGCCCTAGCGGCCGAACAAAACGCTGATCCCGAACATGTACCCTCGCCATACACCGTAAGAAATCCCCCACTAGGGTCTCGTATGGTCACCAGCTGTCGCTCGCAGTCGATAACCGCACCGAATCTGCTCAACCAGTCCATGCCTACAATGACACAGACGTCACCCATCGCAATAGGAACCAGATAAATCGGGAACTCAACACCGAAAATCTCGACTACGCACCCTCGGAGAACCTCTGTGGCATATATCACCCTCTCGTCAGCTATGGAAACTCTCAAAGGCAGACTCAATGCCTCACGACTAACACTGATATGCTGACTAAAAGCCAAAGATACAAAAGACCGACTCGCACCCGAGTCAAATAACACCAAGGCAGGTATAGAATTCACAAGAAAAGTATCTACGCATAACATAATATAAGCATAATATCACAACATCAAAATAAATACACGAAAGAATACATACCAGCCACGACATCGGGTGCTGCGCGGACCTCCTCCACGGTCAGTTGAAAAGCTCTCCCTCGTGCTCTCGGCGCCTCGGCCTTCACTGGCCGACTCTCGGTAGCTCTGATGGCAGCAGGGGCAGATCCCTGAGGTGCTCCCTGAGATGATCCTCGTAATTGCGGACACTCTGCCTTCCGGTGTCCGGTCTGGTTGCAGTGAAAACACACCGCAAACCCCTTGGGGCAGTCCTTGGCCATGCGCCCCTCCTTGCCACACTTGTAGCAAGATCCCGCTCTACAGACTCCATCATGACCCTTGCCACACTTTCTACAAGTGAGGCCCTTCTGGCTCCCTGGTTTGGGATCAGCGGGCTTGGCCCGCTTGGCTGCCGGCTGAGACTGTGCCGGTCGTCGATCCCTCCCCTGAGACTCCGCCTCCTCCCTGGCCAGAGTCTCTAGCTCAATCTCCCTCTTATGGGCATTTGCCTGAAGCTTGGCAAATGTCCGGTACGAGGAGTTCGCCGCGAACTCCCGAATGTCTCGCCTGAAGATACTTAAATATCGGCTGATACGTGCCTGCTCCGTGGACACGTGCTCAGGGCAGAACATCGCCCTCTCATGGAACATCCTGGTAATCACCGTAACAGACTCGGTACCCTGCTTGAGGGTCAGAAACTCCTGGGCCAAATGCTCCCTCTCCACCTGGGGAACGTACTCATCTCGGAACATGGCAGTGAACCTCTCCCAGGTCACTGCCGCAAGCTCAGCAGGCGTAAAGTACGCCTTCACAAACTTCCACCAGTCCTTCGCTCCCAAGCGAAGCTGGTTCAGCGTGAACCGAACCTTCAAATGCTCAGGAGTTGAACAAGTGAAGAAACACCCCTCTACATCAGAAATCCATCTCATAGCCGCCACCGGGTCCTAGGTCCCATCAAACTCTGGTGGTTTTGTGTTGCTGAACTCTCAGAACAGCAACGCATCACCACCCTGCGGCCTCGCGGCAGCAATAGCTGCAGTAGCCGCTGCAACAACGGCCTCAGAAAGAGTGGCATAACGCTCGTCGAAGGTCTCAATCAACGTGGTCTTAATAGACCCAAACATCTCTGGTATCTCTGCCCTGATGGCCACTGCCACCTCCTCATGGATGATCCGGCGGATCTCCTCATCACTAGTCTCACTGCTCTCAGGCATCAGACGAGTCCTCACCATGATCTACCTCTGAAATACAACATACGATAAATTAGAATCCATTCGAGCATACTCACACTCAACAACTCTTCCCTCCTTGATCCTTGGTATTCCAAAGATTCCTACTTGGGCTGTACACCGCTCCGGTGCTTTCAGTAGTACGGGCCCAATACTAATGTCCGCACCGTATCAGAATACACCCCAAGTCCTCCTCTTCGGATCCCAAATTCCAAGTACTCTATCATGCACAATCCACTCTCTAACAAATCTCTCATAAGCCCCTCGTTGCTACCTACTCACTCTCAAGCATCTCATAGCAGCTCACCTCTCCCTAGGCTAAGGCATCACAAATCAGGCCACTCTAGTCCTAATAGGAGTACCTAGCCTACTCTAGCATGAGAATACATCATATCAATATCAATATCACATAACATGAGGGTATTTTGGGAAATCACCATTCGGGCGCAGATTGATCGTACACACAACTATGCTCTGTGTTCATCCAAAAATCTTTTATTCTTTTTGGAATAATTCTCAAATTATCAGTTTGAGTTCAAATACGCCCGAAGGTGTACTCAAATCCCTCAAACCAAGGCTCTTATACCAACTTGTAACACCGTGAATTTCAAAATAATTTTTCGCATAATATAAAAAAACATATTCATTTAATTTTTCATAAAACATCAGTGTTTGAAACTCCAATCAATGTCATACAATAAATCCCAAGATCACATCTCATAAAAATCCTATGTGTGTGTACTAATCAAGTCGGCGCCTTCCCACGGTCATCACTAGTACCTGAAACAATAAACACCAACACTGTAAGCACAAAGCTTACTGAGTTCCCCAAAATACCACACATAACACATATTAGCCACTTAAGGCTATAACTCTGTGGTTCCGTAGACCCTACTCTGTGAACCCTCAGGTTCTAACTATGGGAACCTTCCGGTTCCAACTCTATAAGCATGCACAGCATAAATCACATAGAAATAATGCAGTACAACACATAACATACATATAGCATACAAATACTCTGTCGCATAACTCTGATTACCTACTCAAGGTAAAGTATAGTGAGAAGACTCACCTCGTGTATCTCGATAACTCGCGAATCCTGGAAATCACTCGCGCTCGATCCTCCGAGCTATAATCCTCATATAACATCATATACCTCTAATTAACACTTTCACAACTAAGGTTGACTGCCCCTATCAAGTCAACACTAGTCAACTCTGGTCAACGGTCAACGATCAACTTTGACCGGACTCGACGAGTGCACTAGAGCGACTCGGCGAGTCTATACGTGTTCACTGAATCCCTAGGATCCTCTCTTGACACGTCGAGTACTTCCTTGACTCGACGAGTTCCACCTGGCATGAATTGCGGGGCCACCACGACTCAACTTGTCGAGTCTCAAGAACAACTCGGCAAGTTCCAGCGTGACTCAGTCCACCTGTCAACCCTCTCTAACCCTCCCTGACTCACTGAGTCAACCCTTAACTCGGTAAGACCACTCGCAGAGTGGTTATGGACAATCTTCATGCTACTCGCCGAGTCTGTTCTTCGGACTCGGTGAGTCTAAGCCATGCATGAACTCAAACTCACTCCTGAGGTCAGATCCGTTCCATTAACTCATAGATCCAGTCCTCCCAAGCACATTCATCACGTAAAGCTACAATCTTGATGCTCATGCAAAGGTCCAAAGGCCTTATTTGATGATATGGTCACTAGAATGCTATTCTAAGCTCATGGCCTCCATTAACACTCATAAATCTTGGGGGAAAAGAGTCTCTGGACCTCTTTAGGTCCAGATCTAAAGCATCAACACAAAAAGAGGCCAATTACTCCATGAATCATTCCATAACGAAGCCCTAACTCTAAGATGTGCACCAAGGGCTGAGGAAGGAACGAATGGTTACCTCAAATGAAGTCTCTGGACTCAGGAATCACTGGATTAGCACCTCCTCTGGTCTTCTCTTGCCTTGATCCTCTTCTATATGCAAAATCACCCACAAATAATCAAAGATCCTCCTCTTCTCTCTCACAAAACGCTCAAGGACTCTTTTAGGGTTCTCTCTGGGGTTGGTGGCCGCAAATGACGGCCATAATCCCCTTTAAATAGGTCTCATACCTTAGAAATTAGGGTTTCATTAAACAGCGTGGACTCGCCGAGTCCACTCTTGGACTCGCCGAGTCCGGACGCGAACCCGCGTCCAAATCCGCGATCCTACTCGGCGAGTCTAGGCTCCAACTCGCCGAGTCTCCTCACAATTTACCAAAAATAAATAAATGAATAATACTTGGGAATCCGGGTTGTTACACTAGAAGTGAACCTCACGTCCCTGTCTGAAATCACCGAAATTGGCACCCCGTGCCACGTCACTACCTCCCGGATGTAGATGTCGGCCAACCTCTCGGCCGAAATACTCTCTTGAATCGTAATAAAATGGGCACTCTTGGTCAATTGATCAACGATGACCCTGATCGAATCTACCCCTCGCGCGGTCCTGGAAAGCTTCGTAATGAAGTCCATAGTGATATCCTCCCACTTCCACAACGGGATATCCAACGACTGGATCTTTCCGTGAGGTCTTTGGTGCTCAGCCTTGACCTTCCTGCAGGTTAGGCACCTCTCCATAAACCAAGCTATGTCCCTCTTCATGCAAGGCCACCAATAATCGAGATGAAGATCCCTATACATCTTCGTCTCCCCGGGATGGATGGAGAACCTGGGTTTGTGCGCCTCTGCCATCAGTACCTGGCGTACACCTCCATGATATGGGACCCACACCCTACGGTGAAGAGTCAACAATCCCCGGCTATCATAGTCAAAGGATGAAATCTGGCCCACAATTCGCTCGCTCTTCCAATGTTCCTCCTTTATGGCCTCCTTCTGGGCCTCCCGAATATGCTCCAACAACAGAGTCAGAATTTTCATCATCAGACAGATATCCCTGATCGGCGCTGCCTTACGGCTAAGCGCATCGGCCATGACATTGGCCTTCTCTGGGTGGTATAGGATCTCACAATCATAATCCTTTACCATATCAAGCCACCGACGCTGCCTCATATTCAGATTTGGCTAGTCCATGAGATACCTCATGTAACACCGAGATTTTCAAAACAAAATTTTCATTTAAAATCGCTTATCTCTTTAACACTTTTCATAAAATTCCCATTTTTGTTTAAATTACAATACATGACTATTTTGTTCATTCAATTAATAAACCAGGATCCTCAAAACAAACGCTTCCTCTGGTGTGTACAATCGAGCCGGTGCCATCCCATGATCCTGAGAAAACCTGAAACAAATAACACAAACACTGTAAGCATGGAGCTTAGTGAGTTCCCCAAAATACCACTCTAATACATATTAGCCACTCGGGGCTATAATCTTTGTTGAACCTCTGGTCAGTGTGTCTCAGTGGGACCCTCCAGTCCCAACTCTCTATGGGCCCTCTGACCCTGACTCTATGGACCCAAAGGCCCTAACTCTGATGACTCTGAATCATGCATATCACATATCACAATAAATCTCAACACATAAATAGCATACAAATACACTGACACGTAATTCTAAAAATACCACCTATAGCACATATTTTCCACTCGAGGCTATAACTATGTGGGCCCTTGAGCCCTAACTCTGCGGACCCTCTAGTCCTAGCTCTGTGGACCTTCCGGTCCTAACTCTGATATACACACATCATAAATCACATAGAAATAATGCAGTGCCACACTTCACATAGATAACATATAAAATCTCTAACACATAACTCTGTTACCACTCCAGGTAAAGTATAGTGAGAAGACTCACCTCAGGTAACTCGGTAAATCTGTGACTCGGTAAACTCTGGTCTAGCCTCTGCCTAATCACATGAAATAAGTACCCTATTTAATATAGCTTTCAAAGGCTAGACTATGTCCTCTTATGACACTCTCAGAAGGGTAAAAGGCCATTTTACCCCTCTCATAACTCAAAAGGCCCCACTATAGACCATACCCTAAAAGTCAACCAAAAGTCAACTTTTTGGGTTACGCTGCGCGTACCAGATGTGTACGCTGAGCATACCCGGCTGCCTCTCAGAATCGGGGAATACCACCCAGTACGCGGCGCGTACTGGGATTACGCCCGGCGTACTCTCCTGCTTCAGCCCTTTACCTCTTGAGGTCTTAAATAGTTAACACCCACGTCCAACTTCTAGGTCTAACCACTTCTAAGCCTCTTAATCCATAAAGTTGATGACCTTAAGCCTTTGCATGGCTGAACAAGTCACCAACTCCCATAATATTCCATTCTCTAACTCTAGAAGGCTTATTACTTAAGCATGACCTCATATCAACAACCAAGATGGAAACTTTATGGATCTAAACCACTAATACCACTGAAAAGGGACAGATCTCGGACCATGGAGCACCTTACACTCATAAAGTCTCCACCTTTGGGGTTTTTAGCCCTAGAAATGACACGTGCAACAACAAACCAAAAAGGAGAGGAAAGTATTGAACTTTATACCTCTAAGTTTAGCCCCTTTCTTTGTAGATCTCAGATCCAAACTTGCACTTCAAGCTTTATCCTCCAAAAGCTCCTTTCCTTCTTCTTTACTAAGCCACCAATGCACAATTAGCTCCAACAACACACTCACACACACTAAGAAAAATGGGAGGCTCTCTCTTAGGGTTTCACTCACTGATATGGAGGCTGAGAAATGAGCCTTAGCACTCTTTAAATAGTGCACAAGCCAGATTAGGGTTTTGCACCTGGGCCGGGTATGCCCGGCATAACTCTGGGTACGCCCAGCGTACCTTGGCGACTCTGCGTCCAAATTAAGCGCATGAGTACGCCCAGCGTACTCATTTGCCACATTTTCCAATAAAGGGCTAAACTTGACCACAAGAGAAAAGAAGGGGGGTTGAATAGCTGCACCTGAACCTTGGGATGTTACAATTCTCCCCCACTAAAACCAGACTTCACCCTCGAAGTCTCATACTGAAAACAACTCCGGATGTTGCTCCTGCATTTCTGACTCTGTCTCCCAAGTCAGCTCGGACCCCCTCCGATGTTGCCACTGAACCAGAACCAAGAGCACCTGCTTGCTCCTCAGAACCTTGATCCTTCGATCCACAATCGCGATTGGCCTTTCAGTGTAATTCAGGCTCGCATCCACCTGAATATCCTCCAGTGGCACCACTGCCGACTCGTCGACTACACACTTTCTCAACTGGGACACATGGAAGGTGTCGTGAATCTGGCTCAACTCCGCAGGTAGCTCCAAACGATATGCTACCCTACCCACCCTCGCGATCACTCTAAATGGACCAATATACCGGGGCCCTAGCTTGCCTCTCTTCCTGAACCGGATCACTCCTTTCCAAGGAGATACCTTCAGGAGCACAAAATCTCCGACCTGAAACTCAAGCTCGGACCGACGCCTATCCGCATAACTCCTCAGGCGACTATGAGTGGTCAACAACCTCTGTCTGACCTACTGTATCTGCTCTATCGTTTGAAGCACTATCTCTGTACTACCCATCACACATTGCCCTACCTCTCCCCAGCAAATGGAAGTCCGACACCTCCTCCCATACAACAGCTCAAAAGGTGGCATATCGATGCTCGAATGATGGCTATTGATATGGAAAAACTCAACCATGGGTAAATACGTGTCACAACTCCCTCCGAAATCTAATACACATACCTGAAGCACGTCCTCGAGCGTCAGAATTGTCCGCTCGCTCTGGAGTGTCCTCAGACATCACCATGATAAGCTCTAGCTCCTTTCTCATATCCCTCTTCGATTCTGAGCTCCAGTTCAGCTTTTGAATCCACAGCTGAACCTCCAAAGGTCACCCATATCATGATCCAAAATATCTCACTAACTTCCTCCCCGTGACCACTATCCCGGCCCAGTGACACGCAAGTCACGAAATTCTCTTTTCCTTATGCGAAAAAATACAATCCAACCGAGGATCGACTCAACTCTAATAGCCCCTGTGCATCTCGCCGAATCTCCCGACAGAGACGGAGACCCCAGTCTCCCCCCCCCCCCCGGTTCAACCACCAGTCTCCAAAAACTCAATACTAGGACTACTCAAGCCCAAAACTCTTCCGCATCATACATTGATCGGAGAACACTCCATCATCACACTCTCTTGTCGTCTAGTGAGTGCTATGGCTCCCAGCAACATCATGATGACCTCTCAATGACTAGTGAGTACTCCGGCTCCCCGCAGTATCACAACACCCTCCGACTAGTGAGTACTACAGATCCCCGCAGTATCACAACACCCTCTGACTAGTGAGTACTACGGCTCCCCGCAGTATCACAACGCCCTCTGACTAGTGAGTACTACGGCTCCCCGCAGTATCACAACACCCTCTGACTAGTGAGTACTACGGCTCCCCGCAGTATCACAACACCACACTACATCCACTAACTCATGCTCCGCATGCTATCATAGGTAGCTACCTATACTCGACCCGAATATGCATCACAGACTCTGGCGGCAATTATCATAACAAAATACCTACCTTTGTGGAGATCCACTTTCTTAAATAATCCCTCTTGATGCCAATACTCGAAGGGCTCCCACTAGAACCGTGGATACATGATGCACCACTAGTCGTCTCAAACTCAAGATTCTAAGTAACTCTGAAATCGGGACATTATACCCGGGTACCACGGAACCCCATTACAGAACATCATAATGTCCTGCCTTAACCACTGATCTCCTACCCCCAGCACCATACAGATACAACAATACATTTCCTCTGAACCCCATAAATAATTCTCCATTTTACCCAATGCGCAACTTCAGTGTATCCAAACACTTAATTGGAATACAAAGAAAGCGCTAACGCTTCAAAACACGCTGATGATCCTCCGAAACCCTCTTCCCCTGTTGCTCAAAATCCAAGCAAGGACACATACCGACCCGGGAGTTGGCTGCTCGATAATCTTCTATCATCCCCAAAATGGGCATACACAATCCATACTTCAACCCAGAAGTTCTCAACTGCCCATACCATCATTACGAGCCTTCCACTTGAAACGGGCCTGACCACCACCAGATTCCTGACCATTGGCCACCTGCCGTGGAGACACCCATCCTTTCTCAGACACATACCACATGCATTATCTCGCCCTTCTCCTTTCCTTGATCACCAATGACCCTGATCTCATGAACTCGAGCCGCAGGTTTCTGTGTCCAACCCCTAACCGCTCTTGCACAAATCTCTGGTTCCCTCAAAAATACCCGGTTCTCCCCCACTTAGGGTTCGAACCATCACCAATTGACGTATCAACACTCTACCCCACAGATGATTTCCTCCAGAAACATCGCACCTACGCTTGGAAGGTGCCACACAACGCCCAATGATCTCCCCACGCAGAGATCAAGAAACCTCAATTACCCTAAATCTCCGAAGAAATCCTCAGGAACTTTTCATCACGACCGCCTCTATCCATTCGAAGTCTCATACACTCCCAATACTGAACATCCCAACTATCCAATACTTTCACTGACTCTTAGACTGAAACAATAAATCATCATACTCCTCATCTTCGACTTCTCAACCCCCGTTCCAACACGTGAATCATCATGAGAATAAGGACTCCACTTCCATGCTCAATACCCATCATAGACAGAAGAGCCACCGCTCTGATATACTCGACTGGATTACCCGCTGATACCGCTACCACACGCCCTACTATACTCAATGTAATGTGATCCTTGACCATCTCAGTCCCCACTGACTACCTGCTCATGGTAGATCATTTCCTGGTGGCAGACACGCTGCCTGATACTCTGGTGGAAAACATCGACATCAATGTCAACCCGTAGGGTTTACTCCTAAACCCAAAACTAAAATCTCACGCCTCTCCTACTCCCACAGGAAACATAAATAACACCCAACAAGTCACAGAAGGTGACATCTCCTCCTTCCGATGATTGCTCACTCAGTCCGCAATCCCTCATAAATTCCTTCTCTACCAATCTCCGAGTCTTGCGACTACATCTGACATCTTACCAAGGTACTCTGAAATGCTCCCGACCCCCCTCTTAAGGAATGCCTCTTCGAACTCAATCATGGCCCTCAGGCCTAAAACCCCATCGCGTCCAAATTCCACCAATCAATCCTAATCGGATAACCAGAGAATCACAAGCATCGTTTGCTAAGAACCATGGTACTCAGCCCCTGACATCTCTTCTCAATCTGCTACAATGCATGGTACACGAACCATAGCATCACTCTTCAATCTGCTCTGACGTATGGTACTCGAACCATAACATCACTCCCCAATCTACTCCGATGTATGGTACTCAAACCATAACATCACTCCTCAATTTGCTCTGATGTATGGTACTCGAACCATAACATCACTCCTCAATCTGCTACTTAGAACCTTCAGAATACTCCCTGTATCGAGTATGGGTCCTCTGCTTTCGGTAGTACGGGCCCATACTACCTGCCACATCTACCCATACTTTCCAAACAGACCATTCAAGAGCTCCTAAGTAGCTGCTCAACCTTCTCGTTTACTAATTCCTCCAAGCGTGCTCGCTCCTCAGCGAAATGCTCTACTCCGCCAGCGTACTCATTTGGCTAAGGTCACTCCCTAGGCTCTTCCTTGGTCCTCCCACTTCTCCACCATCAGCTGCAGAAGAGCTCCTAATGATGTCAGTCGTCTACCTCCTGAATATCGTCATATTCATTTGGTAGTTGACTCCCATCATCGAGAGTTCCACAAAGCACGAAGCAAGCAGCATTCGGGCATCGAAGAATACATAGAACTCACTATGGGTGATAACTCTGCTTGCTCTGCTCATTCTCAAAAGTACCACCGAACTCTACAACTCTACCCCTCGCGGGTTCTAACTATTCTTTCGATAAGCACCACTACTCTCATCTAGGCGTCTCTCCTAGATTACTCCTCTACTCAAATCCCCTAAAAGGATTTCAACTGAATATTCTCAATAATACTCAAAATCACATCACATATAACAACAACTCCTAGGCTAAGGCATCACAAATCAGGCCACTCTAGTCCTAAGAAATGAAGTGCCTAGCCAGTCTCTAGCATGCATAATATCTCATAAAGTGCATCATAAATATCTCATAACACAAAAGTAAAGGTATTTTGGGAAATCACCGTTCGGGCTCTGGCTGATTGTACACACTAGCTTTCGAGAAACATTTAAACCCTAGCTTTCAAGAAAAAGCTAAATGCAGCCGATTTCATCAACTGAAACATAAATCCGAGCCATTAAGTAACCGAAATACTTACTTGTGTGTCGGATTTAACAAGAAACGAAAAAAATCGAGAATCTTTGGGAGGATTCTTCCGTCATAGCATATGCGAGAGTAGAAGTGTGTGAAAGTGTAATACATAAATCAAGGGTCAAAAGATATAACCTGGTCGTCGTCTTATGCGGGGCGTAACACAAGCTTACGCGGTGCGTAACTTCAACCCTATGAAATTTTCATCCGCGATCTGGGGCACATTACGCATGGCGTAATTAAACTTACGCGGGGCGTAATTGTATTTGAAAATTTTCCTTTTCCTTTAATTTAACTTCCTTTTCTTTCTAATTATTTAATTAAGGGAATTAAAACTTAATTATTTTTTCTTTTTAATTTCTTAATCAATTCAGCAACTAATGACTTCACGATGAGTGATCAAAAAAAAAAAACGGAGACGTCATAATCACTTTTCTTTGTCAAGATCAAACAACAACGGTTGATCAAAAACCTTTGCATGCAAGAATTGGTTTGCGAAAATACCCACTTTCGGGACCCGTTAGAATATTTCCTTAGTTTTCCTTGCACCTTTAACTAGAAGCGGAACAAGAAGTGACCTAACTAGTCAAGAACAGCAAGAGCTCGGTCTTCCACTTAACCACCACAATACGCCTTGCTATACTACGCCTTATGGATTGAGTTGGACAAATCAACAAAGTAGTAGGCTAAGGATGTCAAGAATTCCCTAATCGCTTTCATTCTCAAAACCCATGCAAAAAGTAAAACCAAACAATGTGTATGATCACGAATTCCTGTACATAGCAACAAAAACCTTCCCGACAAGTGAAATGATATCAACGAAAATAAAACTAAAAAAAATAAAATAAAAAACTAACTAAAAACAAATAACGAATAATCAAATAAACTAAATTAATTGAAAGTCGTTCCCCGACAACGGCGCCAAAAACTTAATGTGCACGAAAGTACCCACTAATTTTAATATTTATAACCTAACAAACTTAGACTAACTATGCACTTATAGGCAGTGTACCTAATCAGATTACAGTATAGCTTAGGTAAGTCGGGTGTCGATCACATGGAACAGTGGATTAATTTAATATATTTGATTATAGGTTACAGGTCACATGAAAATAATAAAGAAAATGGTTTAATAAATCTCAAACTAACAATTAACAACTCTCGATAAACTAACAGGAAAGCACATCTCTTCAGGTACTTTGGTTTAGATAAATTACACCTTAAAAACATAGACAATTGCATATACAAATTCATTTATTCATGTTCACCGATTCCTAAAATGATTAGATTCGTGTTCACTATAACTAATCCTTTAGCAAACAAGTTAATTCAAACAGTGATCAGTTGGTTAAACTAACATGCTTCCTAGTGTTCAGTTCGTATCAAGCAAGACTTGTAAATATAGTTAATCGAATTATTAATTCAATTTAACCTCTTGTTGATGTTCATCCAATAAGGCTCACACATTAACTTACTTATTCTCAAGTTAATCCTACTTTCACATTCGTTATTTCTAGACTTATAATCTTGATGGTCATCAAAAATCATAAGAGACAAGCAAATCAAGCAGATGTTCATGCAACTCAATTCACTTAACAATTAACAGAAAATAATCATCATTAACACATAAGGGTCTTTTAACAAGCTTGGCAAAATAAATTAAACATAACTAAACAATTCAATATAGCAATTAGTCTAATAATCAAAGCTTCATTCAATCATAAACACAAAGTAAAAGGTTTTTACACCCAAATCAGAAACTAAATACAGAAAAGTACCACAATGGAATGCTAAACATGGTCACGTTAACAATCCATATGATTACCGACATGTATCCGCTCTCCAACCCTTCCGATCTCCGCTCCTGTTAGCTTAACGGCCTTCCGGCCGCCTTCTAAACCCTCAAAATGGCTTAACCGAAGTTAAATATCGACTAAACTAAGTTGGAAGTCGAATCCCCCCTCCTGGTTAGCTGAAAATCGACTTTTATAACCTTTATAGCCGACTTATGTACGCTGGGCGTAAGTCGGATTACGCGGGGCGTACTAAGGATCACTACGCGATTGAACATATCCGAGGCCAACCAGTACGCGGCGCGTACCCTTAAGTTACGCGGGGCGTAATCACTTTGGTCGTTACGCGAGGCGTAATTGCTATGGACGCGGGGCGTAATCACTCCTTCAGCATTTTTAATTTCTTTTAGCTTCTAAGTCCGATTTCCGCTTCAGTCTTTTCTTTTGTGCTTTATCGCCAATGAATAGCTGCAAAACATAATTCAAAGCATTATGAGTACTTTTTAGTTCTAAAAGAGAATAAATAAGGCCAAAATATTAAGATAAAGTGCATAAATATATATATATATATATATATATATATATATATATATATATATATATAAATAAACATATCAAAATACCCCACACTTAGCCTTTGCTTGCCCTCAAGCAAATTTACTTTTAATTTTTACCAATATCACATTAAACAATCCATTTAAAACTCAGCCATTATGCCAAGACCTCAACGCATGCTTTTGTGTCTAAAATTTTCCTAAAGTACCCCCCCCCCCCCCCCATATTTTAAATACTCACAATCTTCATAAACACTCGCCCACTTTTTCCGAACAATGCTTATTTTATGCAACCCTCCGAATCCATCCGCAGAAAACCTCCTAACCTCAAAGTATTTTTAGTTGAGCAACCTAAGCATACATAATCTAGAATTACAATTTTTTCGATACCACTATGGAGCTCTTTTGGAATTCTTCACTTTCTTGATAATTTGATCTTCGATTTCTTTGAATTCACCACCTTGTTGTTTCATTTTTGGTATCTTCAACTTTTTGGATTTCTTGGAATTTTGATCTTTTGATCTTCACTTTATTTGCTCCAAAATTCTTCAAACTTTTTTTTTCGTAATTCTCTTTTTTTTATATATTACATGTACCTCACTTTTTTCACTCAAAACCTACATGCTTAAGCAGAGGCGCTCAACCTCAGCCTTTATTGGTTAATGATAATAATTTTCCTGGATACATTTCAGGTTTAGGCTGCTAAACATATTGCATCCCTCAAACCAAGCGGGGTTATGTTTTTGTTCCATGATTTCACTAAAATAAGGGAAGCCACAAATGCACTATAACGTGTATTGGCTCAACTAAACATTTGAGTTCTCATCGGATCATTTCATACAATATTAGCAAAATTTAAATTATCACTAGATTTTTCTAAATTAAACTATTATTTCAAGTTTTTTAAATTTTTAAATTTTTTAAATTTAATTTACTTTTACCGACCCCCTACCCCACACTTATTTCATACAATGCCCTCATTGTATGCTAAAACAAATTAAGAACATAAAAATGGAGAAAAAGGAACAGACTCCCCTGAGTAGTTGTGGCGAGATCGAATGGGGCTGCTACAAGTTGCTCCAAATATTACTGAAAGACTGAAAACCGGAACTGCTGCTTCTGAATTTGCCGAAAAATAAAATCAAGACCGCCATCTTCAAAAATGTGGTGCAAAAGATTGCAAACAAATGCAATGTGTAATAGCCATGATGTGGGAAAGTGTCGACCACGTCGTCTCGTCAAAAATGACATCATCTTCTCGCGATGAAAAATCCCCCACAACATATGAAAATGTCAACCATGTCATGGCAGTCGGGATGATACGTCTTCTTCGCGTCAAAATAAAACTCTATGGTGTGGGAACTGCTCATCCATATCATAAGAGTCAAAAAATCGTAAAAATGCCAATCTTCAAAACGATCGCTCACGAAATCTATATGCACCCCACACTTATGACAAATTGTGGGTCTTGACTATATTCTTCAACTCTCAGACGGCTCTCTCTAGCAACAGTCGGACCTAGCTGCTGAACGTACTGCCAGCTTTCTAAGGGCGAAAATTCTGCAGAAATCTAAACAACCAAAGAGCATCAACATGGAAAACAAAAGTAAAACAAACTAAATCCAAGTTTAATTACATACCAAATACTAAAAAAATCTAAAATAAACTAAAAATAACACAAAATAAAAATAAACAAAATAAAAAGGAGCACTCATCATCTCCATCATCATGTGGCTATGTCCCAGAAGTACCGGCCCCATCAAATCGTGACTGGAATGGTGGTGGGTAGGGAACCGAGTACTGAAACCCCTGGTGGGAAAAGAATGCGTTCAATGCATCCCCATACCACCGATGTTGCCTGTCCACATGTGCAACATACTCACTAAGACGGTCAATGCCCTGAGCTAGGTAGCGCATATCAATCTCCAGCTCAGGTCCCTGCTGCGCTCCCCGAGGAGCAGGTCTACGCCGCTGGATCCGTCTCGGCTGTGGCTCGGCGGCACCCTCCTCATCCGCCACATCATTTGCCCGAACCGTCAAGACACCATCTCCACCCCGCTCTAATACACGCATCGACTCTAACAGCTGAAGACTCATCCACCTCATGTCGTGAAACACCATCGATCTCGTGATCTCACGCGTCAGCAACTGATATGATCGAGCTAACCGCATGACAAAATGCCCTCCGCATATCGGGCTATCCCCGCGAAGTCCCCTGGCTCTCCGTCCCAAATATGCAGCTAATGCAACTGGAAGGTTCAGGTGCCTCCCTGGAGTAACTAGTGCCCATAGGAAATACAAATCCGTCGAAGGCACTCTCTCACTATTCTTGTGATGCGTGAGAGACATAGAAATCAATCGGTGCAACATTCAGTATGTAGTAGACCAAATCATCCCCCCTCGTGCGGTAGATGGTGTACAAACTCCTCCCGTAATCTCGGCCCAAAAAGTGTTCTCGTTATAGTCTTTTGGCCGGTCCGTGAGACAATCAGCAAGGAATGCCGGGAAGTGGACACTCCTCGTCTCATCGGCTGTGTAAATACCTACCCGAATCGCAAGCTCTATCATGCTGCATTCCCGGCTCACTCCTCCCAGTCTAAAAGCAAAGGTTGTCCTGTCATCGAGTGCCTTCCTAGGATCATAGGAAACTGTAGCGTAGAACTCCATCAAAAACTCCCGATAAACAGGCTCCTGGATCCTGAACAAACGTGCCCATCCCTGACACACGAACAAATCCACACCACTCGCGTCCGAGTGTGTGAATTGCAAAAATTCCTGGATCAATGCAGCAAGTCCAGTCCTGGTAGCCAACTCCCAGTCGAATGATGGTGCTATATCAATCTCTTTGGTGAGAAGCAAGCTCAAGTTGTTGACATAACGTGCCCGGGTTGCATCGTTCAACGTTTGCGGAAATTGTAAAAAACGATGATCGGTCACATCCTCGGGTGGGTTGGTCCTTTGCGTCCTTCGGGCCATAATCTGCACATATTAACACAAACACCAAACCAAACAAAATATAACAGCATTAATAGATTTTTAAACCAAAAATAAAATGAAACTGGATAGGGGTAGTACGATGGGCGTACATCCAGCGTACGCTGGGCGTACGTCCAGGTTCACGAATCTGTGTCCTGCTCGTTCTAAAACCAATAACCATGACAAAACTGTCAATTTAAGCATATACACAGGTCGTCTAGTAAAGTCAAACACATGGGGGCATACATGTTAGCAAACGGAACTAACCTTGTGGTCCAAGGCAGTAAAAAAAAATCGGAGCCACCCTTTAAACTTATGACCAAAAAGATAAATCAATCCCCTATTAGTTCCTTATTTATTCAAGATTGGCAAACAATTAACAGGGAGATTGCATAGAGCAGTCAAAAAAAATCGAAGTCAACAGGGTACGCTTGGCGTTCGTCCCCGAGTTTAAATCGATGGTGTGGGACGGGATTGAGACCAAATTAGGTCCTAGGGTTCAGTTCATTGATATAAATCGGTCTATTCAAGCCATAAACAACCACAAATTTGCAAAATCGGCCCCTATTTCGAGAAACATTTAAACCCTAGCTTTCGAGCAAAAGCTAAATGCAGCCGATTTCATCAATTGAAACATAAATCCGAGCCATTAAGTAACCAAAATACTTACTTGTGTGTCGGATTTAACAAGAAACGAAAAAAAATCGAGAATCTTTGGGAGGATTCTTCCGTCACAGCATATTCGAGAGTAGAAGTGTTTGAAAGTGTAATACAAAAGTCAAGGGTCAAAAGATATAACCTGGTCGTCGTCTTACACGGGGCGTAACACAAGCTTACGCGGTGCGTAACTTCAACCCTATGAAATTTTCATCCGCGATCTGGGGCACATTACGCATGGCGTAATTAAACTTACGCGGGGCGTAATTGTATTTGAAAATTTTCCTTTTCCTTTAATTTAACTTCCTTTTTTTTCTAATTATTTAACTAAGGGAATTAAAACTTAATTATTTTTTCTTTTTAATTTCTTAATCAATTCAGCAACTAATGACTTCACGATGAGTGATCAAAAAAAACGGAGACGTCATAATCACTTTTCTTTGTCAAGATCAAACAACAACAGTTGATCAAAAACCTTTGCATGCAAGAATTGGTTTGCGAAAATACCCACTTTCGGGACCCGTTAAAATATTTCCTTAGTTTTCCTTGCACCTTTAACTAGAAGCGGAACAAGAAGTGACCTAACTAGTCAAGAACAGCAAGAGCTCGGTCTTCCACTTAACCACCACAATACGCCTTGCTATACTACGCCTTATGGATTGAGTTGGACAAATCAACAAAGTAGTAGGCTAAGGATGTCAAGAATTCCCTAATCGCTTTCATTCTCAAAACCCATGCAAAAAGTAAAACCAAACAATGTGTATGATCACGAATTCTTGTACATAGCAACAAAAACCTTCCCGACAAGTGAAATGATATCAACGAAAATAAAACTAAAAAAAATAAAATAAAAAACTAACTAAAAACAAATAACGAATAATCAAATAAACTAAATTAATTGAAAGTCGTTCCCCGGCAACGGCGCCAAAAACTTAATGTGCACGAAAGTACCCACTAATTTTAATATTTATAACCTAACAAACTTAGACTAACTATGCACTTATAGGCAGTGTACCTAGTCAGATTACAGTATAGCTTAGGTAAGTCGGGTGTCGATCACAGGGAACGGTGGATTAATTTAATATATTTAATTATAGGTTACAGGTCACACGAAAATAATAAAGAAAATGGTTTAATAAATCTCAAACTAACAATTAACAACTCTCGATAAATTAACAGGAAAGCACATCTCTTCAGGTACTTTGGTTTAGATAAATTATACCTTAAAAACATACACAATTACATATACAAATTCATTTATTCATGTTCACCGATTCCTAAAATGATTAGATTCGTGTTCACTATAACTAATCCTTTAGCAAACAAGTTAATTCAAACAGTGATCAGTTGGTTAAACTAACATGCTTCCTAGTGTTCAGTTCGTATCAAGCAAGACTTGTAAATATAGTTAATCGAATTATTAATTCAATTTAACCTCTTGTTGATGGTCATCCAACAAGGCTCACACATTAACTTACTTATTCTCAAGTTAATCCTACTTTCACATTCGTTATTTCTAGACTTATAATCTTGATGGTCATCAAAAATCATAAGAGACAAGCAAATCAAGCAGATGTTCATGCAACTCAATTCATTTAACAATTAACAGAAAATAATCATCATTAACACATAAGGGTCTTTTAACAAGCTTGGCAAGATAAATTAAACATAACTAAACAATTCAATATAGCAATTAGTCTAATAATCAAAGCGTCATTCAATCATAAACACAAAGTAAAAGGTTTTTACACCCAAATCAGAAACTAAATACAGAAAAGTACCACAATGGAATGCTAAAAATGGTCACGTTAACAATCCATATGATTACCGACATGTATCCGCTCTCCAACCCTTCCGATCTCTGCTCCCGTTAGCTTAACGGCCTTCCGGCCGCCTTCTAAACCCTCAAAACGGCTTAACCGAAGCTAAATATCGACTAAACTAAGTTGGAAGTCGAATCCCCCCTCCTGGTTAGCTGAAAATCGACTTTTATAACCTTTGTAGCCGACTTACGTACGCTGGGCGTAAGTCGGATTACGCGGGGCGTACTAAGGATCACTACGCGATTGAACATATCCGAGGCCAACCAGTACGCGACGCATACCCTTAAGTTACGCGGAGTGTAATCACTTTGGTCGTTACGCGAGGCGTAACTGCTATGGACGCGGGGCGTAATCACTCCTTCAGCATTTTTAATTTCTTTTAGCTTCTAAGTCCGATTTCCGCTTCAGTCTTTTCTTTTGTGCTTTATCGCCAATGAATAGCTGCAAAACATAATTCAAAGCATTATGAGTACTTTTTAGTTCTAAAAGAGAATAAATAAGGCCAAAATATTAAGATAAAGTGCATATATATATATATATATATATATATATATATATGTATATATATATATATATATATATATAAATACACATATCAATAACATATAAAATCTCTAACACATAACTTTGTTACCACTCTAGGTAAAGTATAGTGAGAAGACTCACCTCTGGTAACTCGGTAAATCTCTGACTCTGTAAACTCTGGTCTAGCCTCCGCCTAATCACATGAAATAAGTACCCTATTTAATATAACTTTCAAAGGCTAGACAATGTCCTCTTATGACACTCTCAAAAGGGTAAAAGGCCATTTTACCCCTCTCATAACTCAAAAGTCCCCACTATAGACCATACCCTAAAATTCAACCAAAAGTCAACTTTCCGGGTTACGCTACGCGTACCAGATGTGTACGATGAGCTTACCCGGCTGCCTCTCAGAATCGGGGAATACCACCCAATACGCGGCACATACTGGGATTACGCCCGGCGTACTCTCCTGCTTCAGCCCTTTAGCTCTTGAGGTCTTAAACAGTTAAGACCCACGCCCAACTTCTTGGTCTGACCACTTCTAAGCCTCTTAATCCATAAAGTTGATGACTTTAAGCCTTTGCATGGCTGAACAAGTCACCAACTCCCATAATATTCCAATCTCTAACTCTAGAAGGCTTATTACTCAAGCATGACCTCATATCAACAACCAAGATGGAAACTTTATGGATCTAAACCACTAATACCACTAAAAAGGGACAGATCTCGGACCATGGATCACCTTACACTCATAAAGTCTCCACCTTTGGGGTTTTTAGCCCTAGAAATGACACATGCAACAACAAACCAAAAAGGAGAGGAAAGTTTTGAACTTTATACCTCTAAGTGTAGCCCCTTTCTCTGTAGATCTCAGATCCAAACTTGCACTTCAAGCTTTAGCCTCCAAAAGCTCCTTTCCTTCTTCTTCACTAAGCCACCAATGCACAATTAGCTCCAACAACACACTCACACACACTAAGAACGATGGGAGGCTCTCTCTTAGGGTTTCACTCACTGATATGGAGGCTGAGAAATGAGCCTTAGCACTCTTTAAATAGTGCACAAGCCAGATTAGGGTTTTGCACCTGATCCGGGTACACCCGGCGTAACTCTGGGTACGCCCAGCGTACCTTGGCGTCTCCGCGTCCAAATTAAGCGCATGAGTACACCCAGCGTACTCCCGAGTATGCCCAGCGTACTCATTTGCCACATTTTCCAATAAAAGGCTAAACTTGAACACAAGAGAAAAGAAGGGGGGTTGAATAGTTGCACCTGAACCTTGGGATGTTACACCTTAGGCTCTTGTGGTCCGTGTAAATGGTACAACAAACCCCATAGAGGTAATGGCGCCAAATCTTGAGGGCAAAAACAATAGCCCCCAACTCCAAATCATGCTTCGGGTAATTCGCCTCGTGAGGCTTCAACTGCCTCGAAGCGTAAGCTATAACATGCCCCCTCTGTATCAGTACCACGCCCAAACCTGAGATGGAAGCATCGCAGTATACCACAAAGTCCTCCATGCCCTCTAGCAGGGCTAAGATTGAAGCCTCGTACAATCTCTGTCTCAACGTCTCAAATGCAGCCTGTTGCTCAGGCCCCTAGCGAAAAACCACAACTTTCATCGTCAACCGGGTCAGGGGCACGACTACCTTGGAGAACTCCTGAATGAACCTCCGATAGTAGCCTGCAAGTCCTAGAAAGCTCCGAATCTCATATGGAGACCTTGGAACCTCCCATCTCATCACGGCCTCCACCTTGGCCAGGTCAACCGAAATCCCGTTCTAGTTGACAAGGTGCCCAAAAAACTGCACCTCTCGCAACCAGAACTCACACTTGGAGAACTTAGCATATAAGATCTCCCTCCTAAACGTACCCAGAACCTCCCACAAGTGCTCCTCATGTTGCTCTCGTGTCTTGGAATAAACCAAGATGTCATCCATGAAAACTATCACAGACCGATCCAACATTGATCTGCACACACGGTTCATGAGATCCATGAACGTGACAGAAGCATTGGTGAGCCCGAAAGGCATCACCTCGAACTCATAGTGGCCATAGCGTGTCTGTAACGCGGTCTTCTATACATCCTCCTATCTGACCCTCATCTGATGATATCCTGAACGTAGATCAATCTTGGAGAACCAAGATGCTCCCTGTAGCTGGTCAAAGAGGTCATCAATCCTCGAAAGTAGGTAACGGTTTTTCACCGTTACCTTGCTTAACTCCCGATAGTCTATACACATCTGATGCAACCCGTCCTTCTTCTTCACAAATAGAATCGGGGCTCCCCAGGGTTAACTACTCTGTCTAATGAATCTCTTGTCTAACAGCTCCTGCAGCTGTGTCGACAACTCCTGCATCTCAGGAGGAGCCAACCGATACGGTGCCTTGGCTATCGGAGTCGCACCAGGGACTAGGTCGATCCTGAACTCTACCTGCCTCTCTGGAGCTATCCCAGGCAACTCCTCAGGGAATACATCCGTAAATTCTCGTACCACGGGCACATCGCCCACCGTCGCCTTACCCGTTTCCCGGGTATCCATAACATAGGCAACAAATCCTGCGCAACCCTGCTGAATGTAGCACCTAGCTCTCGTTGTTGAACATAGAGTTGGCCCTTGTTGTGGCCTATCGCCCAGAATCACCAGCTCTCCCCCACTTGGGGTCCTGATCCGCACCAACTGTTGCGCACAGTCAATCACTGCCCCATTGGGGCTTAGCCAGTCCATACCGATAATAACCTTGTTCCCCCACAAAGGTATAGGAACCAAATCTACCAGGTAACGTTCCTCGAACAACCTCAAAACACAATCCCGGTAGACCTCTGATGCTTGCACTGACTGGTCGTCCGCAATCTCAACCTCTAGAGGGCAATCCAACATGCCCGAAGACTCAGGAAACTTCTTGCTAAGTGCAAGAGAGACAAACGATCGGGTAGCACCCGAATCAAACAACACCTAAACTGGGATACCGTTCACATGGAACGATCCTAAACAAAGCACGTACATTATATATCAAAATCGCAGCGACATAACATAAAAGCGTAAATAAGAAATCATACCCGTCATCACATCGGGTGCAGCGCGTGCCTCCTCGGCTGTCAGCTGAAATGCTCGGCTTCGTACCACTGGAGCCTCCGACTTCACCTTCCGGCCATCCATTACCCGCGCGGTCGCCGGAGTTGGCGCCACTGCCCGCACCGCTGCATCTTTTGTCAATATGGGGCAATTAGCCTTCTTATGGCCCCTCTAATTGCAATGGAAGCAAATCAGGTCTGATGTCTGAACCACAAGAGTAGGGGCAGTACAGTCTCTACCAAAATGCCCAGTATTGCCACACTTATAGCAGCCTGAACCCGACCCAGTGCGGCAAACTGTGACAACCCGAAATTTTATTCTGTACAAACAATATCACTTCAATAGAAGTCAGAACAGTCGTAGTGAATTTTCATACTTTTCCGTTTAAGTTTGAGTATTTCAGGGTTTACACTTAAGGAGATATCAGGAGAGTGGATGCACTAAGGTTTTGTGCAAATCTGTTATTCCAAAACTCTATTATATTAGAGATCATTTCGGGAATAAAATATTTTCTGCCAAAAATCCCAGGACTATATATAGAAATCTGAACCATATTCATTCATTATTTACATTTCCAACTAGAGAAAAGCCATTTTCTCTCTCACGGATCTTCGGGTTTTCATCCCATATCATGAGTACCTCTCTCTAGTTGTTTTATATAGCTAGTAATGTGCTTAATAACATCAATTTAATAGCAAAACAACTAGATTCGGTAGTTTACCGCCCAAGAACACCTTGGGGAGTAAACTCCTAAAATGATGCCTAGTCCCTTCCATGTGTTATGTAACTACCTTCGGCTTGTATATAGGTGTGTATATTACTAGAAATCACCCCAAGAACACCAAGGTTTAGGTGTTCACGGCCCAAGAAGTTCTTGGACCGTGAACTCCAAACACAAGGGCCAAAGAGTGCTTTTAACACTCCTAAAGCCTTGGACAATTACCTAGATTTACTCTTAGTTAATTTAAGCACTTAAAAACATCAAAAACCCCTCCCAAAGAGAGATTATGGCCCTAATATGGTTCTTGGGCCATGAACATCAAGGAAGGGTACCAAAGTGTGCCTAAGGCCTTCATTAGCCTTAGATAAATGTCTAGTACCTATCCTACATGAGCTTGAGACTTGAAAGCATAAAAACACCCCTTCCATATGAGTTGACGGCAGTAAACTCAAAATGAATTGGCCTTGGGGCCGTAAACTCCTCAAAGGAGTGTATTAGTGCCCTAAACCTTTCCAATAATTAATCCACCAAGTTGGAATGCTTCTAGGGATCATTTAGAACCTCAAAACACCAAAGGACATTAAGCCTAGGATTTCACGGCCATAAACTCAAGGGTTTACGACCGTAAACTCCTTGTGTGGAGTTTATTAGAGAGTAAACTCAAATATGGGATCCTTTGGAACCCTAAATTCACTAGTCGGGTCCTACAACAACTTAGATGCAATCCTTAGGGCTTATAACACATATATAAAGTGTTTATCATGTTCTAGGATGTCTTAACATTTACAATTAGTAGTTTAAAACTAATTGGGTGCATATATGTGTGATTATATTGTAACTACCAAAATAATTCCAACCAATTTAAACTTTTCAAAAACAACCCGATTTCATTAAATTATTACAAAAAGGTTTTCAATACAATTTATTTAGAGTATTCCCAGAATCACATCACAACATAAACATGAGGAGTGGTACGATCATGCCTTCGCCTTGCCACGGTCTCCTGAAGAACCTTGAAAACATAAAACCACAACTGTAAGCCCGAAAGCTTAGTGAGATATCCCCAAAATACCAACCACATATACCATACACGCATAATCATGCCATATCATATCCGATCACAGAACAGCCATGCACTTCGGGTCTACTGTGTGACTGGTCCGCCGCACCGGCCAACAGTCCACCTGGTCCACCCTCCGAGTCTAGCCATATACATCGAGTCTGGAGTGTGATTGGTCCGCCCGCACCGGGCCTTCAATCCACCTGGTCCACTCTCCGAGTCTACATTATGACTGGTCTGCCCGCACCGGGCCTTCAGTCGGCCTGGTCCACACTCCGAGCCTCGGCACGTCTGGTCCGCCCTCTTGGGGCCTACAGCCTATCCGGACCGCTCGCTGGGCCTTCGGGGCAACCGGTCCGCCCTGGGTATCTTGGCCTACAGCACAAAGCAGGACCCGCCTCAACCCAACTCCATTCCAAACAACCATGTGCACATAAACATACAATCATATAGCAATTCACAGTCAACAAACCGATCAAACAGATCACATAACATATCATCATCCTAACCAGGATACCGACCTAACCGGTCACTAGCATAACATCACCCTACATCTCAGGATACCGACCTCAACCAGGTCTCTAACATATACCATGCCAGCTACCAGGATGCAACATATCAAAGCAATATCATAACAACAATTACCCGGATCTCAATCCGATAAAGGGTTGGCCTTGGTGCCTTAGACCCTGTTGATATAGTGAGGATAACTCACCTCGAAATTGCCGACTGAACAGATAACCCAAGCTACTCCAACCACTGATACGATCTCCAACACTAGCTAACACCAAGACACTAAACTCAAAACAATATTCAATAATTACCAAAATGCCCCTGGGAAATAACTCGTCAACCCTTGGCCAAAGCCAACCCCTGACTGACTCTACTCGTCGAGTCATCCCAATGACTCGTCGAGTCCACATACACAGAATCTCCCCCAACCACGACTTAACTCGCCGAGTCACCCCAAGACTCGCCGAGTCCAGCAACTCTGAGTCCTTTCTCACTCGACTCACCGAGCCATCCCTTGACTCACCGAGTCACAGCTCAACCAGAAGAAACTTGGACCTCACGACTAGACTCGCCGAGTCCAAGAACAGACTCGCCGAGTCCAAGGCTATCTTCAACCTACTCGCCGAGTTGTTCTTCCAACTCGCCGAGCTCCAGACCATCTTCAAGCAACTCGCCGAGTACACCTTTGTGACTCGCCGAGTGCCTCTAGATCTCATTCCAAACAGAACCTTCCAAGCCATGCAATTGCTCCAAAACGTAGATCTAGCCTCCTACAACCCATCCATCACGTAAAGTGGCAAACTTTACGTGAATACAAAGAGATCTATGCATTTTACACCTTAGGGATAGGGTTTGGGACATGATGGATTCACTAACCACTCAAGAACAGGGACTTTAATGCACTTTAGACCTCCTCCACTCCAGATCTGAGGTAGCAACCTCAGATCTACTCTTCAAACTCAAGATACCACAAGCTAAACCTCGCATACATTCCAAGAATAATGAATCTAGAAGAATAACAGCCCAAGAACGAGATTATACCTCAAAAGGAAGCCTCAACAGCAAATAAATATGAATCTAAGCAAAGCCCCTTGCTCCAAGCCTCCTAACTCCTCAAGATCTTCCTCCAAATCTCTTTTCCAAGGTTCAATTGCACTCCAATCCTTCACAATCGCGTTTCTAGGGTTTTCTGGACTTAAGGTAAGGTAAGGAGGCTGGGGAGAGGGTATAATGTCCTTTATATAGGGCTCATCCTCCGAAATTAGGGTTTTCTCCATTCAGCGCCTACTCGCCGAGTCCAGCCGCTGACTCGCCGAGTCGGCCACTTAACACGCGACCAAAATCGCGACCCTACTCGCCGAGTCCACTCGTGGACTCGCCAAGTTGCCCTTTCCAATTTACTCTTTTAACCCTTCAACTTTACTCTTGATATTCCGGGATGTTACAATTCTCCCCCACTTAAATTAGGCTTCGTCCTCGAAGCCTGCGGCAACTCATCTCTAGAAATACTCCCGCAACACACCACCTGGCATTAACCAAACCAGGTTCCTCAAAGCACAACCATAGAAACCCGAAACTCACTTTCTCCTTTCTTACGGTGTCCTGACCACCGTCACAAGCCGGCCACCGGCTTTACCCTCAGATAACCACACCTACCAGGCTCCACACTTATCAACCGAGTACCACTCCATGGTACTTTTCTCGATCCTGATCACCACTATCACTTGACTCTTACGAGCTAGATATAACCGTGAACCATCGGGTTCCTGATCCGAGTCCAACTTTATCCACACCCTGCTGACAGAATGACACATTCTTCAGCCTCAGAGCAACTCCCATGAGTTCTCCTCTTGCAATCGCATGCACATGCTGAACTAGCCCTAGCACTCTCGGGTTGAGAAAACTCGTCACACTGACGACATCTCCAAACATCCCCCAGGATGAACCACCACTACATACACAATTCCCTGACCAGAATCACACTGGGAGCCCAAGACTCCCTCCCTGCATCCCTTCCGAGCCTCTTGGCTCTACACCCGCGGAATTCCTTCCACGACCTCAGCAGACATCCCAAACCGGATGTAATCCCATACCACTGCCGCAATCCCGCTGCTCAATGACCGCAATTGGGCCACTCCAATCATAACTATGTGCTGCTGCTTTCACTTCCGTGAATTTACACTCCCTCTCAGAGTCACATTCCTCTCTCTTTCCCTTACCAAGGAAATCCACTTGGCCGCCTTGTCACTACGGCAAGTGCCACGGTGTTCGCCCAATGCTACACCATTCCTTTATAGCATAACCGCTATCCATGCAACACACATGCTCTGAATCTGCTCGCAAGGACCCCTGAGTCCATGCAACACACATGCACTAGCATAACCGCTATCCACTCAGTGCCTACTCGCCGAGTCTAACCGCCGACTCGCCGAGTCGGCCACTTAACACGCGACCAAAATCGCGACCCTACTCGCCGAGTCCACTCGTGGACTCACCGATTTGCCTTTTCCAATTTACTCTTTTAACCCTTAACTTTACTCTTGATATTCCAGGATGTTACATATATGTTCATTAGGATCATAGTGTGTGTACAAGTCCTCACTTGACACCTAACAGTCCGATACCGTTCATTACATCCAAACCACCATCTGCAGGTGAGTTCATACCCCTTAATCAATGTTTTAAATGATTTTAAATGCTTTAATAGGGGAGAATACAAGTAGAAAACAACATGTTATCAAATCTTTCATATGTATTTATAACTGCGTTTTCATCCAGCAGATTTCACATACTACAAAATGTGATGCATGAAATGGTTTTCTATCTTAAAAATACTCTGTTATCAAATGTATTACTTTTGAAATGTTTATTAAAATGACATCAAGTCATTGTTACTTATTGTTCAAAACTCTTAGATGTTTTACAAGACCATTGTTAACCTACTTGAACAACCAATTACCTTCCAGTTAATTATCATAGAAATAGTTAGAAGATACAAAACATTATTCCTATTACAAGGAATTACATTAGAGTTAGTTCATTCATGAGTCTATACCATTACATTACCTGATAGATGAGTACATTTACCTATGCTTACATGATACATGAATACATTACATGAGTAACTATACGTAGATACATTTTCCTGTATACATTTACATGGATACTTGTACCTCGATTCATTAGGATGATTTATTAATACCTTCTGTGTAAATTGTCCTGCCTATCCCAGTTCAACGGGATGTCTAGACGGGACTAACCATTCTGAAGCCCATCTGTTAGCACCAGTGGGCGATGAACATCTACGGATGCCTACGGTTATTACTTATATTAGGAGTACCTTTACGGGACTAACCATTCCTCCGCCCTGCTGCTGCTAAAGAGGACAATTGGACAATCTTCGGATGTTCAAATAGGTTATACATTTCGCTTACCGCGATGTCGTGTTATTCCTAGTACCAAAGGATAACACTTACATTAGTACATTTTCCTATTACTTTATTTTGTGATACATTCACATGAACGGGGAGTTAGACTAAGTACTTTTAGTACTAGTCAATAGAAAGGAAAAACTAACATTTTACTTACAAAACATACGGGTCTTGGTAGAAGACTACATCTCATACTAATAGGAAATAAGGGATTTTCTAGGGTTTTTCATTACTTACATCAACTGTTTCATTTAAATATTTACAGGGCATTCATAACAGTTTTCCCAAAACAAGACAATGACACTTAAATACTTATGAATTCACCAGCTTTAAGCTGATACTCGCCTTCAAAATAACTTGTATTCTCAGGTCACCAGTAGACAGGTATGATGGCCAAATTTTGAGAAGACGGAGCACAGACAAGACTCGTCTTTTATTTTGATTATACATATTTTGGTGTCTTATTACAATGAAAGAACACATGTATTAAAACTTTACTTATAATGCAGTGAATGATGTTGTTGCTTGTTTACTACTTTACACTGTTGTGATACTATACATGACGTCCTCCACCCCGGAACGTTTCCGCCGTTCTTGGTTTTGGGGTGTGACACAAACTCCCTCATGTGACCGACTGCACTTTCCACAACGGTCCCGGCCCTGCTGGCCCTTCGACCTAGAGTCGAATCCCTTGGGTTTCTTTCCCAAAATCCCCGTAACCTGCACAGTCTCTGCCTTCCTCTTCCTGAGGTGCTCCAGATCGATCTCCCTCTCCTACGCCCTGGAAATCATGGAGTCTAGGTTCGGACATGCCTAGAAGCTGATGTGCTCCCTGATATCGTCTCTCAACATGTCGTGATAGCGGGTCCTCCTCATATCCTCATCTCCTGCACACTGGGACACTGGGGCACCAATAAAGCCCTCTCCCGGAACTTGGCGGTGATCTCCGCCACAGTCTCCGTAGTCTCTCTCATATCCAAAAACTCCTTGGCCAGCTGCTGAAGTTCCACAGCTAGTGCAAAATCGACCCTGAATCGGGTCACGAAATCTGACCACGTCATAGCCTCGATGGCTGGGGATCCCAATGTATCACCAATCAACTCCCACCAATCTCTGGCTCGATCCCTCAAACAACCTACAGCAAAACGTACCTTCGACCCTTCTGGGCAGAAGCTCGTCAACTACGCAGACTCGATGTCTGTGATCCATCTCCTAGCAGCAATGGGGTCCTTCACCCCATGGAAGTCCATCGCACCACTCCCTCTGAAGTCCTTAAAGGATAGTGTGTGCATACCCGTTTGGCTAGACGCCATATCAATCCTAAATGCTTGAAGGCGATCCTCCATCAACTTAGTAATCCCCTCCTTGATCGACCCGAAGATGACCAGGGTCACATCAAGATACCTCTCGTGATCTCAGACGCGATGAACTCCCATAGCCCGTCATCAACCTGCCCGGATCCTGCACCCGAGCCTGATCCTGATCCTGATCCTGAACCCAATCATCCTGCTTCATGACGTGTGATCGCCATACTTAAAATAAACCCATATCGTCAGGATCATACATACCCCCGAGAGGTCTCACGCATTATCCAAGTTTCATGGTTCCATCTCGGCCCTCCTTGACTCGAGTACAGATCCTATGCTTTCAGTAGTACGGGCCCATACTACCTTCCACATATATCTGTACTTTCCTCAAGGATTGCTTCAACTTCACCAAGCCCCTTTACCGATACCCTTTCCTACTAATCTCGTCCTAGGATTTCCTAGGGAACTCTCCGACCTACTCTCCGCCACCAGCTGCACTAGGAGTCCCTACTTCCCTTCCATAACTAGCTTGTGAATACCGTTGCATATCCGCTCACTATTTAGTTAAAGTTAGCCAGGACCCCTTAAGCACAAAGCAAGCAGCATTCGTGCATCGAGTAACCACATCAGGCATAACCTAATCAGGCTATCCTATTGCTGACTAAACAGTGCTAGCATACAGCTCATACAACAGCCATTCAAGGCATCCTCTAGATCCTTAGCCCTACTCTAACATGTAGTCCTCAGGATCATGAATAATACATATAACATAACAAGTGTGTGTATCTTGGGGAAAACTTACTTGACCTCGGCCGGTCGCACGCATCACACCGTGTCTTTTCTCAAAATTCCTTAATTTAGATTTTACGAAACCATTTTCTTTGTAAAAATCTTTTAATCCCTCGGTTTGAGTCCAGACACCCCCGAGGGTGTGTCCGAATCCCTCAAACCAGAGCTCTGATACCAACTTGTAACATCCCAAAAATCGAGGCCAAAAATTTCATTTTAAATTAAGTAATTCATAACATAATTTACCAAACATTGTCAGTATCATATCAATTTATAAAAACCATAACAGCGTGTTTGAAAACCATATCATCGAAATTAATAAAATTAGAGTACAATCCCAGAAAACTCCATGTGGAAGTCATGTGTGTGATGCAATGCTACACCGCCGACTCCTTCCCCTTTGACGAAGAGGTACCTGAAACCACAATCGAAATCCGTAAGCACAAAGCTTAGTGAGTTCCCCCATCAAACCACATACCATATAATATCATCGGTATCTTTCAACCGGTAACTGTCATCTGTATCTTTCAACTAGTATCTGTCATCGGTATCTTTCAACCAGTAATTGTCATCGATACCTTTCAACCGGTAACTCCCATCCGTATCTTTCAACCGGTAACTGGGGACTATTTCACCCCTGCCATTATCATACAATAACAAAATATAATCATACAGTCAGACATAACTGGGTAATGACCTACCCCCTCGATCCTAAAGACCGATGTCAGGGAAAGACTAATCCCTACCACTACCATTAACACACGTAACATATCACACATGCATATCTCATGACCAAAGCACATAACCATACCAAGATAACTATCACAAAGACAATTATCTACCAAATAACCTTGTTGGTGGGCCGACATTATGGCCTTATGTGACAACCCAAGTTGTCCCGTTACATTTCCCCGTTACCGTTAACGGAATATTCCACTGTATAAAAGTTCCGTTAATTAGAGGGCGTCAATTTAATAAACATTCCATTGTGTTACATTTAGCATGTCGTTAGTCGTGATAAAAGGAAATAAAAACACAGGACACACATTTCCATTTATTGGGAAAATGTCAAGTTTTATTATTACGACCACTAAATCGGGTGCGACCAAAAGCCCCGTTTAACGGCAGTATCGGGTAAAATTCCACTGAGCCCCGACTGAGAAACCCATATAAGGGTGAGTGGAGTCCATTGGAGACTTTTTACACTTTCTCTCTATACTCTCTCTCTCTAGACCCGTTTTCGCCCCGAATCCGCAACCAAACGCTTCCAAATTGTAAGTCCACTTACCCTAGCGTATTCTAAACGTATTGATTTATGTTTATAGCCCAAAAATCATCCAAGAAGGCATGGTATAAGGAGTTTACGGCCCAGGAACATTCTAGGGCCGTAAACCCCTAAAATGGTGCCAAACATGCCTTTAATCTTGTCCATAAGCTTAGAAACTATTAAGGGAATTAGGCTAGGGGTGTTTCAACATAAAAACTCATGGATTTAGAGGACAAAGGAGAGTTTACGGCCCAAGCACAAGCTTAGGCCGTAAACTCCTCAAAATCATGTCAAAATGTCCCAAAAACACTCCCAAACTCATCCTAGGGCTTATTACATAATTTAGGGACTTATCCTCTTGAGTTTAGACCCTTGAAACACTACAAAATGAATTATTAAAGGGAGTTTACGGCCCAGACAAGGGTCAAGGCCGTAAACACCCTTAAACATGCCCAAAATAATTGTTTTGTCCCCCAAATGGCCTTATACACTTACCATAAAATACTAGGAAGGGATTTAAGGGCTTAAACTCAAGGAAATGAGGGCTTACTTGGAGTTTACAGCCCAAGCATTTATCTAGGCCGTAAACTCCCCAAAACCCCCTCAAATGTTGGTTTTAATCACCCAAAACAGCATCAAACTTCATAAGAAAATTCTAGAAAGGCAATAGGGACTTTAAACTTCACAAATCACTAAGGGTGAGAGTTTACGGCCGTAAACTCCCTTGGGAGAGTTCCTAGGCCGTAAACTCCTATAAAGTGCCCTTAGGAGCCTCAAATCAACTCATGCCTTTTGGGAAAAGTGCTTAGAATAAATCAATGAGCAAGCTAGAAGCATAAAACACCAAGGAATATGACCTTGGGAGTTTACGGCCGTAAACTCCCTTAGGTTGGGCCGTAAACTCCAAGTTTGGTCTATGTTAATGCTTTAAATCCATTTATACACTTGATATTTGAGTTTAGCAAAGTTCCACAACTGATAGGAGACCCTTAGCACCCTTAAACGCTACCCGGGACCCCAAACACTCAACCAAAAGTGTTTTCCACTCCTTTGAGTGTGTATAATTGTTTAATTAGTATATTATATGCTAATTGTATGTGAACATATGTTATCATATGTTAAAATAGGTCCTTGTGTGTGTTCAAGTCCTTGCGTGACCCCGAACGCCCAAACGACACCTTTGTCGGACCTACTTACACCAGGTGAGTTCATACCCCTGAATGAACCTTTTAAATGCTTTTAAATGTTTTATAGGGGGTGATTACAAGTTAAACATGCCAGTTATCAAATCAATCACATGTGATTGATAACCCGCATGCACAAGATTTTACCACTGTACACTGTTTTACCGAGTAGGACACTGTAAATGGCTTTCAAAAAGGGTTTTTAAATTGTTCAAGTTCTTACTTTTATAGCTTATCAAAGATTCATTTTCAAACTGATTTATAAAAGATTCCCAAAGATTTCTAAAGGTTTTCACACCTATTTTATCAAAGAATACAAATTCGATTTTCCTGTTTAATAAAGTTTTCAAAGGTTTTCATGAATACTTTTAATTGTTAGTTACTGCTGCTTCGCTTATACTTATTTTATACTCCTACTCTGTAATGCTTTCGCTTATATCTGAAGTCACTTATACCTGATGACGCTTATACTTATTCACCCTCTTACTTAGTGATGCGAGTCTACTTTGCTTATACTTGAGATCGACTTTAGTTCACTTATACTTGATACGCTCTTACTTCACTTGTTGTCATCTCCACTTCGCGATGCGCTTATACTTATTCTAAATTTATACTTCATTTGCGACCGCTCTTACTTCACTTCTTAGACACTCCTACTTCACGAGAATCACTTTTACTTGATACCCACTCAAGCATAGTTAGATGTATGTCTGTGCTTGTGTAGATGCATATAAATAATGGTTGAAGGACTTAGGAAGGTTTGTCTGCCCTATTTCCTTTTCTTCGTTGAGATGTGGTCTGGTGGGATCGGATGTCCAACCGAATGTCATTTGATTCATTAGTTATATACCATGTATACAAGCTTAGGCATACGGGTTACTTCAGTTAGTTCAGTTAAGAGTCTCTACTTCAAGTCTACACTTTCATTAGAAACCCAATATTTGGGATACATCTTCAGGACACGGCCTTCTCCGTCGTCTAGTTGGTAACCAGAGTCTCCTGTAGGGAGAGCGGACATTGTGTGTATAGATCTATACGAGATTGACACCCCCGCACCCTGACTGCTAGCTACAGTCCACGGCTCACCAAGCCAAGGGGTGACAAATGTCACATTATATAGATGCTTGTAGGGCGTCTGGAACTCTAGTCAGTATGGTTACGAGTATCCTGGGTTACCTTATAATTCATGGCTTTAAGGTAACGGTATTTTTGTCAGCAATTCACACTGTATGCTGATGTCACTTTTCAGAGTCACACTGTTTTGAGCTTGCTAGACGTATCTTTCATTTGATACTGTCTGGGGTCTGTAGTCTCTGTTTTGACCTTGCTAGACGTATCTTTCATTTGATACTGTCTGGGGTCTGTAGTCTTTGTCTTGACCTTGCGAGATGTACCTTTCATTTGGTATCGTCTTCGGTCTATATTCACTGTTTTAGACCTTGCCAGCCGTACCTTTCTTTTGGTACCTTCTGGGGTCTGTGTCTTCCCTTTGTTAGACTGAACCCGGCATGTCGTTAGTTCGATACTCTCCTGGAGTCTATGATTCTTTGCCTTAGTCAGCAGTCCTCACTGCTGAGGCATATGTTAGTCCCTGATGTCTCTGGCTTTCTTTAATAATCAAACTCAGTATTTTGATAATAATAGCAATTAAGGGAAAACTACCTTTTACCACGTTACACTGAACAGTCTTGGTAGAAGGCTGCTTTATTTAAAGAAAATATAGGATTTTCTAGAAAGAACACTGATGCACTGAAAACACTTAAACTACTGCTTATTAAAGTTATTTGACTAAATGACACTAAATACTTATGAACTCACCATCATTTGTAAAAATGTTGATACTCGCTTTTCAAATAACTTGTAATCTCAGGTCAGAAATTAGACAGGTACATCGCCGGGGCTGCTGATGAAGATGGCTTAAGTACCTTGCTGCACTTTATATATTTTGCTTGTATTACTTTGATGTATTATTGTAACCATGTAAAACTATTACTATTAATGCAATGTTTTGTTGTACTTTGATTACTATAATGCATGTGTTATGATACTTGACATGACGTCATCCACCCCAGAACGTTTCCGCCATTCCGGTTTTGGGGTGTGACAGATTGGTATCAGAGCATTATTTATGGTGAGCTAAGTATATCAATTCATAAAAGATATACAACCTATAAATACAATGGGATAAAACACTCTGACCAAGAATTATACTTTAAAATATAACCATATTTCACCAAAGTATAATAACATCCAGAATCTAAACACTCGAACAAAAGTATCACAAAAAGAACAATAATAAAAGTCTTCGGATGTTGAGCACTACAGTCAAACCTGGGCAGTTATGTAATCGTAAGCTGGGATAAATGTAACCTGATCAACTACATTTATCTGAGATGCGATGAACGTGTGCACTGGAGTGATAATGGTGTGCAGCAGGTCTGAAACTTACCAAATAGGAATTCTAGAGCCAAACATAAAGTTAAAATACTATGGGAGTATTTTAGAACGCTAAAAGATCTACACAAATCCCAGAATGAAATTCAGAAGATAAGAAAACAAACAAGAGTTAAAATACCATACGGGTGTTTTAGGAAACATAAGCAACCTTTCGTGAATAACTAAAAAAAGATCCCTATTGATATACCTACAACTACAGAGGGTATACTTTCAAGATTTTATATAATAAGGATCCCATAGGCTAAGAATGTGTGGTTTCGCTCTATTTCCTTTTCCTCGTTGGGATGTGGTCCTAGAGTAGTATCACATATTCGAAGGCCTATCGGATCTAAGCTATATATGATTTGTATACCCTGTGTAATCGTAGCAGGACTCGATATGGATCATACAGTGAAATGTTGATAATCTCTTAGGATTCTTTAGACATTTCCATTCTCACGCGAACCCTGTAGAAAAACCCTACCCACTTCAGTGCTTGACAGAAGAGCTGATTCCGACCCCGTGGAGAATCATTGAGAAAATTTCCCATTCGGAAATAAATGAACTGGGTCGAGACTATTGAATGCACCAACTGCCCATATTCTTTTAGGGACAATGGTGAGAGATTCGTCTAAACATCGGAGATTCCCAGCCATCCATCATGAAGTGATGACACCCATAGTTGGAGTCAGAAGGAAGGCGGAGTAGAAATTCGATATGTCCATGCAAGAAGAGAACCCTAGGAAACTACCCGAAGGAAGCCAACGCCGATTCCAGTCAAAGATACGAGGCAGACCGAGGGAGCTAGCACATGGAACCCGGGAATTGTCTTTTCCTCGTATTCGTCACGATAATTCACCCTTAAAATAATGCAATTTAGTGAGTTAGTGGTTACACTACTCATGCTACGTGTTAGGTAAATCGTCGTTTCCCGTTGCCAGATACACGATTAAGGCGGATTCCCGCATCTCTATTGAGAGAATTTTAGCTATCTGCCCTTGTGAGCCTCCCTTTCCACGATTTCGTTCTGAACCGTTCTCAATTCTCTCCAGGCCGGAGAGTGAAACCTTTCCCAGTATAAAGGTAACTTAGTAGGAACGACTCGCATCTTATGGCCTTTTTCCGATACTCATACTCTTACCTTGATTTCCAGGACTACATCATAGGGATGTAGGTCGACACTCAGACAACCAGTACCCGAGGCACGGGACAAGTTTATGCCTAATACGTTCAGGACAGAAATGTCCAGGGTTAACCATCGTCTCTCATTACCTTGTATTCCTTTTCGTGTAGGAAAAACCATGCCACCAAAGAAGCGTAACCAGTCTGCAAGCAAGAAACCTGCCCTCTTATTCGATGAAGCTACGTTCCAAGCTGCAGTCTCAGCAGCCGTAGCAGCTGTCATGGCTCACCTGAATGCTAACAACGCCAATGTTAGCAAGGGCCCTGTCGGGATTTCCAATCCTGGCAATGGACAGCAGCAACCCACTCTTCCACACTCAGCCACCCAAGAACCTCCACTGAACCCACTAAAGAGAAAACTCAAGATAGAGGAGGGAAGTACCTCGGCTCCAGGACCTTCCGAAGGGCAACAAGCTGAGGCAGTCGATACACCTGTCAATCCTTCCCTCCCGACCTCAAGAAGACCATACCTAGGAGACCTTCCCCACTGCAGCAAGTGCAGCTACCATCATCATGGTGCCTGTCGGGAACTCTATTGTGCTAGGTGCCACATGTTGGGGCATACTGCTCGCGTCTGCAGAACCCCGGTTGAGTTCATTACATCAACCACCAATGTGGCAACCCGTGCAGTTTGCCACCTATGTGGTAAAATGGGACACTTTAAGAGGCACTGCCCAACCGAAGAGAAAGACAAAGACACAGAAGGAGCCTGACACTACTGCTTAGGGAGAAGCAGCAAGGAAACTCGTCAGATTTTGGTACGTCTCTTGATCTCGGATAACTAAACTAAGAACAATAAAAGACTAATTCAAATATAAATTCTTTCCAGTAAGGCGAAAGTCGCAGCACTGTTATAAAATTTAAATTCATTAGGTAAAACTATAATGGCTAAACATATACGTTACGACCATGTATATTTAAGATGGACAGACCTAGAGTGAGCGAATGCCGCCTCATTTCCTGTTCCTCGTTTGGTTGTGGATTTAGGGCGGGGTCGCTCAGTCAACAGTCCTCCCCACCTTAAATATACTTGACTAGTATATGTGAGGCGATTATAGAAATGCCTCGTGAGAATCCATTCAAGAAAAGATACTCTATTCGGAAGCACTTAGAACTCTCTATAGTTCCGCGTCGACTCTAATCGGTCCAAGTATCCGCGGTAGTGATATATAGGACGAAACCCGGGACGCCTAGAACTTGTGTGCCTGTTCGGCACATGACTCTATCGATCTTCACTTTATATCATGTTGAAGTGTGCCAACTTCGACGACTCTATTGATCATGGTTTGACTTTGTGCAACCATGTGTACATTCTTAGTGCTGTGAGCTTTCTCCATAGCCATATCGGCAAATAAAGGTTCCTCCGAACCCGAACCTAACACAAATAAACACATCTAATGCAATCCGTCAATCATCCCTCTTATCTCAAACCTTCCAAAGTACCCAAGTGAGGGTACCCCGCGCTGTCGACCGACCCCTCGTAGTCAGATGAACACCGAAGCGAAGGACACTGCAGATACTTTAGAAGACGACAACCAACCGGAGCATACTCCTTAGATTTCCCTGGGAAACCCGTCGCACCTCGCACATCAGGTTCGCGAACCCAGAGAATAGAACTCATGAGGCTGACCACTATAACCAGGTATATTGCTGGCATCCATCAAGTATTGGCGGTTAAGCCAAGCATGAGCTCTACCACGAACCTCTTCGTAAAACACTTTCACCCTAATCGATAACATAGGAGCCGGAGTCAAGAGAACCACTGCGGGATGAACTAGTAAAGTCCCGAGTAATGAAGACCCTGTACCCACTAGATTTGACCTAGACCGAGAAAACTCAGAACCTTCGGGAGAGTAGTTGCAGTAGATGCTCGCACTACCAATGCACCTCGTCCACCCAGTTATAGACAAGTGGTGCTTATCATCCTCCACCCTCTCGCAAGGAGGAAATCGTCGTCGCCCTGTAGATGATGAATTATATTTTCTGAAGTAAACACTAGGATACCGAGAACCACAGGATAACCTTCGCAGCCAAGAATACTTGGTCAAGTGCGAAGGTAGTTGCGTTAAATCTCATGACCCGGATCCCGAAGAGATCATGGACTCGACACCAGCCTTGGTGTTAGTCGAGGGGTTATGCAGGAGCACGCACTTTCCACGCTAGAATAAACCACAGTCTTAGAGATTCCTTGGACTATTAGGTGTTCCACGAATACTATCTCGCGCAGAGATAGTAGAACCACCTCCCGAGATAGCCCAACACTCGTCTGGTGAAACCCTATCTCCCCGACCCTCAGGGTTTCCGTATCTCAAGGTTCGTTAGTGCAGGTCCATGTTGCACAAGCTTGAGATAGACACTCTACAGCAAACCGATAACCATAGTCACGCAACCCACTCGACGATCTAAAAAGCCACTATCAGCCAGTGGACAGAAAACACGAAATTGAAGACCACTCGAGATTTCTAAGAACCAACCTGAAGGACTACACTACCAGTACGAGAGAGAACGTTAGGAACTTTGGAATGGCGACCACGCCAGTGATGATCTTTCCATAAAAGTACACTATGTTCTAAGTACTGAAAAGCTCTACCCTTCCGAGAGCTTAGGACCATATGAAAATCCCCATGGAGACCTGGTCCAACCCTTTTCAGGTCGTTGCTACCTTCGGATATGCCACAAGATTCACACCCGATCGATCCACTTCTTAGACTTGGTATGTGACTTCACGACAACACTCTTCGTGCCTCAATCATCTTGATAGAATCCATCGAGAACCCTGACTTCATAGATACACCATTCGGAACCCGCTAGCTACACTAGACGGAATCCGCATCCCGTATGTGAAGGTCTGTGAGAATAACAAACACAGACTAGAGATCACTTAGGATTGCGAGGACAACCGTATAAGGAGTATTTCCTTACCTCTGCTTGGCCATTCATACCTACTTCCTTTCCTAGACCTGAATTTCGGGACGAAATTCCCTCTAACGGGGGGATGATGTGACAACCCAAGTTATCCCGTTACATTTCCCCGTTACCGTTAACGGAATATTCCACTGTATAAAAGTTCTGTTAATTAGAGGGAGTCAATTTAATAAACATTTCATTGTGTTACATTTAGCATGCCATTAAGTCGTGATAAAAGGAAATAAAAACACAGGACACACATTTCCATTTATTGGGAAAATGTCAAGTTTTATTATTACGACCACTAAATCGGGTGCGACCAAAAGCCCCGTTTAACGGCAGTATCGGGTAAAATTCCACTGAGCCCCGACTGAGAAACCCATATAAGGGTGAGTGGAGTCCATTGGAGACTTTTTACACTTTCTCTCTATACTCTCTCTCTAGACCCGTTTTCGCCCCGAATCCGCAACCAAACGCTTCCAAATTGTAAGTCCACTTACCCTAGCGTATTCTAAACGTATTGATTTATGTTTATAGCCCAAAAATCATCCAAGAAGGCATGGTATAAGGAATTTACGGCCCAGGAACATTCTAGGGCCGTAAACCCCTAAAATGGTGCCAAACATGCCTTTAATCTTGTCCATAAGCTTAGAAACTATTAAGGGAATTAGGCTAGGGGTGTTTCAACATAAAAACTCATGGATTTAGAGGACAAAGGAGAGTTTACGGCCCAAGCACAAGCTTAGGCCGTAAACTCCTCAAAATCATGTCAAAATGTCCCAAAAACACTCCCAAACTCATCCTAGGGCTTATTACATAATTTAGGGACTTATCTTCTTGAGTTTAGACCCTTGAAACACTCCAAAATGAATTATTAAATGGAGTTTACGGCCCAGACAAGGGTCCAGGCCGTAAACACCCTTAAACATGCCCAAAATAATTGTTTTGTCCCCCAAATGGCCTTATACACTTACCATAAAATACTAGGAAGGGATTTAAGGGCTTAAACTCAAGGAAATGAGGGCTTACTTGGAGTTTACAGCCCAAGCATTTATCTAGGCCGTAAACTCCCCAAAACCCCCTCAAATGTTGGTTTTAATCACCCAAAACAGCATCAAACTTCATAAGAAAATTCTAGAAAGGCAATAGGGACTTTAAACTTCACAAATCACTAAGGGTGAGAGTTTAAGGCCGTAAACTCCCTTGGGAGAGTTCCTAGGCCGTAAACTCCTATAAAGTGCCCTTAGGAGCCTCAAATCAACTCATGCCTTTTGGGAAAAGTGCTTAGAATAAATCAATGAGCAAGCTAGAAGCATAAAACACCAAGGAATATGACCTTGGGAGTTTACGGCCGTAAACTCCCTTAGGTTGGGCCGTAAACTCCAAGTTTGGTCTATGTTAATGCTTTAAATCCATTTATACACTTGATATTTGAGTTTAGCAAAGTTCCACAACTGATAGGAGACCCTTAGCACCCTTAAACGCTACCCGGGACCCCAAACACTCAACCAAAAGTGTTTTCCACTCCTTTGAGTGTGTATAATTGTTTAATTAGTATATTATATGCTAATTGTATGTGAACATATGTTATCATATGTTAAAATAGGTCCTTGTGTGTGTTCAAGTCCTTGCGTGACCCCGAACGCCCAAACGACACCTTCGTCGGACCTACTTACACCAGGTGAGTTCATACCCCTGAATGAACCTTTTAAATGCTTTTAAATGTTTTATAGGGGGGGATTACAAGTTAAACATGCCAGTTATCAAATCAATCACATGTGATTGATAACCCGCATGCACAAGATTTTACCACTGTACACTGTTTTACCGAGTAGGACACTGTAAATGGCTTTCAAAAAGGGTTTTTAAATTGTTCAAGTTCTTACTTTTATAGCTTATCAAAGATTCATTTTCAAACTGATTTATAAAAGATTCCCAAAGATTTCTAAAGGTTTTCACACCTATTTTATCAAAGTATACAAATGCGATTTTCCTGAGTAATAAAGTTTTCAAAGGTTTTCATGAATACTTTTAATTGTTAGTTACTGCTGCTTCGCTTATACTTATTTTATACTCCTACTCTGTAATGCTTTCGCTTATACCTGAAGTCACTTATACCTGATGACGCTTATACTTATTCACCCTCTTACTTAGTGATGCGAGTCTACTTCGCTTATACTTGAGATCGACTTTACTTCACTTATACTTGATACGCTCTTACTTCACTTGTTGTCATCTCCACTTCGCGATGCGCTTATACTTATTCTACATTTATACTTCACTTGCGACCGCTCTTATTTCACTTGTTAGACACTCCTACTTCACGAGAATCACTTTTACTTGATACCCACTCAAGCATAGTTAGATGTATGTTTGTGCTTGTGTAGATGCATATAAATAATGGTTGAAGGACTTAGGAAGGTTTGTCCGCCCTATTTCCTTTTCTTCGTTGAGATGTGGTCTGGTGGGATCGGATGTCCAACCGAATGTCATTTGATTCATTAGTTATATACCATGTATACAAGCTTAGGCATACGGGTTACTTCAGTTAGTTCAGTTAAGAGTCTCTACTTCAAGTCTACACTTTCATTAGAAACCCACTATTTGGGATGCATCTTCAGGACACGGCCTTCTCCGTCGTCTAGTTGGTAACCAGAGTCTCCTGTAGGGAGAGCGGACATTGTGTGTATAGATCTATACGGGATTGACACCCCTGCACCCTGACTGCTAGCTACAGTCCACGGCTCACCAAGCCAAGGGGTGACAAATGTCACATTATATAGATGCGTGTAGGGCGTCTAGAACTCTAGTCAGTATGGTTACGAGTATCCTGGGTTACCTTATAATTCATGGCTTTAAGGTAACGGTATTTTCGTCAGCAATTCACACTGTATGCTGATGTCACTTTTCAGAGTCACACTGTTTTGAGCTTGCTAGACGTATCTTTCATTTGATACTGTCTGGGGTCTGTAGTCTCTGTTTTGACCTTGCTAGACGTATCTTTCATTTGATACTGTCTGGGGTCTGTAGTCTTTGTCTTGACCTTGCGAGATGTACCTTTCATTTGGTATCGTCTTCGGTCTATATTCACTGTTTTAGACCTTGCCAGCCGTACCTTTCATTTGGTACCTTCTGGGGTCTGTGTCTTCCCTTTGTTAGACTGAACCCGGCATGTCGTTAGTTCGATACTCTCCTGGAGTCTATGATTCTTTGCCTTAGTCAGCAGTCCTCACTGCTGAGGCATATGTTATTCCCTGATGTCTCTGGCTTTCTTTAATAATCAAATTCAGTATTTTGATAATAATAGCAATTAAGGGAAAACTACCTTTTACCACGTTACACTGAACAGTCTTGGTAGAAGGCTGCTTTATTTAAAGAAAATATAGGATTTTCTGGAAAGAACACTGATGCACTGAAAACACTTAAACTACTGCTTATTAAAGTTATTTGACTAAATGACACTAAATACTTATGAACTCACCAGCATTTGTAAAAATGTTGATACTCGCTTTTCAAATAACTTGTAATCTCAGGTCAGAAATTAGACAGGTACATCGCCGGGGCTGCTGATGAAGATGGCTTAAGTACCTTGCTGCACTTTATATATTTTGCTTGTATTACTTTGATGTATTATTGTAACCATGTAAAACTATTACTATTAATGCAATGTTTTGTTGTACTTTGATTACTATAATGCATGTGTTGTGATACTTGACATGACGCCATCCACCCCAGAACGTTTCCGCCGTTCCGGTTTTGGGGTGTGACACCTTATACCCACCCCTACTGGAAGGTAACTCACTTTGATGTCATGTAGCATCTAAACTGCCCCAGGCGTGAAGGTCGGCTCCCCTCGACTCCTCAATCCCTACACGGCAATCCTCAAGTCATCAAACATAACATATGACCCTAACCAAGGTCAATACCATAACCAGACAAGGTCAACCTTGGTCAAAGTCAACATCCAGTTGACCTGACTCGTCGAGTTGGCCTGCCAACTCGTCGAGTCCACACTCCACTAATCCGATACAATCTCGACTATGCTCTTCGATTCTAGCAAGAACTCGACGGGCTCTTCTTCCTTCAAACTATCATGACTATCTTCATCCGACTCGCCGAGTTCTTCCTTCAACTCGGCGAGTTCATCTCCCTTTTAAGAACATGTCCAGACTATGACTCGCCGAGTTGTAGAACAACCTGTCGAGTCCATCTTCAAAGTTTGGGAGATTGCCTTGGACTCGCCGAGTCTGTTCATACATTCATCGAGTCGCATGGTTCTCATGTCCTTTTTCGCATCTAAACATCTACGGGACTTCCCTCCCTAACAACTGGTCCATTCACAGAATGGATTTGGTGGTCATTACGCCTCGACTCACCGAGTCCCAAGAACAACTCGGCGAGTCCATCCTCGACCATTACTATGCAGTCGATTTAAATGGGTCTTAACACATCAAAACCATAGATCTGGCCTCCTAATGTCCATTTTATACGTAAAGTTCCAAACTTGGTGCACATACATGGGGTTTTTAGCTCAAAAATCCATAAAAGGTGCTCTACAATGTGCATGCGGCTCTCATGGCCATAGAGTTGGCACCTTTATGCCATGAGACCCCTCCAATAACTCATATCTGAAAGTAGACTCCATGAATCACCTCACAAATCCAGAAATGGCTTAGAAAGCCCTAAATGCACCCAAAATCTAAGCCCTAAAGATGGACAACCAAAAGAAAGACCAAAACAGGGGGCATTTACCTTGATTGAGCTGAAGATGGAATAAGATCTCTGGATCTACAAGCCCTAACTCGAATTCCCAAGCTTCCCCCTTCCTTCCAAGCTTCACAACCACCCAAAAGCACCAAAAATGGCCTTAGATCACTCAAAGCGGTTAGGGTTTCGATAAGAGGTGTTCTGGGAGCATAAGGGACAATGGAGGCTACAACAAGTCGTTTAAATAGGGTGCAAACCCTCAGATTTAGGGTTTCCCTCAAACAACACCTACTCGCCGAGTCAGTCTCCCGACTCGTCGAGTAGGTCACTTAAAATGCCCGTGGATCACGACCCTACTCGACGTGTTGGGCCTCCAACTCGTCGAGTCCCAGAGAAAAATATAGAAATGCTTTAAATTGAATGCTTACCGGGAAACGGGTGTTACATAATGTGACTGTTATGCATGTACGACGTTCTTCAGGCGTCGGAATCGGTAAGATATTTGTCACCCTAGACTGCCTTGTCTACCTGTAGCGAACAACTCAAGTGTGGGGTTGTCATTCCTATATAGATCTATACACAACTATCTCGCTCTCCCTCCAGGAGACTCTGGTTATAATGCAGGAGTTAAAGTGTACGCTAGGTAGGTACGGTCAAGTGAATGTATCACTAGAGCATTAATAGATTTACGTGAACTACGACTTCTTTTTCTTGTAAAATAATTATACCTTTGAACAATTATATGGTTCTTATGAAATGATAGTGTAGTATTTGAGACCCATAAAATATACCAATTATAGTTTATTATGAATGTTTTTTTCAAGTCCATTTATATAATAAAATATATAAACACATGTAAGTTTTTATGTCTAGATGTTTTTAAAAGATTATAACATATAAACTTACATCTCAACACATGTATAAAACATTTAATATGATAAAGACAAATTTCTAGTTTTTGACTTTTCTGTCCATGTTTTTAGAAAAATTATACAAAAATCATCGTAAGCCGAAATTTGGATCCGTAAACTCTCAGAGCTTAGAAAATAAGTCTACTTTGTCCATAATATTTTTCCTTGACCTTAAGTGGTTCCTAACCAGAGTGAAAACGTTCATTTTTACGGGCTGGTCTGAAAATGTTCTGAAATGATAGGCAGTTTTGTAAAAATCACCATAAACAGACCATAACTTTTCTGTAGAAAGCTGATTTTTAAGCTTATATATGTTTTAGTGACATATCTTGTATTTTTAGTTTGCAAAGTCTTTAGATCATCCAAATAAGATTTGTGTACTTGTATTCCACCCCTAAAAACTTAGAAAAACTCAAAAATAAAGGCGTATGAACTCACTTGATGATTTCCGTGGGTTGTAGGGGGGAAAAGATGAGTGGTTTCGAGCCTAGCCTTGTGATCAAGCTTGAAGAACTTCTCAAAAATGCAAGTGTTCTAAGGATCTAACACACGAAAATGTGTGTAAACATGGAGTTTTTTAACATAAGGATGCTTAGAAATACAAGAGATACACGAAATGCTTACCAAATTTACTAGGATTTTCTTGAAGTAAAACACCCCTTGAAGGCCCTTGCTCGAATTTCAGAGAAGAAATGAGAAGAGAATGAGAGGATGTATTTTTTTGGTGTGGTTCTGGGTGAACCCCTTTAAATGGAGGGGGTGTTTTGCTTTCTAATTGTTTGGTGGACAATATAGTGTCATATGTAGAGGTTTGTTGGTTATTAAGGTGTTATGTATGGAAACTTGTTCTGCATTGGAGTGTATGGCATGGAAACTCGATGGTTAAAGGGAGGTAAAGAAAACATGCCAACTGGCATGGGAGTATGGAGAATAAAGGCATGCATAGTTTAGATGTTTGGAGGGTAAAAGGTAGTAAAGCTTTGAGGTGACACCACTAAATCAACTTTGGGTCTTGTGTTCCAAACGAAAGGGGTTTTCAATTTTAGGGTGGCCAAAAACACCCTTCATCCTCAAGGGTTTTCGGTTTTTGAGTGGATATGAGTTTTAGGGTTTGACATGGCCCAATAAGAGGTTTTCGGTTTCAATGTGACCCAAAGAAAAAGGGTTTTCGGTCATGGGTTAATTGGGCCGAGACTTCTAAGCAAAGACCCAAAATTGGTTCTTGTTTAGCTATTAGATCAAACTTAAGCTTATAAGAGGTTATTACGACTAGATTCTTAGTGTAAGCATATATAAACTCATATAACATTGTCATTTATGAATTTCGATAATCCAATGCAACAAGGTTACATAGAGAAATTGTTTGTACATGAATACAATCTCAACCCTAAATTTACTAGTTGTGACACATAACATAGTACATACCAACTCTTTCATTTTCCAACATACAAATTACCATCTTACCCTTCTCTGAAAAACATATACAAAAACTTGTGTTTCTCTTTCTCAACAACACCATGATTCATGAATGATTCCAAACAAAAAATGACAACATTAACCATCACAAATACAAGACCAACTCTGAGGGGTAAAATAGTAATTATAAAAAATAATCAGGTGTCTTTCGAGAAGTATCGGGTTCAATTTGCTTCGGGGCTGGATCAAACTGAAGAAAATTTTGTTCCATGTTGTCACTAATTTCCAAAATAGCCGCCATGTTTCCACATCGATAACAGTAGTTTGGTGCACTAAATACTGTCACCACATTTTTATCCTGAGAAACAACACCACACCAAATATATAAGAAATAAATATTTTTAAATAAATAAATAAAGAAAGAAAGAAAGAAATTTGAAAAGACACCTGGCACCAGTTGAAACCCTCCATGACAAGCTGGTGTGCTCTTGAGATGAGAGAGAGGCCATTCGTATGATTAAACTGCGTTGCTATGTCTTGTCCAAATGTATACCCCGCGCCACGTGGCGATATCCCCCACCCACATCTGTCATCTGGATCAGACCATAGCAGATCACACATCGGCCCTTCATGTGGGACCTACACACACACACAAACACACACTTTAGTTGAGAAATAGCAATGTACTTTCCTAATCTTTAAATAAATAAATTTATGTACCTCTTGGATTCGGTCCAAGGCGCGGATATTGTCTAGAGTATCCAATGATGGTGAAAGCCCGCCATGTAAGCAAAAGATCTAGAAAAGATATATGATGTGGATAATAAAAAAATAAAAAAATAAAAAAAGATGTATGACGTGGATAAAAATACAAAAATTCTAACCTGGCTTTCAATGAGTGCTGTAAGAGGTAAGTAATCGAAGAGGTCTGTGAAATGCTTCCAAACATTTGCATTTCCGTATTTCCTCAAACATTCATCATAGAAACCATATCTGTTTTTTTTTAAAAAAAAAAAGAACAAAATAAGTATTATAAAAGTTGTTCAAATCCTACACTTTTTAGGTAAACGCCTAAAAAAGGTTTAAGGTGTTACACTTGAGTAATTTGGCGACTTTCATGATTTCCTCTAAGAATTGTAAGCCTGTCTCTATAACGAACTTTTAGAGCCACCAAGAGTGTGACAGTTTCTACTGAATAATACCCGCGATCTGCATCAATGATTTTGTTAAAATGATCACGAAATACACAATTTGTTTCATAAACAATTAGTTTTTTTGTTACTTTCTCTCTAATTAAGCAGCCTACTCTTTCACTTTTTTCCATAAATAAGCTGCCTTTTCTTCACTTCTTAATAAGCAGTCTATCAAGGACTTAACGCTATAAATGCATAAACAACCCCATGTCAGATTCACTACAGAAAGTAGAAACTACATCTTTTGCTATTATATTGGTCAAGTCTCCCCATATTCAAGAATACGCAGGAATTTCAGTCGATCATAAACTTCCATCAATGAACAAAGAACTTCAATATCTAGAATTCTCTAAGTCCAATTGCAAGAAGAAAACAAGCGACATCGAAAAATTCTCATCAAACCCTAAATCCTAACAATACCTCATTAAGCACACGTACAAAAGTAAAAACAAAAGATAAACTCACCAACATAATCTCCCATGAAAAGATAATTGGTATCAGGGGGATTTCCACCAATCCGAAACAGCTCAACCAGATCGTAGAATTGACCATGAATATCACCGCACACCGTCACCGGACACTTCACCGGCTGCACATTCCATTCCTCCACAAGAATCGTCCTTGCCTGCTCACAAAGCGTTTTTACCTCCGATTCCGTCAATGGCTTGCACTCCATCAGCTGCTCTATCTGTCGATCTAGATCCGCCTGCGACGGCATTTTCGCCCTCTTTATTTCCCCACCAAACTATAGAAGATCTGATTACCAAGGACTAAATCAACACAATACTTCTAGCTCCTATAAAATCCCACAATCTACCAAACCAAAGCGAATCAACATTCAACAGAAAATCTAGGGTTTGAATTCAGTAAAAAAAATTAAATGGTTACAGAGATTCCTCCTCGTTAAGTCAAACCATCAAATATTCCTCCCACAATTTGATGTTGATTAATCTGTTTGTTTGTAGATTGTAGAATGTGTGTGTTGAGTGCGGTGTTCAAAGCAGGAGTGAAATGAAACTCAAATGAAATGCAGATTTTAGGCGCGTCAAATTTGACCGGCTCAGGTGACGCCCTCGAGTCAAAGTCATTTCAGAGATGGTTTCCACGTGGCATTCAAATGCTAACATGCACCCTTCAACGATTCAAATAAGAACACACGATACGATTAGTTGAGTAGTTTACCATAATAATGATGTTAAAATGAAGTTTTCTAAAATGTGTTGAGGTTTTTTTATAACTTAGGAGGAAAGTAATTTATCAAAAATAAGATGTTTTTAGGGATGCCTGTAATAGTTAAATTTTGGGTATGGTTTTCAAAATTTAGAAATAAAAAAACATGTTTGTATAAATAGGATTCCGCACAGGTGACCTCCGATGGCTCCGAGGAATTAGGATACTTTCTGCGGAATGACAATATGGTAAATTAAGGAGGGACATGTGTAAAATTGACGTAATGACAATATGGTAAAGCAACGTGTTCTTCAGCGTATCGAAAAAAAACCCTAAAATCCAAAAATCTTGTCTTTAGAGAAGAACAAATATGTAGAGCTAAATGAGCAATATGTGGAGGGTGCTCTGAGGAATTGTTCTTAAACTTGTTTTGTTGTGTTTTTTTGCCTCATCAATTTATCAAAGCATAAGTTCATTTCGCGGAGTCCTCGGAGGTAGCTTTACGGAATCCATGTCTATATGTGAAAAAATCCGTTTTTTATGTCTATATTTTGAAAAACACCCACCAAAATATTTTTATTATGGTCATAATCTTTGTTTTTATTCATTGTTTGAAAAAAACTTTTTATAATTTATATTGGTGTGATCAGTAATAAGAAAAAAAAACTCTTTTATTCGGTTCTTCCAAACACCCTCTAGAACTACAAAGTTGTTTTGTAATGTTATTGAATGAATATATTAAGTCAAAGAATTTATAATTTTCCCTTTAAAAAACAGCGTTCAATGTACATAAAATTGACAAATTCTAAAATCTAATGATATATAATCATTTATTTTACTAAATTATAAAGATTTGTGAAATACAATAGACTAGAGATGAAAACACCATTATCTCCTTTATTCAATTCATGTATCCATTTAAAACATAGAAAACAATTATAGAGTGACTGTTCGAAACTTTCTTCTATAAAAGATTATACAATCGATTAAAAACGTAAATAACTTCCACTTAATATGAATATATTACAACCCTACCTTATTGGAACTCAATGCACATGAACAATTGAAAACCATTTGATCTCAAATTTTGAATTAAAGAAAGGAGCAAAATACAGACATATAGATGATTTCTTAGAAATTGAAGCCATTTTTGCTTTGTTCTTCATGAAAGTTGAAGTTGTTTCTACTTTATTCAATCAATATTCTCATTCAATCTATAATATTAAAATCTTTTTGTTTTTTTCGTCTTTTTCTTCTAGTTAGCCCTTCCTTCATGGTGGTTTCTTGATAATCTATTTTTTGATTTTGGAATTACAGCTAATTTGGGATTGGAGAATGATAACATAGATGATGAAGACATATTGGTTGTTGTTGTAAAGGAGAGCGGGAGGAAGAAGGTGGGATCGTGGTTGTTTTAAAGGAAAGGGTGTAACACCCCGTTTTGAAAGTATTCGGTTGTGGTCCCAGAAGCCAAAGGGTAGGAGCGATTCGGTCTTTCATGGGTCTCGAGTTTTATCCGAAAGGTTTTAGGCTTGGAGGTGTGGCTAGGAGCGTAGGGTTTCTCGCCACCTTTTCATGGATATAAAGTCCGTCGAAAACGGACATAGAGTGACGGAGTTATGACACTTTGAAGTTATTGTCAATTTTAGCCCCTAATGGAGTTTTGTGACAAGGCAGCCCATGCATGCAAGGAATGCATGTGTATGTTTAGCTGGGTATGCCTAGCATACAAGGACGTTTGGTCGCGGGCTCGGAGAGGCATACGCCCAACGTACTCTCAGTGTTTCTAAATTCCTAATTTTAGGGCTATGTCACTATAAAAGGAATAATATGCCTTAGGGGTCAGCTTCCATCTCCTTAGACAACCAACACGAAACCCTAACCCTACCTTGAGTGTTCTTGGAGCTTTGGAAGCCATTAGAGAGCATTTTGGTGTTGTGAAACCATTTTCAAGCAAGTGAAGAGTATAGAAGGGTGGTGGATCAAAGGGGAAGCAGTAGATCCAAGATTGTGGTTCCATTTCAAATCATTTTGAGCTCGGGGGATCGAGAGACTGGCAGTTCGGGGATCAGCCAGCTAGCAGCGAAATGTTATTCGCAAGGTTCGACAGTCAACTTGTGAGGTGAGTCTCCTTACTGTTTGTATGGGTCTAAGGCACCAATGCCGACCCATTTAGTTTATGTATGATATGAAGACCCGGGGGCTAGCCCTAGGCATTATGCATGAAAGATCAGGAGGCGGCTCCTGGCACATAGTATGTAACATCCTAATTTTTTAGGCCAAAAATTTCATTTTTAAATAAATACTTCGCAACATAGTTTACCAAAACATTACAAAAGTCATGTCATTTTATAAAAACTATAATAATGTGTTCGGAAACCATCTCAACATAACTAATATATATCAGAGTACAATCCTAGAAACTCAATGCGGAAAACATATGTGTGTTTGTGTGTGACGCACCACTACACCAACGACTCTTTCACCTTAGACGAAGAGGTACCTGAAACCAAAACTGAAACTGTAAGCACAAAGCTTAGTGAGTTCCCTCATCATACCACATACCATACAATCACATAGCATACATATTGTCGGGCATTTTTGGGGTGCCCGACCTGCCCATGTCAAGCCATTCTGGGGTGCTGACCTACCCATGTCAAGCCATTCTGGGGTGCTGACCTACCCATGTCAAGCCGTTCTAGGGTGCCAACTACCCTCCGGTCCATCTCAACCGACATCGGGGACTATTTCACCCCTACCTCTATCATACAATAACAAAATATAATCATACGATCAGGCATATCAGGGGTACTGACCTACCCTTCGCTCCTAACGACCAAGTCAGGGAAAAACTATTCCCTGCTACTACCACTAACTCACATAGCATATCACATAAGCATATCTCATAAGCATATTACATAAACATATGTCGTAAGCATAACAAGATAATTATCACAAAGACGATTATCTACTAATTACTCTTATTGGTGGGGCGGCATTGTGGCCTTAGACCCACCCCTACTGGAAGGTAATTCTCCTCGAAGTCGTGTAGCGTCTGCACTGTCCTCGGTGTGAAAGTCGGCTCTCCTTGACTCCTTAGTCCCTACACAACAACCCTTCTAAGTTATCAATTTGTACCCACAACCCCTTCAAGGGTCAACTTGAATCCAAGTCAAAGTCAAAGTCAAAGTCAAACCCTGGTCAAGTCAACTCTTTGGTTGACCAGACTTGTCGAGTTCCTACGTCCACATAATACTACAAACCCGTCCCCACTCGTCGAGTCTAGCAAGAGCTCGACGAGTTCACCTTCAACAACACTTCAATCAATCTTCAACCGACTCGACGAGTTCTTCCTTGAACTCGTCGAGTTCATCTTCTGCATATGAATGCGTCCAGTCTATGACTCGCCGAGTAGTAAGAATAACTCGTCGGGTCCATCTTGAAAGACTAGGAGATTGCCTTGGACTCGCCGAGTGTGTTCTAGCACTCGTCGAGTCCCATGATTTCCAGGTGCAAGGCAAACCTCTAGCAGGCTGAGCGTTCCTTCCACTCAACCAAAACCATTTCCAGAAGACAATTTTTGGGGAAAAAGCGTCTCGACTCGTTGAGTCACCCAAGTGACTCACCGAGTCCCTCCTTGTCCAATAATATACAGTCGATTTCAGTGGGACTTAATGCATCCAAATCATAGATCTCACCTCCTACGGTCCCTTTTATATGTAAAGTCATGAACTTGATGTCCATGCATGGGGTCTTTTGCTCAAAAAGCCATAAAAGATGGTCTTATGGAAACAAGGTAGGCACCTTTATGCCATAAAGACCCCCAATAACCCCAGATCTGAAGCACAAACTGACTTCCAATACTCAATCCCGAATACAACCTTTCTAGGTCTTAGAAAGATGTAGAAAAAGGCCCACAATCAAGATCAAGACAATGAATAGACAAGGTTTCAGCTTTATGCCTCTAATAAGCTGGAAATATGCTCAAAACTCTAGATCTTCTTGTTCCCTCTTAATCTCACAAGCCTCCTACTCTTCTTCAAGCTTCAATCACACAAAGTAACACCACAAGGCTCAAGAACACACTAAAAACGGCTAGGGTTTCGAGTTAGGGTTTGCTCTGGATGATGGGGGTTGAGTTGAGGAGTTATAATGTGTTTAAATAGGGTGCAAACCCTCAATTTAGGGTTTCACTCAAACAACGTCTACTCCTCGAGTCAGTCTCCCGACTCATCGAGTAGACTACTTAAACTTCCCGCGGATCACGACTCTACTCGACGAGTTGGGCCTCCAACTCGCCGAGTCCCAGAGAAAACATAATAAATACTTGAACTAAAGGCATACCAGGAATTGGGTGTTACAAATCTCCCCCACTTATCTTAGACTTCGTCCTTAAAGTCTGCTGCTCGGTCATGAAAAAGCTCGGGGTAATTCTCCCTCATCTCGTCCTCCGAATCCCAGGTCCATTCTGATCCCTTGCGGTGCCGCCACTGTACCTTAACCAACTCCACTCTCTTGTTCCTCAGATCCTTCGATTTCCTGTCAAGGATTGCCATTGGCCGCTCGATGTAATCCAGACTGTCATCCACCTGAATATCCTCTAATGGCACTACTACCGAATTGTCCACCAGACACTTTCGTAACTGGGAGACGTGAAAAGTGCTATGTATATGACTGAGTTTGGCTGGCAGATCCAGCCTATATGCCACCTTGACCACCCGGGCTACAACCCTGAGGGGTCCAATATACCTGTGGCCCAGCTTGCCCCACTTCCTGAATCGAATGATGCTCTTCCAAGGCGACACTTTCAGGAGCACCATATGTAACGCTCGTGTTTCTAGGCTAGGCATTAATATTGACATAATGGTTTAGGTTAACTGTAACGACTGAAAAATTCCAACCAAATTAAATTTTTCAAAAATGACCCGATCTCTTTAAATTATTACAAAAAGGTTTTCAATACAATTTATTTAGAGTATTCCCAGAATCACATCATAACATAAACATGAGGAGCGGTACGATCACGCCTTCGCCTTGCCACGGTCTCCTGAAGAACCTGAAAAACATTAAACCACAACTGTAAGCCCGAAAGCTTAGTGAGATATCCACAAAATACCAACCACATATATCATACACATAACATGCCATATCATATCCGAACACAGAACAGCCATGCACTTCGGGTCTACTGTGTGACTGGTCCGCCGCACCGGGCAACAGTCCACCTGTTCCATCCTCCGAGTCTAGCCACATACATCGAGTCTGCAGTGTGATTGGTCCACCCGCACCAGGCCTTCAATCCACCTGGTCTACTCTCTGAGTCTACAGTATGACTGGTCCGCCCGCACCGGGCCTTCAGTCGGTCTGGTCCACTCTCTGAGTCTACAGTATGACTGGTCCGCCCGCACCGGGCCTTCAGTCAGCCTGGTCCACCCTCCGAGCCTCGGCACGTCTGGTCCGCCCTCTTGGGGCCTACAACATATCCGGACCGCTCGCTGGGCCTTCAGAACAACCGTTCCGCCCTGGGTATCTTGTCCTATAGCACAAAGCAGGACCCGCCTCAACCCAACTCCAGTCCAAACAACCATGTGCACATAATCATACAATCATATAACAATTCACAGTCAACAAGCCGATCAAACAGATCACATAACATATCATCATCCTAATCAGGATACCGACCTATCCGGTCACTAGCATAACATCACCCTACATATCAGGTACCGACCTTAACCAGGTCTCTAACATATACCATCCTAGCTAACAGGATGCAACATATCAAAGCAATAACATAACAACAAGTACCCGGATCTCAATCCGATAAAGGGCCGGCCTTGGAGCCTTAGACCCTGTTGATATAGTGAGGATAACTCACCTCGAAACTGCCGACTGAACAGATAAACCGAGCTGCTCCGATCACTGATACGATCTCCACCACTGGCCAACCACCAAAACACTGAACTCAAAACAATATCCAAAAATTACCAAAATGCCCCTGGAAGTCAACTGGTCAACCCTTGGCTGACTCTACTCGCCGAGTCAACCCGATGACTCGCCGAGTCCCCATGCTTAGAACTTTTCCCCAATCCGCGACTCAACTCGCCGAGTCACCCCGAGACTCTCCGAGTCCAACAACTCTGAGTCCCTTCACACTCGACTCACCGAGTCATCCCTTGACTCACTGATTCACAACTCAACCTGAAGAAAGGACAGGTCCTCACGACCAGACTCGCCGAGTCCAAGAACAGACTCGTCGAGTCCAAGGCTATCTTCAACCTACTCGTCGAGTTGTTCTTCCAACTCGCCGAGTTCTAGACCATCTTCAAGCAACTCGCCGAGTACACCCTTGTGACTCGCCGAGTGCCTCTAGATCTCATTCCAAACAGAACCTTCCAGGCCATGCAATTGATCCAAAACGTAGATCTAGCCTCCTACAACCCATCCATCATGTAAAGTGGCGAACTTTACGTGAATCCAAAGAGATCTAGGCATTTTACACTTTAGGGTTTGGGTTTAGGACAAGATAGCTTCACCAATCACTTATCGATAGGGACTTTATGCATTTTTGGATCATCACTACTCCAGATCTGAGGTAGCATCCTCAGATCCGTCTTCCAATCCCGAAATAGCTCATGAAATACTCCAAAAACCCCAAAACAACCACCATGGATGACAATAAGGGAAAAAGGGCTCAAGACAGAGGTTTCTTACCCCAAAGATGAGCCTAAACTGATGTAGACTTCAGATCCACAAGCCCTCTTGGTGCTATCCTCGAATTCCTCCAACTTCTCTTCACAAATTCCTTCTTCCAAGCTTCAATCCTCTCAATAATGGAGTTTCTCACGATTAGGGTTTCCTCTGGAACACTCAGGGGAAATAGAGGCTGAAAAGAAGGCATATCATTCTTTAAATAGGATGCAAACCCCGAAGATTAGGTTTTTCTTCACCCAGCACCAACTCGCCGAGTCCAACCGCCGACTCGCCGAGTTGGCCACTTAACACGCGACCAGAATTGCGACTCTACTCGCCGAGTCCACCCATGGACTCGCTGAGTTGCCCTTATACATTTTCACTTTGAACCCTGAACTTGCACTCCTGAACTCGGGATGTTACAATTCTCCCCCACTTAAATTAGGCTTCGTCCTCGAAGCCTGGGGCAACTCAACTCCAGAAATACTCCCGCCACGCACCACTTGGCATTAACCAAACCAGGTTCCTCAAAGCACAACCATAGAAACCCGAAAACTCACTTTTCCTTCCCGCGGTGTTCCGACCACCGCTTCAAGCCGGCCACCGGCTTCGACCTCTGATAACCACACTTATCAACTGAGTACTACCCATAATGCAACACTGTTCCAAATCACAACAATCACTAGACCCACATGAGCTAGATATAACCCAGAACCACCGGGTTCCCGATCCGATTCCAACTCTATCCACTCCATGCTGACAAAATGACACATTCTTCAGCCTCAGAGCAACTCCCATGAGTTCTCCTCTAGCAATCACATGCACATGCTGATCTAGCTCTAATACCCTCGAAATTGGAAAACCCGCCACACTAACGACACCTCCAAACATCCCCCAGGATGAATCACCACTACATACACAATTCCTTGATCAGAATCAAACTGGGAATCCAAGACTCCCTCCCAGCATCCTTTCTGAGCCTCTTGGCTCTACCCTCGCAGAAATCCTTCCGCAACCTCAGCAGTCATCCCATCCGGATGTGATTCCATACCACTGCCGCAATCAGGCCGCCCAAAGACCATAATTGGAACACATCGATCTCAACTCTGCACTACTGCTTTCACTTCCGTGAATTTACACTCCCTCTCGGAGTTACATTCCTCTCTTTCTTTCCCTTACCAAGGGAATCCACTTGGCCGGCTTGTCACTACGACAAGTGCCACGGTGCTCGCCCAATGCTACACCACTCCTTTAGCATAACCGCTATCCACGCACCATACATGCTCTGAATCTGCTCGCAAGGACCCTTGAGTCCATGCACTATCTCTGCTAATCAAGATCAATACCCGGGGTCAGACCTTCTAATGCTAACACATCGCGACATACTCAACCCATTTCCTCGAACCAATCTAACAATACCTGCAGAGTCTTCAACATGAATGGACCGCCTTACCAGGCCTTCAGCCAATCTGGACCACTCTCAGAACCTTCAGCTAATCTGGACCGCTCTCCAGGGCCTTCAGCCTGGCTGGACCGTTCTCCGAGCCTTCGGCCTGACTGGTACGCCTACCGGCCTTCAGTCTGTCCGGACCGCTCAACTAGCATCCATCATTCCGAGTTATCTCTTCGGGAAACCTTCCCATGCATACTGTTCTAGCCCTCTAGGGGTTCTGAACTCTATCTCCATCATACATACTCAATCCCGGCCTGATCCCAGGTCCTCCATAATCAAATGCCCTAGGTCTGTATCCCGCCCCGCATGCCTGCCACTTACTCATACCAGCCTACCCTCTTGTCTAACAGAACACTGTTGAATCCCAAGCAGCTAAACAACCTCCAATGCTCATCGATCTTCCAGAGAATTTTCCAATTCTCCCCCACTTATAGTATTGACTAACAACCACCGGTCGTCATCACCGACCTCCTTCAACACCCTACACAACACAAACACTTACACGCGAACTGCGTCCCGCAAGCACTAGCAACGTTCACCAAGTCACTTTTCAACACTGATCATCCCGAGTTCGAAAGAAACTCAATCTTCAGCTAACCACTCCTCAGACTGCAGATGCTACCCGACATTCAGACCAACGCCAGATTTCCACTAATAACCCTCATGAATGATAACCACCGAAATTCCCAACACTAATCCATAACCAAACCATAACCCTCAAAGAACAACAAATACCACACCGAAAACCATACAATGAGACTAGCAGATAAACACTACTCCACAATAATCACAAGATAACAAGACATCAAGAAAGAAACATACCCGCAGCTACATCCGACACTGCTCTGACCTCCTCTGCTGTAAGCTGAAAAGCACGACCCTGAGCCCTTGGGGGCTCCGCTCCACTCTGACCTCCACTCGTGATCCTCAAAGTGGCCGGTGCTGGAGCCTGCACCGGTCCTGCAGCAAGCTGTAGGCAGTTGACCCTCAAGTGCCCAACCTGATGACAATGATAACAAATCCTCAAATCCCGAACTGGCGCTGACTGCTGACAACCCCTCGCATAGTGCCCCTCCTTTCCGCACTTGCGGCATGCACCAACAGACCTATAAACTCCGGTGTGACCCTTCCCACACTTCCCACAAGTGTGGCTACTCTGATATCCCACCCTAGAATCAACGGTCTTGGACCGTTTCGGCGCCGGCTGCGACTGCACTGGAGCCTGCCTCAGCTCACGCAACTGCAACTCAATCTCCAACTCACGCCGCCTGGCGGCCTCCTGCAACTCCAACAAAGTCTCGCACCTCTGCGTAGACACAAACTGTCTGATAGAAACCTGAAACTCACTTTTCCAAACCAGGTTCCTCAAAGCATAACCATAGAAACCCGAAACTCACTTTTCCTTCCCGCGGTGTTCCGACCACCGCTTCAAGCCGGCCACCGGCTTCGACCTCTGATAACCACACTTATCAACTGATTACTACCCATAATGCAACACTTCTCCAAATCACAACAATCAATCGACCCACATGAGCTAGATATTGTTGGATAAGGTGTCTAAGTCCATAACTATTTCTGGTCAGTACTTGACTCGACCCGGCATGGTCCATTTGGGTTGCATGGCACCATGCAATTGGATAGACTAAATGAGAGAAATAACACTTGGAGATTATTAATATATTATAAGTTCTAATATATTAATAATATTATTTGATTAGTTTGATCAAATAATTAATTTAGAATTAATTAAGTGATCAAAAGATAACTAATTAAATATATGGGTTGATTATGTAAATCATTCATATCTTGTATAGTGGGCTAAGAGGCTCCATGGATTATCAAGTTGGGTTCCACCTATAGGATACTCCATGGATGCTCCATGGGAGTTACAAACCCATGGGTCATGGAAATGAAGAGTCATGACACATTAGGGTTTACATGGTGTAACCCTAGATGTGTCAACACTATATAAGAATCCCATTCTCCACCAAAATGGTTACACATATGAAACAAGAGGGCTAGGCTGATTTCAAGAAGTGTGTATTTTCTCAAAAGTCTTTCCAAGAGCATTTGGTGTTGTGTGAAGCATTTGAGGCATCACACTTGGGGTGCTAGGCTCACAAGGTTTCAAGGAACATAAGCAACAACAAGGTAAGTTATTCTATCTTTCATTCAAGTTAAAAATTGTTCCCCATGTATGCTAGATAGGAATATAACCTTGGAATTCAACTTTGCATGATAATTAGACAAACATAGATCCAAGGTTATTAGGGTTGCATGTACACTTAGGAAGTGTTAGAATGCTCAAAACCCATCAGTGGTATCAGAGCCTAGGCTTTATTGTTTGTTATTTGTGCTTAAAAGTTGAAAAAAGTCGAAAAACTTGTTGTCTGCCTGATGAACTCGCCGAGTCCATGGGGAGACTCGCCGAGTTCACTTGTATCTTCAACCTACTCGCCGAGTAGGTTCATGAACTCGGCGAGTAGGAGCCACATAGTGCAGATTTCGACTTTAGTTGCTGGAAATGGACTAGAAACATTACCCTAAACTGTTTTGGTACTTGAAAACTTGTTTTAGATGGTGTAATGTCTTTGCTAATCCATTTACAACAACTAGTTATCAAAATTACAAAGTTTTAAGTGTAATTTTGATTCTTGAAAGTGTTCATGTTCATGTTCTTGATCTTGATCTTATGATGTTTAGATGATCATAGGAATTATTTGTAACCTATGTGGTAGTTTAATTCTTGATCATAATGTGTTTTAATGGAGTACATAACTTGTCCTCAAGTTATGGAAAACCAAAAGTCACTTGAATTAAAACCATTAAAAGAACACAAGAGTTAGAAAAATGAAGAGTCTTCATTTTTATTACTCTAATAAACTCATAAGTTACAAGAAATGAAAGGTTTTGAAAGTTTACAAAACTTGCCCTCAAGTTTTGGAACAAGTAAAGTCATGCTAAAACTTTAGTTCCAACCCTTAGAATTTTAAAAGTTAAAATTCTACCCTTATACTTATAATATTATAAGTTAATAATATATCTATATGTATAAGATTAAAGTCGTCTTACCGCTAGTACGCCTCATTCACGAAGCCGGTCTATAAGGTGGGTATAAGGTTGTTGCCTATAAAATGACAACTTAATGGGTGTCCACTCTCACCCACCGCTTGCTTGACTGGTGGAGGGTCGTTAGCCGAACGAGTAGGACAAGGACTTATAAATTCTCATTAAAAGTATGATGAATATTATAAAGTAACTAAATGTTTTATTAAATTCCCAATCTTAGTTACTTTAGGAAAAATGTGAATAAGGTGTTAATCCATGAAATTACACTTTACACTTTGTTTAAGTCGGTGGAGCGTGTGTGGTTAACCGGCACACTAACTTGGTCTTAAAAAGGTAGGTAAAGGGTGACTTAAGGTTTATTATAGTATCGGTGGAGCGTGTGTGGTTTACCGGCACATAGATTTAGTGATAAACTTTAAGGGTACCAAGTGATTTGCATGGTTACTTCACACCTCGTTTTGTGATCCTCGGTATCCCAGTCACAAAACTTGGAGGTCACACTCGAGATTGAAACATGCCTTTGAAAAGTTCATTGAATCTCAATGAATCTAGGAATTTCTAAGAACCAATCAAAAACCTAATATTTAATATTTTGTTTTTCATGGTGGAAATTGGTGAATCGTCATTCACCTACCTTTCAAATATGTTATAGCTTGGATTACGACATACCTCTTCTAAGTTATAATATATTGTGATTGGATCCTAGCCTTAATATTACATTTGGGTGTTTTATTAAGGACTCTCTTAATATCTAAACTAATCTTGTCCTCTTCCTTCAGATGTCTTCAAACAATGTTGCTTCTGGCTCTAATCCTAATGGCTCCTTTACCCTTATGAACTTGTGTGGGAAAGTCACTTTTGATGGATCCAACTTCAATGAGTGGATCAGAAACATCAGGATGATTACCCGCTACGAGGACAAAGAATATGTCCTTGACAAGGAGCTTAAGGAGATTGATGAGACCACTGCAACTCCCCAGGAGATCGCTGACTTTCGGGCACATGAAAGGGATGCTACCAAAGTGGCATGCATCATGATGGACATAATGAAAGCGGAACTCCAAAAGTCCTATGAGGATTTCTACCCTTATGAAATGCACCAAGATCTGATGGAAAGATACCATCAAAGTGCACGACAAGAGAGGTATGAAATCATCTGCTCCATGATAACAACCATGATGAAGGACGGGGAATCCGTCACAAACCACATTCAGAAAATGCAAAGGTATGTGGATCGATTGCTGAAGCTTAATGTGAACTTCCCTGAGGAGCTTGCAATAGATATCATTTTGCACTCCTTACCATCGTGCTATGACCAATTGCGCATGACATATCACATGAATAAGGAAGAGGTCACACTCAACAAACTTCAGGGACGTCTCAAGACTGCTGAAACAGGTCTTAAGGGGAAGTCGGTTGTTAACACGCCTACTCCAAACTCCACTCCGGTTTTGGCAATCGGGAAAAGTCGAGGGAAGAAGAGAAAGAGCTCTTCAAAGGGTACCAAGGCTCGGACCCTTGATCGCTCTTCTTCAAGTGGAACCAAGAAAGGTTTCGTTACTCCTTCTTCTGACCCAAAAGAGGCTGAATGCTTCTATTGCCATGAAAAATCACATTGGAAGCGGAACTGCCCAAAATACCAGCAAGATGTGAAGGATGGGAAAGTTAAACCCAACCATGCAGGTATTTACACTATCATTTCTAATAACTCACCCCATTCTAAATCTTGGGTCCTTGATACCGGTTGTGGTATTCATATTTGTTGTGACTTGCAGGGACTAAGAAGAAGTGAGAATGTGGAGCAAGGAGGAATAAACCTAATCATGGGGAATAGGAAAGCTTTACCTGTCACCAAGATTGGAGTTTATACTTTATCGCTAAGTAGTGGGTTTAGTTTAGATTTGAATAAGTGTTGTTATTCGCTAGAAATGGCAAGAAATATTATTTCCTTTCATGCATTGTATAAACAAGGTTTCACCTTTTCATTTGATAATGAAGTTGGTTCGATTAATGCTTTCTTTAATAATGTTCTTTATTTTAAAGCATTACCTTGTGATGGCGTGTATGAAACAATATCTGTGGTTGATAACTTAGGAAATAATGTATTGTGTGTTGATTATGTTAATAATAATTTGGATAAAGCATCATTATGGCATTGTCGTCTTGGACATATAAGCAAGAAACGCATAGGCCAACTCCAAAAGGATGGAGTCTTGGAGTCATTTTACCTAAAGTCAGATGACAGTTGCGAATCATGCTTACTTGGAAAAATGACAAAGTCACCCTTCACAGGCTCGTGTGAGAGGGGTGAAGGTTTGTTGGACCTTGTACACATGGATGTGTGTGGACCATTCAAACATGCCACAAGGGATGCTAATCGTTGTTATTTGACTTTTACTGATGATTACAGTAGATATGGATATGTCTACTTGATCAAGCATAAGTCAGAGACTTTCGAAAGGTTTAAGGAATTTAAACAGGAAGTCGAGAATCAATTGGGCAGGAACATTAAGATGCTTCGATCCGATCATGGTGGTGAGTATCATAGTTCAGATTTCCTTGACTATCTAAGGGAATGTGGGATAGTCTCACAATTGACACTTCCCAGGACACCACAGTTGAATGGTGTGGTTGAGAGGCATAATCGAACCTTGTTGGATATGGTTCGTTCCATGATGAGTCGAGCTTCGCTAACAATCTCATTTTGGGGGTATGCCTTAGAGACTGCCGCCCATATCCTTAATCTAGTCCCTACAAAGAAAGTTGCCAAAACTCCTCATGAGATGTGGACTGGTAAAGTACCTAAACTAGACCACATCAGATTTGGGGTTGCAAGGCTTTCGTGAGATGCGAGACTCATGATAAGCTCAAACCTCGAAGTGAGAGGTGTATTTTCATCGGCTACCCACATCAATCCTTTGGTTACCTCTTCTACAGACCTAGTGAAAATGTGGTCTTCATAGCTAGGAGGGCTTTCTTTAGAGAGAGAGAGTTTATAAGCCAAGGAAATAGTGGGAGGCAAGTTGATCTTGAAGAAATTCAAGAGTTAAGCGGTGAAGGAACTTCAAACCCTAGCACTCAACTTGAGGAGGAAACTCCTGTTGAGCCAATTGACAAGTCTGTACCTTTGAGGCGGTCCACAAGGGTTAGGAATGCTCCTGAGCATTACTATGGATTCCATATTACTGCAGAAGGTGATACACTTATCAGTGATGAGACACTGATAGGTCTGGATGAACCTAACAGTTATGCGGAAGCCATGGCAGGCCCTGAGTCAGCCAAGTGGAAAGAGGCAATGGAAAGCGAAATACAATCCATGTATGACAATCAAGTTTGGAACTTGATTGAGAATGTACCAGGTCGAAAGACAGTAGGGTGCAAATGGATCTTCAAGAAGAAGACTGACATGGATGGTAAAGTACACACTTATAAGGCTCGACTGGTTGCAAAGGGCTTCTCTCAAATTCCTGGAGTGGACTATGATGAGACCTTTTCTCCAGTAGCCAAGATTAAGTCTATTAGGGTTCTGTTAGACATAGCTGCATTTCATGACTATGAAATATGGCAAATGGATGTTAAAACCGCTTTCCTTAATGGAAAGTTGGCTGGAGATGTTTACATGAGTCAGCCAGAGGGTTTTGTCAGCAACGAGTACCCTAATAGAGTGTGTAAGCTTGAGAAATCCATTTATGGATTAAAGCAAACACCTCGCAGATGGAATCTTTGATTTGATGAAAAGGTCAAGGAATTTGGCTTTTCTAGGAGTGAAGATGAGTCTTGCGTGTATGTCAAGGCTAGTGGGAGTATAGTTAGCTTTTTGGTATTGTATGTGGATGACATACTACTCATAGGAAATGACATCCCAACTCTGCAGGAAGTTAAGTCCTGGCTTGGGAAGTGTTTCTCTTTGAAGGACCTAGGAGAAGCTGCCTATATTCTAGGGATAAGGATCTTGAGAGATCGGAGTAAAAGACTAATTGGACTTAGTCAGAGTACCTACTTGGATAAGGTGCTGAAGAGATTCAGCATGCAGGACTCTAAGAAAGGAGAGTTACCCATCCAGAGTAACGCCAAATTAAGTAAGACACAAAGCCCTAGCACTGAGGCTGAGATTGCAAAAATGAGTCGAATACCTTATGCTTCGGCTGAAGGATCGATCATGTATGCAATGACGTGTACTCGACCTGATGTAGCCTTTGCGCTGAGCATGGTTAGCAGGTATCAGGGGAACCCTGGCAAGGCACACTGGACTGCGGTAAAGAATATCCTCAAGTATCTACGGAGGACTAAGGACTGGGTCCTTATCCTCGGTGGGAGTGATGACTTGAGAGTTGTAGGGTATAGTGATGCTCGCTTCCAGACTGATAGGGATAATTTCCGCTCTCAGTCGGGCTGGGTCTTTACCCTAAACGGAGGAGCAATTTCTTGGAAGAGTTCCAAGCAAGAGACAGTTGCTGATTCAACTTGTGAATCAGAGTATATTGTAACTAGCGAGGCGGAAAAAGAGGCGATATGGCTGATGAACTTCATTGGAGACCTTGGAGTTGTACCAGCTATTAAAGAGCCGATGGAAATTTTCTGTGATAATGAAAGCACTGTTGCCTTAGCAAAGGAACCAAGGGATCACGGGAGATCCAGACACATCGACAGAAAATACCATTTTATCAGACATCGGATAGAAGAAGGACTCCTCGTGGCAAAGAGGGTATCATCGGATGAGAACCCAGCAGATCCCCTCACGAAAGGACTGACTCGGGTTAAGCATCTCCAGCATGCTCGGAGCATAAGGCTGAAGGATGATATTAGATTTAGTAGTTAGATAACCTAGAAATTTGTAAAGTGTAATTGACATTAGATGATGAATAAAAGGTGTTTTATTTATGAGTAAAGTGTTACTATCTCTTGTCGATTGTTTACTATATTTCGTTTGCATGTTTTGACTTCCAGAATAATTTTGTTTGGTATAACATATTATTCAAACCTCCACAGTCGGTCATATGTTGGAAGTAGGTATGAATCAAGACTGTCATGATTGGTTGCAGAGGTCTACTGTGTTGGACAAGGCTACAACAATCATGAGTGCTCATAAGTTCTGAGCATTGGACTCAACTCACGCTCACTGGAATCACTTCATGGAATTTATCTCGAGTGATCGTGAGACGGTAATATCATATAAGTCTTCAAACCTAGAGATATGATTTGTTACTTACAAGTTGGTTATGCATTGATTGTACGAAAACGCATTGGTAACTCGATGTTATAAAACGTGCTTTTGTGTATAATTCAATGAGTGGTAGAACAAACATATGAGTCGAAGTTTATCTGTTCCTTCTTGGATTAGAAGCTGATATCTGGGCCCCTCGATGATTTTGTTTTAACCTATGTACCGGGCCCGGTCAGAACTAAGTTGATGTGTTCACTTAAGTTCTTTGTCAAACAAATCGGAAATCGGGAAACAAACTGCTAGACAATAAGTAAGACATTGTTCCATGTATTTGTCCGGCTGATATCTAGAACAGAGGATTATATGATCACTTATCTTAAATGGCGTATCAACATCTTCTCAGGTCCGAGAGACCTTGAAAGAGCTACGATTGCTGGTTGGTTCCTGAAGTACTGGAGTTATAGTTATTAGACTTATCCAAGTGGGAGACTGTTGGATAAGGTGTCTAAGTCCATAACTATTTCTGGTCAGTACTTGACCCGACCCGGCATGGTCCATTTAGGTTGCATGGCACCATGCAATTGGATAGACTAAATGAGAGAAATAACACTTGGAGATTATTAATATATTATAAGTTCTAATATATTAATAATATTATTTGATTAGTTTGATCAAAGAATTAATTAAGTGATCAAAAGATAACTAATTAAATATATGGGTTGATTATGTAAGTCATTCATATCTTGTATAGTGGGCTAAGAGGCTCCGTGGATTATCAAGTTGGGTTCCACCCATAGGATACTCCATGGATGCTCCATGGGAGTTACAAACCCATGGGTCATGGAAATGAAGAGTCATGACACATTAGGGTTTACATGGTGTAACCCTAGATGTGTCAACACTATATAAGAATCCCATTCTCCACCAAAATGGTTACACATATGAAACAAGAGGGCTAGGCTGATTTCAAGAAGTGTGTATTCTCTTAAAAGTCTTTCCAAGAGCATTTGGTGTTGTGTGAAGCATTTGAGGCATCACACTTGGGGTGCTAGGCTCACAAGGTTTCAAGGAACATAAGCAACAACAAGGTAAGTTATTCTATCTTTCATTCAAGTTAAAAATTGTTCCCCATGTATGCTAGATAGGAATATAACCTTGGAATTCAACTTTGCATGATAATTAGACAAACATAGATCCAAGGTTATTAGGGTTGCATGTACACTTAGTGTTGGGTTTTGAGCATTCTAACACTTCCTAAGTGTACATGCAACCCTAAATACCTTGGATCTATGTTTTCTCTATTATACATGCAAATAAGAACATCCAAGGTATTATCCTAATCTAGCATACAAAAACTATGAATGTAACAAGATAGAATACATACCTCTTGATGTAGCTTGATGTCTTCAAGCTTTAAGAGCTTAGCCCCAATAGTGTGGAAGCCTCAAGTGGAATCACAAATCACCAAGACACCTTGGAATACTTTAGAGAATATGATTACTTGGTTCTCTCTAGTGAAATTGGCTAGCCCTTCTTTAGTGTATCAACACTAGTGCCAATTTCACCAACCAAAGACATCTTTATATAGTATGGAGGATTAGGGTTAAACCCTAATACCCATGACCTTTCATTTCCTAGGATCCATGGGTTAAACACTCCATGGACTATCCATGAAAGCTTAGCCCAACCTAAATGAACTTGGCCCATTCCATATATATAAGAGTCCATATTTAATTAGTTCCTTTTGATCACTTAATTAATTATAAATTAATTCTTGATCAATACTAATTAAATAATATGATTCCATATTAATATATTAGAACTTATAATATATTAATATTAATCATAAACATACTATTCTCAAAAGATTATCCATATAAATTGTGTCGGTGAAGTGCAACCCAAATGGACCATGCCGGGTCGGGTCAAGTACATACCAAATATAGTTATGGACTTAGACATTAATCCAACAGTCTCCCACTTGGATAAGTCTAAAACTATTATTGCGTATGACTTCAAACCTAACTGGCAATCGTAGCTCTTAAAGCTGCTGTCGAACTCTGATCTTGTCAACGAACTTGTCCATTAGATAAGGGATCATATATTCCTCCATTCTAGATATCATATGGACTGAGACATGGATTATAATCATTCTCTCTGTCCATTTGTTGTTTCCCGATTTCCAATTTATGACGACTGACTAATTGAACGAATCAAATCAGTCCTGGCCCGGCCGAGCACTTCCATTTGTCATCATCAAATCATCGAGGGGCCCACAGATATCGCTTTTATCCCGAAGGTAAAAGGAACGGATAAACTTCGACTCATATGGCTTGTTCTACTACTTGTTGAATCATACACAAAGGCACGTTTTATAGCACCGAGTTACCAAATGCGGTTTCGCGCAATCAATGTACTATCAACTCATAGTAACAACTCATATCTCTAGGTTTGAAGAATATAAGATATTATCGTCTCATGATCACTCGTGATAAAATCCATGAAGTGATTCCAATGAGCGCGGGTTGAATCCAATACTCAGAACTTATGAGCACTCATGAGTGTTGTAGCCCTTTGTCCAACACCTTAGACCTCTACAAGCCAACCCATGACAGTCTTAATTCATATCTACTTCCAACATATGACCGACTGTGGATGGTTTGAATAACTTAGTCATTCCGGAAGAATAACCTAGTTTATTCGGGAAGTCAAAACATGCAAAATGAAACACAATAATAATCGAATCCAATATGGTCTCAGAACTTATGAATATAAATAAAACACCTTTTATTTATCACCATATGATTACACATTATTCATTGTATACTGTTTCAGCTATCAACTTTATTCTTGAATTTAAAACAATAGTTGTCCCATGCTCCAAGCATGTACACTATGTTTTCTAAACACTAGTCATGCCATACACCAAGTATGCATACTATGTTTGTCTATGATCTTTACTTTGTGAACTAGATCAATTGAACATAACTTCAATGATTCTCTTTTCACAGTCCCAAATCCTTACTGCAAATGCAAGAATTCCAAATTCATGCCATTTACTGAAATCTGTTAGATTCTAAACTTATAAGCATTGATCCTCTTGTAATGATTATGCACAAATTCACAAAGACTTGGCAACAATCATTACAGAGTATTCCAAAGGAGATCAACTCCTTGGAAACATCCTTCTTGCATTAAGTTTCCTTAATCTTACACAGATTGAAAATTCTAACTTTGAAACATTTCCAGATTCCATTTTGACTATCACTTCTGAACAAGAGTTGCCTCCTTACAGATTATGTCAATATGGTCCTTTCAGAATTATCACTATACTTCCAAATGTCCTTGAGCAACCAATCTTTGGTAAACCTTAGATTGTCCTCGACAATTGTTTAATCCTTTTAGTCATATCCAGTTCTAAACCTTTTCCCTTCTTAATGCCCCAGGCATCTGGAAAATTTTAGAATGGATGAATATAGCACATGTAATCGATCCTATATCCGAAGCATATGGGACACGATTCATGATGTCTCACATAAAGACTAAACCAGTCTTTTGCTATAACATTTCCATTTCTATTTGCCAAGTTCTCATAATTCAGATTATGAAAAGGGATGCCGTAATCATAATCGAATTTTAGAACGCAAATAATGGACCCATATACAGAATTTCCTTATGTTGAGCCATTCCAACATGAAATTCATATATATCCTTGACTAAATGATTAAAACCTCACGATCTAAGCTTATAGATTTGAGATGAAGCATAATTTCCTCTCCCTTAATTATAGCAAAACAACTCTTTCCCAATTGAAACTTTTGTTTTCTATAATTAACATTGCTAACTTGCAATACTTATCATAATTATCATGCTCCCACTAACATGATGATTATTAGCATAACACTTATGCTCCCACTAGCTTTGACAAGTACTCAGAAATCAGCTGACATTCTTACCAAAGTTCAGATTTCTGACACTAGATTGTTTTGATAAAACTTTATCAAAATCATACACCTTCCCTTAGATAACACACTTGTGTGTCTAAACAATTATGAAGAGGGATGCCGTAATCATAATGGTTAGACCTTTTGCCACTTCTCACAAGTCCAGGTTAGTGTGCCGGTAAACCACACACGCTCCACTAACGACTTTGAGAATGCAAATATCACAATCGCTATCTAGCTAAAATCTACTTAGTGAAAGTGTTTCCTCACCATCATTTTCATGAATCGGAGAGAATCCTTATGACACTTAGATTTATATGGTGTATGAGTTCCTACCCATATGAATTTGTCAAACCATAATCACAAGACAAAGATAATGACAAATCCAAAACCATATGGATTGAACTCAATCTTAACTTCTTGCCACCTGGCAGCTCAAGGGCCTGCCATTGCTTCCAAGTTGTTATGCAACAAACTGAGAACTCTAAGAACTCATATGCAAAGCCAACTTTAACTGGAATGGGCACAGATATGTCAACACGATAGGTTATAAACCTCAAGTCGTGTGCTAGTGAAGAACTTCAGGTTTTATTCTTGATTATTTCTTGAGACTTTCAAGACCTTTAAGACTCCCACTGTCCTCTTGACATATAAGACTCCCTTGTCAAACATCCAAGAGATAGTGCGGATTCTAATCAAGAAAAACACTTTACCCAATTGGCCTAAGTTGGTCTTTGTTTTATCCAAAACATCACAACTTACCAATTTCAAATGTACAAGAGTAGAAAACTTTTACTCTTACATTTGACAAGTGTTTTAAACCTTCTTTAAGACATGTCACTCAAATGACAATCTTGGAGTATGACTCTAAGACTTGTATTGGAACGAAGTATGACTCATCTTCTTGATTTAACCATTTCAACAATTCAAGTTCCTCTTCTTAGTCATAAGAATGCACTAAGATTTCCTTAGAGAACTAATTTTGATATGGTTTCTTAATCATTAAGATGATCACAAAACTGATACTAAAGTACTCTCCCATCTTTTCAGATATGAGAAACTTTTATCCTTCTGCCTAATTTGATTCTTCTTATTCGCCCTGCCATACATTGGAACCTTTTCCAATGTCTTAGAGTTACACTTAAGCTTGTAAGTATAATCATATTTACTGAGCTTTAGTAAACTATGACGAATAGTCTTATCAATCTTTTGTGGTGGACTTAATCAGTGCACAAGAATGTGTACTCGATCCCTTAGTCCTTTACTTGACTCACACATCCATGTGGCCGAGTAATTAGTCTTAATTTTCCAAAACTTGAAAGTTCTCATTCATCATGCTATACAACTTGCATGATTCCAAGTTCCGGTCTACTTGAAACTTGGGTGATGAGAATCTTTCCTTATTTGGTAAATTTAGACATTACCACAAATGAAAGAATCAATTTCATGTTTCCACTCTTGCTGTTAATGGAATCTTATAAGCAACAATTTTCTTTCCAAATGCCATTGTAAGGATATTTTAAAATAAATAAAATCAAAAATTTTCTTTTTATTTTAAAACTTTGCGGAAAAACTTATCCTTACAATCCATATGAAAACTTGTTGTTATCCATTTCTAAGCAATATCTCATAACTCCTAAGAAGTAGCTCAAGAATCCGATCTTCAACTATGCGATAGAAATCCATCTACGCGATCAGATTCAGCATATTCTTTCTTTAAGTTTCTTCACCTTTCTTTGATTCTTAAACATCACCATGTGACCCAGTCACATCATGTATCAAGAATCTCAGAATAGAAACTTAGCAGAGTTAGATAGTGGACTTTACCTGAAGTAGAGTCAAACTTATTGACTTTAACATCCTTAGGTAAATTTGGCAGCTTCGCAACCAATGCCCCTTCCTTTGGCAATATAAACATATGGACCCTTTGATAATGGTACACGGGACTATCACAGACTTAGCTTTTCTCTTTACCATTTGGTCAACCGAGTTGACTATGGCCGATCCCTTTCCATTGGGAAGAGAATGCTTTACTAGATATCCAATGTCATCATAGTCAATGTCCATAAAGTTTTAGGAAGTTGATCTTAGCAAATAGATAAGATCATTAAGGGTCTTGTCATAGTCTGTTTCATAGGTGTCCCAAAGGAACTCACTATGTGACTTAGAAAGTGATTGAACCACCAACTTTCTCAAGACTTTGACACCCAACTCTCCCGGCTTGTCAATATGTGACTACATCTCCAAGATGTGTTCACACCTAGACCTTGCCTTGCCAATAGGGCTTGAGTGACCTTAAACTTTTCAAGAACTTGTGGGTTGGGGAGAATAATTGGAGGAGGTGAAAGAAGTATGATTTCCAAAGGACATCATCTTCATTTAGGAAACCTTGTTTCACTATATTTGGGAAGATCATAGGTGTCTATTACAGACATCTTTTGGGAGATATTCAAGATAGTTGATTTAAAGTCCTTAATATGACACCCAATATGAAATATTAAGGCTAGGACCCAACAAACTATTTTATAACTTAGAAGAGGTATGCCGTAATCCAAGCTATAAAATATTTGAAGGTAGGTGAATGACGATTCACCAATTTCCACCAAGATAAACGAAATGAATTATTAGGTTTTAATTGGTTTTGAAACTCCTAGATCTTTGAGATTCATTGAACTTTTCAAAGGCATGTTTCAATCTCGAGTGTGCCCTTCAGGTTTTGTGACTGGGATGCCGAGGATCACAAAACAAGGTGTGAAGTAACCATGCAAATCACTTGGTACCCTTAATAAATTACCCCTCAATCGATGTGCCGGTTAACCACACACGCTCCATCGATACTATGATAAATATTAAGTCACCCTTTACCTACCTTGTTAAGTCCAAGTTAGTGTGCCGGTTAACCACACACGCTCCACTAACGACTTAGACAAAGTGTAAAGTGTAATTTCATGGGTTAGCACCTTATTCACATTTTTCCTAAGTAACTAAGATTGGGTATTATTAAGAGTTTAGTTACTTAGTATTTTCCATTAATACTTTTAATGAAGGGAGAATTCTAGTCCTGTCAAACCCGTTCGGCTAACGACCCTCCACCAGTCAAGCAAGCGGTGGGTGAGAGTGGACACCCATTAAGTTGCCATTTTATAGGCAACAACCTTATACCCACCTTATAGACCGGCTTCGTGAATGAGGCGTACTAGCGGTAAGACTGACTTTACTCTTATACATATATATATTATTAACTTATAATATTATAAAGTATAAGGGTTGAATTTTAACTTTTAAAATTCTAAGGGCTAACTTGGAATTAAAGTATTCATAAGTGAAAACTTTACAAATTCCAAAACTTGAGGGCAAGTTTTGAAACTATTCAAAACTAATTAATTCCATAACTTATGTGTTTAAAGTAGTTTTAATCCAAAAACTCTTCAAATTCCATAACTTGAGGACAAGTTATGGAAGACTTTAAACTAATAAAAGAATTAACTTTTCTTTATTTTATAACTTATGGAATTAATTAAGGTTACACTTTTTTTTTATTTTATTTTATTTTATTAAATGAAGAGACTCTTGGTCCTCCATAACTTGAGGACAAGTTATGGAGTCATAAAACCATTTAATTAGAACTAGACTCTTCATTTTGTAACCTTTGCCAATTTTTATGAGTTTTATGATTCTTAAATGTGACTTTTCATATAACTTGAGGACAAGTTACAAAAACACATTTTAGAATCAATTCTTAGATTAATTTGGATTAAAGCCAACTATCACATAATATATTCATTAATCTAAATTCACTCATAAAACAAGGTAACACAAAAAAACTTTTGGTGATCCATAACTTATTCTTAAGTTATGGAATCCTTTAAAACATTAACACCAAATTTTGTAACTCCATAAAAACTTTGAATCAATTTTTTTTTTTAAAACCTTTTCATATCCATAACTTATGGAGGTTTCAAAAATAAAACTCTTTAGATCAAACTTTTAAAACTAATAAAATAATCATATTATTTTATCTTTTATTAAATTTGACCTAATTCAACTCATAAAGCAAATTATTCAAATTTTACAAATAATTAGTTTTTCCAAGAACAAGTAATTATCTTAAAATTTGACGAACTTCATGTTTTTTTTTTTTTTTTTTTTTTTTTTTTTTTTTGAAAATAAAATATTTGCATCAATATAACAGAAAACAACCCGTGTCTCTGATACCACTGTTGGGTTTTGAGCATTCTAACACTTCCTAAGTGTACATGCAACCCTAAATACCTTGGATCTATGTTTTCTCTATTATACATGCAAATAAGAACATCCAAGGTATTATCCTAATCTAGCATACAAAAACTATGAATGTAACAAGATAGAATACATACCTCTTGATGTAGCTTGATGTCTTCAAGCTTTAAGAGCTTAGCCCCAATAGTGTGGAAGCCTCAAGTGGAATCACAAATCACCAAGACACCTTGGAATACTTTAGAGAATATGATTACTTGGTTCTCTCTAGTGAAATTGGCTAGCCCTTCTTTAGTGTATCAACACTAGTGCCAATTTCACCAACCAAAGACATCTTTATATAGTATGGAGGATTAGGGTTAAACCCTAATACCCATGACCTTTCATTTCCTAGGATCCATGGGTTAAACACTCCATGGACTATCCATGAAAGCTTAGCCCAACCTAAATGAACTTGGCCCATTCCATATATATAAGAGTCCATATTTAATTAGTTCCTTTTGATCACTTAATTAATTATAAATTAATTCTTGATCAATACTAATTAAATAATATGATTCCATATTAATATATTAGAACTTATAATATATTAATATTAATCATAAACATACTATTCTCAAAAGATTATCCATATAAATTGTGTCGGTGAAGTGCAACCCAAATGGACCATGCCGGGTCGGGTCAAGTACATACCAAATATAGTTATGGACTTAGACATTAATCCAACACTTAGGAAGTGTTAGAATGCTCAAAACCCATCAGATATAACCCTGAACCACCGGGTTCCCGATCCGAGTCCAACTCTATCCACTCCATGCTGACAAAATGACACATTCTTCAGCCTCAGAGCAACTCCCATGAGTTCTCCTCTAGCAATCACATGCACATGCTGATCTAGCTCTAATACCCTCGAAATTGGAAAACCCGCCACACTAACGACACCTCCAAACATCCCCCAGGATGAATCACCACTACATACACAATTCCTTGATCAGAATCAAACTGGGAATCCAAGACTCCCTCCCAGCATCCTTTCTGAGCCTCTTGGCTCTACCCTCGCAGAAATCCTTCCGCAACCTTAGCAGTCATCCCATCCGGATGTGATTCCATACCACTGCTGCAATCAGGCCGCCCAAAGACCATAATTGGAACACATCGATCTCAACTCTGCACTACTACTTTCACTTCCGTGAATTTACACTCCCTCTCGGAGTTACATTCCTCTCTTTCTTTCCCTTACCAAGGGAATCCACTTGGCCGGCTTGTCACTACGACAAGTGCCACGGTGCTCGCCCAATGCTACACCACTCCTTTAGCATAACCGCTATCCACGCAACATACATGCTCTGAATCTGCTCGCAAGGACCCTTGAGTCCATGCACTATCTCCGCTAATCAAGATCAATACCCGGGGTCAGACCTTCTAATGCTAACACATCGCGACATACTCAACCCATTTCCTCGAACCAATCTAACAATACCTGCAGAGTCTTCAGCATGAATGGACCGCCTTACCAGGCCTTCAGCCAATCTGGACCACTCTCAGAACCTTCAACCAATCTGGACCGCTCTCCAGGGCCTTCAGCCTGGCTGGACCGTTCTCCGAGCCTTCGGCCTGACTGGTACGCCTACCGGCCTTCAGTCTATCCGGACCGCTCAACTAGCATCCATCATTCCGAGTTATCTCTTCGGGAAACCTTCCCATGCATACTGTTCTAGCCCTCTAGGGGTTCCGAACTCTATCTCCATCCCGGCCTGATCCCAGGTCCTCCATAATCAAATGCCCTAGGTCTGTATCCCGCCCCGCATGCCTGCCACTTACTCATACCAGCCGACCCTCTTGTCTAACAGAACACTGTTGAATCCCAAGCAGCTAAACAACCTCCAATGCTCATCGATCTTCCAGAGAATTTTCCAATTCTCCCCCACTTATAGTATTGACTAACAACCACCGGTCGTCATCACCGACCTCCCTCAACACCCTACACAACACAAACACTTACACGCGAACTGCATCCCGCTAGCACTAGCAACGTTCACCAAGTCACTTTTCAACACTGATCATCTCGAGCTCGAAAGAAACTCAATCTTCAGCCAACCACTCCTCAGATTGCAGATGTTACCCGATATTCAGACCAACGCCAGATTTCCACTAATAACCCTCATGAATGATAACCAACGAAATTCCCAACACTAATCCATAACCAAACTATAACCCTCAAAGAACAACAAATACCACACCGAAAACCATACAATGAGACTAGTAGATAAACACTACTCCACAATAATCACAAGATAACAAGACATCAAGAAAGAAACATACCCGCAGCTGCATCCGACACTGCTCTGACCTCCTCTGCTGTAAGCTGAAAAGCACGACCCTGAGCCCTTGGGGGCTCCGCTCCACTCTGACCTCCACTCGTGATCCTCAAAGTGGCCGGTGCCAGAGCCTGCACCGGTCCTGCAGCAAGCTGTGGACAGTTGACCCTCAAGTGCCCTACCTGATGACAATGATAACAAATCCTCAAATCCCGAACTGGCGCTGACTGCCGACAACCCCTCGCATAGTGCCCCTCCTTTCCGCACTTGCGGCATGCACCACCGGACCTACAAACTCAAGTGTGACCCTTCCTACACTTCCCACAAGCGTGGCTGCTCTAATCTCCCACCCTAGAATCAACGGTCTTGGGCTGTTTTGGCGCCGGCTGCGACTGCAACGGAGCCTGCCTCAGCTCATGCAACTGTAACTCAATCTCCAACTCACGCCGCCTGGCGGCCTCCTGCAACTCCAACAGAGTCTCGCACCTCTGCGTAGACACAAACTGTCTGATATCTCTCTTGAGCATACTCAGATATCGGGAGATCTGAGCCTGCTCCGAAGCGAACTCAGGGCAAAACATCGCCCTCTCAGTGAACATCCTGGTGATCTCAGTCACCGATTCTGAACCCTGCTTTAGCTCCAGGAACTCCTGAGCTAATCTCTCCCTCTCAACCCGTGGAACATAATGAGTGCTGAACATCTCTCTGAACTGATCCCATGAAACCGCAGCCCTCTGCGCATCCGAATATGACCCCGTGGTCAATCTCCACCAATCCTTCGCCCCGAGCCTCAACAGGTTCAGAGCACACCTCACCCTCTGATTAGCAGGGCATGAACACGTGAAGAAACACCCCTCCACGTCCGACAACCATCTCATAGCAACAATCGGGTCCTAAACTCCATTAAAGGTGGGAGGATTCGTATTATCAAATTCCCGATACTGAAAACCCCGACCAGCTCCTCCCCCTGCCGCTGCTACAGCCGTTGTAGCCGCCGCGGCAGCCGTCTCTGTGAGATCTGCATAGTGCTCATCAAAATACTCAGCCATGGCGGTCTTGATCAACCCAAACAATTCTGGCAACTCGGCCCGGAACAACGCAACAACCTCATCATGCAGGATCTCATGAATCCTAGCATCCAACTCGCCTGTGCTCATCTATCCAATAACCTCGGGCGGTATCGTCCCACCCGGAACTCCCTCTCCTGCTCCCGATCCTGACCCGGATCCACTCCCAGCATGCCTCAAAATCTCCATACTGAAAAAAACCACAAAATCTCAGACACTTCCCTCCAACCCGGGAACCAACTCTGAACCCAACCCTAGAGGTCATAGTTTCCCTGATACGTGTATGGGTCATGTGCTTTCAGTAGTATTTTGTATGAAGTACTACCACAACACCCTAGTGAAAACATACATAACAAACGCTCAACCCTTACTACTAGAGGAACACTGGAAATCTCCCACAAGGAAACCCTAGGCTAACAGGCATCATAAATCAGGCAACATTATTATGAAATCATGAAGATCCGTAGCCTAGCACTAGCATGCTGTTCTATCAAAGCTCAAAAACAAATATCATGTATGGTATTTTGGGGTTACTTACTGGCTCCGGCTGATCGTACCTCCGCATCCTCCTTTACCCATTTTGAAAACCATTTCAAATGCTCTTTTGAAAACCCTCCTCGATTTGAGACTGGAGTCACACAAGTGTTCCTCCAATTCACTCAAACCAAGGCTCTAATACCAACTTGTAACGACCAAAAAATTCCAACCAATTTAAAATTTTTCAAAAACGACCCGATCTCTTTAAATTATTACAAAAAGGTTTTCAATACAATTTATTTAGAGTATTCCCAGAATCACATCACAACATAAACATGAGGAGCGGTACGATCACGCCTTCGCCTTGCCACGGTCTCCTGAAGAACCTGAAAAACATTAAACCACAACTGTAAGCCCGAAAGCTTAGTGAGATATCCACAAAATACCAACCACATATATCATACACATAACATGCCATATCATATCCGAACACAGAACAACCATGCACTTCGGGTCTACTGTGTGACTGGTCCGCCGCACCGGCCAACAGTCCACCTGGTCCATCCTCCGAGTCTAGCCATATACATCGAGTCTGCAGTGTGATTGGTCCACCCGCACCAGGCCTTCAATCCACCTGGTCCACTCTCTGAGTCTACAATATGACTGGTCCGCCCGCACCGGGCCTTCAGTCGGCCTGGTCCACTCTCTGAGTCTACAGTATGACTGGTCCGCCCGCACCGGGCCTTTAGTCAGCCTGGTCCACCCTCCGAGCCTCGGCACGTCTGGTCCGCCCTCTTGGGGCCTACAACATATCCGGACCGCTCGCTAGGCCTTCGGAACAACCGTTCCGCCCTGGGTATCTTGTCCTATAGCACAAAGCAGGACCCTCCTCAACCCAACTCCAGTCCAAACAACCATGTGCACATAATCATACAATCATATAACAATTCACAGTCAACAAGCCGATCAAACAAATCACATAACATATCATCATCCTAATCAGGATACCGACCTATCCGGTCACTAGCCTAGCATCACCCTACATATCAGGATATCGACCTTAACCAGGTCTCTAACATATACCATCCTAGCTACCAGGATGCAACATATCAAAGCAATAACATAACAACAAATACCCAGATCTTAATCCGATAAAGGGCCGGCCTTGGTGCCTTAGACCCTGTTGATATAGTGAGGATAACTCACCTCGAAATTTCCGACTGAACAGATAACCCAAGCTGCTCCGATCACTGATACGATCTCCACCACTGGCCAACCACCAAAACACTGAACTCAAAACAATATCCAATAATTACCAAAATTCCCCTGGAAGTCAACTAGTCAACCCTTGGCTGACTCTACTCGCCGAGTCAACCCGATGACTCGACGAGTCCCCATGCTCAGAACTTTTCCCCAATCCGCGACTCAACTCGCCGAGTCACCCCGATACTCACCGAGTCTAACAACTCTGATTCCCTTCACACTTGACTCACCGAGTCATCCCTTGACTCACTGATTCACAACTCAACCCGAAGAAAGGAAAGGTCCTCACGACCACACTCGCCGAGTCCAAGAACAGACTCGCCGAGTCCATGGCTATCTTCAACCTATTTGCCGAGTTGTTCTTCCAACTCGCCGAGTTCTAGACCATCTTCAAGCAACACGCCGAGCACACCCTTTTGACTCACCGAGTGCCTCTAGATCTCATTCCAAACAGAACCTTCCAGGCTATGCAATTGATCCAAAACGTAGATCTAGCCTCCTACAACCCATCCATCACGTAAAGTGGCGAACTTTACGTGAATCCAAAGAGATCTAGGCATTTTACACTTTAGGGTTTGGGTTTGTGACAAGATAGCTTCACCAATCACTTATCAACAGGGACTTTATGCATTTTTGGATCATCACTACTCCAGATCTGAGGTAGCATCCTCAGATTCGTCTTCCAATCCCGAAATAGCTCATGAAATACTCAAAAAACCCCAAAACAACCACCATGGATGACAATAAGGGAAAAAGGGCTCAAGATAGATGATTTTTACCCCAAAGATGAACCTAAACTGATGTAGACTTCAGATCCACAAGCCCTCTTGGTGCTATCCTCGAATTCCTCCAACTTCTCTTCACAAATTCCTTCTTCCAAGCTTCAATCCTCTCAATAATGGAGTTTCTCACGATTAGGGTTTCCTCTGGAACACTCAGGGGAAATAGAGGCTGAAAAGAAGGCATATCATTCTTTAAATAGGGTGCAAACCCCGAAGATTAGGGTCTTCTTCACCCAACACCAACTCGCCCAGTCCAACCGCCGACTCGCCGAGTTGGCCACTTAACACGCGACCAGAATCGCGACTCTACTCGCCGAGTCCACTCATGGACTCGCCGAGTTGCCCTTATACATTTTCACTTTGAACCCTGAACTTGCACTCCTGAACTCAGGATGTTACATTAACCTTTGTAACTCATTTAGAAGAAATGAAAAGGAAATATGTGAATTTTATGTGAATTATGTGTTTTATGCTTAATTATTAGGGTTTAATTAATTAAAAATAAAAATAAGCGTCAAAATTAAAGTGTGAGATAAGCCCTATATCTTTACATAAAGTTGTAGTGGTCGAAACAAGGATTTCGGGGATATAAAGAATGCCGAAATCCGAGTTATAACGAAGAAGTTATGACCTGTCGAAGTTTCGCGACAAAACCGACACGGTGCCGAGTGTCGTAAAAAGTGAGTTTTTGATAAACTACTTTTTAGCCTTAGTAATCTAAATGAAAGTCGTAGTATTCGTTAAACCGAGAAGCTCGATGAAAAGAACGCCCAAATCTGACTTCGTGTGAGGAAGTTATGATTTTTCGAAGTTTCAGCTTAGCAGTAGACAGCTAAAAACTCGAATTTTAGATCGAGCGGTTTTTAACCGACACAACCTAAATGAGAATTGAAGGTCTCGTCATTAGGAGCACAACGGTAAAAAGTCTGACGAAAACAGACGTCGGATGAAGAAGTTATGAATTTTTAACAGATTTACTGTCCAGGTCTGTTTAAAATAATAATATAAATTTTAAAGTCAAAATTAGCCGACGAAGTCTAAACGAAAGTTGTAGAGCGTAATTTTAGCTACGCGTGCATATAAAGAACGTCAAAAACGGAGCTCGTATTTAAAAGTTATGGATTTTAGAAGTTTTGGCGCGAAAATCGAGAAAAATCGCATAGTCACGATTTGCCATGTCATCCTAGCTGAAAAAGTGCCACGTGTCCTGCTGAGTCACCAACCTGCTGAGTCACCGAGCTGCTGAGTCATCCAAAGCCGTGGCACATCCGAGGAGTGACGCGTGTGCAGCCTAGTCCGAGCCTCGCAATGCCTGCCGCGCGTTCCGAGCCTCGCAAGTGTAAGACAACTCCGCGGTCCAATCAGCGAGTGCCACCGAGACCCTCGCACATGTTGACCACCTGCGCATCGGACACACGCCTCGGACCAATCACAAGAAGCCAGCAGCCCTTGGCACGTGCAACCCTCGTGCGAGCCTTCCCTGCGAACCCTCGGATCTGCGAGGCGTGGCTCCTTCTCAGCCGTCCGATCAGAAGCTCCACCCTATAAATAGAAGGCTGCGAGCCTTCCCGGGTAACTTTGGAAATTTGCCATTTTCACCCCTTTCTTCATCTTTTCTTCACCTTAACCTTCCCCGAAGCCCCGGTATCGATTGTAAAGCCCGGAATACTCCACGAAGTACCCGAGAAGCCCGAAAAATTTATCTTTTCAGTTTCGAAGCCCGACTTTTGTAAAACCCGGTTTCTCAATAAGACTCCTGGTTTTATTAGAAACGATCGTTTTAGGAAACAAATTGCTGCCTGGTTTTCATTAAATCAAGTGAGTGTGTAGTTACTTTCACCTTACACATAGATATGAAGTATTTTACATAAAATACGTGTTGTGTGAATATATATTGTTTGTTTATTTGAGATGGGTGCTGAAGGAATGATTTATACATGTTTTTAAATAATTTAAACTATATATGTATTTTTATCTACGAAAAATGGTGGGTAAAACATGGGTAGATGAAATAGTGGGTATGATGAAAGGTGAGTTGGAAAAAGGAGATGATCAATATTATTGATCATGAGTTGAGGGTGAGTGGTGAAATTTGAGAGAATCAATTACCCAAAATGCTGGCCCCCGTCATTTAGCAGAGTATGGATGACAACCATGGACTATTCTAGATAGTCTATGGAACACTAGTAGGCCCGCAACCTATAAGTGTAATGAACTATATGTTCATTTGTTGTACTCTAAAACCCATTGACATGTATTGCAGTAGAGAACACCTGTAAATATTACTATCGATAAACGAGAGCTATGGACTTAGCACATGTTGAGTAAACTTTGGCAGCTATGGAATTAGTGCCCGTTATATAAACCCTGGTCACGAGGTGACTTTGTGTCTATTCCTTAGGATGAATCCTAGGAAGGAGTGATAGTTGATTCTTAGGGTAAACCCTTAAGAAATAAATAAAATAATGGGGTTTGGGATAATTTGATTGATTGATTGATGTTTAAACATAATAAATTTATGTATTGTGGGTTGAAAACCCTATATGCTCACCAGGCTTCCAAGCCTGACCCACTCAGCTGTTTATATTACAGGTAGAGGACCCCGAGCATAGTCGGATGATGATGATGAGTGAATTTTGGATTATAGGCCAGTAGTTACAAATAACCGTCGTAAGGCTTATAATGTCTTGTTTATGCTTTTGATCTGTATCGGAACATGACATCCCGAGGTTTTGATATAAAAAGGAAATGATATATTTCTTAAATAAAGGTTTTGACAAACTTTTATCATATTTTGTTTTGGGGACCAATTCCGCAACATCTTTTATAAAGATTTCTCTGATTTGATTTTAAAAAGCATAAATTAAATCGGTCTTTTCTGGCCGATAAATTAGGGGATGTCACACCATATCCCCGACCTGGAACTCCAGGTCCGATCGACGCTTGTCAGCATAACTTTTCTGCCGACTCTGAGCAGTTTGAAGCCCACTCCGAACTTGCTGGATCCTCTCCGTCGTCTTCAGTACCACATCAGTACTCCTCATGACCCTCTGACCAACCTCACCCCAGCATATCGGGATCCTGCACTTCCTCCCATACAACATCTTGAAGGGAAGACGATCGATACTCTCATGATAGCTATTATTATAGGATAACTCCGCCAACAGAAGGTAAGTATCCCAACTACCTCCAAAATCTAAAACGCTCGCCCGCAACATATCCTCTAGAGTCTGGATGGTCCGCTCACTCTGACAATCCGTCTACGGGTGAAAGGCGGTGCTAAAGTGAAGACGAGTACCCAGCTCATCATGAAACTTCTTCGAAAACCTGGAAGTGAACTACACATCCCTGTCAGAAATCACTGAAACTGGCACCCCGTGCCGCGCCACTACCGCCCTGATATAGATGTCGGCCAACTTCTCGGCCGAGATGCCCTCCTGAATCGGAATGAAATGGGCGCTCTTGGTCAATCGATCAACGATGACCCAAATCGAATCTACCCCTCGCGCGGTCCTGGGAAGCTTCATGATAAAATCCATAGTAATATCCTCCCATTTCTACAGCGGGATATCCAATGGATGGACCTTGTCGTGAGGTCTCTGGTGCTCAACCTTGACCTTCCTGCAGGTCAAGCGCCTCTCTACAAACCAAGCTACGTCCCTCTTCATGCATGGCCACCAAAAATCAAGACGAAGATCTTTGTACATCTTCGTCATCCTGGGATGGATAGAGAACCTGGATTTGTGTGCCTCCTCCATCAATACCTGAAGCACACCTCCATGATATGGGACCCACACCCTACGGTGAAGAGTCAACTATCCCCGGCTATCATAGTCAAAGGAGGAAACCTGACCCACAATATGCTAGCTCTCTCGATGCTCCTCCTTCATGGCCTCCTGTTGGGCCTCCGGAATCTGCTCCAACAACGGAGTCACAACTGTCATCCTCATGCAGATATCCCTAATTGGCGCTGCCTTGCGGCTAAGTGCGTCGGCCACGACATTGGCCTTCCTCGGGTGGTAGAGGATCTCACAATCATAATCCTTTACCACATCAAGCCACCGACATTGCTTCATATTCAGATTTGGCTAATCCATGAGATACCTCAGGCTCTTGTGGTCCATGTAAATAGTACAACTAACCCCATAGAGATAATGGCGTCAAATCTTGAGGGCGAAAACAATGGCCCCGAGCTCCAAATCATACGTCAGATAGTTCGCCTCGTGAGGCTTCAGCTGCCTCGAAGCGGAAGCAATAACATGCCCCCTCTGCATCAATACTACGCCCAAACCTGAGATGGATGCATTGCAATATACTACAAAATCCTCCATGCCCTCCGGCAGGGCTGGGATTGGCGCCTCGCACAATCTCTGTCTCAACGTCTCAGATGCGGCATGCTGCTCGGCCCCCAGTGAAAGACCACGACTTTCCTCGCCATCCGGGTCAAGGGCACGACTATCTTAGAGAAGTCTTGAATGAATCTCTAATAGTAGCCTACCAGTCCCAGAAATCTCCGAATCTCAGATGGAGACCTTGGAACCTCCCATCTCACCACGGACTCCACCTTGGCCGGGTCAACCAAAATCCCATTTTGGTTGAAGGGGTGCCCAAGAAATTGTACCTCGTGTAACTAGAACTCACACTTAGAGAACTTAACATACAAGCTATCCCTCATCAATGTATCCAGAACCTCCTGCAAGTGCTCCTCATGCTGCTCTCGCGTCTTGGAATAAACCAAGATGTCGTCAATGAAAAGTATCACAGACCGATCCAACATCGGCCTGTACACGCGGTTCATGAGATCCATGAACACTGCAGGAGCGTTGGTGAGCTCGAAAGGCATCACCACAAACGCATAGTGAACATAACGCGTCTGAAAGGTTGTCTTCTGCACATCCTCCTCTCTGAACCTCATCTGATGATAACCTTGATGGCTTTTGAGCATTCTAACACTTCCTAAGTGTACATGCAACCCTAGTAACCTTGGATCAATGTTAGTCTAATAATCATGCAAAGTTGTTTTTCCAAGGTTATGAACCTATCTAGCATACATGGGGAACAATTTTTCTTTGATAAAAGATAGAACTACATACCTTGTTGATGAAAGTGTTCCTTGAAACCTTGTGAGCCTAGCACCTCAAGTGTGATGCCTCAAATGCTTCACACAATACCAAATGCAAAGTATAAACTTGAGAGAATACTCTAACACACTCAAAATCGGCCAAGCCCTCTTGTTTCACTTAGTGTGTCCGATTTTGGGGAGAGACATGGTCCTTATATAGTGTGTTGCATTAGGTAAAACCCTAATGTAACATGACTCTTCATTTCTCAATCCATGGGTTAACTCCATGGAGCATCCTATGGGTGGAACCCAACTTGATAATCCATGGAGCCTCTTAGCCCACTATATAAGATATGGAAGATTTACATAATCTACCCATATATTTAATTAGTTATCTTTTTGATCACTTAATTAATTCTAAATTAATTCTTGATCAAAACTAACTAAATAATATTATTAATATATTAGAACTTATAATATATTAATAAACCATATGTGTTATTTCTCTCATTTAGTTTATCCAATTGCATGGTGCCATGCAACCTAAATGGACCATGCCGGGTCGGGCAAGTACATACCAGAAATAGTTATGGACTTAGACACCTTATCCAACAGTCTCCCACTTGGATAAGTCTAATAACTATAACTGCAACACTTCAGGAACCGATCGGCAATCATAGCTCTTTCAAGGTCTCTCGGAACTGAGAAGATGTTGATATGCCATTTAAGATAAGTGACCATATAATCCTCTGTTCTAGATATCAGCCGGGCAATTTAATGGAACAATGTCTTACTTATTGTCCAACAGTTTGTTTCCCGATTTCTGATTTGTTTGACAAAGAACTAAATTGAACACATCAATTAGGTTCTGACCGGGCCCAGTACACAGGTCAAAACAAAGTCATCGAGGGGCCCAGATATCAGCTTCTAATCCAAGAAGGAATAGATAAACTTCGACTCATGTGTTTGTTCTACTACTAGTTGAATCATACACAAAAGCACTTTTTATAACATCGAGTTACCAATGCGTTTTCGTACAATCAATGCATAACCAATTCATTGGAAACAAATCATATCTCTAGGTTTGAAGACTTATATGATATTACCATCTCACGATCACTCAAGATAAAATTCCATGAAGTGATTCCAGTGAGCATGGGTTGACTCCAATACTCAGAACTTATGAGCACTCATGAAGTGTTGTCTTATATCTTGACACCTACAACCAATTTCATTACAGTCTTACTTCATATCTACTTCCAACATATGGCCGACTGTGGAAAATTTGAATAAAATGTAAAACCGAACATAATATTCTGGAAGTCAAAACATGCAAAAGAAATTATAGTAAACGATTGACAAGAGATAGCAACACTTTACTCATAAATAAACACAACTTTTATTCATCATCAAATGTCAATTACACTTTACAAATTTCATAATTATCTAACTACTAAAACTAATATCATCCTTCATCCCTATGCTACGAGCATGCTGGAGATGCTTAACCCTACTCAGTCCCTTCGTGAGGGGATCTGCTGGGTTCTCATCTGATGATACCCTCTTTGCCACAAGGATTACTTCTTCTATGCGATGTCTGATAAAGTGATATTTTCTGTCGATGTGTCTGGATCTCCCGTGATCCCTTGGTTCCTTGGCTAAGACAACAGCACTTTCACTATCACATAAAATTTCCGTAGGCTCCTTTATAGCTGGTACTACTCCAAGGTCTCCTATGAAGTTCTTCAGCAAAATAGCCTCCTTTGCTGCCTCGTTTGCTGCTATATACTCTGATTCACAAGTAGAATCAGCCACTGTCTCCTGCTTAGAACTCTTCCAAGTGATTGCTCCTCCGTTTAGGGTGAAGACCCAGCCAGACTGAGAGCGGAAATTATCCCTATCAGTCTGGAAGCCAGCATCACAATACCCTACAACTCTCAAGTTATCACTCCCACCGAGGGTAAGGACCTAGTCCTTAGTCCTCCGTAGGTACTTGAGGATATTCTTTACTGCAGTCCAGTGAGCCTTGCCAGGGTCCCCTGATACCTGCTAACCATGCTCAAGGTAAGGGCTACATCAGGTCGAGTACAAGTCATAGCATACATGATCGAGCCTATTGCCGAAGCATAAGGTACTCGACTCATTTCTACTATCTCAGCCTCAGTACTAGGGCTTTGTGTCTTACTCAGTTTGGCGTTACTTTGGATAGGTAACTCTCCTTTCTTGGAGTTCTACATGCTGAATCTCTTCAACACCTTGTCCAAGTAGGTACTTTGACTAAGTCCAATTAGTCTCTTACTCCGGTCTCTCAAGATCCTTATCCCTAGAATATAGGAAGCTTCTCCTAGGTCCTTCATAGAGAAACACTTCCCAAGCTAGGACTTAACTTCCTGCAGAGTTGGGATGTCATTTCCTATAAGTAGTATGTCATCCACATACAATACCAAAAAGCTAACTATACTCCCACTAGCCTTGACATAAACACAAGATTCATCTTCACTCCTAGAAAAGCCAAATTCCTTAACCTTTTCATCAAAGCAAAGATTCCATCTGCGAGGTGCTTGATTTAATCCATAAATGGATTTCTCAAGCTTACACACTCTATTAGGGTACTCGTTGCTGACAAAACCTTCTGGCTGACTCATGTAAACATCTTCAGTCGACTTTCCATTAAGGAAAGCGGTTTTGACATCCATTTGGCAAATTTCATAGTCATGAAATGCAGCTATGGCTAACATAACCCTAATAGACTTAATCTTGGCTACTTGAGAAAAGGTCTCATCATAATCCACTCCAGGAATTTGAGAGAAACCCTTTGCAACCAGTCGAGCCTTATAAGTGTGTACATTACCATCCATGTTGGTCTTCTTCTTGAAGATCCATTTGCACCCTACAGTCTTATGACCTGGTACATTCTCAACCAAGTTCCAAACTTGATTGTCATACATGGATTGTATCTCGCTATCAATAGCCTCTTTCCATTTCGCAGACTCGGGGCCTGCCAGGGCTTCCGCATAACTGTTAGGTTCATCCAGACCTACTAGTGTCTCATCACTAATAAGTGTTTCACCTTCCGCAGTAATATGAAAACCATAGTAGTGCTCAGGTGCATTCCTAACTCTCGTGGAACACCTCAGAGGTATAGACTCATCAATTGGCTCAACAGGAGTTTCCTCCTCAAGTTGAGGGCTAGGGCTTGAAGTTCCTTCACAACTTGACTCTTGAAGTTCTTCAAGGTCAATTTGCCTCCCATTGTCTCCTTGGCTTATAAATTCTCTCTCACTAAAGACTCCTCTTCATGCTACAAAGACCACATTATCACTAGGTCTGTAGAAGAGGTAACCAAAGGATCTTTGTGGGTAGCCGATGAAAATACACCTCTCACTTCGGGATTCAAGCTTATCATGAGTCTCACATCTCACGAAAGCTTCACAACCCCAAATCTTGATGTGGTCTAGTTTGGGTACTTTACCAGTCCACATCTCGTGAGGAGTTTTGGCAACTTTCTTTGTAGGGACTAGGTTAAGGATATGGGCGGCAGTCTCTAAGGCATACCCCCAAAATGAGTTTGGTAGCAAAGCTCGACTCATCATGGAACGAACCATATCCAACAAGGTTCGATTACGCCTCTCAGCTACACCATTCAAATGTGGTGTCCTGGGAGGTGTCAATTGTGAGACAATCCCACATTCCCTAAGATAGTCGAGGAAATCTGAACTAAGATACTCACCACCTCGATCAGATCGAAGCATCTTAATGTTCCTGCCCAATTGATTCTCGACTTCCTGTTTAAATTCCTTAAACCTTTCGAAAGTCTCTGACTTATGCTTGATTAAGTAGACATATCCATATCTACTGTAATCATCAGTAAAAGTCAAATAATAATGATTAGCATCCCTTGTGGCATGTTTGAATGGTCCACACACATCCGTGTGTACAAGGTCCAACAAACCTTCACCCCTCTCACACGAACCTGTGAAGGGTGACTTTGTCATTTTTCCACGTAAGCATGATTCACAACTATTATCTGACTTTAGGTCAAATGACTCCAATACTTCATCCTTTTGGAGCTGGCCTATGTGTTTCTTGCTTATATGTCCAAGACGACAATGCCATAATGATGCTTTATCCAGGTTATTATTATTATTAATAGAATAAATACACATCACATTATTTCCTAAGTTATCTACAACAGACACAGCTTCATACACGCCATCACAAGGTAATGCTTTAAAATAAAGAACATTATTAAAGAAAGCATTAATCGAACCAACTTCATTATCAAATGAAAAGGTGAAACCTTGTTTATACAATGCATGAAAGGAAATAATATTTCTCGCCTTTTCTGGCGAGTAAGAACATTTATTCAAATCTAAATTAAACCCACTACTTAGCGATAAAGTATAAGCTCCAATCTTGGTGACAGGTGTAACTTTCCTATTCCCCATGATTAAGTTTATCCTTCCTTGCTCCACATTCTCACTTCTTCTTAGTCCCTGCAAATCACAACAAATATGAATACCACAACCAGTATCAAGGACCCATGAGTTAGAATGGGGTGAGTTATTAGATAAGATAGTGTAAATACCTGCATGGTTGGGTTTAACTTTCCCATCCTTCACATCTTGCTGATACTTTGGGCAGTTCCTCCTCCAATGTGCCTTTTCATGACAATAGAAGCATTCAACGTCTTTTGGGTCAGAAGAAGGAGTGATGAAACCTTTCTTGGTTCCACTTGAAGAAGAGCCATCAAGGGTCCTAGCCTTAGTACCCTTCGAAGAACTCTTTCTCTTCTTCCCTTGTTCTTTCCCGATTGCCAAGACAGGGGCGGAGTTGGTACGAGTAGGAGTAATAACAACCGCCTTACCCTTAAGACCACGTTCCGCAGTCTTTAGGAGTCCTTGAAGTTTGCTGAGAGTGACCTCTACCTTGTTCATGTGGTATATCATGCGGAATTGATCATAACATGAAGGTAAGGAGTGCAAAATGATATCTATTGCAAGATCCTCGGGGAAGTTCACATTAAGCTTCAGCAAACGGTCCATAAATCTTTGCATTTTCTGCATGTGGCCCGTGATGGGTTCACCATCCTTCATTCGGGTTGTTATCATGGAGGAGATGATTTCATACCTCTCTTGACGAGCACTTTGATGGTATCTTTCCATCAAGTCTTGGTGCATCTCAAAGGGGTAGAAATCTTCATAGGATTTTTGGAGATCGGCTGTCATAGTGGCCATCATGATGCATGCCACTTTAGTGGCATCCCTTTCATGTGCCCTAAAGTCAGCGATCTCTTGAGGAGTAGCAACTGTTTCATCAATCTCCTTAAGATCCTTATCGAGGACATATTCCTTGTCCTCGTAGCGAGTAATCATTCTGATGTTTCTGATCCATTCATTAAAGTTGGATACATCAAAAGTGACTTTCCCACAAAAATTCATAAGAGAAAAAGAGCCACTAGGATTAGAGCCAGAAGCAGCGGTGTTTGCAGACATCTGAAGAGAAAGAAAAATTTAGTTTAGATATAGAGATAGTCCTTAATAAAACACCCAAATGTAGTATTAAGGCTAGGACCAAATCACAATATATTATACTTAGAAGAGGTATTCCGTAATCTAAGTAATAACATATTTGAAAGGTAGGTGAATGACGATTCACCAATTTCCACCAAAGACGAAATATTAAAATATTTAATTTGGTTCTTAGAAACTCCTAGATTCTTTTGAGATTCAATGAACTTTTCAAAGGCATGTTTTAATCTCGAGTGTGCCCTCCAAGTTTTGTAACTGGGATGCCGAGGATCACAAAACGAGGTGTGAAGTAACCATGCAAATCACTTGGTACCCTTAATGTATTACCCCTCAATCGATGTGCCGGTTAACCACACACGCTCCATCGATACTATGATAAACATTAAGTCACCCTTTACCTACCTTGTTAAGTTCAAGTTAGTGTGCCGGTTAACCACACACGCTCCACTAACGACTTAGACAAAGTGTAAAGTGTAATTTCATGGATTAGCACCTTATTCAAATTTTCCTAAAGTAACTAAGATTGGGAATTTAATAAAACATTTAGTTACTTTATAATATTCATCATACTTTTAATGAGAATTTATAAGTCCTTATCCTACCCGTTCGGCTAACGACCATCCACCAGTCAAGCAAGCGGTGGGTGAGAGTGGACACCCATTAAGTTGCCATTTTATAGGCAACAACCTTATACCCACCTTATAGACCAGCTTTGTGAATGAGGCGTACTAGCGGTAAGACGACTTTGATCTTATACATATATATATATATATATATATATATATATATATATATATATATATATATATATATATTATTAACTTTTAATATTATAAGTATAAGGGTTGAATTTTCACTTTTAAAATTCTAAGGATTGGAACTAAAGTTTTAATCAAGACTTTACTTGTTCCAAAACTTGAGGGAAAGTTTTGTAAACTTTCAAAACTTTTCATTTCTTGTAACTTATGAGTTAATTAGAGTATTAAAAATGAAGACTCTTCATTTTTATAACTCATGTGTTCTTTTAATGGTTTTTAAACAAAGTGACTTTTAGATTTCCATAACTTGAGGACAAGTTATGGACTCCATTAAAACACATAATGATCATGAATTAATCTACCACATAGGTTACGAATAATTCCTATGATCATCTAAACATCATAAGATCAAGAACATGAATATGAACACTTACATGAATCAAAAATTACACTTAAAACCTGTAATTTTGATAACTTGTTGTTGTAAATGGATTAGCATGAACATTACACCCACTAAAATAAGTTTTCAAGTACCAAAACAGTTTAGGGTAATGTTCCTAGTCCATTTCCAGCAACTAAAGTCGAAAAACTGCATTCTGAGCCTCCTACTCGCCGAGTGCATGAACCTACTCGGCGAGTAGGTTGAAGATTCACATGAACTCGGCGAGTCCCCCCATGGACTCGGCGAGTTCATCAGACAGATTGCACAAAATCGACTTTTCCCAACTATTTAGCACAAATAGCAAACAAACAAGCCTAGGCTCTGATACCACTGATGGGTTTTGAGCATTCTAACACTTCCTAAGTGTACATGCAACCCTAATAACCTTGGATCTATGTTTGTCCAATAATCATGCAAAGTTGTTTTTCCAAGGTTATGAACCTATCTAGTATACATGGGGAACAATTTTTCTTTGTATAAAAGATAGAACTACATACCTTGTTGATGAAAGTGTTCCTTGAAACCTTGTGAGCCTAGCACCTCAAGTGTGATGCCTCAAATGCTTCACACAACACCAAATGCAAAGTATAAACTTGAGAGAATACTCTAACACACTCAAAATCGGCCAAGCCCTCTTGTTTCACTTAGTGTGTCCGATTTTGGGGAGAGAAGTGGTCCTTATATAGTGTGTTGCATTAGGTAAAATCTTAATGTAACATGACTCTTCATTTCTCAATCCATGGGTTAACTCCATGGAGCATCCTATGGGTGGAACCCAACTTGATAATCCATGGAGCCTCTTAGCCCACTATATAAGATATGGAAGATTTGCATAATCTACCCATATATTTAATTAGTTATCTTTTTGATCACTTAATTAATTCTAAATTAATTCTTGATCAAAACTAAATAAATAATATTATTAATATATTAGAACTTATAATATATTAATAAACCATATGTGTTATTTCTCTCATTTAGTTTATCCAATTGCATGGCGCCATGCAACCCAAATGGACCATGTCGGGTCTGGTCAAGTACATACCAGAAATAGTTATGGACTTAGACACCTTATCCAACAGACCTGAACACAAATCAATCTTGGAGAACCAAGATGCTCCCTATAGCTGGTCAAAGAGGTCACCAATCCTCGGGAGTGGGTAACGGTTCTTCACCGTTACCTTATTCAGCTCCCGATAATCTATACACATCCGATGCGACCCGTCCTTCTTCTTTACAAATAAAATCGGGGCTCCCCAGGGTGAACTGCTAGGTCTAATGAATCCCTTGTCTAACTGCTCCTGCAGATGTGTAGACAACTCCTACATCTTAGGATGATCCAGCCGATATAGTGCCTTGGCTATCGGAGCTGCACCCAGGACGAGGTTGATCCTGAACTCTACCTGCCTCTCCGGAGGACTCCCAGGCAACTCCTCAGGGAATACATCCGTGAACTCTTGTACTACCGGCACATCGCCCACTGTCGCCTTACCCGCCTCCTAGGTATCCACAACATAGGCAACATATCCTGTGCAACCTTGCTGAAGGTAGCGCCTATCCCTCGCTGCTGAACATAAGGCTGGTCCTCGTTGTGGCCTCTCACCCTAAATCACCAGTTCTCCCCCCACTTGAGGTTTTCATCCGCACCATCTGCTGCACGCAGTCGATCACTGCCCCATTGAGGCTTAGCCAATCCATAACTATAATGACCTTGTTCCCTCGTAACGGTATGGGAACCAAGTCTACCAGGTAACGCTCCTCGAAAATCTCAAAACATAATCCCTAAAAACCTGTAATGCCCGCACTGACCGGTCGTCCGCAATCTCGACCTCTAGAGGGCAATCCAACATGCCCGAGGACTTAGGAAACTTCTTGCTAAGCACAAGAGAGACAAACGACCGGGTAGCACCCGAATCAAACAACACTTGGACTGGGATACCATTCACATGGAACGATCCTAAACAAAACATACATATCACATATCAAAATCACAACGACATAACATAAAAGATTAGAGAGAAGAAAGCATACCCGTCACCACATTGGGTGCGGTGTGTGCCTCCTCGGCTGTCAACTGAAACGCTCAGATCCGCACCACTAGAGCCTCTACCTTGACCTTCCGGCCATCCACAACTCGTGCTGTCACTGGAGTCGGTGCCACCATTGGTGCTGCTGCTGATACTGCTGACAATCTAGGGCAGTTGGCCTTCTTATGGCCCCTTTGATTGCAATGGAAGCAAATCAGGTCTGATGTCTGAACTGTGGGGGAGGGGGCAGTACAATCCCTGCCAAAGTGCTCCGTCTTGCCGCACTTGTAGCAGCCTGACGATCCTGCTCTACAAGCTCCCTCATGCACCCTACCGCATTTCCTGTAGCGGCTTTGACCTGGCTGGCCCTTTGACCTGACATCGGATCCCTTGGGTTTCTTCCTTGAAACCCCTGTAACCTGATCGTTCTTAGCCTTCCTCTTCCTAAGGTGCTCCAAATCAATTTCCCTCTCCCGCGCCCTGGCAATCATGGACTCCAAAGTCGGACAGAATGAATAGCTGACATGCTCCCGAATGTCAGCCCTCAATATATCGTGGTAGCGGGTCTTCCGCATCTCCTCATCCCCAACATACTGAGGTATCAACAAGGCCCTCTCCTTAAACTTGCCGGTGCTCTCCACCACTGACTCCGTAGTCTGTATCATATCCATAAACTCCCTAGCCAACTGCTGAAGCTACAGCTGGCGTAAACTCCTTCCTGAACCTGGTCACAAAGTCTGACCAAGTCATAGCCTCCACGGCTGGGGCTACCAGCAAGTCACCGGCTGACTCCCACCAATCTCTAGCTCTATCCCTCAAACAAACCGCAACAAAGCGGACCTTTGACCCCTCCGTGCAGAAGCTCGTCAACTGTGCAGACTCGATGTCCGAAATCCATCTCCTGGCTGCAATGGGGTCCTTCGCCCCATGAAAGTTTGGCGCACCACTCCCTCGAAAGTCCTTAAAGGACAGTGTGTGCGTACCTGACTGGCTGGACGCCAAGTCACTCCTGAATGCTCGGAGGCGGATCCTCCATTAGCTCAACAATCCCTTCCTTGATCGACTTGAAAATAACCGGGGTTGCCTCAAGGATACCTCACGTGATCTCGGACGCGATAAACTCGCGCAACCTTTCATCGACCTGCTCGAACCCTGCACCTGAGCCTGATCCTAATCCTGAACCTCCTGCTCCATGTCGTGTGACCACCATACTGAAAATAAACATGTAAACGTTAGGATCATACATACTTTTGAGAGGTCTCACACACTCTCCCGGTTTCCTGGTTCCGTCTTGACCCTCCTTGACTCGAGTACGGATCCTTTGATTTCAGTAGTACGGGCCCATACTACCTTACACATCTATCCATACTTTCCTCAAGGATTGCCTCAACTTCACCAAGTCTCCTTATCAATATCCCTTTCTAACTGATCTCATCCTAGGCTTTCCTAGGGCACCCTCTGACCTACTCTCCGCCATCAGCTGCACTAGGGGTCCCTACCCCCTTTTCCCAACTAGCTCACGAATACTATTACATATTCGCTTACTAGTTTGTTAAAGTTAGCCAGAACCCCTTTAGCACAAAGTAAGCAGCATTCGTGCATTAAGTAACCAAATCGAGCATAACCTAATCAAGCTATCTCGCTGCTAACTACCAACTCTAACATATAGGTCAATGAGCTCCTATAACAGGCATACATGGAATCCTTCATAGATCCTTAGCCCTAATCTAGCATGCAGTTCTCATAAACACATAACAAGTATGTGTATCTTGGGGAAAACTTACTTGAGCTCGGCCGGTCGCATGCATCACACACCTCATTCTTTCTCAAACTCTTTAATTTAGATTTTAGAAAAACTATTTCCTTGTAAAAAATATTTCAAACCCTCGGTTTGAGTTCAGACACCCCCGAGGGTGTGTCCGAATCCCTCAAACCAAGGCTCTGATACCAAATTGTAACATCCCAATTTTCGAGGCAAAAAATTTCATTTTTAAATAAATACTTCGCAACATAGTTTACCAAAACATTACCAAACTCATGTTATTTTATAAAATCTGTAATAACGTGTTCGGAAACTATCTCAACATAAGTAATATATATCAGAGTACAATCCCAGAAACTCATTGCGGAAAACATATGTGTGTTTGTGTGTGATGCGCTGCTACACCGACGACTGCTTCACCTTAGACGAAGAGGTACCTGAAACCAAAACTGAAACCGTAAGCACAAAGTTTGGTGAGTTCCCCCATCATATCACATACCATACAATCACATAGCATACATACTGCAGGGCATTTCTAGGGTGCTCGACCTGCCCATGTCAAGCCATTCTGGGGTGCTGACCTACCCATGTCAAGCCATTCTAGGGTGCTGACCTACCCATGTCAAGCCGTTCTGGGGTGACGACTACCCTCCAGTTCATCTCAACTTGCATCAGGGACTATTTCACCCCTACCTCTATCGTACAATAACAAAATATAATCATACGGTCAAGCATATCTGGGGTACTGACCTACCCTTTGATCCTAACGACCAAGTCAAGGAAAAACTATTCCATGCTACTACCGCTAACTCACATAGCATATCAAATAAACATATCTCATAAGCATATTACATAAGCATATCTCGTAAGAATAACAAGATAATTATCACAAAGACGATTATCTACCAATTACTCTTGTTGGTGGGCCGGCATTGTGGCCTTAGACCCACCCCTACTAGAAGGTAACTCACCTCGAAGTCGTGTAGCGTGTGCACTGTCCTCGGTGTGAAAGTCGTCTCTCCTTGACTCCTCAATCCCTACACGACAACCCTTCTAAGTTATCAATTTGTACCCACAACCCCTTCAAGGGTCAACTTGAATCCAATTCAAAGTTAATCACTGGTCAAGTCAACTCTTTGGTTGACCATAATCGCTGAGTTGGTCTGCCAACTCGCCGAGTCCCTTCATCCACATAATACTACAAACCCGTCCCCACTCGTCGAGTCCAGCAAGAGCTCGACGAGTTCACCTTCAACAACACTTTAGTCAATCTTCAACTGACTCGACGAGTTCTTCCTTGAACTCGTCAAGTTCATCTTCAGCATATGAATGCGTCTAGTCTATGACTCACCGAGTTGTAAGAACAACTCGTCGAGTCCATCTTCAAAGACTGGGAGATTGCCTTGGACTCGCCGAGTGTGTTCTAGCATTCGTTGAATACCATGATTTCCAGGTCCAAGGCAAACCCCTAGCAGGCTGAGCGTTCCTTCCACGCAACCAAAACCATTTCCAGAAGACATTTTTGGGGGAAAAAGCCTGTTGACTTGCCGAGTCACCCAAGTGACTCGCCGAGTCCCTCCTTGTCAAATACTATACAGTCGATTTCAGTGGGACTTAGTGCATCCAAATCATAGATTTGACCTCCTACAGTCCCTTTTATACGTAAAGTCACGAACTTGATGTCCGTGCATGGGGTCTTTTGTTCAAAAAGCCATAAAAGATGGTCTACAAGATGCATGGTGTGTTTATGGCAACAAGGTGGGCAGCTTTATGCCATAAAACCCCCCAATAACCCCAAATCTGAAGCACAAACAGACTTCCAATACTCAATCCCGAATACAACGTTTCTAGGGCTTAGAAAGATGTAGAAAAAGGCTTACAATCAAGATCTAGACAATGAATAGACAAGGTTTCAGCTTTATGCCTCTAATAAGCTGGAAATATGCTCAAAACTTTGAATCTTCTTGTTCCCTCTTAATCTCACAAGCCTCCTACTCTTCTTCAAGCTTCAATCACATACAGTAACACCACAAGGCTCAAGAACACACTAAGAACGGCTAGGGTTTCGAGTTTGGGTTTGCTCTAGACGATGGGGGCTGAGTTGTGTTTAAATAGGGTGCAAACCCTCAATTTAGAGTTTCACTCAAACATCGTCTACTCGTCGAGTCGGTCTCCCGACTAGTCGAGTAGACTACTTAAACTTCCCGTGGATCACGACTCTACTCGATGAGTTGGGCCTCCAACTCGCCGAGTCCCAGAGAAAACATAATAAATACTTGAACTAAAGGCATACCAGGAATCGGGTGTTACAAATCTCCCCCACTTATCTTAGACTTCGTCCTTAATGTCTACTGCTTGGTCATGAAAAAGCTCGGGGTAATGCTCCCTTATCTCGTCCTCCGGCTCCCAGGTCCATTTTGAGCCCTTGCGGTGCCGCCACTGTACCTTAACCAAATCCACTCTCTTGTTCCTTAGATCTTTCGATTTCCTGTCAAGGATTGCCACTGGCCGCTCGATGTAATTCAGACTGTCATGCACCTGAATATCCTCTAATGGCACTACTGTCGAATTGTCCACCAGACACTTCCACAACTGGGGGACGTGAAAAGTGTTATGTATCTGACTGAGTTCGGTTGGCAGATCCAGCCTATATGCCATGTTGACCACCCGGGCTACAACCCTGAAGGGTCCAATATACCTGGGGCCCAACTTGCCTCGCTTCCTGAATCGAATGACGCCCTTCCAAGGCGACACTTTCAGGAGCACCATATCCCCGACCTGGAAATCCAGGTCCGATCGACGCTTGTCGGCATAACTTTTTTGCCGACTTTGAGCAGTCTGAAGCCTGCTCCGAACTTGCTGGATCCTCTCCTTCGTCTTAAGTACCACCTCGGTACTCCCCATGACCCTCTTACCAACCTCACCCCAGCATATCGGGGTCCTGAACTTCCTCCCATACAACATATCGAATGGAGGACGGTCGATACTGGCATGATAGCTACTATTATAGGAGAACTCTTCCAATGGAAGGTAAGTATTCCAACTACCTCCAAAATCTAAAACACACGCTCGCAGCATATCCTCTAAAGTCTAGATGGTCCGCTCACTCTAACCATTCGTTTGGAGAACTCACTAAGCTTCGTGCTTACAGTTTACATTTTTGGTTTCAGGTATCTTCAGTTTTCGACGATCGCAACGCATTCACCCATGTTATTCCGCATTATGTGATCTTTGGGATGAGACTCTGATAATTGTTTTAACTGAAATGTTTTCAATGTCTGGAACAAAGATACTAAAGGTTTTCTTATATTAAAAATGAAATTTTGGCCTTAAATTTTGGGATGTTACAAGTTGGTATTAGAGCCTTGGTTTAAGGGATACGGGCACACTCTCGGGCGTGTCTGGACTCAAACTGAGGACTTGGTATGAACATTTTCAAAAGAAAAATCATTTTTTATATAAAAGAATTTTGAAAGGAATCTAAAAAGAGAAAGAAACCTTGGAAAGAAAGGGGTGTGATGCATGCAATCGGCCGAGCTCAAGTAAGTGGTTCCCAAAATACCAATACATGTTTGTTATATGATATGATTATGTGATTCACATGCTAGATTAGAGCTAAGGATCTAGGAGAGATGGCTTTGTATGGTTATATGAGCTTGTTGATTTACATGTTGGAAATGATCAGCTAGTGGTAGGATGACCTGTCTAGGTTATGCCTAATTATTTGAGCCTTGTATTGTATGCTAGTATAGATTCCTGATTAGAGGATAGTTTGATTGGAATATGATGGTTAGATTTTTTTTCTTTGTCTGAATGCTACTTGGTTTGTGCTTTGTGAGACTCTAAGTGATGGGAGTTAGCCATTAGGTGAATAATCTCAGAGTGCTAGATTTGGTCCTATTGTGCAGCTCTCGTTTGAGTCTAACCGTTGTAAGGATGAGTCCTTTACTCGAAGGATTATCTAAGCCTCGTCACATGTGATGGTATTCAGGTAGTGGTTAATTGGCATCACGAAGATACCTTCCGTAGCTGAGGACTGGGTTCAGGTTGGAGGTTACCCTAGGGCAAGCCTAGGATGAGATTAGTGCTGAGAGCAGTCATGGCAGTAAGGGACTTGGTGAAGTCGAAGGAATCCTTGAGGAAAGTACGGATAGATGTGGAAGATAGTATGGGCCCATACTACTAAAAGCATAGGATTCGTACTCGAGTATGGAGGGGCGAGATAGAACCAGGGAACTTGTAGTATGTGAGACCTTCTGAGGTTACGTATGACCCTAACGGCTATGTGTTTCATTTCAAAATGGTGATGATTATGCGACACGGAGCAGGAGGATCTGGATAAGGATCGGGATCAGGTTTAGGTTCGGGATCCGAACCAGTTGATGAGAGTCTGCGCAAGTTTGTTGCTTCGGAGATCATGAGAGGCATCCTTGTAGTGACCCTTGTGATTTTCGGGTCGATCAAGGAGGGGATTGTCGAGTTAATGGAGGATCGTCTCAGGGCGTTCAGGAGTGATATGCCATCTGGCCAGATGGGGACACACACACTCTTCTTCAAGGACCTCAAGGGATGTGGTGCGCCAGACTTCTACGGAGTGAAAGACCCCATTGTTGCCTGGAAATGGATTGCAAACATGGAGTCTGCTTAGTTGATTAGCTTCTGCCATGAGGGGTCGAAGGTCTAGTACGCCGCGGGATGTTTGAGAGACAGAGCCAGAGATTGGTGGGAGTCGGTTGGTAACTCTCTGGGAGCCTCAGCCATTGAGGCTATGACTTGGTCTGACTTTATGGCCCATTTTAGGGCAGATTTCGCGCCGGCTGTGGAGCTTCAGCAGCTGGCCAGGGAGTTCCTTGACATGAGGTAGACAACAAAGACAGTGGAGGAGATTACCACCAAGTTCCGTGGGAGGGCCATGTTGGTGCCTGATTATGCGGGAGATGAGGAGATGCAGATGACCCTCTATCAGGACATGTTGAAAGCTAATATTTGGAGCACATTGCGAAGAGAAGGTAAGATCAGATGTATACTTTGGAGGGTCCCGGGAAGAGACCCAAGACATCAGATTAGTGATTGGTAGGTCGGCAAGGCCGAAGTCAGTGCAGCACATGCGGGAAACTGCATGAGGGAGTTTTTCATTCCAGGGTGAAGGGTCCAATTAGTGGTTTGGTCTAGGCTTTCTATGTAATAGGTTCTTTTGGTCAATTTATAGCTTTTGGTAGTCTTTGTGTAGTTTACGACCCGACAGTGAGTTTACGGCCGTAAGCCTGTTTACGGCCGTAAACCTGTTTACGTCCGTAAACCCAAGGCCGGCCCAGGTCCAGTATATATAGAGGTGTGTTAGGTCTTTTGTCAGTTGTTGATGCCTCAGAGTTCACGACTGCTGTAACCACAAGTTGTACCTGACGTTGTTCTTAATAGAAAAGCGTGTGAAAGCTTGTTGATTCTCTATTCTACTTGTTCTTTATTGATAACCGATTGTATTTGCTATTTGATCACTGGTAAGATCCGTTTCAGGATCTTACAATTGGTATCAGAGCAAAGCCAGCGTCAAAAGCACTCTACAATCAATTTTGGACCATGTTCTTATCTGTTTGCGACTAAAGTTGGTGTGGCTACGAAAGGGTTTCAAGTTTCATTCGAAAAACTGCATTTTTCTCAAGTTTCTAGGAGATTACGGCCTTAGCTTACGGCCGTAATCTTAGCTTACGACCGCAAACTCTTCACAGTTCTTGAACCATGAACCTTGTTCTTGGGCCGTGAATATAGATTGTTCATCAACCGGAAACTAAAACTCTTGGACCGTGAACCTTAACCAGAAACACCTTACGACCGCAAACTCCGGACCGTGAACAGAGTTTACGGCCGCAAACTCCTCCCCGACCGTGAACTTAGTTTACGGTCATAAACCTAATTTGACTGTGAATTTGTGTTTGACCAGAAACTTAATTTATTTTCTAAATAATTTAATTTCTGTTTAAAACTAATTTAATATTAATGGATTCTCAAAGTCAAACACACCACCACAAGCTGGATTATGTTATGGGCACAACCACCTGAATTCCTAGACTCCTATCCGCTGAAGGTTTCCCAGAATGGAAGTATAGGATTGAACAGTACATAAAGATGAAAGACTTCAAAATCTGGAGAAACATAATAAAGGATCCTGTCAGAACAACCACTACAGTTGCAGGGCAGTGGTTGACAAGAAGATGGAAAACTACACAGATGAAGACTTCGAGAAGGTTGAAGAGCAAGAAAGGGCTTTGGCCACTTTGACCATGGCTCTATCTCTGGACATTGCTCAAGGTTTTAGGGAGTACATGTCTGCTAAGGCTTTGTAGGAAGCCTTAATCGAGGTTTATGATGGGAATGAAGATATGAAGGAGAGTCGCCAAGATATGCTGCGATAACGGTTCAATATGTTCAACTACGTTCCTGAAGAAACTCTTGAAGCACAGTTGCAGCGGTTCACATCTCTTTGAAGGGTTTTGAGCATTCTAACACTTCCTAAGTGTACATGCAACCCTAATAACCTTGGATCTATGTTTGTCTAATTTGTCATGCAAAGTTGATTTCCAAGGTTATATTCCTATCTAGCATACATGGGAACAATTTAAACATAAATTATAGATAGAATAACTTACCTTGTTGTTGCTTGTGTTCTTTGAAACCTTGTGAGCCTAGCACCTCAAGTGGTGATGCCTCAAATGCTTCACACAACACCAAATGCTATTGGAAGAACTTATGAGAGAATACACACTCTTCAAAATCGGCCAAGCCCCCTTATTACTTAGTGTGTAACCGATTTGGGAGGAGATCATATTCCTTATATAGTGTTGACACATCTAGGGTTAAACCCTAATGTGTCATGACTCTTCATTTCCATGACCCATGGGTTTGTAACTCCCATGGAGCATCCATGGAGCATCCTATGGGTGGAACCCAACTTGATGATCCATGGAGCCTTTTAGCCCACTATACAAGATATGGATGATTTACTTAATCAACCCATATATTTAATTAGTTATCTTTTGATCACTTAATTAATTCTAAATTAATTCTTGATCAAACTAATCAAATAATATTATTATTAATATATTAGAACTTATAATATATTAATAATCTCCAAGCGTTATTTCTCTCATTTAGTTTATCCAATTGCATGGTGCCATGCAACCCAAATGGACCATGCCGGGTCGGGTCAAGTACATACCAGAAATAGTTATGGACTTAGACACCTTATCCAACAGTCTCCCACTTGGATAAGTCTAGTAACTATTACTGCAAGTATGACTTCAGGAACCGATCGGCAATCGTAGCTCTTTACAAGGTTTCTTGAAACTTGAGAAGATGAAGGTACGCCATTTAAGATAAGTGATCATATAATCCTCTGTTCTAGATATCAGTCGGACAAATACATGGAACAATGTCTTACTTATTGTCCAACATTTGTTTCCCGATTTCCGATTTGTTTGACAAAGAACTTTATTGAACACATCAATCTAGTTCTGACCGGGCCCGGTACATAGGTCAAAACAAAATCATCGAGGGGCCCAGATATCAGCTTCTAATCCAAGAAGGAACAGATAAACTTCAACTCATATGTTTGTTCTACTACTCATTGAATTACACATAAGAGCACAATTTTATAACATCGAGTTACCAATGCGTTTTTCGTACAATCAATGCATAACCAACTCGTAAGTAACAAATCATATCTCTAGGTTTAAAGACTTATATGATATTACCGTCTCACGATCACTCGAGATAGAATTCCATGAAGTGATTCCAGTGAGCGTGGGTTGAGTCCAATGCTCAGAGACTTATGAGCACTCATGATTGTTGTAGCCTTGTCCCAGACCTCTACAACCAAACATGACAGTCTTGATTCATACCTACTTCCGACATATGACCGACTGTGGAGGTTTGAATAATATGTTATACCAAACAAAATTATTCTGGAAGTCAAAACATGCAAAATGAAACACAACAATAATTGAATCCAATATGGTATCAACCCTTTGAACATAAATAAAAACCTTTTATTTATCACCATATGATTACACATTATTCATTGTATACTGTTTCAGCTATCAACTTTATTCTTGAATTTAAAACAATAGTTGTCCCATACTCCAAGCATGTACACTATGTTTTCTAAACACTAGTCATGCCATACACCAAGTATGCATACTATGTTTGTCTATGATCTTTACTTTGTGAACTAGATCAATTGAACATAACTTCAATGATTCTCTTTTCACACTCCCAAATCCTTACTGCAAATGCAAGAATTCCAAATTCATGTCATTTACTGAAATCTGTTAGATTCTAAACTTATATGCATTGATCCTCTTGTAACGATTATGCACAAATTCACAAAGCCTTGGCAACAATCATTACAGAGCATTCCAAAGGAGATCAACTCCTTGGAAATATCCTTCTTGCATTAAGTTTCCTTAATCTTACACAGATTGAAAATTCTAACTTTGAAACATTTCCAGATTCCATTTTGACTATCACTTCTGAAAAAGAGTTGCCTCCTTACAGATTATGTCAATATGGTCCTTCCATAATTATCACTATACTTCCAATTGTCCTTGAGCAACCAATCTTTGGTAAACCTTAGATTGTCCTCGACAATTGTTTAATCCTTTTAGTCATATCCAGTTCTAAACCTTTTCCCTTCTTAATGCCCCAGGCATTTGAAAATTTTTTAGAAAGGATGAATATAGCACATGTAATCGATCCTATATCCGAAGCATATGGGACACGATTCATGATGTCTCACATAAAGACTAAACCAGTCTTTTGCTATAACATTTCCATTTCAATTTGCCAAGTTCTCATAATTCAGATTATGAAAAGGGATGCCGTAATCATAATCGAATTTAAGAACGCAAATAATGGACCCATATACAGAATTTCCTTATGTTGAGCCATTTCAACATGAAATTCATATATATCCTTGACTAAATGATTAAAACCTCACGATCTAAGCTTATAGATTTGAGATGAAGTATAATTTCCTCTCCCTTAATTATAGCAAAACACCTTTTTCCCAATTGAAACCTTTTGTTTTCTATAATTAACATTGCTAGCTTGCAATACTTATCGTAATTATCATGCTCCCACTAACATGATGATTATTAGCATAACACTTATGCTCCCACTAGCTTTGACATATACTCAGAAAGCTCGACCTCTAGAAATCAATACTTTATTGACTTTCTTACCAAAGTTCAGATTTCTGATACTAGATTGTTTTGATAAGACTTTATCAAAAACATACACCTTCCCTTAGATAGCTCATGGGTGTGTCAAAACAATTTTTAAGAACTACGAAAAGGGATGCCGTAATCATAGTCTTGATCGTTTTGACTTTTGCCATTTCTCACAAGTCCAAGTTAGTGTGCCGGTAAACCACACACGCTCCACTAACGACTTTGAGAATGCAAATATCCCAATTGCTATCTAGCTAAAATCTACTTAGTGGAAGTGTTTCCTCACCATCATTTTCATGAATCGGAGAGAAACCTTATGACACTTAGATTTAATGGTGTATGAGTTCCTACCCATATGAATTTGTCAAAACCATAATCACAAGACACAGATAATGACAAATCCAAAACCATATGGATTGAACTCAATCTTAATTTCTTGCCACCTGGCAGCTCAAGGGCCTACCATTGCTTCCAAGTTGTTGTGCAACACATTGAGAACTCTAAGAACTCATATGTAAAGCCAACTTTAACTGGGATGGGCACAGAATATGTCAACACGATAGGTTATAACCCTTAAGTCGTGTGCTAGTGAAGAACTTTAGGTTTTATTCTTGATTAGTTCTTGAGACTTTCAAGACCTTTAAGACTCCCACTGTCCTCTTGACCTATAAGACTTCCTTGTCAAACATCCAAGAGATAGTGCGGATTCTAATCAAGACAAACACTTCACACAATTGGCCTTAGTTGGTCTTTGTTTTATCCAAAACATCACAACTTACCAATTTCAAATGTACAAGAGTAGAAAACTTTTACTCTTACATTTGTCAAGTGTTTTAAACCTTCTTAAAGACATGTCACTCAAGTTACAATCTTGGAGTATGACTCTAAGACTTGTATTGGAACGAAGTATGACTCATCTTCTTGATTTAACCATTTCAACAATTCAAGATCCCTTCTTCTTAGTCATAAGAATGCACTAAGACTTCCTTAGAGAACTAATTTTGATATGGTTTCTTAATCATTAAGATGATCACAAAGCTGATACTAAAGTACTCTCCCATCTTTTCAGATTTGAGAAACTTTTATCCTTCTGCCTAATTTGATTCTTCTTATTCGCTCTGCCTTACATTGGAACCTTTTCCAATGTCTCAGAGTTACACTTACGCTTGTAAGTATAATCATATTTACTAAGCTTTAGTAAACTATGACGAATAGCCTTATATCTTTTGTGGTGGACTTAATCAGTGCACATGACTATGTACTCGATCCCTTAGTCCATTACTTGACTCACACATCCATGTGATAAGTAATTAGTCTTAATTTTCCAATACTTGAAAGTTCTCATTCATCATGCTATAGAATTTGCATGATTCCAAGTCCCGGTCCAATTGAGACTTTGGATGATGAGAATCTTTCCTTATTTGGTAAATTTAGACATTACCACAAATGAAAGAATCAATTTCATATTTCCACTTTTGCTATTAATGGAATCATATAAGCAACAATTTTTCCTCAAATGCCATTGTAAGGATATTTTAAAATAAATAAAATCAAAAACTTTCTTTTATTTTAAAACTATGCGGAAAAACTTATCCTTACAACCCATATGAAAAACTTGTTGTTATCTATTCCTTAGCAATATCTTATAACTCCTAAGAATTAGCTCAAGAATCCGATCTTCAAACTGCGCGATAGAAATCCATCTACACGATCAGATTCAGCATATTCTTTCTTTAAGTTCCTTTACTTTTTCTTTGATTCTTAAAACATTACCATGTGACCCAGTCACATCATGCATCAAGAGTCTCAGAATAAAAACTTAACAGAGTTAGAGTAGTGGACTTTACCTGAAGTAGAGTCAAACTTATTGACTTTAACATCCTTAGGTAGATTTGGCAGCTTCGCAACTAATAACCCTTACTTTGGCAAATTAAACATATGGACCCTTTGATAATGGTACACGAGACTATCACAGACTTAGACTTTTCTCTTTACCATTTGGTCAACCGAGTTGACTATGGCCGATCCCTTTCCATTGGGAAGAGAATGCTTTTCTGGATTTCCTGTGTCACTATTGTCAATGTCCATAAAGTTTTAAGGAAGTTGATCTTAACAATAGATAAGATCATTAAGGGTCTTGTCATAGTCTATTTCATAGGTGTCCCAAAGGAACTCACTATGTAACTTAGAAAGTGATTGAACCACCAACTTTCTCAAGACTTTGACACCCAACTCTCCCGGCTTGTCAATATGTGACTACATCTCCAAGATGTGATCACACCTAGACCTTGTCTTGCCAATAGGGTTCGAGTGACCTTAAATTTTTTCAAGAACTTGTGGGTTAGGGAGAATAATTGGAAGAGGAGAGAGAAGTATGATATCCATGGGACATCATCTTCATTTAGGAAAGCTTGTTTCAAGAGATTTGGGAAGATCATAAATGTCTAATTCAGACATGTTATGGGAGATATTCAAGATAGTTGATCTTTGAGTCCTTAATATGACACCCAATATGAAATATTAAGGCTAGGACCCAACAAATTATTTTATAACTTGGAAGAGGTATGCCGTAATCCAAGCTATAAAACAATTTGACGGTAGGTGAATGACGATTCACCAATTTCCACCAAGATAAACGAAATGTATTATTAGGTTTTAATTGGTTTTGAAACTCCTAGATCTTTTGAGATTCATTGAACTGTTCAATGGCATGTTTCAATCTCGAGTGTGCCCTTCAGGTTTTGTGACTGGGATGCCGAGGATCACAAAACAAGGTGTGAAGTAACCATGCAAATTACTTGGTACCCTTAAGTGTTTACCCCTCAATCGATGTGCCGGTTAACCACACACGCTCCATCGATACTATGATAAACATTAAGTTACCCTTTGCCTACCTTGTTAAATACGAGTTAGTGTGCCGGTTAACCACACACGCTCCACTAACCGACTTAAACAAAGTGCAAAGTGTAATTTCATGGATTAGCACCTTATTCACATTTTCCTAAGTAACTAAGATTGGGAATTATTAAGAGTTTAGTTACTTAGTATTTATCATTAATACTTTTAATGAAGGGAGAATTATAGTCCTGTCAAACCCGTTCGGCTAACGACCCTCCACCAGTCAAGCAAGCGGTGGGTGAGAGTGAACACCCATTAAATTGCCATTTTATAGGCAACAACCTTATACCCACCTTATAGACCGGCTTCGTGAATGAGGCGTACTAGCGGTAAGACCGACTTTACTCTTATACATATAAATATTATTAACTTGTAATATTATAAAGTATAAGGGTTGAATTTTAACTTTTAAAATTCTAGGGGTTGGAACTAAAGTTTTAACTTAACTTTACTTGTTCCAAAACTTGAGGGCAAGTTTTGTAACTTTCAAAACTTTTCATTTCTTGTAACTTATGAGTTTAATAGAGTCATAAAATGAAGACTCTTCATTTTTATAACTCTTGTGTTTTTCTTAATGGTTTTTAACTCAAGTGTGACTCTTGGTTTTCCATAACTTAAGGATAAGTTATGGACTCCATTAAAACACATTATGATCAAGAATTAAACTACCAAATAGGTTACAAATAATTCCTATGATCATCTAAAACATCATAAGAACAAGAACATGAATATGAACATAATCAAAAATTACATAAAACTTTGTAATTTTGATAACTAGTTGTTGTAAAATGAATTAGCAAAACATTACACCACCAAAAACAAGTTTACATTTACTAAAACAGTTTAGGGTAACGTTTCTAATTCATTTTCCAGCAACTTAATCGAAAATCTGCACTCATTCGACCCTACTCGCCGAGTGCATGAACATGACTCGCCGAGTTGGTTGAAGATACACATGAACTCGGCGAGTCCCCCCTATAGACTCGGCGAGTCCACTCGTAGACAGCAAGATTTTTCGACTTTTTTTTTCCAACTTTTAAGCACAAATAAAAACAAACAAGCCTAGTCTCTGATACCACTGAAGGGTTTTGAGCATTCTAACACTTCCTAAGTGTACATGCAACCCTAATAACCTTGGATCTATGTTTGTCTAATTTGTCATGCAAAGTTGATTTCCAAGGTTATATTCCTATCTAGCATACATGGGAACAATTTAAACATAAATTATAGATAGAATAACTTACCTTGTTGTTGCTTGTGTTCTTTGAAACCTTGTGAGCCTAGCACCTCAAGTGGTGATGCCTCAAATGCTTCACACAACACCAAATGCTATTGGAAGAACTTATGAGAGAATACACACTCTTCAAAATCGGCCAAGCCCCCTTATTACTTAGTGTGTAACCGATTTGGGAGGAGATCATATTCCTTATATAGTGTTGACACATCTAGGGTTAAACCCTAATGTGTCATGACTCTTCATTTCCATGACCCATGGGTTTGTAACTCCCATGGAGCATCCATGGAGCATCCTATGGGTGGAACCCAACTTGATGATCCATGGAGCCTTTTAGCCCACTATACAAGATATGGATGATTTACTTAATCAACCCATATATTTAATTAGTTATCTTTTGATCACTTAATTAATTCTAAATTAATTCTTGATCAAACTAATCAAATAATATTATTATTAATATATTAGAACTTATAATATATTAATAATCTCCAAGCGTTATTTCTCTCATTTAGTTTATCCAATTGCATGGTGCCATGCAACCCAAATGGACCATGCCGGGTCGGGTCAAGTACATACCAGAAATAGTTATGGACTTAGACACCTTATCCAACACTCTTAACACTAAAATGATTGTAGCCGGGAGTTTCTACAAAAAGTCTAAGATAAAAAAGAAGCTACTAAATGCTCTCCCAAAGTCTTGGGACATGAATGTAGCTGTTATAAAGAAGTCTAAGGATCTTAGCCGACTCTCTCTTGCTGCAAGAGATCAACCATGTGAACTCATACTCAGCTGTGAACCTTGGAATCTCTTCTAACAATGGTCTTTCATCTCTTACTTTTTCTTCTGCAGGTCAATCATTTGCTACTCAGCAAGCTCAGGTTCAGTCCTTCCCCACTCCATCAGCTTCCTATGCATCAACCATGCCTCTCTCTCAGAACCAATCGTTCATGGCTGCTCAAGCTGCTTCCTCCTCCAATGTGGCTTCCTCTTCAAAAGGAAAGGAGGGTGATGAAAATCTCGCTCTTGCTACAGGGCTAGTCAACTGCTACAATGCACTTATAGCTGGAGATCTTCCACCCCAACTGTCATTTATCGATCTCGATCAGATTCACCCTGAAGATGTTGTAGAGATGGATATCACATGGCATATTGCCATGGCAGTTTTCAGGGAGAAAAAAGTTTGCCAAGAAGAACGGAAAGAACAACTGGGGAATGAGTGTTGACAAGAAGGTTGGGTTCAGCAACGAAAACCTGTGGTGTTTTAACTGCCATGAGCCAGGGCATTTTGCTCGTGATTGTCCACAACAAGACAGAAGATTAAATAATGATAGGACAATGGTTGCAGTTGGAAACAGTCGCAGCGGTGCTCAGGTCAACAACGAGAAGGCCATGGTTGTGCAATCCTTTTACTGGGAGGATCAGATGCAGGCCCTGAATATATCTGGACCTAAAAATGCCAACATGGCACAGGATGGTGATGATACTCCGGCAGAGATTGTTGCAGCTGAAGATCAAATGATGGAGCTGCAGTTTGCATTGATGGTATCTTCTTCTCATGAACCTAATAAAAATGAGGTAAGTCTACCCTCATGCTCTCAAGCTTGTATTGATGATGTTAAAGTTCTACATGAGAAAATTGAGAAATTAGGTACAGAAGTAGAGAACTTTAAGATTCTCCGTGAACATAACGACTCACTAAAAAGGGAAGTCGAGGACCTTAGATATGAAGGTTACCAACTCAGAAAAGGACAAAAACCTCTTAAGGCCTAGTTAGAATCTAAAATAAAGGACTTTAGGAGACTTCAGGAAGACCATAGTAATAAATGCGAAAATTATGACTATATAAAGAAACAGAACGCTGAACTAGTGGTTGAAATTGAATCATTAAAGGGCAAATTTGCAACTGCTGATTTTGATTTAAGAAAATATGATGGATCAAGTGAGGCAGTTGCCAATATGATAGACCACTGCATGCAATTTAAACGAAACCAGTCAAAGGGTGTAGGGTATAATCACGTGCGTCCTCCTTTCAATCATTCATATCAGTTTCAGCCCTTGTCCAAAGAAGAGATTGGCAATGAACCATTCATGGTTTATGGCAAGCCATCTGGTTTTGTTTCGGGAGGATTTATTGATGTTGAAAGTACTAATATTTCTACTTCTCCTACAGATCAATCCTTGAATCAGTCAAAGCACGAAGTTGAAGGATCTGTTTCTGAAAATAAAACTGAGTCTGAACATGAAGTTTTAGTTTTAAATAAAGACAATAATTTTTCTGATGTTTCAAGTGACATAGTTTTTTGTGATGTTTCTACTTCTTCTGATACTGTTTTGAATGGTTTTAAAGTGTCTGATACTGGTTTGAATAATGTGGTTGAAAATTCTAATGTTGTGATGATAATCTTGTAAAACCACCAGTTTCACAAGCTTCTCCATCTAATGTACCCTCACTTGTCTCACAACCTAATTCCTGTTCTTGTTCTTGTGAGAGAAGCAAGGGTATTAGTATGGAAAACAAATCCGATCAATGTAGCCCAAGTTATGACAATAAAAATCAAATTTGTTTCAACTGTGGTATTGGTGGTCATATAGCTAAAAATTGTCAAAATCGTATGTTTGTACATTTTGAGCCTCCAAGAGGAGAGAACGAATTCAGAGAAAGATCTTTAACTAGAAAGTCCTCTAGAAATCGTTCTCGGAATGATGATTAAAAAAAAGATCGGAGTAGAAAACGGGCTGCTTTTCCAAAACATAAAAAGGTCTTTCATAACAAAGTCCCAAGCAGTTTGCCAAAACCGAGCATGGCAAAGCCAAGGTCGGTTTTGTCAAGAAGCAGTAGTAGGTATTCAGCTAATTCTAGTTGAAAAGCCAAATGCTTCAAGAAAACTGATAAACATCCGATTTCAAAACCACCCAGGACTATTAGAAAACTAATTATCAATGGTTGCCCAAATTAGCTTCCAATTCATCATCGATGTTCTCTGAAAAGTTACTAGATGATAGTAGATCTGAAAGGCATCGGGACAACCCAGGAAAATAATGACCTGGGTTCCCAAATCTAATTAAGCTCGCACATCTTGCATGGACAGTTGCGGGGGAATGTTTTCAGACCCTGGTTTGTCGACAACAACTGTTCCCGGCATATGTGTGACAACCCGAAATTTCCATTCTGTACAACATACCAAGTCAATAGAAAGTCAAACTCATTCCTGCTATCATTCAGCACAATTTAGAGTCCTTTTGAGAGTTCTAAGCCTTGTACACTTAAGGAAGAAGTTTTGGGGTTTATCTGCAGAATTTATAGCACAAAGACCGAGCCTTAAGCACATTAACCATGAGTTCATGGCCACCACATGGGAGTTTATGGCCGTAAACTCCATGTGGGCCGTAAACTCACCTTATATGGTGAAGATGATGGCCATTTGTCCATTTCTTTCATTTCCTTGGCCCAAATCCTCTGAAGTACCATCCCGATCTTCGTCCCCGATCTTCAAAACTCGTAAGTTTCTTGCCCTAACTAGTTGATATCTTAGATGATCTAGTAATCTTACATGATTTCATCTGTGAAATCATTCCATTTTGTAGATTTTCAAGATCCACCAAGAACACCAAGAACACACACTAGTGTTCTTGGCCAGAAACAAACATTCAAGCTCTTAGATTGTAAGTACCCTTGATCCAACTCCTTTTACACTAGGTATATCATGTTTAGAGCTTAGAAAACATAAGAAATCATAGGATTTAAGGAGTTTACGGCCAAGACATGTTCTTGGGCCGTAAACCCCTTTTAAGGGTGCAAATGACACCCTATCACCTTAGTAAGCTTTGGTTAGTGACATAGAACCTTACCCCATCGACCTAAGGACCAAGATTCAAGAAATGGTACTCCTTACCATGATTTTACGACCGTAAACTCATGGGGGAGTGGTCCCAGGGCCGTGAACATCAAACAAGGCCATTTTAAGCCCCTTTTGGTGACCAAGGGAGAGTTTACGGCCATGATTAAACTCCCCTGGGCCGTAAACTCCAATAAAGATGGTCATTGGACCATAAACTCCCGTATGAGGCTTTTACATTGCTTTGTTGCAACCCGATAGCCTCCTAGCACTTGGCCAAAGTGTTTTCCTTGCAATAGGATGTTCATACATGTTTAATTAGTATTATAATCACTAATTGTTTATATACATATGTCTTCATATGCAATTAGGATCATTGTGTGTGTCTAAGTCTTCACTTGACACCAAGCACTTGTCCGACACTTCCTTCCGATCCGCTCACTGCAGGTGAGTTCATACCCGTTAATCAATGATTTAAATGTTTTTAAATGATTTTATGTGGGGGGGGATACAAGTTGAATCATGCTAGTTATTATATTAATCACATGTGATTAATAAGTAGCATACAAAAGGATTTACTACTCTTTTAGCTGTTTTACCAAACAATTTACTTCAAATGGTTTTCCAAAACTTGTTAATCATTTAAAACTCTTTGTTAAACTGTCTTTCATACTGAATGTATCTTTTCAAACCCTGTTACAGTTATGATTCAAAATAAATGTTTTCCTTATAGTTTACACTGTTCTTATCAAACAAATTGCTTTCAAATCGTTTAACAATTTGACATCAAGTCATCCTTTCTTAGATACTAAACTTTTTAATGGTTTTACAAAACTTCTTTTATGCTTTTATATTGTCAATTGCATGCCTATATATGTATAGTTATATAAGTAATGTTTAAAGGACTTAGGAAGGTTAGCCCGCTTTATTTCCTTTTCCCCGTTGGGATGTGGTCTGGTAAGGTATCGAGTATCCGTCCTAAGGTCGTTTAAATATTAGTTATATATCATGTGTACATATATAGTCATAAAGGTTCTTCCAGTCAGTTCAATACCCTTGGGTAGCAAGGGTATACTTTCATGTTCATACGTACCAGTTACATTACTAGTAAGCTATCGTATGGGTAGTTTAGGAGGATACTAATACTATTACTAGAATGCGGAATCATACCACGAGTCAGTTTATTCATGAGTCTATACATGCTAGATAGGGAGAGAACACACATTACAGCTAGCGCACGCAGAACATTACAGTACATACAGGCTAGACAGAGATAGAGTACACTTTACGGGTAGCACATTCGTTACATGTACTTTCATGCAATTATGTGAACCATTAAGCGGGTCATGGCACTTCCTGCCATGACCGTTTTTGTATCCCAAATCTCCTTAATTGGGGAGCGTATGAGTTTGCATATAGATTTGTACTGGATTGACTATCCTACACCTTGCTGCTCGCTACAGTGGGACTTGCAAGTCTACGGGTGCCAAATGTCATTTCTTACGGCGTCTTACATTGTCGTTTTACTAGAGTCGGTAGCAGGATACAGGCCGATCACATGTTACTTTAAATTACAATAGATTTTAAAGCAGTTAATATGGTCGTAGTTATTGATATTTCACCATAGTACTATTTCATTTTCCCGTTACTTTCACTTCGTGAACATTCACACGATGCACGGTAATGTAGAAGCTATATTTTTGGTTAATGATAGTCGGATTTGGGAAAATACACACTCTTACAGGAGACACACACAGATACTAGATGCCTTGGTAGAAGGCTACTCTCAGTAGGAAGCATAGGGATTTCTAGGATGTTCAAAACGTTTTCATACTTACATTTCATATACGTATAAATACTTACATTTCACATACGTATAAATACTTACATTTCACATACGTACAAATACTTACATTTCACATACGTACAAATACTTACATTTCATACATACAAATACATTCTTACAAATTAAGACACTAAAATACTTATGATCTCACCAACTTTAAAGCTGATACTCTCTTTCAAAATAACTTGTATCCTCAGGTCAACGGTAGACAGGTACCGATGCAAGGTTTAGAGAAGATGGAGCTCGTTCAAGACTCATCTTTCATTTTGATTTATACTTTAATGTCTATTAGACATATCAAAACACTTATATTAAAATTATATTATTAATGCAATGGATGATGTTGTTACTTGTTTACTATTATTCATTGTTGTGATACTGTACATGATGTCCTCCGCCCCAGAACGTTTTCGTCGTTCATGGTTTTGGGGTGTGACAATATGACAGGAGATATCGCCCAACTGCACAACATTCAATCCTTTAATGGGGGATACATCTCCTTTGCGGGTGGAGAAGGTGGCAAAATCACTCAAAGAGGAACTGTCACAAATGGGGTTTTGAGTTTCGAGAATGTCAACTTTGCTCTCGAATTGAAGCATAGTTTGTTGAGTGTCTCTTAGATTTGCGATAAAGGCTATTCTACACATTTCACCGAAAAGGAATGTATGATTCTCAAGCAAGGCTTTGTCATCCCAGAAAAGTGGATTCTTGTGAAATTTAAAAGGGATGGGAATGCTTACATCATAGATATGAATATCAATCTTCCATAACAAGTTACGTGCCTCTTTTCAAAGATCTCCGAACAAAATGCAACGTTGAGGCACCGAAGACTCGGTCATGCTAATGCCAAGAACTTGAATCGTCTTGCAAAGAAGGAGATGGTCCGTGATTTGCCTGTCAAGGACTTTATCACATTTGAGAAGTGTGTGTCATGTGACCAAGGTAGGCATCATAGAAAACCACACTTGCCAAAACAGGTCAACTCAATTAGTCAGGTGCTTTAATTGCTACACATGGATCTGTTCGGACCAGTAAACGTTCTCGGCATTAACATAAATTCCTATTGTCTGGTCGTGATTGATAATTTCTCGCGTTTTACGTGGGTTTTCTTTCTATCCAATAAAGCTGGAGTTGCTGATCTGATTAAGAAATTCATTGTGTTAATTGAGAACCAAACTAACAACAGGGTGAAGACGCTTCGTACTAACAACGGAACAAAGTTTAAGAATTGTGTACTCGATGACTTCTGCGCAGAAAAGGGTATTATGCGTCAATACAGCTCCACTCACACCCCCCAAAAAAATGGTGTTGCTGAGAGGAGAAATAGAACATTGAAAGACACTGCAAGGACGATGTTGTGTGACTCCAAACCGCCAGTCTTCTTTTGGGCTGAGGCAATAAACATTGCTTTCTACGTTCAGAATCGCATGTTGATAAACAAAGCTCAAATGAAGACTCCGTATGAGATTATATATGGTCACAAGCCTTCAGTCAGTCATTTCCGTGTATTTGGCTGCCCTTGCACCCTTCTTCACTTAGAGTCCAACCCGAAGTTTAATGCCAAAGCCGATGATTGTTACTTTGTAGGGTATGCTACTCGCACCGCTTATAGGGTATATAATAAGAAGACAAAGCAAGTTGTAGAATCTTATGACGTGCGCTGGTTGGAAGAAAATGAGACGGATGCTCGAGTAGGTCCGAATTGGTTGTTTGATTACACATCTATGTTAAAATCTATAAATGTGTCTTCAGGTAGCTCATCTGGATCTATCTCCGGTTCGAAGAATGTTTCTGAAGACGAAGACGAAGAAGTTGTATACAGACCTCCAACGGTATCCTCTTCACAACCTGAGGGGTAGACTCCTACTTCGCCTGAGGGGGAGTCCTTCGCTTTACCTGAGGAGGAGTCATCTGTACATCCTGATAGTCCGAAATCTCCAGTTCAGAATACTACTCTTGATGCTGAAACAATACCACTCACTCCTATAGAAAGAGAGTTCATGTCCAAAGACTCTTTCGCTGCTACTTCAACTTTTATGGAGCTACTCTTTCCTGAAGACTTTTCAAATGAGTTTGTGGCAGAGTCGTCTGGAGCGGCTCATTCAACAAATGAAGGAAGTGTCAATATTCACAATCTTCCTGTCTCGCTTAATGACATCAGCCATGAAATACCCTCAAGGATTCAACGTGGTCATCCGATAGAGAACATCATTGGTCAGCTGGACGATGGAGTTAAAACCAGAAGTCAGAGTGGAGATGTCAATACATGTCTCTACACTTGCTTTATCTCTCAAATAGAGCCCAATAATGTTGAAATGGCTCTAAATGAGCCCAGTTGGGTAGATGCTATGCATGAAGAGTTGAATGAGTTTGAAAAACTCGGGGTTTGGAAATTGGCTGAGTTACCAAAGGGAAAAAAGTACCTTAAAACACGCTGGGTCTATCGAAACAAGCAAGATGATTCAGGGGTTGTAGTGCGGAACAAAGCTAGATTGGTGGTTCGCGGGTTTCGACAGGTCGAGGGTCTTGAATACACTGAAGTTTATGCTCCAGTCGCTCGCTTAGAGGCTATTCGTATCTTCCTTGCATATGACTCTTACATGAACTTTACTGTTTACCAAATGGATGTGAAGACTGCCTTCTTGTATGGCAAGGTGAAGGAAGAAATCTACGTTGATCAGCCCCCTGGGTTCGTTGACTCCAAGTTTCCTAATCATGTATACAAGTTGGACAAGGCATTGTATGGGTTACATAAAGCTCCTCGAGCGTGGTATGCGACTCTAACAAATCATTTGCTCGAGCATGGTTACTCTCGTGGCACTATCGATCAAACATTGTTCATCAAGCATGTCGGTAGTGATCAGATTCTAGTTCAAATCTATGTTGACGGCATTATCTTTGGGTCGACCAGTCCGCAACTTTGCAAGGAATTCGAAGGTGTTATGAAAAAGAGGTTCAAAATGAGTTCGTTGGAGGAAATGACCATGTTTTTGGGGCTTCAGGTCAAACAAAATTCAACCGGAATCCTGTTACATCAAGCCAAGTATGTGGAAGATATTCTTGAGAAGTTCGGGTTTCACGACGCCAAATCTGCATCGACGCCAATGGCTGAAAGACCTCTCCTGACTCTAGATCCTGATGGAGAATCCGTAGATCAGACGTTCTACAGATCGATGATCGGATCGCTGATGTATCTTACTGCAAGTCGACCTGACATCATGTTTGTAGTTTGTCAATGTGCACGTTATCAGGATAATCCTAAACTTTCACATCTTATTGTTGTCAAAAGAATTTAACGGTATATCAAAGGTAGCCCAAAAGTAGGTCTTTGGTATCCGAAGAATTCTGAATTTGATCTATATGCTTTTGCTGACAGTAATTATGGAGGCTGTGAGCTTGACAGGAAATCTACTTCGGTAGGGTGTGAATATCTTGGTGACAGATTAGTGTCGTGGCAGTGCAAGAAACAACACATTGTTTCAACCTCAATAGCGGAGGCGGAATACGTTGTTGCATCTGCTTGCTGCTCTCAAGTTATCTAGATCCAACATCAGTTGTTGGACTACGGTTTGAATTATTTAGAAACCCTTTACTGTGATAGTGAGGCCGCAATTCAAATTGCAAAAAATTCCAGTCCAACACTCTAAAACCAAGCACATCGATATTAAAATTCATTTTATCAGAGACTGTTATGAACGTTCGCTAATCCGGCTGAAACAGGTTCCCACTGCTAATAATGTGGCAGATTTGTTCACTAAGCCCTTTAACAAAGCTCGCTTCAATGTGGTTGTGGGATTTCTGAAAATGATTCGTTTTGAGGATTAACTTTGAAGTTTTTTTTCTTTTCTTAATTCTTCTAAAATTTTTAAATTTGTTTTGGTTTCTGTAGGTAGGTTAATTTAAATTTGCGCATTTCATTTTATTTTACTTTTATTCTCACTCATGCACAAATTTAGAGGGAGAAATATTCAAAAATCTAAAAACAATAAAAATAATCCAAAAAAATCCAAAAACAATAAAAAAAAAATCCAAAAACAATAAAAATCCAAAAATCCAAAAACAATAAAAAATCTAGAAAATTAAAAATATTGCTGATAGTCTTGTTTGCAGGTTTTGTGACAGGAAATGAAATTAGCAAGTGATAACATGCAATCTGAATCTGCATAACGTACCTAAGTTGAATTGTCTGAGCTCTGTATTCGATGCGCTGGTAGGCATGAAAGATTTTAATTGTACTTGACTAGGAAGAGTTAAAACCTAAATAATTCAAGGACTTGACAAACATTAACCTAGTTAGATCCGGTTAGCCTGACAATACAACGCTCGGATAGGTTGAGCAGGGAGATATACACGAGAATCTACTGGTAACACTAAAGAACCCGTATCTAGAACTGTGGATTCATTTTTCCTCGATGTGTGGATTCTGTCCTTAATTTCGGTTGGATGGGGTGACTGGGGAATTCCGATAAACTAGGTCTGTAGAAGGTTATTTTCTTTCTTTCTGTCTGTTAGTCATATGTTGCCTCCTCTGCGTGATCGAGAGATCCAACCTGGACTGTAACATATGCAATTCTATCTCTTTGCATCTTCTCTCTATGCAATTCTTTCTATATGTTAGCCATATACTGTCTCCTTTGCGTGACTCAAAATCCGACCTGGTACACAGTATATGCACCATTCTCTTCTCAATCCCTCTAAAAACTTCAGTTAGTCATATGTTTCATCCTTTGCGTGATTGGAAGAGATCCGACCTGGATGTACAACATATGCATTCTAAATCTATCTTCTCTCTTAATAATTGTCTGCTCACCCGGTGTAAGGAGTATTCTGGAAGTCCTTGATGGCTGGGGCATATCAGGATGCGGGAAACACACTCTAGTAAAATTAAAATTGAACACATACAGATTGTCTATAGATCTCGCTACTCAATTTAGGTGGACAACAATATCTGTGGTTGTCGTCAGCTAAATGGTCCCTAAAAAATTTACTTTAGAATAAGGGCTAAAAATTTCATGCTATTGGTAAATTGTCCAAAATTATGTCACAAATGTTTCATGCTTAAGTGGACCACAATACTGGCGATCAATCAAGACGTGAAAATAAGGTACCGACAAGTGGAATAAGGCTGTCCAACAACTTTGACCCCAACGTCACAAATTAATTCTCAGTAATTAAATTTTTAAGTTGTATATTTTAGTTGGAGTTAATTTAATTTTATCTTTATTTTATTTTTATTTTAATTTATTTTATTTTTTTAACTGTTAAAATCTATTAATTATTTTTAATTTTAAATTTTGCAAAGTTAATTTTATTTTATTTTTAATTTTAGTCTTAATATTAATCCTCAAAAAGATTTGTTTTTAAAATTTTTGAAAAATATTGGACTGTGTTGGATCCTGCCTTATACTGTACGGTTATCAGGTAAATGGAAAGTGGGTATAAAAGGAGGTTTACAACCAAAATCTTTATCATTTTCTTGATTCCGGCCACAAACTCTGTCATACTCTTTCTCCTCGGAAAAGTTTTCATTGATTTTTGCGAAATTATTCCAATAGTTTTGAAGGTAATGCATTTTTGACCAGGAATATGCATTTCGTTCTGTGATTAACCGTGTTTTGAGGCTGAAATGAACAAAAAAGGAGTTTCGGAGTTTACGGTCGAAGCTTACGACCGTAAGGTGTTTGCGGCCGTAAACTCCCCAAGTGGTCATTAGCATACGGTCAAGGGTTTACGGCCGTAAACCCTCGTTGACCGCAAACTATGACTTTGACCTAATTTCCTTTTAAAATTTTATTAATTCAATTTGGGGTCAAAAATTAAATCAGTTAAAATTTTAATTGCTCATTTTTCTCTCTTGTCTTACTTGGTATGTTTTAGTGCAGATAAAATGGCAACTTTGAAATTCGCTCATATGCACAACCTGGCGATGGTTCTTGCAGACCCTCCGGTGGCTCATCAGGATTTTAAATCAATGATTCACGGATTGCGAGAATGCTGCTTGGTCTCTACCATCTCAATGAACACTTCTGTTTACCAGAAAATGATTCGTGAGTTCTGGCAGACTGCCAAGATGACAAGAAACAATAATGGAGCTGTCACTGTGGATGCGATCGTTCAGGGATGCAAGATTGTAATTGATGAGACCTTTGTGAGAGAGACTCTGCTGATCAACGACCTTCCAACTTTTCCTACGGAGATTGGTATTGTTGATGCTCAAAGGATTCTAAGGAAGATGGGATACGAGGGTGATACTCCACCAACAATGAAGAAACTTCTGCCGCCCTATTGGATATTTCTAGCCCATGTGTTCATGACCTGCATCTCCGGTAGAAGGTACGGTGCTGATGAGATATCCCTAAGAAACACTGGCGCTATTGTTTCTCTGGCTGCGGGGATAGGCTTCAATTTTTCCAGATTTATTCTGGACGAGTTTGTGGTCAACATTAATGCCACTACTCGGGATACCTTTCTAATGTACCCTCGGTTCGTTCAACTTTTCATCAACAAGCAATTTCCCGATTTTGTAAAGGATGGGGATACACTCGATATGAAGTCTTTGGCCCCCCACACTATTGGGATCATTAAGCAAAATCGCAAGGGGAAGGTGGTCTTTCAGGGGTTGCATCCATTGGTCAAGTTCGAACGATTTGCCGAACCGAATGAAGCCACTGAGTCACATGAATCGTCAGAAAAAGATTTCTTCAGAGAATACGTCATCAGAGAAGGTGATCTCAGAGGGAGATGTGATCACTGTATCGGATCAAGAAGGAGAGAAGACTGCTGCTCCTGCTGTGTCAGTTGCAGAGGGGCATGACCTACAAGATGTTCAAGTAGAAGGAGCCTATAATGAAGGGTCTTCTAAGAACACTGCTGAGTCAAACCAATTTGAAGACCTCAATCTCATAGGTTTTGACAACGATGATATTCCTGTAAATTTTGGAACTAATGATGACTTTTTGGCAAACGTCAACCTCAACTCCTTGCTAGATAATCTCAGTGATGTTGCTCACACAGCAACGGAGAGTAGAGATTCGGAAGACACTCACGAATCAACCCCCATTACTACAGATCAAGTTGTTGTCTCTTCAATTCCAATGGTGACTATATCAGGGATTCCTCCCCTTGATATTGTCTCACCTACATCAAAGCCACTTCAGGGTGATTTTTCAACAGACCAGACAGTGCCGCCTCCGTCCAAAAGAAGATGATGAGATGCTAGATTCGGGCATCTGGATTCTGGCTTGTCTCAGGGTTTACTGTTCACTCCAACTACCACTCCCGCTATAGTAACCACTGAACCGTTACGTGAAGGCCCTAGCTCACTTTTTGAAGCAGGTGGATCCTCAGTTCCACCAGGATTCTCTCCTCTAAGAACTGATCTTGATGCAGCTTCTGTGCGTCTGGCTCAGCATCTTGCTCAAGAACAATTTGCTGCTCCTTCCTCTAAGGGCAAAGGAATAACTTTTAATGAAGATCAACCAAGAGAAGATGACTCTGTGATCGATGAACTGCAGAAAAGAGTGAGTGTGCTAGATAAGAAAAAACATCGAGCTAAGCATTCGCGTTGAAGATCTCTTGACTGAGAATCTAAATTTGAAGATTCAAGTCTCTGATCTTCAAGAAGATAAAGCAATTAAGTCCAAGAAAATTTCTGAGCTTCAAGATCATTTCAATCTCTTGACCTCCAGCTACTTCAATCTAAAGAAGAAGCTCGAAGATGATTTTGGTGATAGGTATAAGACGTCCGCAGATGAGCATAGAATCGAGCTTCACTCTCAAGCTCATCCTGTTGCCATGCCAACTGCTCAGACTTATCGAGTGGTAAATCGCTTTGAAGAAGAGCCTGTTCATGCTCCACATATTTCAGAGATCAATTGAGATAAACAAGAGAAAGTTGCTAAGAAGGGACAAATCTTATTCAAGAGGAGTTCCGACAAGAACGCACCGAGAAATCGATCCACTGTCACCGTTACGGGTCTCGAAGCCGTAAGGTTTAGAGACACGTATGGTGATAGGTCAGGTATCATATCTTGGGGTTTTCATGATCCCCTGAAAATGTGGATTGTTAGCAGAAAGAGCGGCAATATAGTGCTATACAAGGATTGTCATGATTTTAACTCTTGGACCAGAGTGGATCTTTCAGAGCTATCTCAATCTCCATTCTCAAACCCGTCTGATAATTAGCAAGCAACAAGCTTCAAGAACTTTTTGGAAGACCAAGTAAAGAAGGGATTTCCAGCTATGAAGACTTCTGAGTCTGTGATAATAGAACATCCTGATGTTATTGATCCCAAGACTGGCAATCCGCTTCAGGTGGTGATGTGGCCTGCTATAACTCAGGTCAAACAAATTCCAGTGCTTCAAGATTACTCAGATGGATCTCTAAGCTCTATGCTATATTGCATGTTTGATGAAACCACAACATCTGCTGTCATCAAACTACAGGAGGGGTGCATTTTTTTATATGACAGAAGGGACTTGTTCCAGTTTGGAAAATGGGACATTCATCATTTGAGCCATTTTCAGATTCAGGTTGCTGAGGAGACTTTTGAGTCTGCTGCGAAAGAATATACCATGATGGTTGCTGAAATTATCAACAAGCAGATGTGGAATGGAGCAATGGGGTTGGATGATCTAATGATCGTGGACAAAGATTGACTTAAAGCTAGCACCAAACCAAGGGGAGATTGAAAGGTCTAATTAGTGGTTTGGTCTAGGCTTTCTATGTAATAGTTTTTTTTTGGTCAATTTATAGCTTTTGGTAGTCTTTATGTAGTTTACGGCCCGATAGTGAGTTTATGGCCGTAAGCCTGTTTACGGCCGTAAACCCAAGGTTGGCCCAGGTCCAGTATATATAGAGGTATGCTAGGTCTTTTGTCAGTTGTTGATGCCTCAAAGTGCACGGCTGCTGTAACCACAAGTTGTACCTGACGTTGTTCTTAATAGAAAAGCGTGTGCAAGCTTGTTTATTCTCTATTCTACTTGTTCTTTATTGCTAAACGATTGTATTTTCTATTTGATCACTGGTAAGATCCGTTTCAGGACCTTACATAGGGGTTTAGGATGCTACAAGTGTGGCAGGAATGGGCACGTCAGCAGGGGCTGTCCACAGGGGACAAGCCCATTATGTTTTCACTGCAATCAGGTGGGCCACAAGAAGGCCGACTGCCCGACGATGAGGGGAGGAGCAGGGAGTGCGACTGCCCTGACTACTTTGAGGATTACGGATGGGCGAGGGGGTAGGGCCTTGCAGTGACAAATGAGGGAGATCCGGATTACAAAATGAAATGTTGCAGGTATGTATCAGTTGCCCTTTTCGATTCTATATGTATTATGATTGTTCTTGCCTCGGACTTGGGTAATGTTATGTATGAGTTATCTCCGTGCTTGTATTCAAATTGTATTTCCGGAAAATGTCATATGCCAATTGCATACCGGGAATTATTAGTAGCTAGTGTAAGGTCGTTTCCCTTTTCTGGTTCGAAGGGTCCAGTGTTATCTTGGTTACAACCGAGATTAGTTAAGGAGCATCATGAGAAATTTATGGTCAGGGTTCAACAGGATGGTTATCTACCATTGTCAGGATTCGGTGAAGTTCAGTCGTTGTGCTTGGGGTAACTTTTGGAAGCATCAAGAGAGGCAGTCTATCGCTAAAGGAATTGCTCTGAGCACCAGCTAATTCAACTTTAAAGTTGAGAGGGACATCAGGTTAAGCTTTTTGCGTCATTAGTGTCGGGATTTCAGGAAGCGTTCATCTAGTCTTCAATAATTATGCAACCTTTGGAATGGGCTAGTGATGGATCACTAGCAAGATTAGGCATTGGTAGTTAGCATGTCTATCATGTAAGGGAGGAAGGAATGGAAATCCTCCAATTTTCGCGTGCCGTGAAGACTTAGTCGAAGCTAATTGAGGGAGAAACGATCATGTACTCAGAAGAAGGAGCGATTTTGAAAATGGGATAAGTTTTGCATTCTTGTTAAGGAGAAAGACGGCCCAAGTAGTTGTATGAATTGAGGACAGTGTGAATTGGAAGTTCGGAAAACTTGCCAATAGTGAGATTGCATTCTCGGGATGTCTGATAGCAGGTTTCAGAAAAAATTAGCTTGGGAATTTCAGTCAACACATGAGTACAACTTGGGATACTAGATCGTGCTTGTATGCTCGATTATGCGGGTGTTCGGATTAGTAGTCAGCGAAAGACCATGGCCAGCATGTAAAGTTTTGTAAGATTGCAGGATAACCATAACATTCACTAGTAGCCAGTCGGCGGGGGAAAGTGTTGTAAGACTACGGGTTAGCCGTAGCATTTACCAGTGGCCAGATAGCATGAGAAGTGTGGCAAGACTGCGGGGAGGCCATAGCATTTGTTGGTCCCCATTCGACAATAAGAATGTATCAAATGTGTGACTCGCTTATGGAGTTTTTTCAGATAAGTTAAATCGGGGTAGGGTAGCCCACATGGATATGGGTAGGCCATAGCATGATTGGGTTCAGTAATATGGTAGAATATGGTATTTCTAGATAGCCGACAGGTAAGTTGGGACCAAGGAGGTCCCGGTTCATTCGGAAAGTGCAGAATAGAGAGCAGGATCTTCGGGCAGGAGCAGTGATAAGAGAATTCATGCATGGAATAGTTAGTTGACCGAGAGGTTCTAATTCACTCACAACAGGATTAAATAATCTCAAAGTAAGTGGTTTGACTCTATTATGCAGCTCTCATATGAGTCTAACCATTGCCGGGATGAATCTCTTACTCGAAGGATTATCTGACCCATTCGCTGGGTTGGGTGTTCGACATCGGTTAATAGTAAATGGAAGCATTCAAGTGGGTAACAATGAAGGGACCAGCACTGGGAGTGGCTGGAGATTTAGTTACACTGAAGGATGTGTCCTTCGTAGAGACATGAAAGGTGTCGCTTATGTATAGTTGCATTGGAAGACCATCGATTGCGCAGGGTAATGGTTGGACCCTCAGGATGTCAAGTGTAACTGTCCTTCCGGGGATCAGACTTAGCAGACAAGGTTAGGCGTTGTATAAGGTTGGTTGTGAGTGTTCAGGATAGTTTGGAGTAACTACTATGTCCCATGAGAAGTATCTGAGATAAGTATCCGCAGAAGACTTCGAGTGAAGGAGTTATGACACTTTGAAGTTATTGTCAATTTTAGCCCCTAAAGGAGTTTTGTGACAAGGCAGCCCATGCATGCAAGGAATGCATGCTTGTGTTTAGCTAGGTACGCCTAGCGTATAAGGACGTTTGGTCGAGGGTGCGGAGAGGCGTACGCCCAGCGTACGTGTAAGGTCCTAGAAACAGGATCTTAACCAGTGATCAAGCAATCTAACAATCAATAAGATGAGAATTGAGTAGAAGAAGAATGAATCAAAGCTTTCACAAGTTTGTATTCAGAAAACGTCTGGTACAACTCTGATAATGACCGTAAACTCAATGGATCATCAACAACCAACAACAGACTTAAACTGATCCTATATATAGAAAAGAAAACATGACCATAAACTGACTTGGCCGTAAATAGGTTTATGGCCGTAAACACGTTTATGGCCATAAACACGCTCTTGGCCATAAACACACCAAAAATACTTCTATTACAAGACTCAAAGAACAAAGTGACCTATACATCCAAAAGCCTAGCCCAAACTATAACATGGACCCTTCAATCTCCCCTTGGTTTGGGGCTAGCTGAAACTCAGTCTTTTTCAATTAGAAGCACATCATACCCTCCCATTGCCCCTTGCCACATATCCTTCGTAATAATCTCAACAACCATTGTTGTGTACTCTTTCGTAGCATGCTCAAAAATATCTTCAGCTACCTTGATCTGATGTAGGGCCAACTGATGAATATCCCATTTGCCAAATTGGAGTAGGTCTCTTTTGTTATATAGGCGAAAGAAACCATCTTGGAATTTTATGATAGCAGTTGCAGTTGTTTCATCATAGACCCAACAATGCATTTTAGCGAGAGATCCATCATCAAAGTTCTGCAGCACCGGAATCTGCCTGACTTGATTGGTTGGTGGCCACATAACAGTCTGAAAAGGCTTATTTGTCTTGGGATCCAGTACCTTAGGGAAGCTCTTAATAAATGACTCAACAGTCTTGATACCAGAGAATCCCTTCTTTACTCGATCCTCCAAGAATCCCTTGAAATGATTTGCCTTTGGATCTCTAGAAGGATTTGCAAATGGAATACTTGCTAGTTCTGAAAGATCAACCCTAGTCCAGGAACTAAAATCATCGGAGTCTTTGTAGTACTCCGCATTTTTGCTTTTACGTCTCACTAACCACATGTTTAGCCCATCATGAAAGCCCCATGAGACAATTCCTGTCCTATCACCATACTTGTGTCCAAATTTCTTCCTTTCAAGGTCAGTGACAATTATTTTGGGTTAATTTCCAGGAGCATTCTGATCAGAGGATTTCTTGAAAAGAAGTTGTTTTTTCTTGTCAGAAGTTGCTAGCTTGGCACGCTTGAGTGCAACAACGTTTGGTGCTTGAGCAGGTTCCTTGTCGAAACGATTGACAATTGTAGTTATTCTTTGAGTGGGCGGGTCAACAGGGGGTTCTTGAACCTGTTGATCAGCAGACTGGCCAACGTTGACATTGTGAACTGAAGACTTGAATTTGTCGCCAAATTCTTCTACCAACTTCTTCTTAAGATCAAAGTAACTTGCAATCAAGGATCCCAGATGGGTTTGCAGATCCGCAATTTGCTGAGTTTTTAGGGTTTTATCCGCGTTAAAATCTGCAACCGGAATTTCAAGTTGGACCTTTTCAGCTTCAAGATCAGCCACCCGGATATCGAGCTCAATATTCTTCTGATTAAGCACACTGATTTCTTTTTGAGGGTCAGTTATGGTGGGATCATCCTCTTTTGAGTGGCCTTCCTCAATAAAAATTCCCTTAGCTCGGGAGGAAGGCACTGAGCTTTGTTCGTGGGCCAAATGTAGAGCAAGCCTCTTAGAGGCAACATCATGATAAGGCCTAAGAGGAGATGATCCTGAAGGGACTGGGGAACCACCAAATTTAAAAAATGTGCTTGGTCCTTCATCGGGTGGAATAGGTGAAGATGCAACAAAAGTAGTAATTGGTGGAGTTGACAAGCCTTGGGATACATCAGGCACAAATACACTTGGTCTAGGATCAAGTCTTCATTTCTTTAATGAGGGCGAGGAGGTCTGAGTTGTCAGAGATTCACTCACTGACAGCTCAATAGTAGGAGAAACATTCTCAGAGGGAGGAATCTCTGAATATGTCTCCATAGGAGTTGAAGCTTCAGCCGTTTGTTTTGGAGAAGGAGGGGTAGTCTCAAGAACGTCTTCTAACTCCCTTATCTCCGTTGCTGGATGAGCAACATCATGGATAGTGTCAAAGAAAGTGTCAAGATCCTCACTTGACAAGAGATTTTCATTTCCTCCAAGGTTCAAGGAAATATCATCCTCGTCAAAGCCCTTAAGATCCAAATCTTCAAAGGAATCAATTTCTTCATTGAAATCACTCTCAACCCATACAGATTGAAGGTCATGCTCTTCAGCTACAATGGTAGCAGGTGTAGTTTCATCATCTTCGTGATCAAAAACCGTAATGACATCATCTTCTGAAGATACCTGTTCTGAAGATACATGCTCCGAAGATACTCTGTCAGGAGACCCGTGAGATTCAGATGGCTCATTCAACTCAGCAAACTTGCCAAACTTCACCAGGGGATACTTTCCTTGAAAAACGACTTTTCCTTTTCGATTTTGTTTGAGCAACCCAATAACGTGTGGACCAAGAGACTTCATATCCAGGGTTTCTCCATCTTTGACTATTTCAGGAAATTGCATATCAATGAACACCTGAATAAACCTGGGATACATCAAGAATGCATCTCTAGTCTTCACATTGATGTCCACAACAAATTTGTCCAGGATAAACCTTGAGAACTTGAAATTGATTCCTGCAGCAAGAGCGGTAATGGCTCCTGTGTTTCTTAATGAGATGTCATCAGCACCAGTTCTTCTGCCGGATATGCAATTCACAAAGATGTGAGCCAAGAATCTCCAGTATGGTGGCAGAAGTTTCTTTATTGTGGGAGGAAATTCGCCTTCATAGCCCATCTTGTCAAGAATTTCTTGAGCTTAATCAATTGCAATTTCAGTAGAGAAGGTAGATTGATCGTCAATTTGTAAGGCTTCTCTGATTGATTGCTCTATTATGATAACTTTGCACCCTTTTACATAAGCTTCAACATATATAGATCTATCATTTCCTCTCTTCAACTTAGCAGATTTCCAGAACTCCTTAATGATTCCTTGATAGACTATAGGATTCACGGTAAGAGCAATGGACAAGCAGCATTCCCTTAACCCATGAATCATTGACTTGAACTCTCCATGACCAACAGGAGGTTCAGCCAGAAGGATTGCCAGGTTGTGACTGTCAGCAAATTTAAGCTCTGCCATTTCAATCAGCACTAAAACAGGCCAAATGAGAACAAAATATATTTAAATAATTAAAATTGACACAAAATTGATGTTTTATTCATGTTTCCAATTTAGACTGGCTTTTAAGTGAAACACAAAAAAAATAATTTTATTTAACCAAAAGGGAGTTCACGGCCGTAAACAGCTTGGCCGTAAACTGCTGGGCCGTAAACGCCGACAGTTGGTTTTTCTTCGATTATAGCTTTAAAACACGTCGATTTGATGTGATAATCACATATCCATGATCGGAATTGGGATACTTACAGTTTCAATGGATCAATTTCTCAAAACTTCACAATTTTTTTTGAGGGAGAGAGAGAATCTGGAGAGTTTACGGCTGTGAACTCAGAAAATAAGAGAGAGGGGTTGAATTTGGTTGTAAACTCCCTTATATACCCGATTGAAAAGTTGGGCTGCAATCCAGACTTTATAAAATGAAGTCCAATACCCCAATTTTTTTTTAAAAATAAAACATTTTGAGGATAAAAAAATAAAAATAAAAATAAAGTAAACTAAAATAAAAATAAAAAATAAAATTTTTATCAAAAATGAAAAATTAAAAATTAAAAAAAAAAGTAAATTAAAATTAAAAATTGAGAATTAAAAATAAGTCTTGTTTCATCTATTCTGATACTGAAAATAATTTTGTAACACTGGGATCAAAGTTATTAGACAACCTTAGTTCGCTTATCGGTACCTCTACCTTTATGTTTATGTCTGGTCGATCGCCGGTACTGTGGTCCACTTAAACACGAAAGATTTGTGATAAAATTTAGGACAGACTATAAGTGACAAGACATTAAATCCTATGAACTTAGATAATTTTCCTAAATGACCATTCAGTTGACGATGACTAAGAATATAGTTGTTCACCTAAATTAAGCAGCGAGATCTACAGACAACCTATAGGTGTTCAATTTTAATTGTATTAGAACATGTTTCCTGCTTCATGATATACCCCAATAATGAAGGACTTCCAGAATACTCCTTACTTCAGGTGAGCAGACAATTATTAAGGAGGAAAATAGATTTGGATGCATATGTTGTTTACTCAGGTCGGATCTTTTCGAATCACGCAGAGAGTGAAACATATGACTAACTAGAGTTTAGAGGGATTGAGAAGTAGAAGGCTGCATATGCTGTGAACCAGGTCGGATTGTTAATCACGCAAAGGAGACAACATATGACTAACATGTAGGAAGAATAGCACAGAAGAAGATGCAGAGAGACAGAGTTGCATATGTTACAGTCCAGGTCGGATCTTTCGATCACACAGAGGAATTAACATATGACTGACAGTAAGAAGAAAGAAAATAACTTTCTACAGACCTAATTTATCGAAGTTCCCCAGTCACCCCATCAATACCGGAATTAAGGACAAAGTCCGCACATTGAGGAAAATTTAATCCAAAATTCTAAATACAGATCATTTAATGTATCCGCAGATTCCCATGTATATCTCTCTACTCAACCTACCCAAGCGTCGTATTGTCAGGCTAAATGGAACTATCTAGGTCAAGATTTTTCAAGTCTCTAAACTTCCTTAAGCTCATCTGATCCTAGTCAAGTCCGTTTTACAACTCTTCGTGCCTATCAGCGCATCGAACATAGAGCACATATAACTCGACTTTGGCACCTTACACATATTTAGATTGTCTGTTATCACATAATTATATCACTTCCCAGCACATCACTTACAACCAAAAACTATTAACAACATAATAATTTTTTAATTTTCTAATTTTCTAATGCTTTTGGGTTTTTGGAGTATTTTCTGAAAAAAATAAAACAGAAATAACACTATTTTGGAACAGATCCACCACATTATTTGCAGTGAACAGATCCGCCACATTATTTGCAGTGGGAACCTGTTCCATCCGAATGAGCGAACACTCATAACAATCTCTGATGAAATGCATTTTGATGTCAATGTGCTTGGTTTTCGAGTGCTGGACTGGGTTTTTAGCAATCTGTATTGCAGCCTCATTATCACAAAATATAGGGGTTTCTAAATAATTCAAACCGTAATCCAACAGTTGATGTTGGATCCATATAACTTGAGAGCAACAAGCAGAGGTAGCAACATATTCGGCTTCTGCTGTTGAGGTTGAGACGGTGAGCTGTTTCTTACACTGTCAAGACACCAGTCGGTCACCAAGGAAATGACACCCTCCTGATGTAGATTTCCTGTCAAGCTCACAGCCTCCATAATTACTATCAGCAAATGCATATAAATCAAATTCAGAATTTTTAGGATACCAAAGACCCAAATTTGGGTTGCCTTTGAGATACCGAAAGATTCTTTTGACAGCAATAAGATGTGAAAGTTTAGGATTAGCCTGATAGCGTGTACATTGACAAACTGCAAATATTAAGTCTGGACGGCTTGCAGTTAGATACATCAACGAGCCGATCATCCATCTGTAGTGAGTTTGATCTATGGATTCGCCGTCAGTATCTGGAGTCAGCAGGGGTCTCTCAGCCATTGTCGTCAGGGCAGGTTTTGCGTCTTGAAACCCGAACTTCTCAAGTATATCGACCACATACTTTGCTTGATGGATTAGGATTCCGGTTGATCTTTGTTGGAACTGAAGCCCCAAAAACATGGTCATCTCTCCTAATGAGCTCATCGCGAACCGCTTTTTCATCACTCCTTCAAACTCTGTGAAAAGCTGTAGACTTGTAGACCCGAAGATAATGTCGTTAGCATAGATTTGGACTAGAATTTGATCATTACCCACATGCTTAATGAAAAAAGTTTGATCGATAGTGTCGCGAGAATATCCATGTTCGAGCAAGTGCTTTGTGAGAGTTGCATACCACGCTCGAGGAGCTTGATATGACCCGTACAACGCCTTGTTCAACTTGTAAACATGATTGGGAAACTTCGAGTTAACAAACCCAGGGGGTTGATCAACACAAATTTCTTCCTTCACCTTGCCATACAAGAAGGCTGTCTTGCACATCCATCTGATAAACAGTGAAGTTCATGTAGGAAGCGTATGCAAGGAAGATACAGATAGCCTCCAAGCGAGCCACCAGAGCGTAAAACTCAGTGTAGTCAAGACCGTCGATCTGTCTAAGCCCACGAACCACCAATATTGCCTTGTTGCGCACTATGAATCCTGAATCATCTTGCTTATTGAGGTCTACCCAGCATGTGTCAAGAGACATTTTGCCCTTAGGAATTTCAACCAACGTCCATACCCTGAGTTTTTCAAATTGGTTTAATTCTTCGTGCATAGCATATACCCAACTGGGCTCATTCAAAGCCATTTCAACATTCTTTGGCTCTATTTGAGAGATAAAGCAAGAATAGAGACATTGATTAACATCTCCATTCTGGCTTCTTGTTCGAACACCATCACCCAGCTGGCCAATGATAGTATCGATCAGATGATCGCGTTGAATGCGTGAAGCTATCTCCTGGCTAATATCATTGAGTGAAACAGGAAGATTGTGAATGTTAACTCCATCATTTGCCGAATAATTCACTTCAGACGAATCTGTCTCAACAGTAGGATCTGCCACAAACTCATTTGCGATTTGCTCAGGAGTTAGAGGTGTAGCATCAGCACCTAGATCATTTTGTTGACTTGGAGATTTTGGACAAGTAATTGGAATAGATGACTCCACCGCAGGAATCGCAGAAGACACTATCGGTGGTCTGTAAACAACTTCTTCGTCTTCATCTTCAAGTACAGTCTTCGAACCAGAAGTGGAACTAGATAAACCATATGAACACACATTGAACAATTTGAACAATGATGTGTAGTCAAACAGCCAATCAGGACCCACTCTAGCATCCGTTTCATTCTCCCCCAGCCAATGCACATCGAATTATTCTACAATTTGCTTTGTTCTTTTGTTGTAGAGCCTATACACAGTGCGAACAACATACCCCATAAAATAGCAGTCATCAGATTTGGCATCAAACTTCAGGTTGGACTCTAGGTGAAGAAGGGTACAAGGACAGCCAAATACATAGAAATGGCTGGCAGATGGCTTCTGACCATATAGAATTTCGTCTGGAGTCTTCATTTCTGAACATAACAGGCGGTGTTGATCGCCTCAGCCCAAAAGGAAACATGTAATTTGGAGTCACACAACATCGTCGTTGCAGCGTCTTGCGGTGTTAGATTCCTCCATTCAGCAACACTATTTTACTGAGGCATGCGAACTGAACTGTATTGACGCATGATACCCTTTTCTATGCAAAAATGATCAAGAACCGTGTTCTTGAATTATGTTCCATTATCAGTTCGAAGCGCCTTCACCGGTTATTTGTTATGCTCTCTATCATTACAATGAATTTCTTGATCAGATCAGATACCCCAACTTTGTTGGATAAGAAGAAAACCCACATGAAACACGAGAAGTCATCAATCATAACGAGATAGTATGAATTTTTGTTAATGCTTAGGACATTGACCGGACCAAATAAATCCATGTGCAACAATTAGAGGACCTAGCTGATTGAATTTATCTGTTTTGGCAGATGTGGTTTCCTGTGATGTTTTCCTTGGGCACATGACACACACTTTTCAAATGTAATGAAGTCTCTGATAGGCATGCCACACATCATTTCATTTTTAGCAAGACGATTCAGGTTCTTAGCGTTCGCATGACCGAGTTGTCGGTGCCACAGCATAGCATTTTGTTCTGAGACTTTTGAAAAGAGGCAGGTGACTTGCTCAGGAATATTTCTATTCATGTCTATAATGTATACATTTCCATCCAAATTTGATTTAACAAGAATCCACTCATTTGGGATGACAATGCCTGGCTTTAAGATCAGACACTCTTTATCAGTAAAATGTGTTGAATAACCCTTGTCGCAAATCTGAGAGACACTCAACAAGCTATGCTTTAACTCGGGAGTGTAGTTGACGTTCTCGAAACTCAGCACTCTGTTTGTCACAGTTCCTCTCTGAGTGATTTTTCCGCCTTCTCCGCCCGCAAAGGAAACGAATCCCCGATTAAAAGTCTGAATGTCGGTCAATTGGGAGACGTCCCCTGTCATATGCTAAGAGCAGCCGTTGTCAACATACCAAGGTCTGACGACATTCCTCCGCAACTTTCCTTGCAAGATGAGCGAAATTATTTAGATTTGGGGACCCAGGTCATTACTTTCCTGGGTGGACCCTTGACAATCAATGATTTATCTTTTAAACCCTTTATTTTTGAATCATCATGTAAAACACTTTCAGAGGATGACAATGATCGATCAGAAGTTAATTTGGGGACCCACTGATACTTAGGTTTCTTAACAATCACTGGTGGTTTTGAAACACTTTTCTTTTTAGTTTGCTTTGAGCATTTGGATTTTCTACCAAAAGTGGTTGAAGATCCAGATCCGCTCTTTAACGAAACCGATCTTGGCTGAGCCTTGTTCGATTTTGGCAAGCTGTTTGTGACTTTGTTATTGAAAACCTGTTTGTTCTTTTGAAGAACTGCCCTTTTCTTGTATTGATTAGCCTTCCAATCATCATCTCGAGAACGAGCTCTTGAGGACTTTCTAGTTAAATACCTTCCACTAGACTCGTTCTCTCCTCTTGGTGACAAAAAATGCACAAAAACCCGATTGAAACAATTCCTAGCAATGTGACCAGCAGTACCACAATTGAAGCAAATCTGTTTATTGTTATTGGAGCTGGTACTGCCTCTTTCTGATTTATTTTCTTTAATGTCACTCTTACTTTTTATACAAGAACATGTGCAAGAATCAGATTGGTCGATAGGTGAGGGTGAATCAGGTTGTGTGATTTGTGAAGTGGGTGTACTTGTAACAGAAACATCAGGAGCATCAGGAACCTCAGGATTATCAAACAAGTCATCAAATATATCAAAAAAATTCAACTCAACATGATTTGATGCAGAAGCATCACAAGATGTATATCTGATTTTAACATCAGAAACAAAACAATTATCATTTGAAACAGAGACATCAGGTTCAGACACATTTTTATTATTAGAAACATATCCTGCAACTTCTTTCTTTGATTGAATTAAGGATTGATCTGCATGGGAAGTAGAAACATTAGTATTATAAACATTAATAGTGCCTCTTGAAACAAAATCAACTGGTTTGCCATAAACCATGAATGGTTCGTTGGCAATCTCCTCTTTAGTCAAAGGATGATACTGATATGTGTGATTGAAAGGAGGAGTTACTTTATCATATCCTACGCCCTTTTGTTGGTTATTTTTAAATTGCAGATAATGATCTATCATGTTCGCAACTACTTCGCTTGACACATCAAATTTTCTAAAATCAAAATCTGCAGTTTCAAATTTGCCTTCTAATGTGTTAAGCTCAGCAGTTAGTTCAACAAGTTGTCACTTAACATAGTCCTAATTTTCACATTTATTACTATAATCTTCCTAAAGCCTCCTAAAGTCTTTGAGTTTTGCTTCTAATTCAGCCTTTAGGGGTTTCTGTCCTTTCCTGAGTTGATAACCATCATATCTCAGGTCCTCGTCCTCTCTACGTAATGATTCTATGTGCTCAAGAAGATTTTTAACATTATTTATGCATGTTTGAGAACAGGAAAATGAACTTAACTCTTTCTTTTAAGATTCTGAAGTAGAAGACACCATTAAGGCAACCTAAAACTCCATCATTTCTTCTTCAGGATCAACTTCAGCTTCTTCTACAAGAGTATCATTGATTTGAGCCAAGTGAGCGTTTTCTGGTCCTGAAATATTTAGTGCATGAATTTGGTCCTCCCAGTCAAAAGACTGAGCAACCACTGCTAGATTAGCAGTCTCACTGTTGACATCAGCATTTCCGCAACCATTTCCCACTGGAACCATTGTTCGATCACCACTTACTCTTCTGTTTGGTTTGGGACACTCACGAGAAAAATGACCCGACTCGTGACAGTTGTAGCAACGCAACTTTCCCTTCTTAAACCCTACTTTCTTATCCGCATTCATTCGCCACTTATTCTTTCCCGTCTTCTTAGCAAATTGCTTTGCCTTGAAAATTGCCATACCTATCTACCACGTAATATCCATTTCTTCCACATCCTCTGGATGAATTTTATCTAGGTCAACAAATGAGAGTTGAGGTGGAAGCTCTCCAGCCACAAAAGCATTGTAGCAATTGACAAGTCCAGTAGTAAGAGCTAAGTTCTCATCAGTTTCTTTGGAATGAGGAGCTGGAGCCATAACTGGCGCATTGGAAGAGGAAGTAGCTTGTGGAGCAAAAAAAGACTGAATTTATGGATGAGGCATAGATGATGAGGCAACAAAGATTGCAACAAATGGAGTAATAAAGGTTTAATTCTGAGGTTGTTGAACATCAAAAGATTGACTTGGAGAAGAAGTGAAGGATGACAAGTCATTGTTCGAAGAAATCCCAAGATTTGCAGTTGAGTAGGAATTCACATGATTAATCTCTCGTTGCTTATCATCAAGATCAAAAGCTTTGATGATTGCCATAGTTTCAGCAAGACTAAGACAATTTAGATCTTTCATCTTCTTGATGTCAGCCACGTTTATATCCCACGACTTCGGAAGTAAATTCAACAGCTTTTTGTTTATCTCAGATTTAGTCAAGAAGATCCCAGCTATATTCATGTTAGTAGTAAGTGTAGTAAATCACTGCAACTGAGCTTCTAGGGTTTCTCCAAGGATATAATTGAACATGTTGAACTTTTTTCTTAACATATCCTGATGACTCTCTTTCATGTCTTCATTTCCCTCATAGACCTCAATTAAAGCTTCCCATAGTGATTTGGCTGAAGTGTATTCTCTAAAACCTTGAGCTATATCGGGAGATAAAGTGTAACAACGTAAATTTTCAAAACAATTTTTCATTTTTAAAACATTCATTCACTCATAAAATAATGTCAAAACACATTGTATCAAATGTTATCATCACAAAACATCTCCCCAAAATCTCAAACATACACTCCAATGCGTGTGTGTACGAATCATGCCGGCGCCTTCCTGCGCTCACCACTAGTACCTGAAACACTTAACACAACAACTGTAAGCATAAATGCTTAGTGAATTACCCAAAATACCGCATACAACATATACACCACTCGAGGCTACAATACGACCTTCCGGTCGATGTGTCTCAGCGGGACCCTCCAGTCCTGTAACTCGTTGGACCCTCCGGTCCGGCCATAGCTCGTTGGGCCCTCCGGCCCGGTCTGTATCGTTGGACCCTTCGTTCCGGTCTATAACATCATATAACATACATATAACACATAACACATAATCTCATTCATAACACATAAGACCCTCTGGTCTACACAATATACCACTCTAGGTAACGTAGAGTGAGAGGACTCACCTCGATGTCTCGGTAAGTATCTGATTCGGTAGAAATGTGATCTAGCCTCTGCCTAATCATATAAAGTAAATACTATCATAAATACAACTGTACTCAACCCTAAAAGTCAATAAGGTCAACGGTCCTACTTTGACCCGACTCGTCGAGTGCACTAGGGCAACTTGGCGAGTCTACATGTGTCCACTAACTCTCTTAGTCCCTCTCTTGGCACGTCGAGTACTTCCCCTGACTCGACGAGTTCCACCTGGCATGAATCGCAGGGCCACCCCGACTCAACTCGCCGAGTCTCATGAACAACTCGGCGAGTTCCAACTTGAACTCAGACTCCCCTGACTCTCCCTGACTCACCGAGTTATTCCCCAACTCGGCAAGTCCACTCACTGAGTGATTAACGAGCAACCTTCATACTACTCACCGAGTCTGTTCTTCGGACTCAGAGAGTTCATGCCATGCACAAACTCTATCCAACTCCTGAGGTCAGATCTGTTCTATACAATCATAGATATGGCCTCCCCAAGCATGATAATCACGTAAAGTTCGGACCTTGACACTCATATAACATCTAAATGGTCCAAAATGGTGATTTAGCCCCAAAAATGACATCCCAAGCTCATGGCTCCCAAAATGACTCATAAAGCTCCAAGGGTTAAGGCCTCTGGACCTCTTTGGGTCCAGATCTAGAACAAAAACTCGAGAAGGGACCAAATGCTCTACTTAATCAACCTCTAAAAGGGTTAGAAAACCCTAACCCTAAGAATCAACACCAAAACTGAAGAAGGTACGAGAATAATACCTCAATACAATCTCTATGAGCTCAAAAAGCACCAAAATCGCACCTCCTTCAGCCTCCTCTTGCCTTGGTTACTTCCTTCTTGCAACAACACCCACAAAAGGATCAAGAATGGCCTCTCCTTTCTCCCAAACGCTCTATATCTCTCAGGATTTCTCTCTGGGGGCTGGTGGCCGCAAATGACGACCCTAAGAGCCTTTAAATAAATCTCAAACCCTGGAAATTAGGGTTTCAATTAACAACGTGGACTCGCCGAGTCCACTCGTGAACTCGCCGAGTCCAGCTGTGAACTCGCATACGAATCCGCGACCATACTCGGTGAGTTTAGACGCCAAATCGCCGAGTCTCCCCACAATACCCAAAAAAAAGAACAAAATATAATACCTGGGAATCCGGATGTTACATAAAGCCATAGTCAAAGTAGCTAGAGCCCTTTCCTATTCTTCAATCTTTTCAAAATCCTCATTAGTGTAATGTTCAACTGCTTTGTTAATCTGTTGTCCACCCACAATAGTGGTAGTAATTCTGATTGGTCCTCTGAGAATGCTTTGCCAAACCTTGAAGTCTTTCATTTTGATGTATTTCTCGATTCGATATTTCCTCTCTGGGAACCCTTCTACAGATAATAATCGTGGAATACGGGTGGTTGTTCCCATAACGGAATCCAGTTCATGATGAAGTGCTTGACTTTGAGAATCCATTTTTTTTTTTATGTTTTAATTGAGAATAAAAGTGAAAAATAAACTGAAAGAAGTGTCAAATGGCAGTTTACGGCCGTAAACGGAGTTTACGGTCGAGTTTACAGTTGAGGACTTTGCGGTTGAGGGGAGTTTACGTTTAAGGAAGATTGCGATTGTCTGTTTACGGTCCAAGAATATTGTCTATTCACGGTCAATGAAGGTTGCCTATTTACGGTCAAAGAATATTGCCTGCTTACGGTCATGAATGGGAGTTTACGGTCGTAAACACTTGTCCGTAAATGCCAAGAATTTGATGAAAACACGAAGTTATTTCAGATTTGATCCTCTTTTGCCACGAACACACCATATCTAGTCTCGAACAATGATAAAAACTGAGCTTCTTTGATAGAAAACGTGATTGAAAGATGATTTGACACCTGACTTGCTCTGATACCAATTGTAAGGTCCTAGAAATAGGATCTTAACTGGTGATCAAACAATCTAACAATCAATAAGATGAGAATTGAGTAGAAGAAGAATGAATCAAAGCTTGCACACGTTTGTATTCAGAAAACGTCTTGTACAACTCTGATAATGACCGTAAACTCTATGGATCATCAACAACCAACAACAAACACAGACTGATCCTATATATAGAAAAGAAAACATGATCGTAAACTGACTTCGCCGTAAACAGGTTTATGGCCGTAAACACACTCTTGGCCGTAAACACACCAAAAATACTTCTATTACAAGACTCAAAGCACAAAATGACCTATACATCCAAAAGCCTAGCCCAAACCATAACATGGACCCTTCAGTACGCTCAGTGTTTCTAAAACCCTAATTTTAGGGCTGTCACTATAAAAGGAATAATGTGCCTTAGGGGTTAGCGTCCATCTCCTTCTTAGACAGCCACAACAAAACCCTAACCCTCCCTTGAGTGTTCTTGGAGCTTTGGAGGCCATTAGAGAGCATTTTGGTGTTGTGAAACCATTTTTCAAGCAAGTGAAGAGTATAGCAAGGCGGTAGATCAAAGGGGAAGCAGTAGATCCAAGATTGTGGTTCCATTTCAAATCATTTTGAGCTCGGGGAGTCGAAAGACCAGCATTTCGGGGATCAGCCAGCTAGCAGCGAAGGGTTATTCGCAAGGTTCTACAGTCAGCTTGTGAGGTGAGTCTCCTCACTGTTTGTTTGGGTCTAAGGCACCAATGCCGACACATTTAGTTTATGTATGATATGAAGACCGGGGGTTAGCCCTAGGCATTATGCATGAAAGACCAGGAGGCGGCTCTTGGAACACAGTATGTTATTATTTATGGTAGGAAGACCCGGGGGTCAGCCCTAGACAATATGTATGAAAGACCATGAGGTGGCTCCTGGCACACTGTATGCTATTATCTATGAAAGACTAGGATGTGGCTCCTAGAACACTGTATGCTATTATGTATGAAAGACCAGTATGTGGCTCCTGGCACACTGTAGATTGATTAGCTAAGTAGAGTAGTAGGTATGCTAGTTGTCTTTGTGATGTTTGCATGGAAGACCAGGAGGTGGATCTTGGCACTTTTCTGTAAGACCGAGGGGGGTAGCCCCATGCTTGGCAAGAAAGACCACGTGTGGCCCGTGGCATAATGACAAGACTATGTTTGCCACATAACACCTTACTTGATTATGGATATGTTTGATATGTATGGCTCACAGTATGTATGGCATGTATGACCCAGTTGATATGTATGGTATGTGGTATTTAGGGAACTCACTAAGCTTCGTGCTTACGGTTTACAATTTTGGTTTTAGGTATCTTCAATTTTCAAGAAATAGGTGCTCAGGACGATCGCAGCGCATTCACCCATGTTATTCCGCATTATGTGATCTTTGGAATGAGACTCCGATAATTGTTTTAACTGAAATGTTTTCAATGTCTGGAACAAAGATACTAAAGGTTTTCTTATATGAAAAATGAAATTTTGGCCTTAAATTTTGGAATGGTACAAAGGGGGAGGCATCGGTCTTAAGAAATATGAAATATGAGGAGCAATTAAGGGTAGTGGTGAAAAAGAAATGGGTCAAAGATAGTAATATCGATAAATGATTTGTAGGGGATTATATGGGCGTTGATCGATTTAAGAGGTAAATTAGTGTTTACAAAACACTCCTAATACTGAAATCTTAAGAGGACGCCTCTTAATCGAACCATTAAGAGGCATACCAAACAGTTACATGTGTAAAAATGAACCAGTTTTAACAATCCAGGTTTGGTCGTTGTTTTCAGCCTACTTTTGGTCCTTAAGTGGTCCCACTGTTATTTCCATGAATCAGTCCTAAAACAGTTAAGAACCCATTAAAATTTGGTACATAACTTGTAACACTAGTCAAAATAGGTCAATAACAATCACATGTGATTATACCAATCATGTAATGTGATTTTGTTAAAACTAGTAATGTAGTAAACTTACTAAGTATTTCATGATAATTATAATATAAACATGAATTTCATACATACTTTATAGTATAAATCAAAGTATATGTCCATACAATTCCAAAAATGTAGAGAACGTCGAAATCTGGCTTCGCGTGAAGAAGTTATGATAAACCGAACACCATAAAATCTTTATAACAAGACTAATTTAAAATAGTATTAGAGTTAGCTATTGTAATCTATTAGAGAGTTGTAGTACTCGGAATTACCTACACGTGCATATAAAGAACGTCAAAAACAGAGTTGGTATGCAAACGTTATGGCCTTCCGAAGATGTCGCTGTAAGAAAACCCTAATTTGACTGAACTCACGAGGTGAGCATAAAAACTCACGACGTGAGTAGTCAAACCACCATATTTTGGATCTAGAAGGTGTGACAAGGCTACGGGGGATAAGATCCAAACTCACGACGTGAACAAGGCATTTTTCACGTCGTGAGGGCTCATTTTGCCACCGTCGGAAGCTAGAAGACGGATGACAAGTCTACGAAGAGATAAGATCCAAACTCACGATGTAAACAATCAGTTTTTCACATCGTGAGGGCCAAAAATCTTACTATAGATAGCAAGATCGACACCAGCCATGCTTACACCTGATCTCCTTTCTCCTCTCTCATTTGCTGAAGCCCTCTTGCATCCCGAGCCCCGACGACCTCGTACGTTGACCGTTTCTGCTTAGATTACATAAAATCACGCTACTAAGGTGAGTTTCACGGCCCCACTTTCTAATATTTTCAGGGGAAAACACATGCTAAATATTATATATATATGTTATTATTATATCTATATGATAGTATATATCAGTATCAACGTAGATAGTTATAATAACCAGGATATAGTTATTTCGTATTTGAAAGTATACAACTATCGTAAAGTTGTTAGCATGTTATTGTCATACTAATGCACATCTTGAGTTATACTTAGGATTCTATATATATTTTGTGTGCGATCTAGTTCCAGAGTTATACTCGTAAGTTCCATATGTGAATTGATAAGTATGTTGTTATTATTGGTTTTATGTCAAGATAAAACCAGGTATGTTATATGTTGCTATTATTGGTTTTATGTCAAGATAAAACTGGATATGTTATATGTTGCTATTGTTAGTTTTATGTTAAGATAAAACTTAGTATTGCTATTGATAGTTTTATGTCAAGATAAAACTAGGAACGTTATATGTTGTTATTATTGGTTTTAGGTCAATATAAAACTTGGTTTTACTTCAAGATATAGCTGTTATACTGCCTAAATGTTATGAAGTTAGGAGTAATGTTTAAAAGCATAGTCTAGTGACTTAGGGTTTTAGACATGAAAATGATTTTGTTGTTAGAGCTATAGGAAGCCGTCAAAGTCTACATGATCTACCTCATTCATCAACTAAGATTGGGATCTTAGTGGAAGTCCTCTGACCTGTAACCACTACCGCGTGAGCGAGGAAGTCGTGTATGAATAAGATACGGGTTGACAACCCCACTCGTGGTTGATTACAACCCAAGAAAAGCGAGTGACGATTCGTTCCTTTTATTTTTATTCCGGCGTCGATGAAGCGCGCGGTGTTTATTTCTCATGGTAAATCATGAGTGTATTGTTTCTCATTGTAAATCATGAGTGTATTGTTTTGTCAGAGGTTTTGTTGTGAAGCAGCGGTTACGGACTCATGGTAGCAAATTGTTAGAAGCATTATACTTTGTTGTTATACAAGTATTAATGTTAAGTATAAGTTTCCCCCTACTTATACCCTAGGTACTACTTGTATATTAAGTAGATAATTATACCTAGCACACATACTCGTATAGATCTGAAATAAGTTTTATACGTAGCAACTTTCGTTTGTATGGAATTACAAACACTTATATTCATAGTATATGAGACTTATAGGTATATACTTATTTGGTAAGTAAACTTTTATACCTAGGATATATATAGTAAACGTTGGAGAGTCAAAATTATACTTTTGAAACTCGGAATATGTATTATTTTTATATGGAGTCAAAACCTATGGACTCACCAACTTTATGTTGACGTATTTTAAATGCATGTGTTTTCAGGAAGTTGATAACTATGATACGAGAAATGACGTTACACTGCCCGGTGTTTCCGCCGACGGGCGAGGTGTGACATAACTAGTCGATAGCCTAAGGCAAAAAGCGACTTACTCCACTATTGTTTTCAAACAACGATGGATGCCCTAGATCCCAAACCCACTTGAAATTATCTAGATATATAAAAAAACTAATAAAATTAAATTTTCAACGTACACTTTTTCATTTATCAATGGCTATACAAAAAGGAAATAACCACATTTGTCTCTTTCTTTTCTCTCAATAGTTTGATTGCCATTTTTTTTATGTGTTATTTTTTTTTCTGCCAAATACCACCCTACAAAGACCCTTTATACTGAAATAGTTTTTCACTCGAAACTCGAGTTCTCTCTCGAAATATCTTTATAGAATTGCAAAAAAAAACCACAACTACAATGCAACACTTGTCTCATGTATGGTTTACACATTGTTATTGTGTTAAATAAGGCTATCTAATAAGTTTTAATATTTTATAATAATAATAATAATAATAATAATAATAATAATAATAATAATAATAATAGTTCTGGGGTATTAATTTTAAATCCCAGAAATTGTTTTTGATTAAATAAAGTGTTTTGGGCAAGAGCCTGTAAGCTTGCCAAACCCTAGGGAACATTTATGTCAAAAATTGAAAGTTTTTGTCTTGTTGATGGGTAGCGATGCAGGTCTCTTCTGCTGTCGTATACCTCCTTTAGGCCAGCAAATCCCAGGCTTTTTTCGAAAGTTATTATCCTTACTCCCTAAGTACATGTCCCTTGCCCCTTTTTAACCAAGCTATTGGAATCCATTTGAAACCCAAAGTGAAGAAGGTGTCGCCGAAAGTTAGGGTTTTCAAAAAAGAAGAGTTTTCAAGTTGTTCTTCTCCGATTCAGGCCATCCCTAGGTCATGTATGAATTCCATTACCTTCTTAGTATCAATCTTGGACCTTCCTTGGAGCTGTGGAGGCCGGAGCAGCCTCTAGCAAGCCTATAATCACCGGAAAATGCATAAACGCGATATTTTCCATTCAAAAACTTGTTTCAACTGAGATGGTTGAGTTCTTAGCTTTTGTGTCTCTTGTTTAAATTGTATCTTAGACCCTTTGGCATATGAGATCATGTAAGAACAACAAGAACCAAATTTATAGCTTCAATGGGCATTAAGTTCTGCTTATACACTTTGATTTCTAGATTTTATTCCAAAAATGTTTTCTGTTGGGTTTTATATGTTCTAGACCTAGTTGAGGTCATTCCTAGGTCCCTTTGACATCTAGGAACAAGATCGTGCTATTGAAAAAAGATTATAACCTTAGAATGCTTCAAAATATCCTTGTAAATTCGTGTCTTAGATTTTTGTTAAATGTATGAGTCCAATTCCTTTTTAAGGTTATAGATATGTTTTAGATCTTGTATAAGGTTACTAGGTGTAACGCCCGTAGATTCGGGCTAGACAGTTCAGATATAATAAGCTATAAACAATGACATTTTGATAGAAGGTTATTTAGGATAAATAACCTTAACCAAAGTTATATTATATGTGACAAGGATTCCATACATATATAGAACTTTGTAATCCGACTCCAAATGAAGAAGTTATGCTTCTTTGAAGTTTTGCGATTAAACTGACACAGCTACACGCGTTGTAAAAAGTAAATTTTAGATAGATTGCTTATTAGCCAAATCAATCTAAACAAAAGTCGTAGTAATCATAAAACTGATAGCGTAGATATAAGGAACACCTAAATTTGACTTCATATGTGGAAGTTATGATCTTTCGAAGTTTTAGCGCAATTGTGTTAGCACATAAATTGAATTTTAGATTGGTTGGTTTTTATCAAAACAACAATCTAAACAAGAGTTAAAGATCTCATAAATAGGAATCCGTCGATATAAAGACAGTCGAGAATGGATGTCGTATGAAAAAGATACGAATTTTAAATGGATATTAAAAGTTTAAACCTTCTAAAAAATTGAGAATTAGTCGACGGAATATAAACGAAAATTTTAGATATCGTTGATAACTACAAGTTGATATAAACGTAAAAAACGGAGTTCGTATGAAGAATTTATGAAATTTTGCAGTTTGGCAAGTGTGCGACACGTAAAAAGGCGTGATGCGCACCTTCTAGAAGCTGCCACACAACACCACTTGAAACTGGACATGTGTCAGCAGCAAGGAGGGCCGACCATGCCAGGGAGCGGTGCACACAGTGAAATTCATCCATATAAATAGATGTTGATGCCCATTCGATTTCCCACACCATCCAAACTTTCTCTCTCAATTTTGTATGAAAAATCTCTTTCGTTTTAAGATTCTAGCGAAGCTTTGGGTTCCCTGAGAGCCCTACAAGTGGAAGCTCTCGAGTCAGGATTCTACCAGACTTTTCGCTGATCCTACATGGTTATTCCTTACTTGATAGATCTTGATGTAGACATTGGGATTGTTGAGGAATCTAGACTATCATTAGTCACCAGGGATATAAGACTAAGACTAAGTGATATGAACCTAGGTCACATAAAAAGAAAAGCTAAGTGCTAAGGCGAAGTTCTGCCCAAATTCCGAGGCATCCACTTTTACCAGGTGAGTACATAGTTACTTTCATCTTACCCATAGATATGAAGTATTTAGATAATTGAATAATATATGTGCTTATGTGCAAAGATGTTATGTGTTAGATGAAATGTTATAAATATAAATTTATGATTTATATCGTATATGTATGTTTATGAATATAATACATTAGGCAGTGAAGGGTAATGAAAGGTAAAAATGATAAGATACCATAGTACAATGAAAGATGAAAATAATGATAGGGTGTCACAATTTAACTAGTGCTATTATACTGATGATGTAGGAACTAGTACTATTGTACTAACGATGTAGGAACTAGTACTATTGTACTAACGATGCAAGAACTATTATTATCGTACTAACGATGTAGGAACTAGTACTATTGTAATAACGATGTAGGAACTAGTACTATTGTACTAACGATTGTTAGGGCCAAGATCCTCAACCTTATTTAGGATCCGGGTCTTCAAAGACTTTCGGGATCCCGAACATACCTTAGCATCCTGACCATTATTATTACTACTATTTTCTAACATTTCTAACATATATATTTCTAGTCTTTTCTCACATGTGCAGAATTAGTCAACATAAGACTCATTCGCAATGAAGAAACATGAAGGGTCTAATTATTGGTTTGGTCTAGGCTTTAATTGTAATAGGTTCTTTTGAGTCTGTATGCAGTTTTGGTAGGTTGGTTGTTAGTTTACGACCATGATGTGAATTTACGGCCATAAGCCTGTTTACGGCCGTAAACCTGGAGTCGGCCCAAGTCCACTATATATAGGGGTTAAGTAGGTCATTTATGGTTGTTGATGACACAGTAGTTCACGGTCACAGAGCAAGTTGTACCAGACGCTTTTATTTAATATAAGCGTGTGCAAGCTTGTTTCAATTCTGTTTCTACTATGTTTCTCATTCTATTGATTGTGTGATTGCTTGATCATTGGTAAAGATCCTCTTTCAGGACCTAACAATTGGTATCAGAGCGTAACCAGTGTCAAAGCATCTTACAATCAAGTTTTTGGCCATATTCCTCACCGTTTGATATTGGAATTGGTGTTTTACTGCTAAAGGGAATCAAGTCTAATCCAAAAAACTTGCTTTCTTGAACTTCTGGGAGCTTACTGCCAAGAGATTACGACAACAAACTCTATTTACCGCCGTAAACTCAAAAGTGTTCTTGGACTGTAAACATTGTTCTTGGACTGTAAACCTAGCATATTCAATAACTGTAATCTAAGCTTCAAAAACCATAAACTCTCGACCATAAACTGAGTGTACGGCCGCAAACACCCATACCGTAAGCTCTCTGAGTTTACGACCGTAAACCCTACTTTGACTGTAAACTCAAGTGTTGACCGGAAACTCAATTTTGATAAGTTCTGCTTTAAATTTTTACTTTAAAATTTTAATAATTAATACATTCTCAAAATCAAACACATCATCATGAGCTGGATTCTGTCATGGGCACCACCACATGCATTCCAAGACTGTTGTCTGCATATGGTTTTCCTAAGTGGAAATACCGGATAGAAAAGTACATTAAAATGAGGGACTTCAAGATTTGGAGAAGCATCATCAAGAATCTCATCAGAATAACCACAACTGTTGCAGGGCATGTAGTTGACAAAGCTGTTGAAAATTACACAGATGAAGATTTTAAGAAAGTGGAGGAACAGGAAAGGGCTTTGGCCACTCTAACCATGGCTCTATCTCCTGATATAGCTCAAGGGTTCAGAGAGTATACTTCAGCTAAGGCCTTCTGGGAAGCACTGATTGAGGTATATGAAGGTAATGAAGACATGAAGGAAAGCCGCCACGATATGTTGCGTCAAAGGTTTAACATGTTCAACTATATTCCTAGAGAAACCCTGGAGGCACAGTTGCAGCGATTCACAACTCTCTCCACTGAGATAAGTATAGCCAAAATCTTCTTGACCAAGTCTGAAATAAATAAAAAGCTACTGAATGCTCTTCCAAAGTCATGGGACATGAATGTAGCTGTCATCAAGAAGACCAAGGATCTAAATTGCCTTACTCTTGGTGAAATAATGGCAATCATCAAGACTTGTGATATTGATGATAAACAACGAGAGATTAAGCATGTGAACTCGTATTCAACTGCAAATCTTGGTATTTCCTCTAACAATGCTCTTTCATCTCTCACCTTTTCCTCTCTAGGTTAATCTTTTGCTGCTCAACCAGCTCAGACTCAACCTTTTTCCACTTCATTAGCTACTTCAATTCCTACTACATCATCCATGCCTTTTTCTCAGAACCAATCATCCGTGGCTCCTCAAGTTGATTCTTCCTCTAATGTGACTTCTTCCTTAAACGCCAAGGAGTGTGATGAAAATCTTACTCTCGCTACAGGACTTGTTAACAACTACATTGCTCTTGTAGCTGGAGATCTTCCACCACAATTGTTATTTGCTGATCTGGGTCAGATTCATCCAGAAGACGTGGAAGATATGGATATTACATGGCAAATTGCCATGGCAGTTTTCAGGGAAAAGCAGTTTGCGAAGAAGACATGAAAGAATAACTGGGGGATGAGTGCTGATAAAAAGGTAGGGTTTAGCAAAGGAAAGCTGCGTTGTTTCAACTGTCATGAGCCAGGTCATTTTGATCGTGAGTGCCCAAAGCCGGATAGAAGATTAAACAATGACCGGACAATGGTTGCAGTGGGAAACAATCGGGGAGGTGCTCAGGTCAATAGTGAGAAGGCTATAGTTGCTCAATTATTTGACTGGGAGGACCAGATTCAGGTCATGAACATTTCAAAACCTAAAAATGCTCACCTGGCCCAAGTTAAAGATGAGGCCTTCATGGAGAGTGTTGCAGCTGAGGAAAAGATAATGGAGCTTCAATTTGCATTAATGGTATGTTCTACTTCTTAACCGAAGAAAAATGAGGTAAGTTTTCCTTCTTGCTCTCAAGCTTGTTTTGATTATGTTAAAATTATTCGTGAGGAAATAGAATCATTACATTGAGAAGTAGAGGACCTTAGATATGAGGGCTATCCACTTAGAAAAGGACAAAAATCCTTAAAGGCCTAATTAGAGAAAAAAATAAAGGACTTTAGGAGACTTCAGGAAGACTACAATAATAAATGTGAGAACTATGATTATATCAAGAGACAAAATGTTGAGTTAATTGTTGAGCTTGATACATTAAAGAATTAAATTGGCACAACAAACTTTGATTTTAAAAAAGCTGATGTATCAAGCGAGGTAGTTGCCAACATAATTGACCATTGTCTGCAGTTTAAACAAAACCAAGAAAAGGGTTTGGGATACGATAATGTACCTGCTCCTTTCAATCACACATATCAATATCACCCTTTGACTAAAGAGGAGATTGACAATGAACCATTCATGGTTTATGGCAAACCAACAAGTTTTGTTTCAGGAGGATTTATTAATGTTGAAAATACTAACGTTTCTACTTCCCCTGCAATTCAATCCTTAAATCAGTCAAAGCACGAAGTTGAAGGATCTATTTATGATAATAATGTTGGGTTTTGAGCATTCTAACACTTCCTAAGTGTACATGCAACCCTAAATACCTTGGATCTATGTTTTCTCTATTATACATGCAAATAAGAACTTCCAAGGTATTATCCTAATCTAGCATACAAAACAATAATGTAACAAGATAGAATACATACCTCTTGTAGAAAGTCTTCATGAAGCTTGAGTGCTTAGTGCCCCAAGTGTGACACCTCAAATGGAATCACAATCATCAAAACACTTAGAATGACTTGAGAGAATTCTACACTCACCAAAATCGGCTAGCCCTTTCTTGAATACTACTAGTGGCCGATTTTTCCTCAATAATAAGATGCTTATATAGTTACACAATTAGGGTAAACTCTTAATTGTCATGGCTTTCCATTTCCTTGGATCCATGGGTACAAATACACCATGGAGCATCCATGGACCATCCTATGGGTTTTAGCCCAACTTGATTATCCATGGAGCATTAGCCCACTATACAAGTATGGATGATTTACACAATCAACCCATATATTTAATTAGTCTTCTTTTGATCACTTAATTAATCCTAGATTAATTCTTGATCAATACTAATTAAATAATCTTATTATTCTTATTATTAATATACTAGAACTTATAATATATTAATAACCATAAGTGTCTTATTTCTCTCATTCAAGTGCATGATGGTATGCAACCCAAATGGACCATGCCGGGTCGGGTCAAGTCTTACCAAATATAGTTATGGACTTAGACATTAATCCAACAGTCTCCCACTTGGATAAGTCTAAAACTATTATTGCGTATGACTTCAGGAACCAACCGGCAATCGTAGCTCTCAAAAGCTTCTGTCGAACTCTGACCTTGTGGATGAACTCTGACCTTTGTCAGTGACTTGTCCATTAGATAAGGGATCATATATTCCTCCATTCTAGATATCATATGGACTGAGACATGGATTATAATCATTCTCTCTGTCCATTTGTTGTTTCCCGATTTCCGATTTATGACAACTGACTAATTGAACAAATCAAATCAGTCCTGGCCCGGCCGAGCACTTCCTTTTGTCATCATCAAATCATCGAGGGGCCCACAGATATCGCTTTTATCCCGAAGGTAAAAGGAACGGATAAACTTCGACTCATATGGCTTGTTCTACTACTTGTTGAATCACACACAAAGGCACGTTTTATAGCACAGAGTTACCAAATGCGGTTTCGTGCAATCAATGTACTATCAACTCATAGTAACAACTCATATCTCTAGGTTTGAAGAATATAAGATATTATCGTCTCATGATCACTCGTGATAAAATCCATGAAGTGATTCCAATGAGCGCGGGTTGAATCCAATACTCAGAACTTATGAGCACTCATGATTGTTGTAGCCTTGTCCAACACCTTAGACCTCTACAACCCATCATGACAGTCTTAATTCATATCTACTTCCAACATATGACCGACTGTGGATAGTTTGAATAACTTAGTCATTCCGAAAGAATAACCCAGTTTATTGGGGAAGTCAAAACATGCAAAGTGAAACACAATAATAATTGAATCCAATATGGTATCAACTCTTTGAACATAAATAAAACACCTTTTATTTATCACCATATGATTACACATTATTCATTGTACACTGTTTCAGCTATCAACTTTATTCTTGAATTTAAAACAATAGTTGTCCCATGCTCCAAGCATGTACACTATGTTTTTTTCCAAAACACTAGTCATGCCACACACCAAGTATGCATACTATGTTTTTCTATGATCTTTACTTTGTGAACTAGATCAATTGAACATAACTTCAATGATTCTCTTTTCACACCCCCAAATCCTTACTGCAAATGCAAGAATTCCAAATTCATGCCATTTACTGAAATCTGTTAGATTCTAAACTTATATGCATTGATCCTCTTGTAATGATTATGCACAAAGTCAGAAAGACTTGACAACAATCATTACAGAGTATTCCAAAGGAGATCAGCTCCTTGGAAACATCCTTCTTGCATTAAGTTTCCTAATCTTAAACAGATTGAAAATTCTAACTTTGAAACATTTCCAGATTCCATTTTGACTATCACTTCTGAACAAGAGTTGCCTCCTTACAGATTATGTCAATATGGTCCTTCCAGAATTATCACTATACTTCCAACTGTCCTTGAGCAACCAATCTTTGGTAAACCTTAGATTGTCCTCGACAATTGTTTAATCCTTTTAGTCATATCCAGTTCTAAACCTTTTCCCTTCTTAATGCCCCAGGCATTTGGAAAATTTTAGAACGGATGATTATAGCACATGTAATCGATCCTATATCCGAAGCATATGGGACACGATTCATGATGTCTCACATAAAGACTAAACCAGTCTTTTGCTATAACATTTCCATTTCAATTTGCCAAGTTCTCATAATTCAGATTATGAAAAGGGATTCCGTAATCATAATCGAATTTTAGAACGCAAATAATGGACTCATATACAGAATTTCCTTATGTTGAGTCATTCCAACATGAAATTCATATATATATCCTTGACTAAATGATTAAAACCTCATGATCTAAGCTTATAGATTTGAGATGAAGTATAATTTCCTCTCCCTTAATTATAGCAAAACAACTTTTCCCAATTGAAACCTTTTGTTTTCTATAATTAACATTGCTAGCTTGCAATACTTAACATAATTATCATGCTCCCACTAACATGATGATTAATAGCATAACACTTATGCTCCCACTAGCTTTGACATGTACTCAGAAATCAGCTGGACTTCTAGAAATCAATACTTCATTGACTTTCTTACCAAAGTTCAGATTTCTGATGCTAGATTGTTTTGATAAAGCTGTATCAAAATCATACACCTTCCCTTAGATAGCACACTTGTGAGTCTAAACAATTATGAAGAGGTATGCCGTAATCATAATGGTTAGACCTTTTTGCCACTTCTCACAAGTCCAGGTTAGTGTGCCGGTTAACCACACGCGCTCCACTAACGACTTTGAGAATGCAAATATCACAATTGCTATCTAGATAAAATCTACTTAGTGAAAGTGTTTCCTCACCATCATTTTCATGAATCGGAGAGAAACCTTATGACACTTAGATTTATATGGTGTATGAGTTCCTACCCATATGAATTTGTCAAACCATAATCACAAGACAAAGATAATGACAAATCCAAAACCATATGGATTGAACTCAATCTTAACTTCTTGCCACCTGGCAGCTCAAGGGCCTGCCATTGCTTCCAAGTTGTTATGCAACAAACTGAGAACTCTAAGAACTCATATGCAAAGCCAACTTTAACTGGAATGGGCACAGAATATGTCAACAAGATAGGTTATGAACCTCAAGTTGTGTGCTAGTGATGAACTTTAGGTTTTATTCTTGATTAGTTCTTGAGACTTTCAAGACTTTTAAGACTCCCACTGACCTCTTGACCTATAAGACTCCCTTGTCAAATATCCAAGAGATAGTGTGGATTCTAATCAAGACAAACACTTCACACAGTTGGCCTAAGTTGGTCTTTGTTTTATCCAAAACATCACAACTTACCAATTTCAAATGTACAAGAGTAGAAAACTTTTACTCTTACATTTGACAAGTGTTTTAAACCTTCTTTAAGACATGTCACTCTAATGACAATCTTGGAGTATGACTCTAAGACTTGTATTGGAACGAAGTATGACTCATCTTCTTGATTTAACCACTTCAACAATTCAAGATCCCTCTTCTTAGTCATAAGAATGCACTAAGATTTCCTTAGAGAACTAATTGTGCTATGGTTTCTTAATCATTAAGATGATCACAAAAACTGATACTAAAGTACTCTCCCATCTTTTCAGATTTGAGAAACTTTTATCTTACTGCCTTATTTGATTCTTCTTATCGATCTTTAGTGGTGGACTTAATCAGTGCACAAGAATGTGTACTCGATCCCTAAGTCCTTTACTTGACTCACACATCCAAGTGAACAAGTAATTAGTCTTAATTTTCCAAAACTTGAAAATTCTCATTCATCATGCTATACAACTTGCATGATTCCAAGTTCCGGTCCAATTGAAACTTGGGTGATGAGAATCTTTCCTTATTTGGTAAATTTAGACATTACCACAAATGAAAGAATCAATTTCATACTTCCACTCTTGCTACTAATGGAATCTTATAAGCAACAAAAATTTTTCCTCAAATGCCATTGTAAGGATATTTTAAAATAAATAAAATCAAAAAATTTCCTAAGCAATATCTCATAACTCCTAAGAAGTAGCTCAAGAATCCGATTTTTCAAACTATGCGATAGAAATCCATCTATGCGATCAGATTCAGCATATTCTTCCTTTAAGTTTCTTCACATTCCTTTGATTCTTAAACCATCACCATGCGACCCGGTCACATCATGTATAAAGAATCTCAGAATAGAAACTTAACAGAGTTAGATAGTGGAATTTACCTGAAGTAGAGTCAAACTTATTGACTTTAACATCCTTAGGTAAATTTGGCAGCTTCGCAACCAATGCCCCTTCCCTTGGCAATATAAACATATGGACCCTTTGATAATGGTACACGAGACTATCACAGACTTAGCTTTTCTCTTTACCATTTGGTCAACCGAGTTGACTATGGCCGATCCCTTTCCATTGGGAAGAGAATGCTTTACTGGATATCCAATGTCATCATTGTCAATGTCCATAAAGTTTTAGGAAGTTGATCTTAGCAAATAGATAAGATCATTAAGGGTCTTGTCATAGTCTGTTTCATAGGTGTCCCAAAGGAACTCACTATGTGACTTAGAAAGTGATTGAACCACCAACTTTCTCAAGACTTTGACACCCAACTCTCCCGGCTTGTCAATATGTGACTACATCTCCAAGATGTGATCACACCTAGACCTTGCCTTGCCAATAGGGCTTGAGTGACCTTAAACTTTTCAAGAACTTGTGGGTTAGGGAGAATAGTTGGAGGAGGAGAAAGAAGTATGATATCCATGGGACATCATCTTCATTAGGAAACCTTGTTTCAAGAGATTTGGGAAGATCATAGGTGTCTAAACCAGACATCTTTTGGGAGATATTCAAGATAGTTGATTTAAAGTCCTTAATATAACACCCAATATGAAATATTAAGGCTAGAACCCAACAAACTATTTTATAACTTAGAAGAGGTATGCCGTAATCCAAGCTATAGAATATTTGAAGGTAGGTGAATGACGATTCACCAATTTCCACCAAGATAAACGAAATGTATAATTAGGTTTTAATTGGTTTTGAAACTCCTAGATCTTTGAGATTCATTGAACTTTTCAAAGGCATGTTTCAATCTCGAGTGTGCCCTTCAGGTTTTGTGACTGGGATGCCGAGGATCACAAAACAAGGTGTGAAGTAACCATGCAAATCACTTGGTACCCTTAATAAATTACCCCTCAATCGATGTGCCGGTTAACCACACACGCTCCATCGATACTATGATAAATATTAAGTCACCCTTTACCTACCTTGTTAAGTCCAAGTTAGTGTGCCGGTTAACCACACACGCTCCACTAACGACTTAGACAAAGTGTAAAGTGTAATTTCATGGGTTAGCACCTTATTCACATTTTTCCTAAGTAACTAAGATTGGGTATTATTAAGAGTTTAGTTACTTAGTATTATCATTAATACTTTTAATGAAGGAGAATTATAGTCTTGTCAAACCCGTTCGGCTAACGACCCTCCACCGGTCAAGCAAGCGGTGGGTGAGAGTGGACACCCATTAAGTTGCCATTTTATAGGCAACAACCTTATACCCACCTTATAGACCGGCTTCGTGAATGAGGCGTACTAGCGGTAAGACTGACTTTACTCTTATACATATATATATTATTAACTTATAATATTATAAAGTATAAGGGTTGAATTTTAACTTTTAAAATTCTAAGGGCTAACTTGGAATTAAAGTATTCATTAGAGAAAACTTTACAAATTCCAAAACTTGAGGGCAAGTTTTGAAACTATTCAAAACTAATTAATTCCATAACTTATGTGTTTAAAGTAGTTTTAATCCAAAAACTCTTCAAGTTCCATAACTTGAGGACAAGTTATGGAAGACTTTAAACTAATAAAAGAATTAACTTTTCTTTATTTTATAACTTATGGAATTAATTAAGGTTACACCTTTTTTTATTTTATTTTATTTTATTAAATGAAGAGACTCTTGGTCCTCCATAACTTGAGGACAAGTTATGGAGTCATAAAACCATTTAATTAGAACTAGACTCTTCATTTTGTAACCTTTGCCAATTTTTATGAGTTTTATGATTCTTAAATGTGACTTTTCATATAACTTGAGGACAAGTTACAAAAACACATTTTTGAATCAATTCTTAGATTAATTTGGATTAAAACCAACTATCACATAATTTTCATCATTAATCCAAATTCACTCATAAAACAAGATAACACAAAAAACTTTTGGTGATCCATAACTTATTCTTAAGTTATGGAATCCTTTAAAACATTAACACCAAATTTTTTGTAACTCCATAAAACTTTGAATCAATTTTTTTTAAAACCTTTTCATATCCATAACTTATGGAGGTTTCAAAAAATAAAACTCTTTAGATCAAACTTTTAAAACTAATAAAATAATCATATTATTTTATCTTTTATTAAATTTGACCTAATTCAACTCATAAAGCAAATTATTCAAATTTTACAAATAATTAGTTTTTTCACAAGAACAAGTAATTATCTTAAAATTTGACGAACTTCATGTTTTTTTTTCTTTTTTTTCCAACTTTGAAAATAAAATATTTGCATCAATATAACAGAAAACAACCCGTGGCTCTGATACCACTGTTGGGTTTTGAGCATTCTAACACTTCCTAAGTGTACATGCAACCCTAAATACCTTGGATCTATGTTTTCTCTATTATACATGCAAATAAGAACTTCCAAGGTATTATCCTAATCTAGCATACAAAACAATAATGTAACAAGATAGAATACATACCTCTTGTAGAAAGTCTTCATGAAGCTTGAGTGCTTAGTGCCCCAAGTGTGACACCTCAAATGGAATCACAATCATCAAAACACTTAGAATGACTTGAGAGAATTCTACACTCACCAAAATCGGCTAGCCCTTTCTTGAATACTACTAGTGGCCGATTTTTCCTCAATAATAAGATGCTTATATAGTTACACAATTAGGGTAAACTCTTAATTGTCATGGCTTTCCATTTCCTTGGATCCATGGGTACAAATACACCATGGAGCATCCATGGACCATCCTATGGGTTTTAGCCCAACTTGATTATCCATGGAGCATTAGCCCACTATACAAGTATGGATGATTTACACAATCAACCCATATATTTAATTAGTCTTCTTTTGATCACTTAATTAATCCTAGATTAATTCTTGATCAATACTAATTAAATAATCTTATTATTCTTATTATTAATATACTAGAACTTATAATATATTAATAACCATAAGTGTCTTATTTCTCTCATTCAAGTGCATGATGGTATGCAACCCAAATGGACCATGCCGGGTCGGGTCAAGTCTTACCAAATATAGTTATGGACTTAGACATTAATCCAACAAATAAAACTGAGTCTGAACCTGAATTAGTTTTAAATAAAGTCTTTATTTTTTCTGATGTTGAAAGTGACAATGTTTTTTGTGATTTTTCTGCACCTTCTGATACTAGTTTGAATGATTTTAAAGTGTTTAATGAGATGGTTGATAATTCTTATGCTTGTAATGATACTAATAAAAACCCACCATTTCCACAAGTCACTCCATCTGATACACCCTCACTCATCTCACAACCAACTTCTTGTTCTTGTTCATGTGAGAAAAGCATGGGTGTTGGTATGGAAAATAAATCTAAAAAGGGCAGTATAGGTTTTAACAATAACAAACAAATTTGTTTCAATTGTGGTATTGGTGGTCATATAGCTAGGAATTGTCCTAATAGAATGTTTGTACATTATTCGTCACAAAGAGGAGAGAATGAATTTAGAGGAAGGTCTTTAACTAGAAACTCCTCTAGAGCTCGTTCTCAGAATGATGAATGGAAGGATGATCGTAATAGAAAACAGGCAGTTTTTCAAAATAAAAAAAAGGTCTTTCATAACAAAGTCCTGTTGAGTGAAAAACTTTGAGACACACTTGAACAAACGTTAGAACAACTATATTGCGGAATAGTTAATCTCAAAGGATCTAAAAGCTCAACAATAATATTTAGAGTTAGATGGTTAGAGAGTTAGTTGCAGAAAAGTAAAGAAATGGAAATGACAACAATTGTTATATCAAGTATACACATAAGTTTATTCATAACGAGGAATGCATTCAAGCCAAGTTAATAAGTGAGATCAAACTTAGTGATTAAGTGAAGACTTGCTCCGAAGAGAGATTGTAATCGGTTATGTGATAGTAAGAAGTGTGAGTAAGATAGAAAAGATAACTTCAGAGATGTGTATTCAGAATAATAGATGCATTTGTGTTTTTTTGAATACAAGATAATGAGCTCTATTTATAGAGACTCACAAAGTACACTAGATTACATCTCTCAGAGTAGCCATGAAAGGCATACTGGAAAATAGAGAGTATTACAATACAAGACAAGTAAAATAATCCAGTAAAGGACTGCGGTAGGTAGAGACTGCAGATGCAGTTGCTGATGAAGGAGCTTGACTGCGGGGGCTTGATGGATGCGGTAGCTGAAGTTCAAGAGGGTCACTTTTTATGATTCAACAATTTCCCCCTAAGTGACCTCTTTAAATTTTGTTCAGCTATCAAGTTTAAGAAACTTGATCAGGATCCACCAAAACTTCCTGATGTTTTCCAACCAGATGATTCTCCTTAAGATTTCGAACTTGACTTCTGCAGTAGTGTGCTTCGATTTTTCAACTGTGTTTCGGCAGATATCAAGTTGCTTCCCGGTGAGGCGATGCATGGCAGTCATAGGAATGAAGTATTTGACATTATCCATCTTCCTTTTGAAAATGACTCCAAGTTTAAGGAAGTTGGTTGCACCTAAGGATCTTTCTTCATAGCCTTTGGTAGGTATTGGTGCAGGGTCGAGTTGTGGCAGATCGAATTTCATGGCAATGGTGGGGTAGATGTCTGCGTCGATTTTAGCAAAATCACAGACCGTTTCCTTCAAGAAAGTATTAGCCCTTTCAAGCGCAATCTTCATCTTCGGGTGCTTCTCCGACTTTTTCTGGAACACCTTTGCAATGAGAAAGACTTCTTTCGGATTCATACAGGGGAACTCAGCTTGGGTGCGGACATAGTCGTGTTCCCTTCTAGTGAGAGTGTACTGGATGAAGTCAGCCTTCTTGAACTTCCGAATCTTGTAGTTCTTAACTGCGGAAGGTTTATCGTTAGTGATGGGTTTTGAGCATTCTAACACTTCCTAAGTGTACATGCAACCCTAATAACCTTGGATCTATGTTTGTCTAATTATCATGCAAAGTTGAATTCCAAGGTTATATTCCTATCTAGCATACATGGGGAACAATTTTAACTTGAATCATAGATAGAATAACTTACCTTGTTGTTGCTTGTGTTCCTTGAAACCTTGTGAGCCTAGCACCCCAAGTGTGATGCCTCAAATGCTTCACACAACACCAAATGCTCTTGGAAAGACTCTTGAGATAACACACACTTCTCAAAATTGGCCAAGCCCTCTAGTTTCTTAGTGTCCAACTTTTGTAGCCAATTTTGTGGAGAATGGGACTCTTATATAGTGTTGACACATCTAGGGTTACACCATGTAAACCCTAATGTGTCATGACTCTTCATTTCCATGACCCATAGGTTTGTAACTCCCATGGAGCATCCATGGAGCATCCTATGGGTAGAACCCAACTTGATAATCCATGGAGCCTCTTAGCCCACTATACAAGATATGGATAATTTACATAATCAACCCATATATTTAATTAGTTATCCTTTGATCACTTAATTAATTCCAAATTAATTCTTTGATCAACTAATTAAATAATATTATTAATATATTAGAACTTATAATATATTAATAATCTCCAAGTGTTATTTCACTCATTTAGTCTATCCAATTGCATGGTGCCATGCAACCCAAATGGACCATGCCGGGTCGGGTCAAGTACAAGCCCGAAATAGTTATGGACTTAGACACCTTATCCAACAGTCTCCCACTTGGATAAGTCTAATAACTATATCTTCTAGTACTTCAGGAACCGACCGGCAATCGTAGCTCTTTCAAGGTCTCTCGGGACTGAGAAGATGATGGTACGCCATTTAAGATAAGTGATCATATAATCCTCTGTTCTAGATATCAGCCGGACAAATACATGGAACATTGTCTTGCTTATTGTCCAACATTTGTTTCCCGATTTCCGATTTGTTTGACATAGAACTTAATTGAACACATCAACTTAGTTCTGACCGGGCCCGATACATGGGTCAAAACAAAATCATCGAGGGGCCCAGATATCAGCTTCTAATCCAAGAAGGAACAGATAAACTTCGACTCATATGTTTGTTCTACCACTCATTGAATTACACACAAAAGTACGTTTTATAACATCGAGTTACCAATGCGGTTTCGTATAGTCAATGCATAACCAACTTGTAAGTAACAAATCATATCTCTAGGTTTGAAGACTTATATGATATTACCGTCTCACGATCACTCGAGATAGAATTCCATGAAGTGATTCCAGTGAGTGTGGGTTGAGTCGAATGCTCAGAACTTATGAGCACTCATGATTGTTGTAGCCTTGTCCAAGACCTCTACAACCAAACATGACAGTCTTGATTCATATCTATTTCCAACATATGACCGACTGTGGTGGTTTGAATAATATGTTATACCAAACAAAATTATTCTGGAAGTCAAAACATGCAAAAGAAATATAGTAAATGATCGACAAGAGATAGCAACACTTTACTCATAAATAAAACTCCTTTTATTCATCATCAAATGTCAATTACACTTTACAAATTTCGAGGTTATCTAACTACTAAATCTAATATCATCCTTCAGCCCTATGCTCCGAGCATGCTGAAGATACTTAACCCGAGTCAGTCCCTTTGTGAGGGGATCTGCCGGATTCTCATCTGATGATACCCTCTTTGCCACGAGGTGTCCTTCTTCGATCCGATGTCTAATGAAATGGTATTTTCTGTCGATGTGTCTGGATCTCCCATGATCCCTTGGTTCCTTGGCTAAGGCAACATCACTTTCACTATCACAGAAAATTTCCATTGGCTCTTTAATAGCTGGTACAACTCCAAGGTCTCCAATGAAGTTCTTCAGCCATATCGCCTCCTTTGCTGCCTCGCTAGCTGCAATATACTCTGATTCACAAGTAGAGTCTGCCACTGTCTCTTGCTTGGAACTCTTCCAAGAAATTGCTCCTCCGTTTAAGGTAAAGACCCAGCCCGACTGAGAGCGGAAATTATCCCTATCAGTCTGGAAGCTAGCATCACTATACCCTACAACTCTCAAGTCATCACTCCCACCGAGGGTAAGAACCCAGTCCTTAGTCCTCCGTAGGTACTTGAGGATATTCTTTACCGCAGTCCAGTGTGCCTTGTCAGGGTTCGCCTGATACCTGCTAACCATGCTCAAGGAAAAAGCTACATTGGGTCGAGTACACGTCATAGCATACATGATCGATCCTACAGCCGAAGCGTAAGGTGTTCGACTCATTTCTGCTATCTCAGCCTCAGTGCTAGGGCTTTGTGTCTTACTCAATCTGGTGTTACTCTGGATGGGTAACTCTCCTTTCTTGGAATCCTGCATGCTAAATCTCTTCAACACCTTATCCAAGTAGGTACTCTGACTAAGTCCAATTAGTCTTTTACTCCGATCTCTCAAGATTCTTATCCCTAGAATATAGGCAGCTTCACCAAGGTCCTTCATAGCGAAACACTTCCCAAGCCAGGACTTAACTTCCTGCAGGGTTGGAATGTCGTTTCCTATGAGTAGTATGTCATCCACATACAATACCAAAAAGCTAACTATACTCCCACTAGCCTTGACATACACACAAGATTCATCTTCACTCCTAGAAAAGCCAAATTCCTTGACCTTTTCATCAAAGCAAAGATTCCATCTGCGAGGTGCTTGCTTCAATCCATAAATGGATTTCTCAAGCTTACACACTCTATTAGGGTACTCGTTGCTGACAAAACCCTCTGGCTGACTCATGTAAACATCTTCAGCCAAATTTCCATTAAGGAAAGCGGTTTTGACATCCATCTGCCATATTTCATAGTCATGAAATGCAGCTATGGCTAACAGAACCCGAATAGACTTAATCTTGGCTACCGGAGAAAAGGTCTCATCATAATCCACTCCAGGAATTTGAGAGAAGCCCTTTGCAACCAGTCTAGCCTTATAAGTGTGTACTTTACCATCCATGTCGGTCTTCTTCTTGAAGACCCATTTGCACCCTACTGTCTTACGACCTGGTACATTTTCAACCAAGTTCCAAACTTGATTGTCATACATGGATTGTATCTCGCTATCCATAGCCTCTTTCCATTTAGCAGACTCGGGGCCTGCCATGGCTTCCTCGTAGCTGTTAGGATCATCTTGACTTACTAGTGTCCCATCACTAATAAGTGTCTCACCTTCTGCAGTAATATGGAATCCATAGTAATGCTCAGGTGCACTCCTAACTCTCATGGAACGCCTCAGAGGTACAGATTTGTCAATTGGCTCAACAGGAGTTTCCTCCTCAAGTTGAGGGCTAGAGTTTGAAGTTCCTTCACCGCTTGATTCTTGAATTTCTTCAAGATCAATTTGCCTCCCACTGTCTCCTTGGCTTATAAACTCTCTTTCTCGAAAGACTCCTCTTCTTGCTACAAAGACCACATTGTCACTGGGTCTGTAGAAGAGGTAACCAAAGGATTGTTGTGGGTAACTGATGAAAATACACCTCTCGCTTCGAGGTTCGAGCTTATCATGAGTCTCGCGTCTCACGAAAGCCTCACAACCCCAAATCTTGATGTGGTCTAGTTTAGGTACTTTACCAGTCCACATCTCGTGAGGAGTTTTGGCAACTTTCTTTGTAGGGACTAGATTAAGAATATGGGCGGCAGTCTCTAAGGCATACCCCCAGAATGAGATTGGTAGCGTAGCTCGACTCATCATGGAACGAACCATGTCCAACAAGGTTCGATTACGCCTCTCAGCTACACCATTCAACTGTGGTGTCCTGGGAGGTGTCAATTGTGAGATAATCCCACATTCTCTAAGATAGTCGAGGAACTCTGAACTAAGATACTCACCTCCTCGATCGGATCGAAGCATCTTAATGTTCCTGCCCAATTGATTCTCGACTTCCTGTTTAAATTCCTTAAACCTCTCAAAAGTCTCTAACTTATGCTTGATCAAGTAGACATATCCATATCTACTATAATCATCAGTAAAAGTCAAATAATAACGATTAGCATCCCTTGTGGCATGTTTGAATGGTCCACACACATCTGTGTGTATAAGGTCCAACAAACCTTCACCCCTCTCACACGAACCTGTGAAGGGTGACTTTGTCATTTTTCCAAGTAAGCATGATTCGCAACTATCATCTGACTTTAGGTCAAACGACTCCAAGACTCCATCCTTTTGGAGTTGGCCTATGCGTTTCTTGCTTATATGTCCAAGACGACAATGCCATAAAGATGCTTTATCCAAGTTATTATTAGTAGAATCAATACACAAAACATTATTTCCTAAGTTATCTACAACAGATACAACTTCATACACACCATCACAAGGTAATGCTTTAAAATAAAGAACATTATTAAAGAAAGCATCAATAGAACCAACTTCATTATTAAATGAAAAGGTAAACCCTTGTTTGTACAAAGCATGAAAGGAAATAATATTTCTTGCCATTCTTGGCGAGTAACAACACTTATTCAAATCTAAACTAAACCCACTACTTAGCGATAAAGTATAAACTCCAATCTTGGTAACAGGTATAGCTTTCCTATTCCCCATGATCAAGTTTATCCTTCCTTGCTCCACATCCTCACTTCTTCTTAGTCCCTGCAAGTCACAACAAATATGAATACCACACCCGGTATCAAGGACCCAAGAATTAGAATGGGGTGAGTTATTAGAAATGATAGTGTAAATACCTGCATGGTTGGGTTTAACTTTCCCATCTTTCACATCTTGCTGGTATTTTGGGCAGTTCCGCTTCCAATGAGATTTCTCATGGCAATAGAAGCATTCAGCCTCTTTTGGGTCAGAAGAAGGAGTAATGAAACCTTTCTTGGTTCCACTTGAAGAAGAGCCATCAAGGGTGCGAACCTTGGTACCCTTAGAAGAGCTCTTTCTCTTCCTCCCTCGACTTTTCCCGATTGCCAAAACCGGAGTAGAGTTTTGAGTAGGAGTGATAGCAACTGACTTCCCCTTAAGACCTGATTCTGCGGTCTTGAGAAGTCCCTGAAGTTTGCTGAGGGTGACTTCTTCCTTGTTCATGTGATATGTCATGCGGAATTGATCATAGCACGATGGTAAGGAATTCAAAATAATATCTATTGCAAGATCCTCCATGAAGTTCACATTAAGCTTCAGCAAACGATCCACATACCTTTGCATTTTCTGCATGTGGCTCGTGACGGATTCCCCGTCCTTCATCATGGTTGTTATCATGGAGCAGATGATTTCATACCTCTCTTGTCGTGCACTTTGATGGTATCTTTCCATCAAATCTTGGTGCATTTCATAAGGGTAGAAATCCTCATAAGACTTTTGGAGTTCCGCTGTCATCGTGGCCATCATGATGCAAGCCACTTTCGTAGCATCCCTTTCATGTGCCCGAAATTCAGCGATCTCCTGAGGAGTTGCAGTGGACTCATCAATCTCCTTAAGCTCCTTGTCAAGGACATATTCTTTGTCCTCGTAGCGGGTAATCATCCTGATGTTTCTGATCCACTCATTGAAGTTGGATCCATCAAAGGTGACTTTCCCACACAAGTTCATAAGGGTAAAGGAGCCATTAGGATTAGAGCCAGAAGCATTGTTGAAAGACATCTGAAGGAAAAAGGACAAGATTAGTTTAGATATAAGAGAGTCCTTAATAAAACACCCAAATGTAATATTAAGGCTAGGATCCAATCACAATATAATATAACTTAGAAGAGGTATGCAGTAATCTAAGCTATGTCATATTTGAAAGGTAGGTTAATGACAATTCACCAATTTCCACCACGAAAACCGCAATATTTTAGTATTTAGGTTTTTTGAATGGTTCTTAGAAATTCCTAGATTCTTTGAGATTCAATGAACTTTTCAAAGGCATGTTTCAATCTCGAGTGTGCCCTCCAAGTTTTGTGACTGGGATACCGAGGATCACAAAACGAGGTGTGAAGTAACCATGCAAATCACTTGGTACCCTTAAAGTTTATCACTCAATCGATGTGCCGGTTAACCACACACGCTCCATTGATACTATAATAAACCCTAAGTCACCCTTTACCTACCTTGTTAAGTCCAAGTTAGTGTGCCGGTTAACCACACACGCTCCACCAACGACTTAATCAAAGTGTAAAGTGTAATTTCATGGAATAGCACCTTATTCACATTTTTCCTAAAGTAACTAAGATTGGGAATTTAATAAAACATTTAGTTACTTTATAATATTCATCATACTTTGAATGAGAATTAATAAGTCCTTGTCTTACCCGTTCGGCTAACGACCCTCCACCGATCAAGCAAGCGGTGAGTGAGAGTGGACATGATAGTTAGTTTTGTTTACTTCTTTTTATAGTTTATTTTAGCATATTTCATTCATAATTTAGATAATTTTCATGCATATTTTCCTTTTTGTTATTTTATGACTATTTCGGGTACTTTCGAATCTTGTGAGCATAATTGCAGGTTTTCGGGTCTAGCGGAGCTGGAGTGTTCGGGACGTATGGGAAGCGATGAGATTTGGTAGACAAAAATGATGTTAGGCTTGGTGATTGTGGAGATGATGCATGGAGCGAGCTTGACGGTTATTTGAAGGCTTGGAGAGAAATAGACTTTAAATTTGCAAGATGCGGGAGTTTATTCAAGCTTGCGTAGATTGTTAATCGGGAGAGTGCACGAGCTTTGGAGGATTTGGAGATGTCAAATTGGGCTTAAAATGAAGAAAAACTTGAAGAAAATGGGCTAGGAGGTGACTGGATTCGATCTGGGCTAAGTGGGCTAAGCTATGGAGGCCCAAAACCTCAAAGATGTTACATCCAGGGACCACCCGCGCAACCCACCCGCGCAACCCACCCGCGCAACAGCACGCGGGTCGCGCAAGGCTCTGCAGGGGTAATTTCGGAAATCCATTTGGAAGGCTATTTGAGGAAGGTTGGTACCCATCTTTTGGAGACTCTTGGACATCCGATTTTTGAAGATTCTCTCTGGAGTTTTGGAGACTTTTTGAAGGCCAAGAACACTTGAAGAACATCATATTTTTACCTCTTGATTCTTGCTTAATGTTTGGTACAATTTTCTCTAACTTTGTTTTTTTTGGTTTAGCCATGCTTGGCTAAACTAATCTTGGTTGACTTTTGGTTAATCCTTTGAACTTTTGTTGAATGTTGAAGAATCCATGAACATGTTCTTAAATCTTTATGGGAATGTTTTGTGTTTTAACATCTTATCACTACTTGTATGTTTTAGTTCATGAGTTTAAATGTGTTTGTGGTGATTAGTTGGCTAATTTCTTGATTAAGTAAAGGATCCTCAAATTAGCAAGCAACAAATGATTTTTGTGTTGTTTTTGCTTCACACAATCATAAAAACATTTCCTCCAACATGGTGGTGAAAGCATTTGACCCCTCTTGGATTTGGTGACTTTTTGGTTGTTAATGCTAGTTGACTTTCACTAATTACATGCTATTTGGAATTAGTGACTTTGACTAAGGAAATTGTTATGAGCTTCTCTAGCCATTTCAACAATTAAGAAAAGTCTAGGTGATCTCAAGCTCCTTGGATTACTATAGCCAAATTAAGGATTTAAATCAAAGTATTGCACCATTGGATTCTAATGATATGTTCATCAAAAGTCAAAGTGAGGAAACTTTAAGTCAACCATCTCTCCCTTATTGATTTTACATGAAACTCTTATTTTTGTTGCATTTGTCTATTTAAATCATAGTTAATTCTAGTTTGTTTCAAGTATTTCAAAACACCAAAACCCCCCATTTTATTTTTATTGTCATTTTACAAGTATTTTTACAAAGAGATTTTTCATAGAGTTATAAATTGAACCAATCTCCGTGGATTCGATCCCTTTACCACTATACACTATTTTAGTGTGTAATAGTTAGGGTTATTATTTGTGTTGGCCTCGACAACCACCAAATTTTTGGCGCCGTTGCCGGGGATTGGTTTTGATTTAATCAGTTTGTTTCTCTATGCCTACATCTCATTGTGCAGGTAATCTAATTTAAAACCCCGAAATTTAAAAAAAAAGTATGATTTGGAAATGAACACTCCTTGCACCGAAGACCAACTTTCTGAGCTAGCTCAGTTAGTTATGATGATTGAAAGTGACCAGAGTGTGCAGTTCACACCTCTTCTTTGTGATTTTTGTGCCCAAAATGGACAACATTCCGACACGTGTTCATATTTACAAGGAGAATGGGAAGAAGTGCAAGATAAGGGAAGCTACTACCGGTCAAACCAATGGAGTTATGATCAGCCTCAACATGATCAATGGTGGGACAACAACCAAGTTTGGGGAAATAACCATTACCAAAACCCATACCAAACATGGGGAAATAACCAATACCAACCAACTCCACTGTTCCAAGAACCCTATCCTTACCCTCCTCAACAAACTGAAACTCCAAGCATGTCCTTAGAGGACATTGTGAAAAGCATTGCCACTTCTACCCAAAATTTCCAGGAAACAACTCAAGCTAGCATCAAAAGCTTAGAGCAACAAATAACACAAATTTCTCAATCATTGAGTATAGTGGAATCTCAATACAAATTACCATCTGAAGAGAGCCCATGTCATAACGCATGTTGCATTCCATTTAAAGATGAGAAAACTTTTGATGCCCCAAGAGTGTTATATGAAGAAGAGGAAGAAGAAGTAGAAGTGGAAGAAGTTGTCAAAGAGGAAGAAGAAATTAAGAATGTTGTCAATGAAACTGTAAAGGAAGTAATGGGGGTTAACGAAGGAGAGGTTGAGTCACCCACTACCATTGAGAAACTAACTCCAATGGTAGACCAACCACAAGAGCCACAAACGATAAATTTGTCGGACTCTTCAAAGGTTACCTATCCCGAGAAAAAAGACCCCCAACCGGTCACCTACTCAACCACCATGTCAAAGAGGGAAGAGTTGGTCACCTTACGGAACAAATACGAGAGAGAATATGGTTGGATGATTTCTATTATCAAAGGTCTAAGTCCGGTATGGTTCTCCCGTAAAAAGAAAGTCAAATACAAGAAAAGAGTCCCAATGGAGGTGTGGAAATTAAAAAATGTAGACACGGGGCAAATTTTCAAGGTTAATGGACATCGATTGAAGCCATTCAATGAAGGTTTTGATTCAAATGTCCAAGATGTCGTCCATTTGGACGCCCCAAAGTGTTAAAGTGAAGTTTGGAGGCGTCTCGCCAAAGACGTTAAAGAAGGGCATTTTTGGAAAGCATTGTGTTTTCATGTTTTTAATTTGAATAAATGAGTTTGGAAGATATTTTTGGGATTCAAAAGAGTTGTTTTTGAAGAAATCAAGAGTTTCTAGGTGTTTGGGGCCTTCCGAAGCAAGAACGGGTGAAAAACAAAGAAAAATGAAGCAATAATGAAGATCAGGATCAGGGGGTTGTGCGACCCGCGTGCTGTTGTGCGGGTGGGTTGCGCGGCCAGGTGTGATGAAGCGACATTGGCCCAAGACTTAACTGCAAGGTCTGCGCGACCCGCGTGCTACACTACGCGACCCGCGCACTGTGCTGGGCAATTTGGGCTATTTTTGGCTATTATTTGATCAAGTGTTGACCAAAGGTTTTAATGAGTTGACCTTTTGACTTTTCTTGACCAACATTGACCGAAATTGACCCTTTTTGACCCATAGATTAAAATGTTCAGCTTCCCTTCTTCCTCATTTAATCATCTTGACCTCCCACTCCATTCCTCTCATATAACCTTCCAGCACCCACCTCGCCGAAAAATTCAAGATTGTCGGAGTTCTATTGGTCGTAATTTCACGAAACCACCACCACAGACATCTCCCATCATCCAATCCTCCGATTTAGGTCATTTTTGCCCTTACCTTAAGCATTGAGGACAATGCTTGTTCTTAAGCTTGGGGTGGGGCATTTAATTTTCCTTTTATTTTTTTCATGCATTTTTAATTAGGTTGCATAACATTTTAGTTTTAAGCTAATTTTCATTCATTTTTTTAAAATCCAAAAAGATTTTATTTTTTTTTCTTTTTCACCTTTTATATTTTTGCATAACATTTAGCTTAGGCATTAACATTCATGCATTTTTGTTGTCCGTTTATTCTCACCCCCTGGATGCCATGGAATAGGTTCACAGTTATTGTATCATTATTGGTCCAGGATCTTGTTGTTACCTCACCCATCGAACGGGGACCATTAGCTGCAGTTTGGGATCTCATACTTGGGATCAGATGCTGGTAGCTTAAAGGGGTAAGTGATCATGGACAGGTAGTTTTCATGAAGAATTATGCATACAATAGTAATGACTGTAGGATATACTATAGCAATGGATGTCTTAGCCTTGCGGTCACTACCGCCGAGAGGATCACACTTGATCATGTTTGAACCGTTAGGATGAAGCACTAGTGCTTGTCCCCGAGTAGAATCCATATCCGGTCTCTTTACATCACCATATCTTTTTGCGATTTTCTTAGGATTTTAGAGAAGTCTTTTAGTCCGCATGTGGACATTTTCATTATTTTTGAAAAAAAAAAATCACAAATTTGAAAAGGAGCTTACATTATATCTTTATGCTCCACACATGGTCATTTTCTCGCTTAGACCATTCAGATTATATTACTACTCTTTCGGTTCCACTTACACACTTTAGGAACCAAATTTTGAGTCAAAGGGTTGTTATTACATTACCTTCAAGTATGTTAAAAAAAACCAAAATACAAAAAAACAAAAAAAAAAAAAGGGGGGCAGGCAAATTCCCAGCTGCAGAAATCTGAGAAGGGTGACCGGTTCAATTATTGAACTAAATTTTCCAACATTTTGGTCACCCGGCGTTTGATATTCATTTATTTAGGTATGTTTTATTGTATATAGATCGAGTTGTTTTTCGCAAATTGGTGATGTTAGGGAGACTGTCGAGTCAGATACTACGGGAGGTTTGGGCCAACACCAAGTGATCCGATTCCTACAACGGTGCCCGAGCGATTAAACCTAGTTACACATGAGAGAAACCGGCAAATGTGAGATCAGAGTGTACATTTAAAGAAGAGCTCCACCCGAGCCCATCCAGCTGCTTTCTCCCTACTACAAATATTCTTCATTGTATGCATGTTCCATTGAGGCTGCGACTCCTCATCCCTCCTTACTCACCTAAAGGAGTTGTCTTGGCTATGGTTTATGGTACCATTGTCATCGGATGAAAAATTCCTGAGGTAATAGCAAGATCAATTTTGACCATGTTGACTAACGGTGATCAGGTTCTGCGGCTCTATCCGTTCTTTTTATTTTCTCTAGGATAGTTCATCCCAAGTTCATTTTAGTCTTGTCTTACTTGAGGACAAGTAAGGTTTAAGCTTGGGGTGATTTGATAGTTAGTTTTGTTTACTTCTTTTTATAGTTTATTTTAGCATATTTTATTCATAATTTAGATCATTTTCATGCATATTTTCCCTTTTGTTATTTTATGACTATTTCGGGTACTTTCGAATCTTGTGAGCATAATTGCAGGTTTTCGGGTCTAGCGGAGCTGGAGTGTTCGGGACGTATGGGAAGCGATGAGATTTGGTAGACAAAAATGATGTTAGGCTTGGTGATTGTGGAGATGATGCATGGAGCGAGCTTGATGGTTATTTGAAGGCTTGGAGAGAAATAGACTTTAAATTTGCAAGATGCGGGAGTTTATTCAAGCTTGCGTAGATTGTTAATCGGGAGAGTGCACGAGCTTTGGAGGATTTGGAGATGTCAAATTGGGCTTAAAATGAAGAAAAACTTGAAGAAAATGGGCTAGGAGGTGACTGGATTCGATCTGGGCTAAGTGGGCTAAGCTATGGAGGCCCAAAACCTCAAAGATGTTACATCCAGGGACCACCCGCGCAACCCACCCGCGCAACAGCACGCGGGTCGCGCAAGGCTCTGCAGGGGTAATTTCGGAAATCCATTTGGAAGGCTATTTGAGGAAGGTTGGTGCCCATCTTTTGGAGACTCTTGGACATCCGATTTTTGAAGATTCTCTCTGGAGTTTTGGAGACTTTTGAAGGCCAAGAACACTTGAAGAACATCATATTTTTACCTCTTGATTCTTGCTTAATGTTTGGTACAATTTTCTATAACTTTGTTTTTTTTTTGGTTTAGCCATGCTTGGCTAAACTAATCTTGGTTGACTTTTGGTTAATCCTTTGAACTTTTGTTGAATGTTGAAGAATCCATGAACATGTTCTTAAATCTTTATGGGAATGTTTTGTGTTTTAACATCTTATCACTACTTGTATGTTTTAGTTCATGAGTTTAAATGTGTTTGTGGTGATTAGTTGGCTAATTTCTTGATTAAGTAAAGGATCCTCAAATTAGCAAGCAACAAATGATTTTTGTGTTGTTTTTGCTTCACACAATCATAAAAACATTTCCTCCAACATGGTGGTGAAAGCATTTGACCCCTCTTGGATTTGGTGACTTTTTGGTTGTTAATGCTAGTTGACTTTCACTAATTACATGCTATTTGGAATTAGTGACTTTGACTAAGGAAATTGTTATGAGCTTCTCTAGCCATTTCAACAATTAAGAAAAGTCTAGGTGATCTCAAGCTCCTTGGATTACTATAGCCAAATTAAGGATTTAAATCAAAGTATTGCACCATTGGATTCTAATGATGTGTTCATCAAAAGTCAAAGTGAGGAAACTTTAAGTCAACCATCTCTCCCTTATTGATTTTACATCAAACTCTTATTTTTGTTGCATTTGTCTATTTAAATCATAGTTAATTCTAGTTTGTTTCAAGTATTTCAAAACACCAAAAGCCCCCATTTTATTTTTATTGTCATTTTACAAGTATTTTTACAAAGAGATTTTTCATAGAGTTATAAATTGAACCAATCTCCGTGGATTCGATCCCTTTACCACTATACACTATTTTAGTGTGTAATAGTTAGGGTTATTATTTGTGTTGGCCTCGACAACCACCAGGACACCCATTAAGTCACCATTTTATAGGCAACAACCTTATACCCACCTTATAGACCGGCTTCGTGAATGAGGCATACTAGCGGTAAGACGACTTTGTTCTTATACATATATATAATTATTAAATCATAATAATAAAAGTATAAGGGTTGAATTTTAACTTTTAAAATTCTAGGTGTTGGAACTAAAGTTTTAACTTAGCTTTACTTGTTCCAAAACTTGAGGGCAAGTTTTGTAAACTTTCAAAACTTTTCATTTCTTGTAACTTATGAGTTTAATAGAGTAATAAAATGAGGACTTTTCATTTTTCCTAACTCTTGTGTTCTTTTAATGGTTTTTAATCCAAGAGACTTTTGGTTTTCCATAACTTGAGGACAAGTTATGGACTCCATTAAAACACATTATGATCATGAATTAATCTACCACATAGGTTACAAATAATTCCTATGATCATCTAAACATCATAAGAACAAGAATATGAATATGAACACTTTCAAGAATCAAAATCACATTTAATCTTTGTAATTTTGATAACTAGTTGTTGTAAATGAGTTAGAAAAGACATTACACCTTCTAAAACAAGTTTTCAAGTACGAAAACAGTTTAGGGTAATGATTCTAATCCATTTCCAGCAACTCAAGTCGAAATTTTGCACTCTGTCGACCCTACTCGCCGAGTAGGTTGAAGATACACATGAACTCGACGAGTCCTCCCCATGGACTCGCCGAGTCCATTAGTTAGACAGCAGAATTTTCGACTTTCTTCAACTTTTAAGCACAAATAACAAACAAACAAGCCTAGGCTCTGATACCACTGATGGGTTTTGAGCATTCTAACACTTCCTAAGTGTACATGCAACCCTAATAACCTTGGATCTATGTTTGTCTAATTATCATGCAAAGTTGAATTCCAAGGTTATATTCCTATCTAGCATACATGGGGAACAATTTTAACTTGAATCATAGATAGAATAACTTACCTTGTTGTTGCTTGTGTTCCTTGAAACCTTGTGAGCCTAGCACCCCAAGTGTGATGCCTCAAATGCTTCACACAACACCAAATGCTCTTGGAAAGAATCTTGAGATAACACACACTTCTCAAAATCGGCCAAGCCCTCTAGTTTCTTAGTGTCCAACTTTTGTAGCCAATTTTGTGGAGAATGGGACTCTTATATAGTGTTGACACATCTAGGGTTACACCATGTAAACCCTAATGTGTCATGACTCTTCATTTCCATGACCCATGGGTTTGTAACTCCCATGGAGCATCCATGGAGCATCCTATGGGTAGAAACCAACTTGATAATCCATGGAGCCTCTTAGCCCACTATACAAGATATGGATAATTTACATAATCAACCCATATATTTAATTAGTTATCCTTTGATCACTTAATTAATTCCAAATTAATTCTTTGATCAACTAATTAAATAATATTATTAATATATTAGAACTTATAATATATTAATAATCTCCAAGTGTTATTTCTCTCATTTAGTCTATCCAATTGCATGGTGCCATGCAACCCAAATGGACCATGCCGGGTGGGGTCAAGTACAAGCCCGAAATAGTTATGGACTTAGACACCTTATCCAACAGTTAGACCATATATTCTCAATGGGAGAGGCATGCTTAGCATAAAACATACTAAGTCTCTCAAATTCCATTAGCAGTCTTTTGAGGTCTGGAAAGCTGTGGTCGAATTGCTCAAATACTGTGAATTATCTGGCATTTGGAGAGACTGGGACATCCTAGTAGCCATCCGAAGTGGGTTCAACATAGGTGACATGAGGTCTGTAATCGTCATCCAGTAGTCTGTGGTGAGGATTGATCCAATAGTTTATCAAGGATTCATCCATGATAGTATCAAAACCGCATTCTCTCCATATGAGCTCCACAAGTTTAGCTGCTTTCCAGTCAGCTTTCTTTTGCTTTGTTATAGGAGAGTCATTTGATCTTGGAAAGGACATGTACTCCGCAAGATTTTTGAAGTAAGGGGGAGTCTTTGGTTTCTCAGGAGTGTTTTCCTCTTGTGGTGGAGTGTTATGAGGTGGAGTATGATGAGATGATTGCAGTGAGGGTTGCGGTGTAGGAATTTTTTTTGTAGTGATGGGGGGACTTTGATGTTGTGAGATGGAGTGATTCGAGTGATGGACTTCTTCTTCACTTCCCCCTCTTGAGGAGTTCAGACCCGGAGACTCCTCAAGCCATTTTTGAAGTCCATCAACTTTGGCAAAAACTTCTTGAAATTGAGCTTTAAGGGCATCTGTCAGTTGTTGATTGTTGGGGATGGTGGAGTTGAAGAGCAGTCGGTGAATTTCCTTGGTGAGTTGAAGGATTTCGGGGCCATGGAAATTTGTGGACAAAGATCGCTGCAGGCGGTTGATTGTAGCTTGAAGGACTGAGATAGTGGACTCATAGGCATTGTGAGTCTCAACAATCATCTTTTCAGATTGGGAGGCTTGATCTGCAATGGCTGCTTAAAGGTCTTTCTTGATTGCGGTTACCTCAGGGATGAGGCATTCCGCAGCAGCCAATAAGTCCTTGTGATCTGCTTGTCTATTGCTCTCAAGGGACCAGATTCCCATTTCTACTTTGAGGGAGATACGTTCAGCAGCCAATCTCTCATGAGTTTCTAAGCGCTCTATCCGTTCAATCAATGATTGCGGTCCAGGGGTATCTTTTGGTTGCAGTTGAGTTGGCTTGACCGCAACAAGGATTTGATAAACCTTCTCTTGTAGGTTCAAAAATTCTTTCCGAGTGACATCATTCTTTTTTTTTCTTCTTTTCTGTGGGCTTTGAAGTTGAATGGTGAGAGCCACTGGATTCTTCTTCTTCATCAAACATCATAAGATCATTATCAGAGGGAGAGGGTTTGTTTACCTCTTGTAGATCAGCATCATCAAAACCAAAGGTGGGAGCAGAGCTCACTTCTATTACGGTTCCTTCGTCTTGTGATTCTTGGATAGTGGGAGTAGGAGGAACTTTGGAAGCATTTTGATTAGCAGTTGCTTCCTGAGCCTTGTGGAGAGTTTCGACCATCTCGGACATCCAGTCTTGAACTTTAAATATGATGGCTATGGTATTGGCATTGTTAATTGCATCTACCCAATACTCAACCACAACTTGGATTTCTTGTTCATTCTGCTGCTGTTGCTTGATTTGTAGATCTTTGCGTGCTTGGAATGCCCTTGGGAAAGCGACATATTTCTGAATGTCAGCTTCATTTACCGGATTGTAGTTCAACCAAGAGTCATTCGAGTCTTCACCATCAAATCCTTTGTATCGCACCGAAGTGTCCTTCGGGTCCACGGATCCTTGCACATTTGTGCTCACTGTGCCTAAACCACCTGTTACAGATGTAAGCATAGTAGGATTTCCTAAGCTTCTTCGGTCTCCTTGACCCATAGTCAAGTTTGGCCTCAGCTCAGTTCTGGCATGGGTGGAAGAAGTACCCTACGGTTGGGAAGGTGTTTGAAGTGTATGGGTTACGTTCAAGAGGATGGAGTTCAACTCCTCAGGAGAAAATAAATGCAGTCGGGAAGCCCTTGAGACCTTAGGGCGAGAACCTGTATTATCCTCTTGGGAATGAACTGGGGGGGGGGGGGGGGAGTCTCCTCGTGGCGGTGAATCAGACTCACTTTCTGAGCTTGAGTGGTGTTCAATGGTGTTGTTGAATGGATGTGCGGCCATCCCAAGGACTACCGGAGCCTGTTGAGAGGCCGAGGTATCAGTCCAGTCACGCATATGGCTAGTGGGATTGGTTTTGCGTTTCTTAAGGATTGCAATGGGTTGATCATCCTCGTCAAAGTCACTGCCCGAGATATGTTTACTTGGTTCGACTATAGTGATCCCTGGTGGAGTTTTTCTTTTCTAGGAGGGATTGGAAGCATCCTTTTTTGGAGTTCCTTGTTTCTTCTTGGAGGCTAATTTCTTTCTTCTTTGAGAAATATTGGAGAGAGTAGTGGAAGAAGGGATTGCGGTGCCTTCTAGGTTAATGATTGCGGGTGGATTTTGAAGAAGCGGGGTAGGAAGGTATGGGTCAATACCTTCCGTAGCCTCAATGTGATCGGAGACATCAACAGTCTCAAGACCGAGGGTAGAAACAATGTGGGTAGGAAGTCTTCGAATTAGTCCAAAAATAGATTGATCAGATGAAGGATTGTACCTTTTGAGATCCTTGGTGACAAAGAAGTTGATTTCACTGCCCATGTCGATCCCTGCATCCATATGAAGGTTTGAAATGTAGAGCGACCAGAACCTTGCAAAAGTGAGTTCGATTTGGTTCTCCCTTGGGCTCTCCTTGGGAATGTATTGAAGAAAGTTGTCCCATAGGATCTACCCGTAGTTCACGTCATGACATGTGAAGATACTCCACACCAGTTCTAGAAGTTTGAGTCCCATATTATCGGTGCCTCCGGTTCTACCGGATAGATTGCGGATGATAAAGTGGCAAACGAATTGCCAGACTGCAGGCAGTTGTTTTTTCCTGAATTCCCTAATTCCTTTAAACTTCTTCTGATAGACCATTTGGTAAAGTGCAGAAGTAACATCCGCCATGGATGGGGTGAAAATTTTGATGGAGGGATGAACAAGGAGGTTAATGGCAGAAAGAAACTTTTCTTTGGACAGACTGACCAAAGAATCGTTAACTAGGTTAAGATGAACTTCTTGTGGGTTTTCGAGTGGGCGATAGGCTTAGAAGGCATGTTTGAAAAGGGTTGAGATTAGGACAACATCTGTGAAAGCATCGAAGGGGCCAAATAGGGGGTGATTCTTCAGAAACTTGATCATTAGCTTGATCGAAGCATTGTAGGATGAATGGTCTTCGAACACTTCTCTGAAGTTGCTTGAAGCAATCTTGGGAGAGTCTGAACCACTAGGATTCACTGATCCATATACCTTGGATTGTTTCTTGGATACACCGGATGTCACCATTGTACGAGCTTGAGAGAAGGAGTAGAAAACAAAGTTCTTGAGAGAAGATTTAATGTTCCAAGAGCGTAAAGTGGTTTTGGGGAAGAATAAGGGTTAGGGACGAATTTGAATAGTAACTGTGTTTTACCCTAGGTAAAAGGAAAGGATAAGGTAAAAGGTCGTTTGGGGGGAATCTTTTGAATTGTAAATTAAATCTCAGCCACATAATATGAAACGGTTTGAAAAAGGTTTTTAGATTTATCAAAAAGGGATTGCATTTAATGAAAAATTAGACGTACATCGTTACTTCAGGTGATCGTGTGGTGAGGGGAAAAGAAGTTGTAACGGATGGGACGTGTTGGGTATGAGGAAAAGACAGATTAAGGATGTGTTTATGGAATAACGTTCTTTTTGTCATCATACCTAAAATAGGTCTGACACAAGGTTTATAGAAAAGGAGAATGAGACAGTTTCTCAAGGAATGTTTTTATTTAATGTTTTAGTTAATGAAGGATCATTAAATAGTACACAATGTTTTTTTTTTGTTTTTCAAAAGAATGTAACAGTCTAAAAATCAATTAATGTGACTGCGCATGGACACATCATTGCGGATGGATCCTTTTCCATTGCGGATGAGTAGATATATGACTGCAGTGGAAGAAACCGAGGAGAGTACTTGTATAATAAGTTAGTAGTAATAAACAAGAAGGACCAGTGAAGGATAAATATAATATATGGTTACAGTACATAGACTACGGTACACAGATATACCAAAACCATTTATTATAAGTAACTTTCAGTTTGCACTGCAATGTAGACCAAGGATGGTCTGCGGTACCTATCAATTCAGAAGAATTGAGGGTCCGGATTCATCATTCCTAAAATTTTTAAGAACGTGTTGAGTTTGGTAGAGTCAAGTGCCTTTGTAAATACATCAGCAATCTCTTCATGAGTAGGGACAAAGATGAGTTCAATGTTACCTTTCAGGATGTGGTCTTTGATGAAGTGATACCGTAGTTCAATATGCTTCATCTTGGAGTGCTGAATAGGATTATGAGAAATCGCTATGGCACTTTCAGAGTTACAGTAGATTGGTATCCATAGCATTCTGTATCCGTAGTCTAACAGTTGTGTTTTCATCCATAAGACTTGAGAGTAACTGCTGGCTGTGGCCACATATTCAGCTTCTGCTGTAGACAATGATACACCGTTTTGTTTCCCTGAGGACCAACTGACTAATCTTCCACCCAAAAATTGACATCCACCTGAGGTGCTTTTACGATCTAGTTTGCACCCGGCATGATCCGCATCAGTAAATGCTTGAAGGCTGAAGTCATTGCATGTGGGGTACCATAGACCAAGAGATTTGTTTCCTTTCAGGTACCGTAGAATTTGTTTGGTTGCAGTCATATGTGACACTTTTGGGTCAGCCTGATACCTTGCACATACACTAGTTGCCAAGACAATGTCTGGTTGGCTTGCGGTAAGGTACATTAGAGAGCCAATGATACCTCTATAAGTCTTGTGATCCACAGATTCGCCTGAGGGATCAGCAGGGATCTTATATCAGAAGGCCATGGGGACCTTAGCCGAAGAACAATTATCCATTGAGTACTTCTTCAATAGTTCAGTGATGTATTTCTCTTGATGAATGAATATCCCTTGCGTAATTTGTTTCACTTGATGTCCTAGAAAGAAGTTAATCTCTCTATTCATGCTCATTTGGAATTTTTTGGTCATCAGCTTAGCAAATTCATCCACCATTCCTTGATTAGTTGATCCGAAGATGATATCATCCACATATATTTGTATAAGCATAAGGTGGTCACCATTTGCATTTCTAAATAAAGTGGGATCAATCACTCCTCTTTTGTAACCTGAAGAGACAAGAAATTCAGAAATAGTCTCATACCAAGCTCTTGGGGTTTGCTTCAGACCGTAGACGGCCTTTTCAAGCATGTAGTAGTGGTCAGGGAATTCAATACTTTCAAAGCCTGGAAGTTGCTGAAGATAAACCTCTTCTTTTAATTCCCGCATTGAGAAATGCACTCTTAACGTCCATTTGGTATACCTTAACGTTTTTGTGGGCTACGTATGCTAAGAAGATTTAGATGGCATCCATTCATGCCACTGGAGCATACGTTTCATCATATTCAACACCTTTAAGTTGACTGTAGCCCTTTGCAACTAGCCTTGCCTTGTTTCTGACTACCGCACCAGATTCATCCAGCTTGTTCTTGAACACCCATCTTGTGCCAACAACGGTGTGGCCTTGCGGTTTTGGAACGAGTTGCCATACCTTGTTCCTTTTGAATTCTTCCAGTTGTTCTTGCATTGCGGAGATCCAGTTTGGTTCGAGTAACGCTTTTTTGATCGATCGAGGTTCGACTGAGGACATGAACGCTGTGTAGTCGCAATGATCGGATAAGTCCTTGGATGACCGAGTCTGGATTCCTGCAGATGGGTTGCCAATGATTTGACCTGGTGGGTGGTCCTTCGTCCATTCGTGTAGACGGGGTAGTAGATGATCAGCAGCTGCGGTAAAGGGAATGTCTTCAATATCAGAAGTTTCTTCGGTTGGAGATGGTAGTTCCCCCTAGATTTGAGAACATCCTGTGGAATCATCTTGACTTGTTGGAACGAGAATGGAATTTTCTTGAGCAGTTTGAAGAGGTTCCCCCTGGATTGCTGATGGGAGTTCCTCTGGAACCTAAAAAGGTTCCCCCTGGACTGTGGATGGGAGAGTGATAATCCTTGAATCGGTTCTTGTTTCAATGTTCTCTATGAGTTCATCATCTGAATCCAAAGATATGTTTGATGGTAATGATTCTCTGCAGATAGGAACTTGAGCATCATCAAGTACTGGAACCTCGATGGTTGTTGCTTGATCCGGAGTAGAGCTTTCCCCCTCAACCGGAGAGGAGAAAGTATTGAGAGATGCTACTTCGGATAGAGATGGTGTAACACCCCGATCCTCAGGTATTAATTAATTAATAATTTCTAGATGAAGATCTACTCGACGAGTTGGTCGACCTACTCGCCGAGTAGCAGCGGGGTGAGAGCATGTGTTTAGTGACCTACTCGGCGAGTCCATTATTGGGATTCGGCGAGTAGGAGCTGACAGATGAAAGCCTAAATCCTGGGGTTTTCATCCCTATTTAAAGGAGCCTCAACCTCCTTTGGGCCTCCTTACAGTCTTTGAGAGCCCTTAAAACCCTAATTCGTGTGTGTGTGCCTTGGTGTGGGTTTGAAGCTTGGAAAAGAGGATCTTGGAGGAAGGAAGCTAAGAGTGCAAAGGAAATTGAATCAAGAAAGGAGTGCGAAGCGGGTTTTGCCTCAGCTAGCATCATTTGAAGGTATCAAAGTGCCATTCTTACTTCCTTTTTGATGTGCACAAAAGTACCCACTAATTTTAATATTTATAACCAAACAAACTTAGACTAACTATGCACTTATAGGCAGTGTACCTAGTCAGATTACAGTATAGCTTAGGTAAGTCGGGTGTCGATCACAAGGAATGGTGGTGAATTAATTTAGAATGTTTGATTATAGGTTACAGGTCAAGAAGAAGTAATTTAATAAATCTCAAATAAACAATTAATTAACAACTCTCGATAAACTAACAGAAAAACAAATCTCTTCAGGTACTTTGGTTTAGATAAATTACACCTTAAAAACACAGAAAATTGCATACACGAATTCATTTATTCATATTCACCGATTCCTAAAATGATTAGATTCGCGTTCACTATAACTAATCCTTTAGCAAACAAGTCAATTCAAATAGTGATCAGTTGATTAAACTAACATGCTTCCTAGTGTTCAGCTAGTATCAAGCAAGACTTGTAAATATAGTTAATCAAATTACTAATTCACTTTAACCTCTTGTTGATGGTCATCAAACAAGGCTCATACATTAACTTACTTATTCTCAAGTTAATCCTAGTTTCACATTCGTTATTCCTAGACTTGTAATCTCGATGGTCATCAAAATCATAAGCAACAAGCAATCAAGCAGATGTTCATACAACTTAATTTACTTAATAATTAACAGCAAATAATTATCATTAACACGTAAGGATCTTTTAACAAGCTTGGCAAGATAAATTAAACATAAACAAACAATTCAATATAGCAATTAGTCTAATAATCAAAGTTTCATTCAATCATAAACGCAAAGTAAAAGGTTTTTACACCTAAATCAGGAACTAAATACAAAATAGTAACACAATGGAATGATAAACATGGTCACGTTAACAACCCATATGATTACCGACATGTATCCACTCTCCAATCCTTCCGATCTTAGCTCCCGTTAGCTTAACGGCCTTCCGACCGCCCTCTTGACCCTCAAAACGGCTTAAGAGAAGTTTAATATCGAATAAATTAGGTTGGAAGTTGAATCCCCCCTTCTGGTTAGCTGATAATCGACTTTTATAACCCTTGTAACCGACTTACGTATGTTGGGCGTAAGTCGGATTACGCTGGGCGTAGTAAGGATTTATACGCGATTGAAGTTATCTGATTCCAGTCGTTACACGGGGCGTAATCAAGAATTACGCTGAGCGTATGTTGGATTTAGCCTTTACGCTTGGTGTACAAGTGAATTACGCGGGGCATAAATGCTCCTCCAGCATTTTCCTTTCTTTTAGCTTCTAAGCCCGATTTCCGCTTCAGTCTTTTCTTTTGTGTTTTATCGACAACGAATAGCTGCAAATTATAATTCAAAGCATTATGAGTATCTTTTAGTTCTAAAAGAGAATAATAAAGGCCAAAATATTAAGATATAATGTATAAAATAATATATAAAAATACACATATCAAAATACCCCACACTTAGCATTTGCTTGCCCCCAAGCAAATTTTAATTTTATTTTACCAATATCGTACTAAACAATCCATTTAAAACTCAGCTATTATGCCAACACCTCAACGCATGCATTTGTGTCTAAAATTTTCCTAAAGTACCCCCCATACTATAAATACTCACAATCGTCATAAACACTCGCCCACTTTTTTCGAACAATGCTCATTTTATGCAACCCTCCGAATCCATCCGCAGAAAACCTCTTTATCCTCAAGGTATTTTTAGTTGAGCAACCTAAGCATACATAATCTAGAATTACAATCTATGATACCACTATGGAGCTTCTTTTGGAATTCTTCACTTCCTTGATAATTTGATCGTTGATTTCTTTGAATTCACCACCTTATTTGATTTGATTTCTGGTATCTACAACTTTTCGAATTTCTTTGAATTTTGATCTTTTGATCTTCACTTTATTTGCTCCAAAATTCTTGAAACTTTTCTTGTAATTCTCTCTCTCTTTTTTTTACATGTACCTCACTTTTTTCACTCAAAACCTACATGCTTAAGCAGAGGTGCTCAACCTCAACCTTTATTGGATAATGATAATAATTTTCCTGGATACATTTCAGGTTTAGGCTGCTAAACATATTGCATCCCTCAAACCAAGCGGGGTTATGTTTTTGTTCCATGATTTCACTAAAATAAGGGAGGCCACAAACGCACTATAACGTATATTGGCTCAACTAAACATTTGAGTTCTCATCGGATCATCTCATACAATATTAGCAAAATTTAAATTATCACTAGATTTTTCTAAATTAAACTATTATTTCAAGTTTTAAAATTTTTAAATTTCCTAAATCTAGCAATTTCCAAACTATTATTTTATTTTTATAATTTACTATTACGGACCCCCTACCCCACACTTATTTCATACAATGCCCTCATTGTAGGCTAAAACGAATTAAGAACATAAAAAGGGAGAAAAAGGAACAGACTCCCCTGGGTAGTTGTGGCGAGATCGAATGGGGATACTACAAGTTGCTTCAAATATTGCTGAAAGACTGAAAACTGGAACTGCTGCTTCTGAATTTGCCGAAAAATAAAATAAAGACTGCCGACTTCAAAAAAATGTGGTGCAAAAGATTGCAACAAATGCAATGTATAGTAACTATGACGTGGGAAAGTGTCGAACACATCATGTCTTCAAAAATGACATCCTCTTCTCGCGATGAAAAATCCCCCACAACATAGGAAAGTGTCAACCATGTCGTGGCAGCCGGGATGATATTTCTTCCTCGCATCAAAATAAAACTCTATGGTGTGGGAATAGCTCATCCATACCATAGGAGGTAAAATATCATAAAAATGCCAATCTTCGAAACAATCGCTCACAATATCAATATGCACCCCACACTTATGACAAATTGTGGGTCTTGACTATACTCTTCGAACTCTCACATGGCTCTCTCTAGCAATAGTCGGACCTAGCTGCTGAACTTACTGCCAGCTTTCTAAGGGCGAAAATTCGGCAGAGATCTAAACAACCAAAGAGCATCAACATGGAAAACAAAAGTAAAACATCCTAAATTAAAGTTTAATTACATACCAAATAAAAAAAACTAAAACTAGCAACACAAAAATAAAACAAAATAAAAATAACATAAAAATAAAAAGGATCACTAAATCACTCATCATCTCCATCATCATGCTGCTGTGTCCCAGAAGTACCGGCCCCATCATGTCGTGGCTGGAATGGATGAGGGTAGGGAACCAAGTACTGAAAACCCTGGTGGGCAAAGAATGCGGTCAATGCATTCCTATACCACTGCTGTTGCCTGTCCACATGTGCAACATACTCACCAAGGTTCTGAACCCTCATGTGAAGACGTTCAATGCCCTGAGCTAGGTAGCGCATAACAATCTCCAGCTCAGGTCCCTGCTGCACTCCCCGAGGAGCAAGTCTACGCCGCTGGACCCATCTCGGCTGTGGCTCGGCGACACCCTCCTCGTTCGCCACATCATCTGCTCGTACTCGCAAGACACCATCTCCATCCTGCTCTAGTACACGCATTGACTCCAACAAATGAAGACTCATCCGCCTCATATCATCAAAACACCATCGATCTCGTGATCTCTCGTGTCAACAACTGATATGATCGGGCTAATCACGTGATAAAATGCCCTCCACAAATCGGGCTATCCTCCCAAAGTCCCCTGGCCCTCCATCCCAAATATGTAGCTAAGGCAACTGGAAGGTTCAGGTGCCTCCCTGGAGTAACAAGTGCCCATAGGAAATACACGTCTGTCGAAGGCACTCTCTCACTGTTCTTATGATGCGTGAGAGACATGGAAATCAACCGGTGAAACAGTATGTATGTAGTAGATCGTATCATCCTACCCCGTGCAGTAGATGGTGTATAAACTCCCCCTGTAGTCTCGACCCAAAAAGTGTTTTCGTTATAGTCATCTGGCCGCTCCGCGAGACAATCAGCAAGGAATGTCGGGAAGTGGACACTCCTCGTCTCATCTGCTGTGTATATATCCACTCGAGTTGCAAGCTCTATGAAACTGCACTCCCGACTCACACCCCATAGTCTGAAGGCAAAAGTTGTCCTGTCATCGGGTGCCTTCCTAGGATCATAGGAAATTATAGCGTAAAACTCCAGCAAAAATTCCCGAGAAACAGGCTCCTGGATCCTGAACAATCATGCCCATCCATGACATATGAACAAATGCACTCCACTCGCGTCCGAGTGCGTGTATTGCAAAAAATCCTGGATCAGTGCAGCAAGTCCAGTCCGGGTCGCCAATTCCCAGTTGAATGATGGTGCTAGGTCGATCTCCTTGGTGAGCAGCAAACCCAAACTGTTGGCATATCGTGCCCGGGTTGCATCGTTCAGAGTTTGCAGAAATTGTAAGAAACGGTGATCGATCACATCCTCGGGTGGGTTGGTCCTTTGAGTTCTTCGGGCCATAATCTGCATAAATAGACAAAAAACCAGACAAAATATAACAACATTAACAATTTTTTAAAAAATAATGGTCATGGACTTGGTCTTTACGCTGGGCGTACATCCAGCATACGCTGGGCGTACGTCCAGGTTTCACTAATCTGTCCCCCCTGCTTGTCCGAAGGCCATAAACAGTCAATATATATTCACACGAGAATCATGAAGGGTAGTCAAAATATGGGCACACTACTTAGGCATATATGATTAACAAACGGCACCAAATCGACATACAAACTCGTGGTCCAAGGTAGTAGAGAAAAAAAATGGGACCACTCTTTGACTTATGAATCAATCCCCTGTAATATCCATGTATATTCAAAATTAGCAAACACTAAACAGGGAAACTGCATAGGGCAGTCAAGAATCGAAGTCAATAGGGGTTACGCTTAGCGTCCGTCCCCGAGCTCAAATTGATGGGTCTATCACGGGATTAAGGACAAATTAAGTCCTAGGGTTTAGTTTATTGATGGAAATCGGTCTTTTGAAGCCCTAATCTAAACATACAATTGTGAAATCGGCCCTAATTCAAGAAATATATAAACCCTAGATTTCGAACAAAGGCATTTTGCAGCTAATTCCATCGATTGAAACACAAATCCAATCCATTGAGTAACCAATAAACATACTTGTGTGCCGAATTCTAAAAGAATCGAAGGAAAAAAAATCGAGATTTTGGGAGAGCTTGCCGTCACAGTTCGTGTGTGCGAAGGAAGGAAATTTGAAAAAAATAACAAAAAATTCAAGGGTCAAAAGATATAACCTGGTCACCGATTTACGCTGGGCATAACCCCAACTCCGTGAAAAGTCCATACGCGATCAAATGGTTTATTACGCTTTGCGTAGTTAAACTTACGCTGGGCGTAATGAAGTATTTCCTTTTCTTTAATTGAAAATTCTTTTCTTTTAACTATTTAATTTAGGGACTTAGAATTAATTATTTTTCTTTTTAATTGCTTCAGCAACTGATGACTTCCCGATGAGTTGATTAAAAACCTTTGCACACAAGAATTGGTTTGCGAAAACAACCACTTTCGGGGCCTGTTAGAATATTTCCTTTTTTTTCTTTGCACCTTTAACTAAAAGCGGAACAAGAAATGACCTAACTAGTCAAGAACATCAAGAGCTCGGTCTTCCACTTAACCACCACAATACGCCTTTCTATACTACGCCTCATGGATTGAGTTGGACAATTCAACAAAGTAGTAGGCCAACCAGGTCAAGATTTCCCTAATCGCTTGCATTCCCGAAACCCATGCAAAAAGTAAAGTCAAACAATGTGTACAATCCCAAATTCCTGCAATTAACAACAAGAACCTTCCTGAAAAGTGAAATGATATCATCGAAAATAAACTCTAAAATAAAAACTAACTAAACTAACTATAAACAAATAAGCAAATAAATTAATATAATGACAAGCCGTTCCCCGACAATGGCGCCAGAAACTTGATGTGCACAAAAGTACCCACTAATTTTAATATTTGTAACCTAACAAACTTAGACTAACTATGCACTTATAGGCAGTATACCTAGTCAAATTAAAGTATAGCTTAGGTAAGTCGGGTGTCGATCACAGAAAACGGTGGTGAATTAATTTAGAATGTTTGATTATAGGTTACAGGTCAAGAAGAAGTAATTTAATAAATCTCAAATAAACAATTAATTAACAACTCTCGATAAACTAACAGGAAAACAAATCTCTTCAGGTACTTTGGTTTAGATAAATTACACCTTAAAAACACAGACAATTGCATACACGAATTCATTTATTCATGTTCACCCATTCCTAAAATGATTAGATTCGCGTTCACTATAACTAATCCTTTAGCAAACAAGTCAATTCAATCAGTGATCAGTTGATTAAACTAACATGCTTCCTAGTGTTCAGCTTGTATCAAGCAAGACTTATAAATATAGTTAATCAAATTACTAAATTTAACCTCTTGTTGATGGTCATCAAACAAGGCTCACACATTAACTTACTTATTCCCAAGTTAATCCTAGTTTCACATTCGTTATTCCTAGACTTATAATCTCGATGGTCATCAAAATCATAAGCAATAAGCAATTAAGAAAATGTTCATACAACTTAATTTACTTAATAATTAACAGCAAATAATTATCATTAACACGTAAGGATCTTTTAACAAGCTTGTCAAGATAAATTAAACATAAACAAACAATTCAATATAGCAATTAGTCTAATAATCAAAGTTTCATTCAATCATAAACGCAAAGTAAAAGGTTTTTACACCTAAATCGGAAACAAAATACAGAATAGTAACACAATGGAATGATAAACATGGTCACGTTAACAACCCATATGATTACCGACATGTATCCGCTCTCCAATCCTTCCGATCTTAGCTCCCGTTAGCTTAACGGCCTTCCGGCCGCCCGCTAGACCCTCAAAACGGCTTAACAGAAGTTTAATATTGACTAAATTAGGTTGGAAGTCGAATCTCCCCTTCTGGTTAGCTGATAATCGACTTTTATAACCCTTGTAACCAACTTACGTATGTTGGGCGTAAGTCGGATTACGCTGGGCGTAGTAAAGATTTATACGCGATTGAAGTTATCTGATTCCAGTCGTTACGTGGGGTGTAATCAAGAATTACGTTGGGCGTAAGTCGGATTTAGCCTTTACGCTTGGCGTACATGTGAATTACGCGGGGCGTAAATGCTCCTCCAGCATTTTTCTTTCTTTTAGCTTCTAAGCCCGATTTCCGCTTCAGTCTTTTCTTTTGTGCTTTATCGACAACGAATAGCTGCAAATTATAATTCAAAGCATTATGAGTATCTTTTAGTTCTAAAAGAGAATAATAAAGGCCAAAATATTAAGATATAATGTATAAAAATATATATAAAAATACACATATCACTTTTCTTCCCTTTTGTTGAGTTCTAGGGCTTTTTATGGATTTTCAAGTTGGCATGATGAGCTGTGGGCTAGATCTGAAGTTGTAACTTCAGATTTGGACCCACCTTGGATGCTAGAGTCATAAAGTTGTTGTATTGGTTATGGTTGAAGTCCGTTTTGGACTAGAAGCTCCATTAAGAGCTTAAAATAGACATTTGGAGCCCTTATAACCATGCACGCATGTAAACTTTGCAACTTTATGTGGTAAGTATGCCCTAGAAGCTTGGATCTGTGATTTGCAATCGATGCATGGCTCTAAAAAAGTATGTATGGAAAGAGGACTGGATGGACTCGGCGAGTCTCAAGGATGACTCGGCGAGTCACATGAAGATGGTCATTGAACTCGGCGAGTTGGATGAACAACTCGGCGAGTCCGATGAAGATCACCATAAAACTCGATGAGTTGAAGAACAACTCGGCGAGTCGGATGTATTTTCCCTAGGATATGCATGCGCATGTACCCGTCGAGTTGCAAGGAGGAAAATCGACGGGTGGCCTTAAGGATTGATCAGGATTCGAAGGAACTCAACGAGTCACTCCGATGACTCGGCAAGTTGGAATGTGCTCCATGGACTCGACGAGTGGCCGAGTGTAGTCAGCGAGTTGAGGTCAACATGGACTTTGCAACTTTACGTGGTAAGTATGCCCTAGAAGCTTGGATCTGTGATTTGCAATCGCTGCATGGCTCTAAAAAAGTCTGTATGGAAAGAGGACTGGATGGACTCGGCGAGTTGCAAGGATGACTCGACGAGTCACATGAAGATGGTCATTGAACTCGGCGAGTTGGATGAACAACTCGGCGAGTCCGATGAAGATCACCATAAAACTCGATGAGTTGAAGAACAACTCGGCCAGTCGGATGGATTTTCCCTAGGATATGCATGTGTGTGTACCCGTCGAGTTGCAAGGAGGAAAATCAACGGGTGGCCTTAAGGATTGATCAGGATTCGAAGGAACTCAACGAGTCACTCCGATGACTCGGCAAGTTGGAATGTGCTCCATGGACTCATAGAGTGGCCGAGTGTAGTCAGCGAGTTGAGGTCAACATGGTTTGTTGACCTTGACTAAGGATTTTGACCTTGTTGGGCTGATGATCATTTTGATGTTGCGTCTTTTGGGCTCGTTAGTTTAGCCATGTATACTCCAGTTTGGGCCTGTCAAACCGAGAGCCTTTTATGTATTGTATATAAGTTAATACTTGCATGCAAATTAGGTTAACGATTTAGAGAATAACGATAGAGAGCTTAACGATAGTAATTTCAAGGTTTCTTTAATCGTTCTGTAACCTTCCAATCCTCTACAGTTGATGTTCTTAATCGAGCTCTTCTGAGGATTTTGTTTTAATCATTCGACTCGTTTGATTCAATCTTTTCTTGTTCTTTTTATTGCGTTCTTACTGTTTTTATATTCATATACTTGTTCAAGATCTAATCGATCTTCATAGATTAAAGGTTGTATTAATCCCATCAATTGGTATCAGAGCAGGAGGTTGTGTAATCGATACACATCTTTACTGTGAAAAAGATTTCCATTAGGGTTTTTCCGCAATTAATAATATTTATTGAGCCGTCATCTCATTATTGACGTATCTTGATATTTATTGTTTTGCCCTAATCTGAGTTATTACAAGTCTGATCTTTGAACAGGTTTTTACGATCATAATGCACCAGACGCAATCAAACCCTATTAATATTTCCAACAGCATCGGTTCGACGACAAAGATTCCAATCTTATACACCCATGACTATGAAGTATGGGCGCATCACTTTGAAGACTACGTGATTGGATCGGAGGATAACGGGCACCTCATATGGGAAGCTATCATCAATGGACCGTTTTCTCATTCAACAATGTCCAGAATCATTAAGACACAAAAGGAGTACAACGATCTGCTGAAGGATGTGAAGGACATTGCACACGATGAAAATGACAAATTCCAGTGTAATATTAAGGCATTAAGGTTGATCAGATTCGCCCTTCAGTCCGACACTTTCAGATTGGTTAGCTCATGTACGACGGCAAAGGAAGTATGGGATAGACTTCGTGAACTGTATTCTACAGACGAGGATCTTGAACATTCTATCCAAACCTTGCTCTTATCTGAGTTTGGTGAATTCAGGCAAGGAGCCGAAGAAACAGTGACCCAGACATTCGATCGCTTCAATCATCTTCTCAGCAAGATGATCAAACACGATATTGAAAGGAAGCTTATCGAGCAGAAGGTTACTTTCTTGAATGGATTAAGGTCTGAATGGAGAGCAGTGGTTTCCACAGTCAAAGCCCATGAGCAGTTTAAATCATACTCTTTGGCGAAAGTGGTGGGTATTCTCAAGTCCCAGGAGAAGATTGTGCTGCAAGAAAAGAACGTCGTTTCGAGTCTTGGTTCGTTGGCTCTCCTATCTAAAAGTAAAGCTGTGATGGAGGATGAAGACCTCAACTTGGAAGAATATGACCTCACATCTGAGGATTATGCCATGATGGTGTCCAATCCCAAGAGGTTCATAAGGAAGAGATTCCCCAGCAACAAAAACCGAAACTGGCAGGGGAGTTACAGTTCTGAAAAAGTGAATAATGAACCGAAGGCTGAAGAGCCCAAAAAGGAACCGAAGGCAGATGGCGATTCCGGAGTAAGCTGTTTCTACTGTGGTGGCAAGAACCACTATGCTAAGGACTGTGTTCTTAAGAAGATGGCTGAAAAAGATGATGGAAATGATGAGGAAGCCGTGCTGCAGAAGAGACTGGATGAGTTGAGAAAGAAGAAGTCTACCGCTAACCCCTCTATTAATGCTATTATTGTGCAGGGTTCGGTTAATGACGATGAGTTCGGCAACACAGAAGTTTGGTCTACCGACTCAGAAGACGAAGAAGTGAGGAAGCCTACCCATGGAAAGGCGTATGTGGCTAAGGAGGAAAGCAGTGGAGGAAAATGCTTCATGGTGACTGACGTATCTCAAATGAGGGGATACAACACTGATGGAGGAAGCGATGGACCGAAGGTACAGGAGGATATGTGCTTTACGGCCAAACCACTCAGCCAGCAGTTCAATGAGCTTGACGAACTGATAAAGAAGGTACAATCTGTTTTTATTTCATCTAAAATACCACCATCCTCATATGATAAAGAACTAAAAAATGTTAATACAAGAATTTCTCATTTAGATAGTAGCTTAACTCAAACTCGAGTCACTAATTCTAACCTGACTGATCAATTAAGCAGGGTGGCGTCGAAGAGTGAGGAGCGGCGAATGTGGATTGAGTTAAAAGAGTCGGAATTAGTCAAAGTTAAAGACGAAAACATTTATTTGCAGAGAGACAATTTAAAATTGTTAAAACAACGAAATGTTTTTTGTTTAATTGCTAAACGTTTATATTCCAATATTACTCAGCTTCACTTAGATTGTGAAATAGGCCAAAAGATCCATCGCATGATTTTGCCCTTCCTAGAGTTTAAGGAGGATGAAATCGATGCCGAAGCCTACAATTGTGAGAGTGTGATATCGTCTGATGATGTCAATCCGACCTACATGTACGGACTGAACAAAATTGAGTCCTTCATTAAATCCAAAGACCACAAGGACATGCTCAAAAATCTTTTGGACGAAAATGACAGAATTAAACTGAGAACCGAAACCATGCAAAAATTTGACTCTTTAAACGCCAACGTAAGACCAGAAAACAAAATCGATGTTGAAAATTCATCTGAGCTTAACGAGGACGAAAACATGAGTGAAATTTCTATAGAGGACACGGTTGACTGCTCAAAATTTGTTAAAAGCGAAACTGAAAACCACAAAAATCTAATTTCTGAAAATTCTGTGGAGTTCGCTCGATTGTCCCAACAAAAGTCCCCGAAATTAGTAGAGAAAGCGGTTGTGTATCAAAAGGTCAGGACCACTCCGAATCAAGTATACAAGATGATTGGAGTAACCGAACATCAAACAGCTGAGCTCACAGATATTGTAAACGAAGACAATGTTGATGGCTGTGATGAGTACTTCTGGGAAGCTCCAATAGATAATGGAAACGAAACCGTTGGCCTATCTGAAAGAACCTCCTGGATGAGAAAAGGGAGATACATACCTGAACCCTTGAATAAGCCTGATAATTTCAGTGAGCCAAGCACCAGTGGTACGAAAGATATTCCTCAGGAGGATGGAAGATCAGCAAAAGAAGACATTCCCACTACTCCAACAGCTCAAAGTGAAACTTCTTCAGACATTCCTTCTACTCCCTCAGTGCAAACTGAATCTTCTTCGGATATTCCCTCTGTTCCCTCGACTCAAAATAAAACTCCTGAAGTTCAAAAGGAACCATCCAAGGAGAAACCGAAAACGAAAGCTAATGTTCATCATCAACCTAAGCAGATGAGGGATAAGAAGATAGAAAGGAACCAAAGATACAGGAAAAACCTTTCTGAAAGGAAACAATTCTGGCACTCCCAGAATGCATACTACTCACACCAAGACAAGAATCTGAAGTATGAAAACAATCCTGTAAGAAAGCCTGAATGTTCTAACAACCGAAAGCCAAGGTTCGGTTCACAAGAGAATACCAACCGAAGGCAAAGGTTCGGTTCTGAAAAGGACTTCAACCGAAACCAAAGGTTCGGTTCCAAGAACAACTCCAACCGAACGCAGAGGTTCGGTTCTGAAGTCAAAAGAGAACAAGACTCTAAGGTCAGTCCCTCCAATGATCAAAAGCAAAAGGGTCACCTAGAGTCACTAGCCAGGAAGTCCTCTCAATCCAAACCCTCTCATTCTAATTCTTCTCGTTCTTTTAATTCTTCTACTTCCACTGATTCATCTCCATCTTGCTCTAAAGCTAATTCCGCTTGTTCTCAAAAATCTCATTCATCAGCTGAACAAAAGGGAAAGTAGAAGGTCAATGAATCCAAACTAGAGTCCAAAACGAACATACCCAATCCTAACAAAATAAAAGTTTTTACCATTAAAAAGAAAGATGAAACAACTCTAATAAAACGAACATATCTAGTTGACGTCTCTCTTACTGTTCCCGTTCCCATGAAAAGCTCACATGGACCCAAGAAACTTTGGGTTCCTAAATCTGCTTAATTTTTGCAGGTTATAAGTGACGAGCAGTTTGACGAAGAATGGTACATCGATAGTGGCTGCTCGCGTCACATGACAGGGAGGAGAGAAGAGCTCAGGGAATACAAATCTCTTGCTAATGGTGGCAACGTCAAGTTTGGTAATAATTCTTTCGGCACCATAAAGGGATATGGAATGATAACAAATGGAGACTTCACTATAAGGAAGGTGGCTTATGTGGAAGGACTCCAACACAACCTCATCAGTGTATCTCAGCTTGTTGGAGGTACAGGTCTCAAAGTCTCATTCGATGATGAAGGTTCTGAAATCATAGAGAAAAAGACAAAGAAAGTGATTCTAAAGTCAGAGCGAAAGGGCGAAATGTTTCCTCTAAACATGAAACCTATCAAAGGAAACCTAGCCATATGCCTGTTATCAAAAGCACAATCAGACGAAAGCTGGTTGTGGCACCGAAGACTCTCTCATCTCAATTTCAAAGATATCAACCGACTTGTCACTGGAGGTCATGTTAGGGGTCTTCCATTGCTCAAGTTCGACAGAGAGCATTTGTGTGCTGCATGCGAAATGGGAAAGCAGAGTCGTCAAAGTCACCCATCTATAATCAACACAAAAGTTGTTGAACCACTCGAATTACTTCATATCGATTTGTGTGGTCCTTCATCTATCGAAAGCATCGGTGGTAGCAAGTATATTCTTGTTATCGTTGATGACTTTTCACGATATACATGGGTGTTCTTTCTAAAACTCAAATCTGAAGCGACTCAAAAGCTGAAAGTGTTTATCAAGCAAATTGAAGTCCAGCTCAAGAAGTTCGTTCGCAACATCAGGAGCAATAATGGCCTTGAATTCAAGAACAGGGAGTTTGAAGAGTTTCTTGCAGAAAAGGGAATTAGTCACAATTTCTCAGCTCCCTACACACCACAACAGAACGGAATAGTCGAAAGACGAAACCGATCTTTGTGTGAAGCGGCCCGAACTATGATAAGTTTTGCTTCCTTACCTCTTTATTTTTGGGCTGACGCTATTTCTGCTGCTTGTTTTACACAGAACAGGTCCTATCTCAATAAGCGATTCACGCTCACACCTTATGAGATAATAAACAATAGAAAGCCCAATGTGAAATTTTTCCATGTGTTTGGCTCAAGGTGTTTCATCTTTAACTCTAAAGAACACTGCAACAAGTTTGATGTCAAAGCCGACGAGGGAATTTTTCTGGGTTACTCGCTCACATCCAAGGCGTACAGGGTCCTAAACAAACGTTCAAGAAGGATTGAAGAGACATACTATGTGACCTTTGACGATAGCTATGTCAAGAAGCTACAGGCCATAGAAGACACTACCGGGGAAATCTTTTCTCAAACTGGCCAAGTCACTGTTAGCATCGCCAATTTATACGAGAAATTTCTGGAACTCTTTGACGAACCGGAAAAAGCTTCTCTCTCAGAAGCAGGTGTAGCTGACAACAAAGTTGATCATATGAAGCAGATTGTTGAAGATGCTGCAAGAAGAATGCATAAAGGGGAATCGCCCACTGATGAATCTCCATCCAACAATGCTTCAGTCGAGGGGGAGCCAAGCTCACAAGTCCAGGGGGAGCCAAGCTCTACAACTTCAACCGAAGGTCCTTCACCAACCGAAGATGCCCCTCCAAACGAAGGTGCTTCAACGCCTGAAAGTCCAGCACCACAAGAAACCCCTGAACCTCATGTTTCTCAAGACTCATCAATTGAGGGGGAGCATGATGATATGACGCTTGATTACGATAGCCAATCTGAGCCAGAAGAAATGATCAACGCTGAACTAGACCCAACCTTTGATCCGAATTACCCTCCTCTTACCAAATGGACCAGAGATCATCCTATCTCTCAAGTAGTTGGAGATGTATCTGAAAAAGTTCTGACCCGATCTCAACTGAACGCAAAACAGACATCCTTATTTTCAAAAGTTGAGTTTTGTATGTTTAACTCATTCGTATCAAAAGTTGAACCGAAGACAGTGAACACTGCCCTCGATCACTCTGATTGGGTTCAAGCAATGCAAGACGAACTGAACGAATTTGAAAGGAACAAAGTCTGGCGCCTCATTCCAACTCCTCCAGATGCTTCGGTTGTTGGTCTCAAATGGGTTTTTAGGAACAAAATGGACAAGGAAGGTAATGTCATAAGGAACAAGGCTCGTCTGGTGGTCAAGGGATACTGTCAGGAGGAAGGGATAGACTATGAAGAGACTTTCGCTCCAGTAGCTAGGCTAGAATCCGTTAGAATATTCCTGGCATATGTTGCTCACAAAAACTTTGAGGTTTTCCAAATGGATGTCAAGTGTGCATTTCTCAACGGAGAACTCGAAGAAACTGTGTATGTGGAGCAACCTCCTGGGTTCGTGAACGAAAAGTATCCAAATCATTGCTATATTCTGGATAAAGCTGTGTACGGCCTCAAACAAGCTCCGAGAGCCTGGTATGAAAAGCTTACAAAATTTTTAAAGATGTCTAAATTTAAACAAGGTTCGGTTGACCCAACCTTCTTTCGCAAAAAGGAAGGTAACCACCTTATGATAGTTCAAATTTATGTTGACGACATCATCTTTGGCTCCACGAATCCCAGCTTAACAGCTGAATTCAGAAAGCTGATGGAGACTAAGTTTGAAATGAGCTCAAAGGGTCCTATTAACTTTTTCCTTGGTTTAAACATAAGACAGGGACCCGAAGGCATCTTTATAAATCAGGAAGCCTACACAAAGACTCTCCTAGCGAAGTTTGGCATGATGGGAGACTCAAAAGTCAAAGTCCCAATGGTATTCAGCACTAAGCTCACCCCATCTCTAGACAAACCGGCTGTCGATATCACGCTCTATCGTCAAATGATAGGCTCACTGATGTATCTAACTGCTAGCAGGCCTGATATCATGTTTTTTGTGTGTTATTGTGCTCGATTTCAGGCAAACCCACGTGAACCTCACATGCTTGCAGTGAAGAACATCTTACGCTATCTCAAGCGAACCACCTCCTTAGGTCTATGGTATCCATCCAACTCAGGCTTCTTCATTCAAGCCTATTCTGATGCTGACCTTGGAGGATGTGGACTCGACCGTAAAAGCACAACTGGTGGCTGTCAATTCCTTGACGGGAAGTTGGTCAGCTGGCAATCCAAGAAACAAACGTGTGTGTCGCTGTCTACTGCCGAAGCGGAATATATTGTCGCTGCATCCTGCACATCACAAGTGATTTGGATCCAAAGTCAACTTCGAGACTATGGACTCAATATGAAGAAGATCCCACTATATTGTGACTCTGAAAGTGCAATTTGGATCTGTCATAACCCAGTGCAACACTCTAAAACCAAACACATAGCACTGAGGTATCACTTCATCAAAGATCATGTGGAAGATGGAAATGTCGAAATTCACTTCGTTAGAACCACTGATCAACTGGCTGACGTCTTTACCAAAGCTCTTCCAGAAGCATCATTCAATAAAATATTGCAAGGGCTAGGTATGATGGAATCAGAGTCAGTACCTCACACTACCTCTTAACCTCAAACGTAAGAAGCGAAGCCAACCGAACGTTCGGGTTCGGTTCAACCATCTGACTCGCTCATCACTTCAAAGGTAGTTTCTCTGTGTTGTATATTACTTGTACAATTTTGTTTTTCTTTGTGTTAAAAGTATTTATCTCCTGTATGTCTAAATTCCTTAGTTTCTCAAAATTTTCCAAAACCGAAACCTACCGAAGGTTCGGGTTCGGTTTTTCAAAATTTTGTGGAACCGAAACCTACCGAAGGTTCGGGTTCGGTTTTTCAAAATTTTCTAGAACCGAAACCAACCGAACGCTCGGGTTCGGTTTTTCAATTTTTTTTCTTCTTCCAACCGAAACCAACCGAACGTTCGGGTTCGGTTTTTCATATTTTTTTTCCAAAGTTCTTCCAATGTTTTTTTTTAAGTCTTATTTTTTTTATTTTTTTATTTTTTTTTCTTTTCTTCTAATTTTTTAGTTATTATTTTTATAAATTTCAAAAACTCCAAAAATATTTTATATTTTTTGTGTGCTCATTCGTTTATGGGAATATATTTGTTGACTTACTTAAGTGTCCCTAGAAGCATGCTGCTGTATGTGTCCCAAGCCTCATAAGATTTTGAATAATAGCCTTCATGACCTGGTATACACAAACCTTGTCTTCCCAAGAAGGCTAATACATTTATTCTAATCATGAGCTACCTCACTCTTTTCTCGCATGAGTTAAGAGTTTCCTGCTTGGTCCTTATTTTCGCAGCAGAGGTACTATATCTTCTTACACCATCCCCATTACTCTTCTCCACTACATTCGTTTCATTATCGTAACCCTTGAGACTCTCAGAAACTACCACTGAGGTTTATGGTTACACAACATCTGTGTTTATGATCTTAGTTTCGTGCCACTACGAGCTGAGTGAAACCCAAAATTCAACACCAACGAATTGACGGTGACCAATTAATTTGCTCAAGTTTTCACCAATGAATTGACGAATGTACCTTCATGAAATCTCAATTTTTCTTTTGCGTGATTCCCATGAAATTGTTACACACCATAACATTTCTTCCCAAGGGATCCAGTTTTCTTTTTTTTATCTGAGATTTTATATTAATCCAAGCCAATACAAAATAAATTCCTACTTACTTGTTCAACAGGCTACACCGGTCTCACAAGTACTTTGTTCATTTTCTTTCTTATATCAAGAATAGAATTGATGAATCAAAGCGAAACCACCCTTAAACAGCCTAATTAAAAGAAGCCTTTCAACATTTACTAATAAGTGTTTGATTGTAATTCAATGGGATTCCACACTAACACTTTGAGGTCTCTCTTGACCTTGAAGGAAGAGATTCGTGCCCGGGATCATCAGTTTCGTGTCATTATTGACATCACATAATATCCTTAAAAGAGTTGCTTTATTTCTTTTTCTTTTACACTCTTTGCACGAAAATCCTAGATTTTCCAAAATTCCGTTACTAATTATTTACAGGCTGAATTCTACTTTCGTGGTTAATTATGGAGCTGTGGTCAAAAACAATCCACGTGGCAATTTAATTCAAAAATGGCGTTTAAAAGGGATAAGACGAAAGGTTGCTGACTCGGCGGGAGATTAAAAGGATTGAATTTCAAACGACAGTAAAAAGTGGGCGCGTGTGAATGTAAAACGGCCGCGCTTTTACTGACACCTATGGACGCGTGTGCGATATCCAAGCGTCATCACTCTGGCATTAAAGGCGTGTGTGGAAATGGAAACAGTTTCTCTCTCTAAAACGGCGCTTGTTGGGTAGCGTGATCCTAGGAATCTGACACTATCTCTCCTACGTGATCATTGCACAGAAGATATGAAACGATTTTTCTCTCTCCAATCCCTCACTATAAAAGGCAGTCTACAACACCATTTACCTTTTTACTGCTTCCGGATTTTCTAAAAGAGCAAAAACCTCCAAAGCGCTTCACTGTTCATCTTCTTCGTCAACTACCTGCAACAATGGCAGAATCTTCTTCCATCCATGCTACTTCTCAGATCCTCCCCATCCGTCCTCAGCAATGTCTGGTCATTGACCTCAACCCACTGGCGTACGATTCCTACATGTCGCCGGTCATAGAATGCTTGAAGTACTCCCAGCTTGCTCCTGCACTCTCACGCATTGAAACTGTGCCAATGGTGGCCCTATCGCAGGTCTACGCGACGGCTTACTACGACAAGGCCGTTGACCGGGTATTTGTCGAGCTTGCAGAACACAAGACCTCTGTATCACGCCAAAGATTCTGCACTATGCTAGGGTTTGCCGTTGACCCTTCACGAGTTCATCCGGATACTATTCCGGTTGGGATGATGTTTAACATGTTTTATAACATGGATCTCACCTCAGTCCCCAAGTTTAAGAAATCTTGCCTGCCAACTGGTCCAAGGGAACTGACACCGGACATGCTAAGGTCGATTCATGATGCCGACAAACCGGTGGGCAGGGGCAAAAAGGCAGAGAAAGGGAAGCAAGTGTCCAAAGCCCCAAAGGGACCTTCTCCGAAAAAGAGGAAACAACCGAAGGCTGCACCGTCCCCACAGCCAAAGAGGAGGAAGACCCAAAAGAAGCGAAAGCTAGTTATTCCCTCCTCTCCAAGCGAATCTGAGGGTGGAAGTTCGGACTCTGAAGGATCTCAAGGAGACGAATCTCCTCAACGAGGCAACACACCACCTCGGTCCCCAACCCCAGAGATGGAACTTCATCAATCCCCAGTTCCTTCACCTCCACCATCTATTCCTATTTCCATTCCCACCATAAACCCCACCATTCCCCCAACCTCTTTTCCTATACCACCACCCATTTTCACCACATCAACCGAAACACCACCAGTTACCGAAACCCCTCCAGTAAGCGAACCACCACAAACCGAAACCCAAACTCAACCACCACCCGAAACTACCCCACCCCACACTCAAACTCAACATACACCAACCACAACACCCCCAGCTTCACCACCACCTCCATCTCCAGAAAATGCCTCCGATGGCAACAACCCTTACCTTGGTGGTGATCACATGAACTTTGATTCGGTCTACTATACTCCGTTTCAAGTTCAGAGCGATGAGGAGGATGATGCTCCAGTGACAAAGAAGCATCTCAAAGAGCTTCACGAGAAGGTTGATCTGCTTCTCGCCTCCTCTTCCAACCAGCAGTCCTCTCTTTCTGAAGCTGCCCTTCAGAAAATTGTTGATGCCTTCTCCAGGGCTCAACATGATTCGGTGGCCTCAACAACTGTTCCGATTGATGCCTCCACCAGAGCGTGTGAGGCTGCGACCGAAAAAGTCGATAAACTATTCTCCGAGGCTACCATCCTGTTGAAGTCCTTGCAGGAGAGCGCCGATGCCACCAAGACAACTCTGCAACCGATTGTTCAACAATTGGCCAAGTTCGTCTCAACGGAGCTGTCTTCGTTCGCTACCCTACGCCAGAATATAAGCGACGACAACTCGGCACTTCGTGCCTCCATCGATGCCCGCCTGGCTAAGCTACAAGAGGATCTTGCAGCTGAGAACTCTTTGATGGACGTTTTGGCGAGTAAAACAACTGCCCTAAAGGTCAAGAGCACGCAACTTTCCAACTCCGAACAACAATTGGAAGCTCTTCGATCCGAAAGGGTGGTGATCAAAATGTGTGTTTCAGATGTCCACGCAGCACTATCCAACATCCTGGAAGCACACGACCCCATCCTAAACCATTCGGTGAGGCGTACCCTCGCTGAAAAACTCTCTCCGGCCATGGACCTTTTAAGCAAGATTGAAGGCCTACCGAGTTTCGTGTCCATTCTGAAACAAGGGGGAGATGAGAAGAAAGGATCGAAACCACCTCCTTCCTCCAAAGCTACTCACACAACCGAACCACCCTCTGCTGATCATGCTTCGGGTTCGGGTGTGAAGAACAAGGATAAAAACATAGCTGAGGAAGATGAAGATGAAGATGAAGATGAAGACAGGGAGACCATTGCCGACATGTTGAAACGAAAGAACAGTCGCAATGCTGATGATCATGCCAGTCGTGTGGCACGAGAGGCTGAAGAAGCCGAACGAAAGCAAAAAGAAGCCCACGATCTCCTTGAGAGCCGAAAGATGCTCTTCCCTGCCTGGACCAGGGATCGTATGATAAAAGAGGCCATAGAAACTCCAAGCATATTATGGCTCGAGCCGGTTATATCATTCGACTGCAACAACACTGTCGATTCGCAATTTGATATGCCGCTGACTCGAAAGGCGTTCATCTTCCACGCCTTCTCTAACATTTTTGAAGTCCCACATCCGAACGATGAGCTTGACAGGGAGCTCATTGACTTCTATCTGGAGGCCGCTCGCCCTCAATACCTTACATGGAGCGCCCAGAAGATTGTAAACGTTCGAGTGCTGAAGCCGTATGCCGTGGGGAAATTCACAAACGTTAAGTTCAAGCTCATTCGAGGATCAGCAAGAACTGCTCATCTTATCTCCCTGGCGGATCTGCCGAATCTAAATCCTCATGATTGGATTGTCCTGTACAATATCCTTTTGACTAATGAAGCCGAATATGGTCCCATCATAGACCATGTCAAGAGGATGTTAGCATGCTACATCATGGAGGTTGCCCTAATGGATCAGGAGGTTGCCACAGTCTTCAAGAAGAAACCGAAGATAGCTCCTGTGGGATCGGCCAGTGATCTCAACCAAATGAAAATGGGCAAGATTGATCCGAGGCGTAACTCGGTTATGTTCACTAGAGCCGAAGGACAGAAATGTCTCTTCGCTTTAGCTGACAAACACCTTTACACCACAGCTTGCTTGGAGCACATTTTATCGATTATCAAGCGGTGTAAAGAGAATTCGGCTGATGACATCAAGTACTTCAATGATATGATCAATTGGTACATTCGGTTTAGACAGACCATTCTCTCCATCACCAAGTGTCTGTTTAGCACCATGAAGAAGAAGGTACCTGCTTCAGCTGCTGGCCCAAGTAAAAAATGAAGGTCTCGCTCCAAATTGACGCAAAGGGGGAGATTGTTGGGCTGAAGATCATTTTGATGTTGCGTCTTTTGGGCTCGTTAGTTTAGCCATGTATACTCCGGTTTGGGCCTGTCCAACCGAGAGCCTTTTATGTATTGTATATAAGTTAATACTTGCATGCAAATTAGGTTAGCGATTTAGAGAATAACGATAGAGAGCTTAACGATAGTAATTTCAAGGTTTCTTTAATCGTTCTGTAACCTTCCAATCCTCTACAGTTGATGTTCTTAATCGAGCTCTTCTGAGGATTTTGTTTTAATCATTCGACTCGTTTGATTCAATCTTGTCTTGTTCTTTTTATTGCGTTCTTACTGTTTTTATATTCATATACTTGTTCAAGATCTAATCGATCTTCATAGATTAAAGGTTGTATTAATCCCATCAGACCTTAATCAGGAATCACTAAGAGGTTATAGGGTGTCTCATAAGAGTAAGAACTTATGAGTATAATGTGCTATGGTTATAGGTGGTGGAGCCGGTGTCAAGTGATCCGATAGTTGGAGTTTGCATTTCGAATCGACATCTGCGAGGTGAGTTATCCTCACTATATCGATAGGGTCTACGGCACCAAGGCTGGCCCTTTATGATTTACATCCTGGTTTTGGATGGTTGCTTTGTTATTGCCATGTTAGATTTCATCCTGGTTTAGGATGGGTGTTATGTTATTGCTATGTTAGAATTCATCCTCTTTAGGATGGTTGTTATGCTAGAGATCGGTTAGATCGGTTGTCATGGTATGCTACATATGATTCTGATCTGTTAGATCGAAATAGGGATAGATAGTATTTTATGCTTTTATGATCCGTAAGGATGGGTATGTTAGTGACCTGTTAGGTCGATGCTCTAGTTGCGAGTGAAACTCTAGATGGTAACTGAGATAGATATGTTTGCTATGTGTATGTGCCAGTATATGATAGTATGCGTACATGGTTAGTTGCTTGTTGGTTGGGTTGAGGCGGTCCTGCTTTGTGCTGAAGGCCAACACACCCTGTGAGCGGTCTGGGGAGATTGTAGGCCCACGAGGTGGACTAGTCATGCCGAAGGCTCGGGATATATTCAGATAGACTGTAGGCCCAGAAGGGCGGACCAGTCTGGCCGATGGCCCAGTATGTATGTTGTTTGATTGATCGTTATGGCTATGGTTTCTGCCAGTGTGGTATTGGTATTTTGGGGGTAGCTCACTAAGCCCTCAGGCTTACAGTTTTTAGTTTATTGTTTTAGGTACTTCAGGAGAGCGAGGGAAGGTAAAGGTGTGACCGTACCGCTCCTCATCCTCATGATCTATTTTGGGACACTCTGATGTAAATGAATTGGAAATGTTTTGTAAAAACAATTACTATTTGACTCTTTTGTTAGTATTAAAAGTTTAAATTTGGCGTAAATTTTATGGGTGTTACAAGTTGGTATCAGAGCCTTGGTGCGAGTGAATTGGAGGAACACTCGTGTGAATCCAGTCTCAAATCAAGGAGATTTTCGGAAAATAAGTTTTAAAATGGTTTTCCAATTTAAGGATGTAGGATGCCGAGGGTACGATCAGTCAGAGCCTGTAAGTAAGCCCCAAAATACCATACAGTTATTTGATATTCTGATATGTTAGAACAACATGCTAGTGCTAGGCTAGGGATTTTCAGGAATCGCATGATAGATTGACATGATTGTATGATACCTATTAGCCTAGGGTTTCTTGTATATGGGATTGACATCATAACTGCAGATGTTTAGAGTATGCATCATGTGACAACCCGAAATTCCTATTCTGAACAAACCATTTAAAGCCAATAGAAGTAGAACAGTTTTAGTGAAAAACTCAGATTTCGAGTATAAGTTTGGCAGTTTTCAGGATATTAGACTTAAGGAGATATTAGGAGAGTGGATGCACTAGGGTTTTGTTCAACACTGTTATTCCAATACTCTAGGACATTAGAGTTCGTTCCAGGAATAAAAATATTTTCTGCCAAAAATATCTCCGGACTATAAATAGAATTCTGAACCAAATTGGTTCATTTGTTGAATTCCATTTAGAGAAAAGTGAAAATTCTCTCTCATGGATCTTCGGGTTTTTATCCCAAATTATGAGTACTTCGATCTAGTTATGTTATATAGCTTAGATTGTGTTTAGAAACACCAATTACATATCAAATCTGTGAGACTCGGGAGTTTACCGCCCAAGAACGTTCTTGGGGAGTAAACTCCAATATGTGGCTTAAATGCTACCTAGTCCTTTCCCCGTGAATTGTAACTACCTTAGACTTGTATGCTAGTGTGTATATGACTAGAAAACATCAAAATCGGATTAATACCCCAAGATTTGGGAGTTTACCGCCCAAGAACACTTGGGGAGTAAACTCCATTTTAAGGTCCTAAAGGGTTCCAATGACCCTCAAAGCTTTAGAACTCCAACTAGAAGCCTCCATTTCATGCTTTAGACCACAAAACAATTAGGAATCATGGCTAGAAGTGAGTTCATGGCCAAGGAAGTTCTTGGGCCGTGAACTCCATGTTAAGTGCCCAAAATGCCTTTATTTAGCCAAGAGACTAGCCTAGCACATTACCTTGATGTGTCTAATACCCAAAACAATCAAAATACCAACACCTAGGGGTGTTCACGACAGCAAACACATGGCCAATTGGTACATGGGCCGAAAACTCTAGTTAGGGGTGTTTTGATGCCACAAACACTACCTAAGGCTTAGACTTCATTTTAGACATGTACCCTAAAGTTTTTAAAGCCTAGAAAACATAAGGAATCACAAGTATTAAGGAGTTTACGGCCAAGACAAATTCTTGGGCCGTAAACCCCTATAAAGGGGTCAAATGACACCCTAACTCCTTCCTTATGCCTAGAACCCAACATAGATCTTAACCTTGAAATGTTTGAGACTTGAAAACACCATAAAAACCCTCCCAAGGGAGTTTACGGACGTAAAATCCAAGGGAATATGGTCCCAGGGCCGTAAACTCCTTAAAGGAGTTAATATGACACCCAAACACTTGATTTAGCCTTGAAACAATTCACCACATGAGTTGTATAATTGTTAGACTTCATTTAGAGGCTTTGTTGAGAGTTTACGACCAGGCGTTTACTCCCTTGGGCCGTATACTCCAAGACATATGGTCTTTTGACCATAAACTCTCATTAGGGGCATTGCACTCCTTTGTTGCAACCCATTAGCCGCCTAGCACTTGACCAAAAGTGTTTTCCTCGCGTTTAAATGTTTATACTTGTATAATTAGTGTTTTAATCACTAATTGTTTATATACATATGTCTTCATATGTAATTAGGATCATTGTGTGTGTCTAAAGTCTTCACTTGACACCAAGCACTTGTCCGATCCTTCCTTACGATAACAGTCCGTTCAATTCCAGTCGCTTACTGCAGGTGAGTTCATACCCCTTAATCAATGATTTAAACTGTTTTTAAATGTTTTATGGGGGGGGATACAACTAGAATCATGCTAGTTATTATATCAATCACTTGTGATTAATATACAACATTCAAATGATTTGGCTACTCGTTAGCCGTTTTACCAAACAGTTTCCTTCAAATGATTTTTATAAACATTTTATATGTTTTAAAGTCCTTATTACACTGTACATTTTACTCTGTATATTACATTTCAAACTTATTTACAATTGTGTTTCAAACAAATGTTTCTTTATACTAAACTGTTTTATCAAACCCATGCCTTCAAATTGTTTTATAGATTAACATCAAGTATATCTTTTCTTAAAATAATAATTATGTTTCATATGTCTTACAAAACTTATTTATGCTTTTATATTATAAATTGCATGCCTCTATATGTATAGTTATATAAGAAATGTTTAAAAGACTTAGGAAGGCTATCCACCCTATTTCCTTTTCGCGCTTGAGATGTGGTATGGTGGGATATCAGGTACTTGTCCGAATGTCGTTTAAATATTAGTTATATATCACGTGTATATATATATATATATATATATATATATATATATAGTCATAAAAGGTCCTTCCAATTCATCCCATGCCCTTGGGTAGCAAGGGTATACATCCATGTCCATACGTATCAGTTAGATTACTAGTAAACTACCATTTGGGTAGTTTAGGAAAATACTAGAACAATTACTATAACGCGATATCATACAATGAGTCAGTTCATTCATGAGTCAATACTTTTTAGAACATTACAGTACATTACATATACAACTATACTAGGAAGAGAACATATACAACGATACTAGGAGTACATTACTATACTTGCTAGATAGAGAGAGAACACACATTACAGCTAGCACACGTCGAACATTTCCGTACATTACGCTTACATTAATACGTTCATAAAATTGTGATCCACTGTATCGGAGCATGCCTTAAATGTCATGGCCCGAGTTGTAGCCAGAGTCTCTTGGAGGGAGAGCGTGAGTTTGCGTATAGATCTATACTGGATTGACTATCCTACACCTTGCTGCTAGCTATAGCCGGACCTGCAGGTCTGCGGGTGCCAAACGTCATTCCGTTATTACGACCATTCTTATGTCGTTGTTACCAGTCGATAGTATGGTGCAATTTATCACAAAATGCCTTAATATAAATCCGGTTTAAGGTAAATAGTACAGCAGTAGTTCTTATAGCACTACGTTTTAGTACTACATTAATTTTCCCTATACATATATTTAGTGATCCTTTCACTTAAACTATAAATGTAAAACTGTATTTTGATAATGATAGTTACACTTGGGAAAATTACACACTTTTACAAGAGACGAACATATAGAACAGTTAAGTCTTGGTAGAAGACTACATTGAGAATAGTTAGGTCTTGGTAGAAGACACCCTTACATAATAGTAGGAATCATAGGGATTTCTAGAGTTTTCAAACGTTTATAGTTGTTTTACAAACATTTTCATACTTACAGTTCATATACATTTTCAATACTTACAATTCATCTACTTACAAATTCTTACATACAAATTAAGACACTAAATACTTATGATCTCACCAGCTTCAAAGCTGATACTCGCTTTCAAAATTACTTTTATCCTCAGGTCATCATAGACAGGTACCGATGCAAGGAGAAAGGAAGATGGAGCCTGTTCAAGACTCATCTTTCATTTTGATTTATGCTTTAGTGTTTATCAAAATTTGACAGAATACACTTGTATAATAATTATATTATTAATGCAATGGATGATGTTGTTTCTTGTTTACTACTTTTCATTGTTGTGATACTGTACATGACGTCCTCCGCCCCAGAACGTTTCCGCCGTTCTTGGTTTTGGGGTGTGACGGATTGGTATCAGAGCATTGTTTGTAGTGAATTAAGTATATCAACCCATAAAAGATATACTAACTATAAATACATAAGGGATTAAAAATTCTTTGACCAGGAGTTTATACTTTAAATAATAAAATATTTAAGTAAGTATACGTGTTGCATTCATACTAAAATCAGTGTCACTAGGACAATACAAAAGAATTACGATTGTTGGGCAACACAAGTGGGCTTAGAGACATATGGTCAAAACTGGGAAGATATAGCCTGATCACCTATATTATTCGAGGGTTGACTAGCATGTGCCTAAGTTTAATTGTGTGGTTGCAACAATGCTAAAATCTTACCAACCCTATCACTATGCGAACAATAGAACATAACATTAAAAATTTTAAATACTATAGGAGTATTTGGTGTTACTATAAGTACTTTATACTTGAGAACTAAAACGGGATCTTCATTACTAAGTTGATAGTTGCTAAGTGGATACACTAAGGCTATATGTAATTAGGATGTTATAGACTTAGAATCTGTGAAATTTCACTTTACCCCGATTCTGTGTGAATTTGGAGTTAAGATCACTTATTCGAAGGTCTATCCTGTTTAGATTACACATAGCTGGTATGCACTTCACAAATAGCGATGTAACTAATGAAGGTTTTCTAAATAAATATCTAGATAGTTCGTCTAATAATTATTCTCTTACCCTAAGTTCTCGCATAGAAAACATAGCTGGACTCCATCCCCACGGAAACCAGTATCTTCCGAACGAAGTCATAGCTGGGTGGTTTGGAGAAGAACCAGAGAATGATCATCCTATCCCCTTGAATGATCACCATGATGAAGACCTTTCGGACGATGCTAATTCCGAACCAGAGGTTGAGAACCTACCCCGAGCAGCTCCCTTTCTAATTCCTAACCCTCGTCCGGCTTTTCATGGCCCGACCCCAGAGTGAGTGGAATGCTTGGAAACATGGAGCCAAGGACAAGATCAGCCCATGTCGTTTAATAGCGACCGAAGCTTTTGCGACTTGAACAAGGGGGGTTCAGCAGATAGAGTCTTGCCAATCGTGGTCCGCAGGGTGACCCGAAATGAGATTCAAGGCAGGACAACCCTACATCAGATTACCGAATTTGTCACCAATGCGAGAATGCATACCCTCCACACCATTCGTCTAGAAGATGCTCATGAGAGATCCGAGAGAAACCATGAAACCCTGCTGCAAGCACTGGCTAAATCACAAGCCGAAGTCATAGAGCTCCGAGTACGCCAAAGGGTGTACGAAAGACACCTACTTGACATGAACGTCAACTGGTTGAACTGAGAGTTCACCAGAGGGATGACCGTCGCCAGTAGTAGACCCTTTACTTTATTTTCCTTGTTAAAAGGAATCGTTTTCTGTCTATGCCCGATGTGGCATTTTCTATGAAATTATCTCGTACTTTAAGTACTATTAGTTAGGTCCTTATGCTGTCAGGAACTATCTTCTCGGGATATGATGTAAGGCCTTTACAAGGTCATTTTTCCTGAATCTTTACGTCGGGAATATCAAAGATATTGACAGTCAGCTAACTTCTGTATCATTCTTCATTCAAGTACTCTAATCATTCTTTCATTAGAGTCTATCTGAAACATGCTTTAGTCAAGTCATTGGACTATAGCAAGTTAGATCCGAAGACATTTCCAAGTCTTTTTCAATGGTTGGATCTTGTTATTCACCAACCTGCGATACCTCGGCTTGAACGAACAAACGTTTTGAGACCATTCTATGAACTTACTTCTACTCATTACTAGGACTGCATCATAGGGATGTAGGTCAAACCTTCGTAAACATACTTCCATTCCATACTAGGACTGCATCATAGGGATGTAGGTCAAACTTTCGAGAACATACTCTTACTCTTTTCTTGAGCAATGTAAGTACATCTAGGGTCAACCTGAATCGCTCACAAATCATTATCTTTCGTGTTATAGAATCATGTCGTCATCAGGAAACAATCAGCCGAGAAACGAAACCCCCATCCTCTATATCGACACCGCTACATTACAAGCTGGAGTAGCAGCTGTTGTGACAACTTTCCTTACACACATCAACTCAGGCAACACAAACAAGACTGAAAAAGGAATCGAGAGTTTAGATGGTAGTACCAAACCGGGAAACCAACAAACAGTAACAGTCACTGGCTCTCAAAGCCGAAAGACAGAGAACAAGAAACGAAAGCGTCAAGTCCAGAAAGAACGCAAGAAATCTCAAAAACTTGCTATGCAACGGCAACAAGTGGAAACCCCTTCCATCCCAATACCGAGCAGGCCATATGAGGGAAAACTCCCGAAGTGTGATAAGTGTAGTTTCCATCATCATGGGGCATGTCATGAGATGCAATGTTGCAATTGCCTAAAAATAGGACACCATGCTCGTGGCTGTGGAGCACCGGCACGACCCATCACTTAAGTCCCTTTCATCGGGACTAACCGTACGCACGAGGGTAGTTATAATGCCGAACGCTTTAAGAAGCAATTTTCAAAGTGGAGTAACGAGGAAGGCACTCGTGTCCACATAACATTGGCTAAACACCTCAATCCCGTCACCAAAGCTAGTACTAGCCAGTCATGCCACCAATGCGGTGAGATAGGGCACGTCAAGAAGGATTGCCCTATAGCAAAGAACTCTGGCGCAGATGGGAAAATTCTCAGGATCACAGCTGCAGGAGAGCCTACTCCGGAACCCTCGTTAATGTAACTTAGGCGTGTTGTTGTAACAGACTTATAAACTATCCAGAACTAGTGCAACTAGAGTCTTACCTTTTGCGAGATATTGTCTGTTTAGGGATTCTCGTGCTGCGTATACTTGTCTTTTGTACTATATCTTATTCGCAGCAATAGTCTTGTGGTAAACCTGAAGTACTGTAACTCTGTTCATGGTTGCACAGTTGTGTTTTGTCTGTAAACGTCTTATGTTCAAATCTAATGTCTTTAAGTTTCAGTATGATTCTGACATTATCATATGACTCGATTCAATTTGTTCTTCACGAAAACAGTTTCATACGTACATCTCTTCCTTCTAGATCACTTTACCAGCGAAGCCGTCATATCAGAACACCGAAGTACTTATGCCAGGAGTACCTCTTAATTATTTTCTTTCCGAAGAAATCCCCGAAGTACCACTCGTGCAGTACGTCAAGTTCAATCCAAGGATTTATACGATTGATCTATCACTGAGGAATGTATGCATAAGAGTGATATATAATCAAGGTTCTACAGGTTTAGAATTGATGATTCCACTTTAACTTCTTTTTTTCCCTGATGGGATGTGAGCTTAAAGAAGAATCAGTTATTCGACTACCTTTTCAATCTTAATTATATACGACTCGTATACACGAAATTGTGATTGTGAACCATGTATGAATTCTAATACGAACTTCAGGACGGAGAACTGCTTAAGCCTACGAGTAATCACATCGTCATGTGAACAAACTTAGAACCCAGTACGACTCTTGTAAACAGATCGCCCTATAGTCTAAACACATACGAAGACACAAGAACAGTACAAACAACTTAGCGAACCACACAGAAATAGAATTAGAAGACTAGGCTTCTCATCCTAGAGAACCCCAGTCTTATTCTCCCAGAGATCGACGGATTTCATCGTATGTGCCTCGAATATCGAGGACTCCGTCAAGATATTTCATTAGAAATTGTTATCTCTACCTCGCATAGATGAAATGGTTGAGAAAACGCAAGGAAAGAAACTACTTCTAGAAATGGATTTGAGATCTGAATATCACCAGTTCGAGTGTTAGGGAAGGATGTCCAGAAGACTATCTTACGAACTCGATGCGGACACTTCGAGTCCGTAGTGATACCCTTCAGATAGGACCAATACGGCCATAGCTTTCATGAGCTAAACGATTAGGGTACGTCTTTCTTACTTGGATCAGTTCGTCATTTCTCCATGTAATGACTTACTTATCTACCCTCGTAGTAAGAAGAAAACCCATGGAAACATTTCCTACAGAGGAACTTTTAGCAAAGTTCTCTAGGCACGAGTTTTTGAAATTGAAGAGTCAAATTTCTAGGACACACTGTTAGTAATGTGGGAAATTTTTGAGTACTCTTTCAACTTGTCAAAACCGTTGAGCATTTGTCGCTACCTGAGACGCTGACAGTCATTCGCCAAATTCTAGGTCTTACAGACCTACTATCATAGTTCATCCAGAAACCCTTGCAAATCACAGGAAACCGTACGACTTTGACCCAGCAAGAGGTGGCCTTGTCTGGGAAGTTAAGCAAGAAAAAGAAACCTTGGAGATTCCAAGTGAGTGACCAAATTCTTTATGAAGTCTCACTCGGGACGGCTTAATACGCTTTGGATCGCGTGGAAAGCTAAATCCAATATAGTTAGGACCTCCGAGATTCTTATCAGAATCGGTCCTGTGTCTCGCACAAACTAGACCTACTCTGCGAACTCAGTAACGTACGTCCTACTTTTCGCGTATCGATCGTGAAACCATACCTTTCCGTTAGGACTCTTGTAAGTCCACTCGTCGAGATCCTCGCCTTCGTATTAGAACCGTAGTGACCCTCGACCGAGAGGTCAAGCGGACGAAGCAGCGCCATCGCCCGATAGTGAAGGTTCGTTGGGATTCCAACCGAGAACCCGATTTCACTTAAGTGCGCTTGATCAAATCAATTAGGAAGTTTCCTCCTCACGACTCGATCATTCGTGCATACTTCCTTGCCTAAATTCTAATTTCGGGACGAAATTCCCTTCAACAAGGGGATGATGTGACAACCCGAAATTCCTATTCTGAACAAACCATTTGAAGCCAATAGAAGTAGAACAGTTTCAGTGAAAAACTCAGATTTCGAGTATAAGTTTGGCAGTTTTTAGGATATTACACTTAAGGAGATATTAGGAGAGTGGATGCACTAGGGTTTTGTGCAACACTGTTATTCCAATACTCTAGGACATTAGGGTTCGTTCCAGGAATAAAAATATTTTTTGCCAAAAATATCTCCGGACTATAAATAGAATTATGAACCAAATTGGTTCATTTGTTGAACTCCATTTAGAGAAAAGTGAAAATTCTCTCTCACGGATCTTCGGGTTTTTATCCCAAATTATGAGTACTTCGATCTAGTTATGTTATATAGCTTACATTGTGTTTAGAAACACCAATTACATATCAAATCTGTGAGACTCGGGAGTTTACCGCCCAAGAACGTTCTTGGGGAGTAAACTCCAATATGTGGCTTAAATGCTACCTAGTCCTTTCCCCGTGAATTGTAACTACCTTAGACTTGTATGATAGTGTGTATACGACTAGAAAACATCAAAATCGGATTAATACCCCAAGATTTGGGAGATTACCGCCCAAGAACACTTGGGGAGTGAACTCCATTTTAAGGTCCTAAAGGGTTCCAATGACCCTCAAAGCTTTAGAATTCCAACTAGAAGCCTCCATTTCATGCTTTAGACCACAAAACAATTAGGAATCATGGCTAGAAGTGAGTTCACGGCCAAGGAAGTTCTTGGGCCATGAACTCCATGTTAAGTGCCCAAAATGCCTTCATTTAGCCAAGAGACTAGCCTCGCACATTACCTTGATGTGTCTAATACCCAAAACAATCAAAATACCAACACCTAGGGGTGTTCACGGCCGCAAACACATGGCCAATTGGTACATGGGCCGAAAACTCTAGTTAGGGGTGTTTTGATGCCACAAACACTACCTAAGGCTTAGAATTCATTTTAGACATGTACCCTAAAGTGTTTAAAGCCTAGAAAAGATAAGGAATCACAAGTATTAAGGAGTTTACAGCCAAGACAAGTTCTTGGTCCGTAAACCCCTATAAAGGGGTCAAATGACACCCTAACTCCTTCCTTACTCCTAGAACCCAACATAGATCTTAACCTTGAAATGTTTGAGACTTGAAAACACCATAAAAACCCTCCCAAGGGAGTTTACGGACGTAAAATCCAAGGGAATATGGTCCCAGGGCCGTAAACTCCTTAAAGGAGTTAATATGACACCCAAACACTAGATTTAGCCTTGAAACAATTAACCACATGAGTTGTATAATTGTTAGACTTCATTTAGGGGCTTTGTTGAGAGTTTACGGCCAGGAGTTTACTCCCCTGGGCCGTAAACTCCAAGACATATGGTCATTTGACCATAAACTCCCATTAGGCGCATTGCACTCCTTTGTTGCAACCCATTAGCCGCCTAGCACTTGACCAAAAGTGTTTTCCTCGCATTTAAATGTTTATAATTGTATAATTAGTGTTTTAATCACTAATTATTTATATACATATGTCTTCAGATGTAATTAGGATCATTGTGTGTGTCTAAAGTCTTCACTTGACACCAAGCACTTGTCCGATCCTTCCTTACGATAACAGTCCGTTCAATTCCAGTCGCTTACTGCAGGTGAGTTCATACCGCTTAATCTATGATTTAAACTGTTTTTAAATGTTTTATGGGGGGGGATACAAGTAGAATCATGCTAGTTATTATATCAATCACATGTGAATAATATACAACATTCAAATGATTTGGCTACTCATTAGCCGTTTTACCAAACAGTTTCCTTCAAATGATTTTTATAAACATTTTATATGTTTTAAACTCCTTATTACACTGCACATTTTACTCTGTATATTACATTTCAAACTTAATGGGTGTACACTCACACCTACCGCTTGCTTGATTGGTGGAGGGTCGTTAGCCGAACGGGTAGGATAGGGCAACCTCATCCTCTCATTAAAAGTATAATAAGAAATATAAAGTAACTACATATTTTTTAAAATTTCCCAATCCTAGTTACTTTAGGAAAAGTGAATTGATGCAATCCCATGAAATTACACTTTGCACCTTGCTAAGATGTTAGTGGAGCGTGTGTGGTTTACCGGCACACTAATTGGTTCTAAGCGAAGGTGGCAAAGGGTGATTCATTGTTTATCATAGTTCGATGGAGCGTGTGTGGTTTACCGGCACGTCGAATAGGTGATTGTTACAATGAAGGCACCATGTGAATTTGCATGGTAATTCACACCCGCTTTGTGATCCTCGGCATCCCAATCACAAACAAGAGGGGCATATCGAGATTTAAACATGCCATTGAATAGTTTCAATGAATCTCATCCGAACCTAGGAATTCTCAAAAAAACACTTAGGACTAATAGTTTAGGTTTTTGTGATAGAGAATTAGTGAATCGTCATTCACTTACCTTCAATTTGTTTGCATATTAGATTACAGCATCCCTTTTCTAGTATGTAAATGTTATTGTTGGACCCTAGCCCTAATTTTCTTATTGGGTGATCATTAGGGATTCTTATTCTAATCTATCTTTGTCCTTTTTTTCTAATTATAGATGTCGAACGCAAACAACGCTGCTGCTAGTTCTTTCACATTGATGAGCCTTTGCCAAAAGGTCACCTTCGATGGAACGAACTTTAGCGAATGGATAAGATACATTCGCACCATTGCTCGCTATGAGGATAAAGAGTATGTCCTCAATGAAAAGCTCGAGAAAATCAACCCCGAAGTTGCTACTCCCGCCGAAATCACTGCCTTTGAAACTCATGAGCGAGATGCAACGAAGGTACATTGCATCATGATCGCCACCATGAACTCCGAATTCCAAAAGTCCTACGAGGACATGTACCCGTACGAGATGCATCAAGACTTATTGGAGAGGTACCACCAAAACGCGAGACAAGAGAGGTACGACATTTTCACTAACATGATTTCCGCAAAGATGGGTCATGGAGAATCTCTTACCGTGCACTTGCAAAATATGCAAAGGTATGTCGACCGCCTCGCAAGTTAAATGTTGACTTCGGTGAGGATTTGGCGATCGACATGGTGCTTCACTCTTTGCCTCCGATGTACAATCAATTTAGGATGACCTACCACATGAACAAAGAAGAGGTCACCCTAAGCAAGCTCCAAGGTCTCTTGAGGGTTGCTGAGAGCAACTTCAAAGACAAGTCTGTTGCACCCACTCCCAATCCGCCCGCTGCTCCTGTCTTGGCTATTGGACAAGCGAAGGGTAAGAAGAGGAAAGTTTCATCGAAGAACTATCGCAAGGTGAAAGCCCGAGATGGTGCCTCTTCTAGTGGGACCAAAGTTGATCCCGCCAAGCCCTGCTCTAACCCGAAGGAGGCAGAGTGCCACCACTGCCACAAGATAGGACATTGGAAGAGAAGCTGCCCGGATTACCTGCAAGCAATCAAAGAAGGAAAGATCAAGCCATCTTTCGCAGGTATATATACAATCAAATCTAACGATTCTAATCATGCTATTTCTTGGGTTCTTGATACCGGTTGTGGTTACCACATTTGTTCTAATGTGCAGGGACTAAGAAGAAGTAGGGATGTGGAGCAAGGAAGGATCAATCTAATCATGGGGAACAGAAGATCGTCACCTGTGACCAAGATTGGAGTGTATTCCTTAGTGCTTAGGAATAGTTTAGTTTTAGATTTGAACAATTGTTGCTATTCGCCAGAAATGGCAAGAAACATCATTTCATTTCATGGTTTATATAGACAAGGATTTAGATTTTCTTTTAATAATGAGAATGGTTCTATTTTGGCTTATCTAAATGGTGTCTTTTACTTTGAAGCTATACCATGTAATGGAATATATGAAACCGTTATGATTGTTGATAACTTAGGAAATGATGTTTTGAATATTGATTCTTCCACTAGTATGGATAAAGCATCCTTGTGGCATAGTCGTCTTGGACATGTCAACAAGAAACGCATAGCCCAACTCCAAAAGGATGGAGTGTTGGAGTCATTCGACCTTAGGGAAGATGACACATGCGAGTCTTGTTTGCTTGGAAAGATGACTAAGTCGCCCTTCACGAGTACATGTGAAAGGGGCGAGGGTCTATTGGACCTAATACATACCGATGTGTGTGGACCGTTTAGATCAACCACGAAGGATGGGAACCGCTTCTATGTAACTTTTACCGATGACTATAGTAGATATGGGTATATCTACTTAATCAAGCAAAAGTCATACACCTTTGAAAAGTTCAAAGAGTTCAAGAATGAAGTGGAGAATCAATTGGGCAGGAAAATCAAGATGCTTCGATCCGATCGAGGAGGAGAGTACCTAAGTCTTGAATTCCACAATTATCTCAAGGAGTGTGGAATAGTTTCACAGTTGACGCCTCCTAGGACACCGCAGTTGAATGGTGTGGCAGAAAGGCGTAATCGAACCTTATTGGATATGGTTCGCTCTATGATGAGTCGTGCTTCGCTACCAATCTCTTTTTGGGGGTATGCCTTAGACACTGCCGCCCATATCCTTAACCGAGTCCCTACTAAGAAGGTTGCCAAAACACCTCACGAGATGTGGACAGGGAAAGCCCCCTCGTTGGCACATATCAAGGTTTGGGGTTGCGAGGTTTTCGTAAGACGAGATACTCACGACAAGCTTGAACCTCGAAGTGAGCGATGTATTTTCATCGGCTACCCGCAGAGATCCTTTGGATATCTCTTCTATAGACCGAAGGACAATGTTGTCTTCGTTGCGAGGAGAGGAGTTTTCCGAGAACGAGAACTCATAAGCCAAGGAGATAGTGGGAGGCAAATCGAACTCGAAGAGATTCACGATTCGATAGATGAAGGAACCTCTACCGCTGGCGTTCAACCCGAGGAGGAAACTCCGGTTGAACCGATTGACGAATCCTTACCTCTTAGACGTTCCGATAGAGTTAGAGTTCATCCCCAGTTTTATGGCTTTCATATTACTACCAAAGGGGACACGTATATTAGTGATGGTACACTAGTAAATCTTGATGAACCTAATAGCTATAAGGAAGCCATGGCAGGCCCGGAGTCTGCAAAATGGAAAGAGGCAATGGATAGCGAGATCCAATCCATGTATGATAACCAAGTTTGGAATTTGGTTGATTATGTGCCCGGGCGTAAGACCGTTGGGTGCAAATGGATCTTCAAGAAGAAGACCGAAGTGGATGGAAACGTGCACACATATAAAGCGCGATTGGTTGCGAAGGGCTTTAGTCAAACTCCTGGAGTTGACTATGATGAGACCTTCTCACCAGTTGCAAAGATTAAATCTATTAGAGTGATGCTAGCAATTGCCGCATTTCATGATTATGAGATTTGGCAAATGGATGTCAAGACCGCTTTCCTTAATGGAAAGCTGGCTGAGGATGTTTACATGGCTCAGCCAGAGGGGTTTGTGGATCCGAAGCATCCGGATAGAGTGTGTAAGCTTGAGAAGTCCATTTATGGACTTAAGCAGGCATCTCGCAGATGGAATCTTTGCTTCGATGAGAAAGTCAAAGAGTTTGGATTTGTACGAAGCGAAGACGAATCTTGTGTATATGTCAAAGCCAGTGGGAGTATAGTAAGCTTCCTCGTTCTATATGTCGATGACATATTACTCATAGGAAACGACATCCCGACTCTGTAGGAGGTAAAGTCCTGGCTCGGGAAGTGCTTCGCTATGAAGGACCTCGGAGAGGCTTCTTACATTTTGGGAATAAGGATAGTAAGAGAAAGAAGTAAGAGACTAATTGGACTTAGTCAGAATACTTACTTAGAGAAGGTACTAAAACGTTTTAGTATGGAAAACTCAAAGAAGGGAGAACTACCGATACAAAGTAATGCCAAATTGAGTAAGACTCAAAGTCCGAGTACCGAAGCTGAGATAGCAGAAATGACCCGAGTACCATACGCTTCTGCAGTTGGCTCAATCATGTACGCTATGACTTGTACTCGCCATGATGTAGCCTTCGCTTTGAGCATGGTTAGCAGATATCAAGGGAATCCTGGCAAAGCACATTGTATTGCGGTGAAGAATATCCTTATGTACCTTCGGAGGACAAAGGAATGGTTCTTAGTCCTCGGAGGGAGTGATGACTTGAAGGTGCGAGGGTATAGTGACGCCAGTTTTCAGACCGACAGGGACAACTACCGTTCGCAGTCGGGCTGGGTCTTTACCCTAAATGGAGGAGCAGTGACATGGAAGAGTTCCAAGCAGGAAATCGTAGCTGATTCAACGTGCGAATCAGAGTATATTGCAGCGAGCGAAGCGTCGAAGGAGGCAATATGGCTAAAGAACTTCATCGGTGATCTTGGAGTCGTACCTGCCATAAAAGAGCCCATGGAGATTTTCTGTGATAACGAAGGAGCGGTTGCCTTGACCAAGGAACCAAGGGATCATGGTAGATCAAGACATATCGACAGAAAATATCACTTCATCAGAAATCGTGTAGAAGAAGGACAACTCGTAGTGAAGAGGATATCATCAGAAGATAACCCAGCAGATCCGCTTACGAAGGGACTGAGTAGGGTTAAGCATTTGCAGCATGCTAGGAGTATTGGGCTGAAGGATGATATTAGTGTAGATTAGATAGTATTAGAAACATGTAATAGATAAATGTAATTGACATTTGATGATTAAATAAAGGAGTTTTATTTATGAGTAATGTTACTATCTTATGTTAATTGTTTAGCTATTGTTTCACTTTGCATGTTTTGACTTCCAGAATAATTGAAATTATTAGGAATAATCGAATTATTCAAATGGTCCACAATCATTCATATGTTGGAAGTAGATATGAAAGAAGATTGTCATGAATTGGTGTGTAGAATGTCTAAACGGTGTTAGACATAGCAAAGGATTGCTGCAACATTCGTGAGTGCTTATGAACTAGTTTTGAGCATTGGAATAAACCCGCGCTTGCTGGAATCGCCTTATGGAATACGATATGAAAGGTGATCGCAAGACGATAATATCATATAGTCTTAAAACCTAGATATATGGTTTATTATTTGTTAATTGATTGTACATTGATAATACGAAAACGCATCAGTAACTTGGTGTTATAAAACGTATTGTTGTGTATAGTTGGTAAATGAATAAGTAAATGCATATAAGTCGAAGTTTATCTGTAACTTTTATCTAAGAAGGTAAAAGCGATATCTCGGCCGCTCGATGATTTGATTTGACTTATGTGTCGGGCCCGGTCAGAACTGAATTGATGTGTTCAATTAAGTTCTATGTCAAATAAATCAGAGATCGAGAAACCTAAATGCTTGACTAACCATTCCATAGGATTGTCAGCATGATATCTAACAGAGGACTGTACGTTCCCGTATCTAAAGGACAAGATTGATTAGATCAGAGTTGACAGCGTCTTTGAGAGCTACGATTGCAAACCGAATTGTACTTGTATAGTTACTAGACTTATCCAAGTGGGAGACTGTTGGAATAGTGTCTAAGGCTGTAACTATATCCGGTTGTGCATGGTCCTTTTGGGTTGCCTTCACCATAGCAACTTGATAGGATGATTAGTTAAGAGAGAGTAAATATTATTAATATATTATGGGAATAATATAGTGAATAATATATTGTTATTTAATTAGTATAAGTCATAGAATTAATTAGAATTAATTTGGTGACTTAAAGAGATTAATTAAATAAAGGGGTATAAACTGTCAATTGTTTGATAGTTAAGCTTTAGACTGTAAATCCATTTGGATATGGTATGGACGGATTCTAGAGGCTTTAGGATAGCTCAAATCGTCCAAAGGGTTATCTAGGAATGGATTTGGATAGCCTTAAGAGAAGATTATCTTATAGGGACTTATCTGTAATCCTTAAGGAGTCTACAAGTATAAATAGACCCCATGGCTGATGGAATTCGACACTTGACCTAAAAGAAAGGAACCTCTGGTCGAAATTCCTCCCCTCTCTCCCAAATCATCCTTCTTGCTTTGGTGTTTGTAAGCCATTAGAGGAGTGACATTTGTGACTCTAGAAGCTCCAAGACCTCAAGATCAACAAGGAATTCAAAGGTATGATTCTAGATCTGTTTCAATGTTCTTATTTAACCTAATTAGTAATTAGAAGTCTTGGATTCAAAGCATGTTTATTAGAAAGCCTAGATCCGAGCATTAGGGTTTTGCATGCGCACATAAGAAAGTTCTTATGGCTAAAACCCATCACCATACGCGTCTCATGGAAGTCACAACCCCTAGGGATTGAGGGTAATTGGTCTTCCGTTATTATATGATTTGTATGAGACATTGAGTGTGTTTGCAGTATGGTGGTGACGAGACGTGTTGCTTCGGGATCCGGATCAGGATCAGAATCAGTATCAGGATCAGGATCAGGATCAGGATCAGGGTCAGCAGACGGAGGATTGGAGGTGCCGGTAGCACCTGAACCCGTGGTTCAGATAGGGACTGGGGAGTTGGATGCCCGGATTCAGGAGATCATGCACGACGAGATTGTTGCTGCGTTCCGAGCGCAGCTGCCAGAGACGTTTGGGTCGATTAAGACCACGATGGTCGAGTATTTTGATGAGCAACATGGCGCTCTAGCAGAGACAGCTGTCGCTGCAGCCACTTCGGCTGTAACTGCTGCAGGCGTTGGAGGAGGAGCCGACAGGGCTTTCCAGTACCGGGACTTCGACAATACGAAGCCCCCGATAATTGATGGTACACAGGATGCTATTCGGGCTATGAGGTAGTTATCTGACGTGGAGGGATGTTTCTTCACGTGTTCATGCCCTGGTGACCAGAAGGTCAGGTGTGCCCTGAACCTGTTGAGGCTTGGGGCGAAGGAATGGTGGAGGCTGACGACTGGGTTGTATACTGATGATCAGAGGGCTGCTATTACCTGGGAGCAGTTCTGGTATATGTTCCGCACCCGCTATGTTCCGTGCGTGGAACAGGAGCGGCTTGCTTAGGAGTTTTTGACTTTGGGATAGGATGGGGATTCAGTGATGGAGATTACTCGGATGTTCACGGAGAGGGCTATGTTTTGCCCGGAGTTTGCATCGGAGCAATCTCAGATGACCTGTTATCTGAGTATGCTTATGACGGATATACGACAGTTTGTGGCTACACAGCGTTGCGATACCTTTCTGGATCTTCAGGAAGCCGCACGGCGGCGTGAGTTGGACATAGAGCTGCAACTGAAGGAGCAGCATCAGGCACCGGCACAGTCTTAGCTGGCGCCTAAGCGGTCTAAAACCGCTAATACACGGTCCGGGGGTCATTAGAGCCGCACTTGTGCAAAGTGTGGCAAGGCTCATTCAGGGGTTTGTCGAGCAGGAGGTGGGTGCCACAAATGTGGCATAGAGGGGCACTATGCCAGGGAATGTCGTCAGTCCGCTCCTCCAGCATATATGAGGATTTGTTTCCATTGTCATCAGGTTGGTCATGTGAAGACCATCTGTCCGCAGCTCGCCGCCAAGCCGGCGCAGCGTTCCGCGCCAGCTACTATGAGCATTGGAGATGGGAGGCCAGTCAAGATGGAGCCTCCGAAGGCTCAGGGTCACGCCTTCCAGTTCATGGCCAAGGAGGCCAAGGCAACACCGGATATGGTTGCTGGTATGTTTCTATTCTCTATCTCAGTTATTGTATTTGTACTATGCTTATTGGTTGTGCCTATGATCAGGTACGTTTTTAGTAAATTCTTTGCCTGCATTGGTTTTATTTGACTCGTGGGCGAGTCGGTCGTTCGTATCTCAGACCTTCTCTACAGGGTTCAGTATGCTGATAGATGATCTTGAGTGTCCGTTGCGAGTTTCGATCGCCAACGAGCACATGGTTTCCGCTTCTTCGGTCTACCGAGGATGTGATTTGGATATTTTCGGGGTGTCTTTCTCGATAGATTTGATTCCTATCCCCATGGGGGATGTATGCGTGATTGTAGGAATGGATTGGCTTAACCGTTTTGGAGCCATGATCGACTGTGAGGGACAGCGGGTAGTGGTTCGAACCCCAAGTGGGGGAGAACTGGTAGTATATGGTGAGGGAACCAGGTCGGGATCAGGGTTTTGTTCAGCGGACAGGGCTCGACATTATATTCAGCATGGGTGTGCCGGTTATTTGGCGTATGTGGTAGATATGCGGGTTACGGAGCAGCTCTCAGTTTCAGAGGTCCTTGTGGTTAGAGAGTTTGCTGATGTGTTTCCGGAGGAGTTACCTGGAGTGCCTCCGGTGAGGCAGGTTGAGTTTAGGATTGATCTAGTGCCAGGTGCGGCCACGCTAGAGATGAAGGAGCTATCATCTCAGCTGCAGGAACTGTTGGGTAAGCAGTTTATTCGTCCGAGTAGCTCACCATGGGGAGCACCGATCCTCTTCATCAGGAAGAAGGATGGTTCACACAGGATGTGCATTGACTATAGGGAGCTGAATAAGTTAATGGTGAATAACCATTATCCGCTCCCGAGGATAGATGATATTTTCGACCAGTTACAGGGTGCATCTTGGTTTTCCAAGATCGATTTGAGATCAGGATACCACCAGGTCAGGGTGAGGGAGGAAGACGTGGAGAAGACCGCGTTCTAGACTCGTTATGCTCGTTACGAGTTCGTGGTGATGCCGTTTGGACTCACCAACACGCCAACAATATTCATGGATCTGATGAATCGAGTCTGCAGACCGATGCTCGATCGCTCGGTCATTGTGTTTATAGATTATATCTTGGTGTATTCCAAGACCCGAGAGCACCATGAAGAGCACCTTAGGGAGCTGTTGGAGGTGCTGTAATGAGAACGACTTTATGCCAAGTTCTCGAAGTGTGATTTATGGTTGCGAGATGTTCAGTTTCTTGGACATCTCGTTAACCAAGATGGGATTTTGGTCGATCCGGCCAAGGTGGAGGCGGTTATGCAGTGGGAGACTCCGAGATCTCCCTCAGACATCAGGAGTTTTCCGGGATTAGCAGGGTATTATCGGAGATTCATTCGTGATTTTTCCAAGGTTGCCATACCCCTCACTCGTCTAATGAGGAAGGGAGTGGATTTCTGGTGGGGTTCGGAGCAACAGAGGGCATTTGAGACCCTCTAGCAGCGGTTATGCGAGGCACCGATGTTGACACTCAACGGGGGAGTGGAGGATTTGGTGGTATATTGTGATGCGTCCATCACATGCTTAGGGGTAGTCCTCATGCAGAGGGGGTGAGTGATAGCTTATGCATCGCGGCATTTGAAGCCGCATGTGACGAGATACCCCACGCACGATCTAGAGCTGGGAGCGGTGGTCTTCGCTCTCAAGATTTGGAGGCACTATCTGTACGGGATTCTTTGTACCATATACACGGATCACAAGAGTTTGAGGCACATAATGGATCAGCCGAACTTGAATGTGAGGCAGTGCAGGTGGCTGGATGTATTCAAGGACTATGATTGCGAGATCCTTTACCATCGTGGTAAAGCGAATGTGGTTGCGGACACTCTGAGCCACAAGTCAGCTAGGTCTTCTACCTAAGCCAGATGTATGAGGATAGCGGTGGATTCCTCGCTGGTGGGTTTGGTCAGAGATGCTCAGATCGAGGGTATGAAACCGGAGAACTGGAAATTGGAAAGGATTAAGGGTGAAAGCGCTTGGTTTGTTCAGGATAGCCACGGGCTATTGACCCGATACGGTCGGGCTTCGGTTTCGATGACCAGAGGAGTTAGACAGACAGTGATGGAGGAGGCTCATAAGTCTCGTTTTTCTATTCACCCGGGGGCTACCAAGATATACCGTGATTTGAGTTTGAGTTATTGGTGTCTTGGTATGAAGTGAGATATTGCTTGGTACGTTGAGAGGTGCTTGACCAACAGGATGGTCAAGGCCGAGCACCAGAGGCCGCATGGTAAGCTGCAGCCTCTGGAGATTCCCACGTGGAAATGGGAAAGGATCGCGATGGATTTCATCACGAAATTGCCAAGAATGGCAAAGGGATTCGATGCTATATGGGTCATTGTGGATCGATTGACCAAGAGTGCTCATTTCCTAGCTATACGAGCGAGTTCGTCGGCGGAGAAGTTGGGCGACCTATACGTCCGTGAGATTGTATCTCGCCATGGGGTTCCAGTTTCCATAGTTTCCGATCGGGATGTCCGATTTACTTCCCATTTTTGGCAGAAATTCCACGAGGAATTAGGTACGAGGCTGTATTTCAGTACAATGTTCCATCCGCAGACTGATGGATAGAGTGACAGACCATTTAGACCCTCGAAGATATGTTGAGGGCGTGCGTCATTGATTTCGGTGGGAGTTGGGATTCCCACCTACCGCTTGTAAGTTCGCCTACAACAATAGCTATCATTCCAGTATTGGCGCCCCGCCTTTCGAGCTGTTGTATGGGCGGAAGTGTAGGACCCCAGTCTGTGGGGGCGAGGTTGGGCACAGGGTGATGGGTCGGACAGAGGTAGTTCTGCAAACTACCGATATGATACAACAGATTAGACAGCGGCTGCAAACTGCTCAGAGTCGACATAAGAGTTATGCTGATCGACGCCGCTCTGAGTTGGAATTTCAAGAGGGTGACATGGTTCTCCTGATGGTCTCACCCTGGAAGGGTGTGATCCGTTTCAGGAAGAGGGGAAAATTGGGTCCCAGATACATCGGGCCCTTCAGGATTGTTGCCAGGTTTGGTAGGGTGGCTTATAGGCTAGAGCTTCCGGAGGAACTTAGCCGGATCCACAACACATTTCATGTTTCGCAATTGCGAAAGTGCATCATGGACTAGGAGGCAGTGGTATCATTGGATGACATTCAGGTCGATGAGCGCCTAAACTATGTGGAGAGGCATGTAGCTATTTTGTAAAGGAAGAAGAAGATTCTACGAAACAAGGAAATACCTTTAGTAAAGGTGCATTGGGAACATCAGAAGGGATCCGAGTGGACGTGGGAGCCCGAAGCGGAAATGCGCGAGCATTACCCGACATTGTTTTCTTCAGCAGACTTCGAGGGCAAAGTCTAGTTCAAGTGGGGGAGAATTGTAACGCCCCGATCCTCAGATATTAATTAATTAAGAATTTCTAGATTAAGCTCTACTCGATGAGTTGGTCGACCTACTCGTCGAGTAGCAGCGGGGTAAGAGCACGTGTTTAGTGACCTACTCGGCGAGTCCACTATTAGGACTAGGCGAGTAGGAGCTGACAGATGAAACCCTAAATCCTGGGGTTTGCACCCCTATTTAAAGGAGCCTCAGCCTCCTTTGGGCCTCCTTATAGTCTTTGAGAGCCCTTAAAACCCTAATTCGTGTGTGTGTGCCTTGGTGTGGGTTTGAAGCTTGGAAAAGAGGATCTTGGAGGAAAGAAGCTAAGAGTGCAAAGGAAATTGAAGCAAGAAAGGAGTGGGAAGCGGATTTTGCCTCAGCTAGCATCTTTGGAAGGTATCAAAGTGCCATTCTTACTTCCTTTTCTTCCCTTTTGTTGAGTTCTAGGGCTTTTCATGGATTTTGAAGTTGGGATGATGAGCTATGGGCTAGATCTGAAGTTGTAACTTCAAATCTGGACCCACCTTCGATGCTAGAGTGATAAAGTTGCTGTATTGGTTGTGGTTGAAGACCCTAATGGACTAGAAGCTCCATTGAGAACTTAAAATAGACATTAGGAGCCTTTATAACCATGCATTCACGTAAATTTGGAAACTTTAAGTGGTAAGTATGCCCTAGAAGCTTGGATTTGTGATTTGGAGCCGCTGCATGGCTCAAAACTAGTCTGTATGGAAAGAGGACTCGATGGACTCGGCGAGCCGCAAGGATGACTCGGTGAGTCACATGAAGATGGTCATTGAACTCGACAAGTTGGATGAACAACTCGGCAAGTCCGATGAAGATCACCATAAAACTCGACGAGTTGAAGAACAACTCGGCGAATCGGATGGTTTTTCCCTAAGATATGCATGCGTGTGTACCCGTCGAGTTGCAAGGAGGAAACTCGATGGGTGGCCTTAAGGATTGATCAAGATTCAAAGGAATTCGACGAGTCACTCAGATGAATCGGTGATTTGGAATGTGATCCATGGACTCGGCGAGTGGCTGAGTGTACTCGACGAGTTGAGGTCAACATGGACTGTTGACCTTGACTAAGGATTTTGACCTTGATCAGGAATCACTAAGAGGTTATAGGGTGTCTCATAAGAGTACGAACTTATGATTATATTGTGCTATGGTTATAGGTGGTGGAGCCGGTGTCAAATAATCTAATACTTGGAGTTTGCATTTCGAATCGACATCTGCGAGGTGAGTTATCCTCACTATATCGATAGGGTCTACGGCACCAAGGACGACCCTTTATGATTTACATCTTGGTTTAGGATGGTTGCTTTGTTATTGCCATGTTAGATTTCATCCTGGTTTAGGATGGGTGTTTTGTTATTGCTATGTTAGAATTCATCCTGTTTAGGATGGTTGTTATGCTGGAGATCGGTTAGATCGGTCCTCACGTTATGCTTCATGTGATTCTGATCTGTTAGATCGAAATCGGGATAGATAGTATGTTATGCTTTTATGATCCGTAAGGATTGGAATGTTAGTGACCTATTAGGTCGATGCTCTAGTTACGAGTGAAACTCTATGATTGATGGTAAATGAGATATATATGTTTTCTATGTGTATTTACCAGTATATGATAGTATGCGTACATGGTTAGTTTCTTGTTGGGTGGGTTGAGGCGGTCCTGCTTTGTGCTGAAGGCCAGCACACCCTCTGAGCGGTCTGGGGAGATTGTAGGCCCATGCGGCGGACCAGTCATGCCGAAGGCTCGGGATAGATTCAGATAGACTATAGGCCCAGTAGGGCGGATCAGTCTGGCTGATGGCCAGTATGTATGTTGTTTGATTGATTGTTATGGCTATGTTTTCTGCGAGTGTGGTATTGGTATTTTGGGGGTAGCTTACTAAGCCCTCGGGCTTACAGTTTTCAGTTTATTGTTTCAGGTACTTCAGGAGAGCGAGGGAAGGCAAAGGCATGACCGTACCGCTCCTCATCCTGATGATCTATTTTGGGACACTCTGATGATAAATGAATTGGAAATGCTTTGTAAAAACAATTACTATTTGAGTCTTTTGTTAGTATTAAAAGTTTAAATTTGGCGTAAATTTTATGGGTGTTACAGATGGACCAGAAACATCAGCGTGTTGTTGTTGAGCGGCCGGTGACACAAGAACTTCAGATAGTTTCTCCGTTTCAAAAGGGTCGAAAAGATCATCATAATTGACTTCAACTAGATTTAAAGGACCTGAAGAGGCAGGAATATCGCTTTCCATGATTGCAATGGTTTCAGTGGATGGAGGGGCATTGCGAATGTGAGAATCATCAAATTTCACATTGAAGCTTTCAATGATTAGCCTTGTACTTCTGATGAGAACTTGATAAGCAACCTTGTTCGTGGAGTAGCCAAGAAAGTTGCCTTCATCAGACTTTGGTGCAAATTTGTTAAGTTGATCTCTGTTGTTGATCACAAAACATCTACACCCAAATATATGAAAGAAAGGGACATTTGGTTTGCGGTTGTTGATGCCCTCATATGGTGTTTTATTGAGATGTTTGCACAAAATGCTTCGGTTTTGTACAAAGCATGCAGTTGCTACTGCTTCAGCCCAGAAGTAGAGAGGAAGGTGTGCGAAGTTGAGCATGGATCTGGCTGCTTCTACTAGTGTACGGTTCCTTCTCTCTACTACTCCATTTTTTTGTGGTGTATAAGGAGCTGAAAAGTTGTGAGTGATGCCTTTGGGCACCAAGAAACTGTTGAGAGGATGATTAGTGAACTCGGTTCCATTATCACTATGGATACGTCTTACCGGCAGGTTGATCTGAAGTTATATTTCTTTGATGAAGATGATGAGAATTTGCGGTGTTTTTGATTTGAGTCTTAGGAAGAAGATCCATGTGAAGCGTGTGAAGTCTTTTACTATAACCAATATGTACTTTTTGTGATGGAGACTGGCTACGGTCGATGGACCATAGAGCTCAATGTGCAGGGGCTCAAGTGGTTCAGAAACTGAAGAGTCAATCACCATGTGGTGAGATGCTTTGGATTTCTTACCACATTCACATGTAGGACAGAGAGTATCATTGTTGAACTTGAGAATAAGGAGTCCTCTGACCAGCTCTCCAGTGACCAAAGTGTTGATGTATCTGAAGTTGAGATGAGCTAGCTTGCGTTGCGATAGCCAGCTGACTTCGGATACAACTTTGGAAAGGAAACACAATTGCGGTTTGCCTATGATTAGAGAGACATCTAGAGGATACATAGTACCCTCGGATCGAGACTTGATGAAACATGTGCTCCTATCACTTGTCATTACATAACATAATTGATCATTAAATTCAACTCGATGGCTTGCCTTACATAGTTAGCCAACTCTGATGAGATTGTGTTTAAGGCTTTCTACATAAGCAAACTTTTGAATAGACAAGTTCCTTGTAGTGAGTACACCGTAACCTCGGATGGTTCCATTCACATGGTTGCTGAATGTAACATTTCCATCGTTGCAAATTGGCCTGAAATCCCGAAGGTACTCTAACCTTCCGGTCATGTGCAAGGAGCAGGCACTATCGATTAACCATTCATGTTCTTGTTCCTCCTTGCACAAAGCCTGAGAATTACACGGTTAGTTTAGAAATCTAAACTAGTTTGGAGCCTAGAACAATAGATGAGTTTCTGAATGATGCGTGGACTGGTTTCGTGTCAACTTTTAAACCTAGTCCTCGGTGTTTGTGTAGTTTTGCAGTGTTGTGTATTTTTGAAAAGTGACAAGGTTTCTGATTCCAACTAGATTTGACATAGGATGAATCTTTTTGGCAACTACACTGACATTCACATATGGAGATTTTGTCTTTTGTTCTAACACCACATTTGGTCAGCGGTCTAAAGGATGAGTTGTTTGGCTTGTGACTAGTCCGAGGTTGAAAAGATCTGATATGAGTGTTGTTTGGTTTCTGAAAAGTTTGTTTTGAAAAAGGTTTAGCACGCGGAGATCTTTGTATCCTTTTTGTTGGATTTGGTAGAATACCCTTCCATTTGTTAAAATTTTGATGTGACTTTAAAAGTGTTGAATTGGGTAAGATACCTTTCCATTTCGGATCATCTGAGGAATAGATTTGAAAACCATTGTTTCGAAAAGACTTTACACCTTTTTGGGTTGAGTCAGATGAATTAGGAATGATTGTTGAAACTATACATTCCTTTTTGGATGTTTTCTTGATGGTAGATTTTTTAGAAAAATAGTGAGAGAAAACAAATTTTTCTGGACTTTTGGACATTTGAAATCTGACATGCTTCTTGTTTTTTGAAAAAAAATTGTCTATTTGTGCCTCAAGAGCGAATTTCCTCTTTGAAAGCCCTTTTAGCTAACGATTTTAGTGAACCGCAATCTCTGTTGTTCAACTACGGTTTCCTAGAACCCTTTGAAATTTTATGAAAACATGGGCTTGAGTCATCTGAACTGGAAGACTCAGGGATTTGAGAACATTGACCCAGTTCAAAGTTTTCTATGGATAATTCATGATGAATTGTTTGAAGAGTGGCATAACTTTTGTTCGAAGACTGCGGTAGGGATGACTTGACTACTGCAAAGTAAGTCTTAGTTGGGACTTCAGTGGGACTTTTGACTATAGTGTGAGACCCTGTGGTCTGAGGACAGAGATGGAAAGTCTTTCGAGACTTTGGTTCCCTCGATGACAATTTCTTCATCAACTACGGATGAGGTTTGAGAATTTGGGTAAGTGGTGCCACAGATAGGAATTGGGTCACATTCGTGACCCGAAACCTTAGGCATAATTTCATCAATGAAACAATTATTGCTTAGATTATGCAGTCTACCGAAGTGAGTTTTGATATCTTCGGGAAAGGTCTTGTCATTGACCGGGAAATGAAATTTTCGGTCTAGAGGGACATATAGTCTGTCTTTGTTGAACCGGGGTGAGGAATCCATTGCGGTAGGATAACCATTTGACCAACCCCAATTGTATGTGTTGTCCATAGTTCCATTATTTACCAAATTTACAATAGCTTCACTTTCATTGAACAATTTTTCGATTAAAAGATTTAAGCGTACAATTTCACTCTGAGCTAAATCTCTTTGGTTCAAAGCTATCTCTAATTGTGTTTCACTCAACATTCTTGCATCTTTTTCTAACTCTAAGTCCTTTTCTTACATAGCCATTTTGAGTCTTTTGTTATCCAGTCATCCTCTCACATGGAACATCTCCTGGGTCGCAATGTTCTTCTCATCTAAGGCTTTTTTATAGTCTGTAGGGACGACAACACATGTGTCATTGAGATCATCTATGTAAGTTTGACAGTCATGCATGCTATAGTTTAGAGTTTGGATCATGAGTTTTACCTGTTCGACGATGCTTAGATTTCCATCCTTTGCCATGTAGCAGTAGTTCTTGTCTAGCTTTGTAGACCCATCATCATCCGCAATTGCCAGCATGCAGATCTTCCCTTTTCCTTTGACATTGCTGATGGCTTTACCTTCGTCTCCGGATGACCAAACTTGATGGTCTCTTTTGACATGGGCTACGTATGCCCTTGCCTTTTCCTTATCTTCCAATTCTTTAGCCATTCTAAGGTAGAATGCTTTGTCTTTTACTACATTGGACTTACAATCTCTTGCAAAGTGATTCTCTTTGTTGCATTTGTGACAAACTGCAACATCGGTCTTGTCTTCTGAGGGAGTACCAGAGTCAATGGTTTGAGTAGACTGTGGTGCTTCCTTTGGTTGAGTATTTTGAGATTACAGTGGCGGATGAGAACTTTTAGGATAATGAGAGTGATTGTTTTGTGGGTTGAAATTACGATTGAAAGGTGGTTTGTTGAATTGTTGATTTTTGCGAAAAGAGTGAGGTGGTAGTTGGTTGAATTGTTTGCTAACTAGAGCAATCGCATTTTGAAATTCTTCTTCATCATCATACTTTGAATCAGCTTCGTATGACTACGGTGAAGTTTCATACGAGGGAGAGTAAGATTGATTATGTGGAGCTTGTGCTATGAGAGCAAGAGGTCCTCCGAAGTCATCACAGTCTTTGAGTGCCGTGGATTCTTGTGCTTGCAGTTCTCCATAGAGCTTGTAGAGTGACAGAGAATGAATATTTCTATGACCTTGAACTATCATCTTATCCGTAGTCCAATGTCTTCCCAAACCATTAAGAAACTAAAGATTTGTTTCATCGTTACTAATGATGGTGACCGCATTGGATAACTTGGTGACTATCAGGTTGAACCTTTTGAAGGAGTCTTCTAAACTTTTGCCAGTATGAGCTTTGAAGTTGTTGAACTCATTGAGTGCAGTTGAAAGCTTCTTGTCTTGTGCTTATTCTGAGCCTTCGTACAGATTCTTGAGAACTTCCCAGATCTGTTTTGCTGATTTGCAATTTATGATAATATCGAAGTTGTCAGGAGCAACTCCACATGAGATTTCATAAAAAGCAACAGGAACATTTTTCATTTTATCAAGATCATCCTTGGAGGGACGGTTCATAACTGGTTGATCTCCTCCTAGTCTTGTTGTAGCTCCGTCAGTTTGGACTGGTGTAAGGACTGGGACATGTTGTCCTTCTTCTATGGATCGCCATACGTCTCTACCAAGTCTCTTTAGGTATCTTTCTATTCTTTGTGAGTAGTGATGATACTCATTTGCAACCAGTATTGGGGCTCGATTAGAACCGCCAACATTGTTGGAAACATTCAGAGATAACGATTGTGCCATATTTTTGAAGTTTTAATTTAAGAAATGAGCTTCAGTGGTATAGAAGGCCCTTTGAAAAATCAGAGTTCCGATTTTCAAAAAGCAACCACTATGGCTCTGATACCAATTGTTGAGAGAAAAACTTTGAGACACACTTGAACAAACGTTAGAACAAGTATATTGCGGAATAGTTAATCTCGATGGATCTAAAAGCTCAACAATAATATTTAGATTTAGATGGTTAGAGAGTTATTTGCGGAAAAGTAAAGAAATGGAAATGACAACAATTGTTATATCAAGTATACACATAAGTTGAATCATAACGAGGAATGCATTCAAGCCACGTTAATAAGTGAGATCAAACTTAGTGATTAAGTAACAAAAGACTTGCTCCGAAGAGAGATTGTATTCGGTTATGTGATAGTAAGAAGTGTGAGTAAGATAGAAAAGATAACTTTAGAGATGTGTATTCAGAATAATAGATGCGTGTGTGTTTTTTTTAATACAAGAGAATGAGCTCTATTTATAGAGACTCACGAAGTACACTAGATTACATCTCTAAGATTAGCCATGCAATGCATACTGGACAATAGAGAGTGTTACAATAAAAGACAAGTAAAATAATCCAGTAAAGGACTGCAGTAGGTAAAGACTGCGGATGCAGTTGCTGATGAAGGAGCTTGACTGCGGGGGCTTGATGGATGCGGTAGTTGAAATTCAAGAGGGTCACATTTTTTGATTCAACAAGTCCCAAACAGTTGGCCACAACCAAACATGGCTCAGCCAAGATCGGTTTTGTCAAGGAGCAGCTATGGGTCTTCAACCAATTCAGGTAGAAAACCCAAGTGCTTAATGCAAACTGATAAAAATCCTGTTTCAAAACCATCAGTGACTGTTAGAAAACCTAATTACCAATGGCTACCCAAAATAAGTTCCAATCCATCATCAGTATCCTCTGGAAAATTAGTAAATAATGATAAATCTGAAAAAGCAATGGGTCAACCCAGGAAAGTGATGACATGGGTTCCCAAATCTAAATGATCCCGCACATTTTGCAGCGACAGTTGCGGGGGAATGCCGTCAGACCTTGGTTCATCGACAACGGTTGCTCCCGGCATATAACAAGAGATATCTCTCACTTGAACAACATTCAATCTTTTAATGGGGGGTATGTTTCCTTTGCGGCTGGAGAAGGTGGCAAGATCACTCAGAGAGGAACCGTTAGAAATGGAGTGTTAAGTTTTGAGAATGTCAACTTTGCTCTCGAGATAATCATAGTTTGTTGAGTGTGTCTCAAATATGTGACAAAGGCTATTCTACACATTTCACTGACAAGGAATGTATGATTCTTAAGGCAGGCATTCTCATCCCGGAAGAATGGATTCTTGTCAAATCTAAGAGGGATGGAAATGCTTACATTATTGATATGAATAGAAACCTTCCAAAACAAGTTACGTGCCTCTTTTCAAAGGTCTCAGAACAAAATGCAATGTTGTGGCATCGAAGACTCGGTCATGCTAACGCCAAAAACGTAAATCGTCTTGCAAAGAATGAGATGGTTCGTGGTTTACCTGTTAGAGATTTTATAACTTTTGAGAAGTGTGTGTCATGTGCCCAGGGTAAACATCATAGAAAACCACACCTACCAAAACAGGTTAACTCAATCAGTCAGGTGCTCTAATTATTGCATATGGACTTGTTCGGTCCAGTGAACGTCCAAAGTATCAACAGAAGTTCGTACTGTCTGGTTGTGATTGATGATTTCTCTTGTTTTACGTGGGTCTTCTTATTATCCAACAAAGATAGGGTTGCAGAACTGATAAAGAAGTTCATAATGCTAATTGAGAACCAAACCAACAATTGGGTGAAGGTGCTTCGTACCGACAATGGAACAGAGTTCAAGACTCTATTCTAGATCATTTTTGCGCAGAAAAGGGGATTATGCGTCAATACAATTCCTCTCACACACCTCAACAAAATGGTGTTGCTGAAAGGAGAAATAGAACTTTAAAAGACGCTGCAAGGACGATGCTATGTGACTCCAAGTTACCAGTTTTCTTTTGGGCCGAGGCGATTAACACTGCTTGCTATGTTCAGAATCGTGTGTTGATCAAAAAAGCTCAGATGAAGACTCCGTATGATATTCTATATGGTCACAAGCTATCCGTCAGTCATTTCCATGTATTTGGTTGCCCTTGCACCCTTCTTCACCTAGTGTCCAACCCAAAGTTTAATGCCAAAGCCAATGATTGTTACTTCATAGGGTATGCTGCACACACCACATATAGGGTCTAAAATAGGAAGACGAAGCAGATTGTGGAATCCTATGATGTGCGCTGGTTGGAGGAGAATGAAACGGATGCTCGAGTGGGTCCGAATTTGTTATTTGATTACACATCGCTCTTTAAGTCTATAAATGTGTCTTCATATAGCTCATATGGGTCTTTTTCTGGTTCGAAGAATGCTTCTGAAGATAAAGATGAAGAAGTTGTCTACAGACCCCCAACGGTATCCTCTTCACCATCTGAGGGGGAGTCCTCTGCTTCACCTGAGGGGGAATCATCAGTACCACCTAATAGTCCAAAATCTCCAGTTAAGAATGATACTCCTGATGCGGAGGCTACACCGCTCACTCCTGTTGAAAGAGAGTTCATGTCTAGAGATGCTTCCGCTGTCACTTCAACTTTTATGGAACTACTCTTTCCTGAAGACATTTCTAATGAGTTTGTAGCAGAGTCATCTGGTCTGGAACAATCAGCAAATGAAGGAGGTGTCAATATTCACAGTCTTCCCGTCACACTTAATAATATCAGCCGGGAGATACCCTCAAGAATTCAACACGATCATCCGATTGAGAACATCATTGGTCAACTTGGCAATGGAGTTAAAACCAGAAGTCAGAGTGGAGATGTCAATACATGTCTCTACTCTTGCTTTATCTCTCAGATAGAGCCCAAGAATGTTGAAATGGCTCTGAATGAGCCCAGTTGGGTAGATGTTATGCATGAAGAGTTGAATCAGTTTGAAAAACTCGGGGTTTGGAAATTGGTTGAGTTACCAAAGGGAAAAAGTCTCTTGACACACGTTGGGTCTCTCGAAACAAGCAGGATGATTCAGGAGTTATAGTGCGAAATAAAGCTAGATTGGTGGTTCGCAGGTTTCAAGAAGTCGAGGGTCTTGATTATACTGAGGTTTATGCTCCAGTAGCTCACTTGGAGGCTATACGTGTCTTCCTTGCATATGCCTCCTACATGAACTTCAAGGTTTATCAAATGGATGTCAAGATAACCTTTTTGTATGGCAAGGTGAAGGAAGAAATCTATGTTGATAAGCCCCCTAGGTTTATTGACTCGAAGTTTCGTAATCATGTCTTCAAGTTGGACAAGGCATTGTATGAGTTACATCAAGCTTCTCGATCGTGGTATGCGACTCTTACAAAGCATTTGCTCGAGCATGTATACTCTCATGGCACTATCGATCAAAGTTTGTTTATCAAGCATGTTGGTAATGATCAGATTTTGGTTCAAATCTATGTTGACGACATTATTTTCGGGTCTACTAGTCCGCAACTATGCAAGGAGTTTGAAGGCGTTATGAAAAAAATGGTTTGAGATGAGTTCATTGGGAGAAATGACCATGTTTCTGGGGCTTCAGGTCAAACAAAATTCCACCGGAATCCTGCTAAATCAAGCCAAGTATGTGGAGGATATTCTTGAGAAGGTCGGGTTTTTACAAAGCTCGATTCGATGTGCTTGTGGGACTTTTGAAAATGATTCGTTTTGAGGATTAATTTTATTTTTCTATTTTTTACTTACTTTATGTCATTTTTATTTTTAGTTTTCTTAATTCTCATTTTTCGTTTTTATTTTAGGTTAGGTAAGTTTAAATTTGCGCATTTTAGTGATTTCATTTTCACCCATGCACAAATTGTCATATCTCCTAAGAAGTAGCTCAAGATCCGATCTTCGAACCATGCGATTGAAATCCATCTTCGCAATAAGATTCATCATACTCTTCTTTTAAGCTTCCATCGTTTTGCTTGATTCTGTCAATCATCAAAATGTAACCGAGTCATATTTTGTATTAAGAATCATCATTAAGGAACTTAAAAAAGTTAGATAATGGACTTATCTGAGGTAGATTCAATTTTTTTTACTTGACCTTCTCTCATATCTTTCAGGTAGTTAGGGCAGCATCGCAACCAATGCCCCTTCCTTTGGCAATAGAAACATATGGACCCTTTGAGAATGGTACACGGGACTATCTCAGAATTAGCCTTTCTCTTTACCATTTGGTGAACCGAGTTGAGTATGGTTGATCCCTTTCCATTGGGAAGAGAAAGCTTTTCTGGGTATCCAATGTTACCATTTTCAAAGTCCATGCAAGTTTGGGAAGTTGATCTTCTAATCAAATTTGCTTTACCAGTGCTCAAAATCGTTGCTGATTCAGCAGCACCAAGAAAATAGGTAAGATCATTAAGGGTCAAGTCATAGTCTGTTACATAGTAGTCCTTAAAGAACTCACTATTTGACTTAGGAAGTGATTGAAGATCTTTGTCAACATCCAACTTCCTCAAGACTTTGACACCCAACTCTCCCGGCTTGTCAATATGTGACTTCATCTCCAAGATGTGAGCACACATAGACTTGTTTGCCAATTGGGCTTGAGTGACCTTGAACTTGTGGGTGGGTTAGGGAGAATAATTGGAGGAGGTGGAGGAAGAGAAGTATGATTTCCATAAGATTTTGGATGATCATAGATGTCTAAACCAACCATTTATACTGGGAGAAATTCAAGTTAGTTGATGTAAGATCCTTAATATAACACCCAATATGAAAAATTAAGGCTAGGACATAACACAATATTTTATAGCTTGGAAGAGGGATGCCGTAATCCAAGCTATAAAATATTTGAAGGTAGGTGAATGACGATTCACCAATTTCAACCATGAAAAACGAAATAATTTATTAGGTTTTAATTGGATTTCAAACTCCTAGATCTTTTGAGATTCATTGAACTTTTCAATGGCATGTTTAAATCTCGATTGTGCCCTCTCAAGTTTTCTGACTGGGATGCCGAGGATCACAATACAAGGTGTGAATAACCATGCAAATATACTTTCTACCCTTAATATTTATCAATTAATCGATGTTCAGGTTAACCACATGCGCTCCACTGATCCTATGATAAACATTAAGTTACCCTTTTCCTACCTTGTTAACTCCAAGTTAGTGTGTCGGTTAACCACACACACTCCACTAACGATTTAAGCAAAGCGCAAAGTGTAAAGGTTTAGTTACTTTATATTTATCATTATACTTATAATGAAGGGATAATTATAGTCCTTGTCCTATCCGTTCGGCTAACGACCCTCCACCAGTCAACGAAGCGGTGGGTGAGAGTGGACACCCATTAAACTACCATTTTATAGGCAGTAACCTTATACCCCCCTCATAGACTGTGTTCGTGAATGAGGCCTACTAATGGTAAGACTGACTTCTTCTTATATATATGTGTGTATATATATATATATATATATATATACACACACACACACACATTATTACTTATAATACTATAAAGTATAAGGGTTGAATTTTAACTTTTAAAATTCTAATGGTTTAATTTGGAATTAAAGTATTCATGAGGGAAACTTTACAAATTCCAAAACTTATGTGTTTAAAGTAGTTTTAATGAAAAACTCTTCAAGTTCCATAAATTGAGGACAAGTTATGGAAGACTTTAAAACATTTAAAAATGAGACTCTCAATTTTCATAACCTATGGAAATCTTATGAGTTTTAAAAATCATAAATATGACTTTTCATATAACTTGAGGAAAAGTTACAAAAACACATTTTATGAATAACTTTTAGATCAATTTGGATTGATAACACATTATCACATAATTTTTCTATTAATCTAAGCAAACTCATAAGAACAAGATAATTCATATCAAACAGTTTTCATGTAATTAGCCTAATCATTAAACTAACAGAAAACATGAATATATTGACAATTATCTTTTGAATTGGATAAGAATGAACATTACCACATCAAAAACATATTCTATAAGTCAAAAATAGTTTAAGGTAATGATTCTAGACCAATTCCAGCCTTAAAATACGAAAATCTGCCAAGTGGAAGACAAATTCGTCGAGTTCCTTACAAGAACTCGTCGAGTTCATGCCTTAACACATCAACTCGTCGAGTTTATAGCCATAACTCTTCGAGTTTTTAGTCTGGGCAGATTCTCAGCTTTGAAAAATAAGTTGCATCAAGTATAATTGAAAACAAGCCTAGGCTCTGATACCACTGATGGATTTTAGTATACAACAACATCCTAGGGTACAAATATTACCCTAAATACCTTGGATCTATGTTTTCACTAATTATACATGCAAATGGTTTCCAAGGCATTAAAACTATAACTAGCATGCATTCTCATATACCAAATAAGATACTACTTAGAGTAACATACCTTTTCTGTTGTAGCTTGATTCCATGGAGATTAAGAGCCTAGTGCCTCAAGTGTAACACCTCAAATGGTTCACACAACACCAACAACAACTTGGAATAACTTGAGAGAAAAGGTCTTATGCTCAAATCGGTTAGCCCTCATGTGTACCCACCCTTAGTCCCGATTTCTTGAGCCATAGTGTCCTTATATATTGTGGCTTTTAGGGTTACACCATGTAACTCATGTCTTTCCATATTTTTCATGCTTCATGGGCTAAAATATCCATGGAGTATCTGATGGGTTTGAGCCATAAGAACATGCCTATGTGCACATGCAAACCCTAATGCTTGGATCTAGGTTTCTCTAATTGAACATGCAATGTATCCAAGACTTTGATTGATAGATCTAATGAAAAGCATTCAAATCATATATGAAAACAGATCAAGAAGATTACCTTAAGTTGCTTGCTTGAATCTTCTTGTCCTTGGAGCTTAGAGTCATAATTGTCACTCCTCTAATGGCTTACAAACACCAACTAGCAAGAGGATGATTAGAGAGAGAGAGAGAAGGGTAAGAAAAGTCGGCCAGGATTTCTTCAATCACAAGGGTGCCGATTTTCTTAGCCTTAAGGGTCTATTTTTACTAGTGAGCCTCCTATGGTTTCACCCTTAAACCCTAATTGGATAACTTAGGCCCTAAGCAATCCAATCTCCTTATTGATAAGCCTTGGACGATTTCTAGGCCTTTCCTAACCCTAAAATCGTCCACTCCCTTATTCAGAAGGAATCATAGCCCAAAGTACAACTATCATACAATTGACAATTTATGCCCCTTTGTTCAATTAATCTCTTTAAGTCACCAAATTAATTCCTAATTAATTTATGACTTATATTAATCAAATAACAATATTATTATTCCTTATATTATACTCATAATATAGTAATAATATTTCTTCTCTCATTATAAATCATCCTGTCAAGTTTCTATGGTGAAGGCAACCCACAAGGACTATGGACAACCGGGTCAAATACCTGTCAAATATAGTTGCAGCCTTAGACACTATTCCAACAGTCTCCCACGTGGATAAGTCTAGTAACTATATAAGCATAATCCGGTTAGCAATCGTAGGTCTCAAAGATGCTGTCAAACTCTGATCTTACCAGTCCTATCCTTTAGAAAAGGGATCGTACAGTCCTCTGTTTAGATATCATGCGGACAATTCTATGGAACCAATTTGTCCAGTAGTTGGTTTCTCGATCTCAGATTTATTCGACATAGAACTTAATTGAACACATCAATTTAGTTCTGACCGAGCCCGGCACATAAGTCAAATCAAATCATCGAGCGGCCGAGATATCGCTTTTACCCTCTTAGGATAAAAGTAACAGATAAACTTCGACTTATATGCATTTACTTATTCATTAATCAACTATACACAACAATGCGTTTTATAACATCAATTTACTGATGCGGTTTCGCATTATCAGTGTACAACCAATTAACAAATAACAAACCATATATCTAGGTTTTAAGACCATATGATATTATCGTCTTGCGATCAACCTTTTTGTCAAATTCCATAAGGTGATTCCAGCAAGCGCGGGTTTGTTCCAATGCTCAAAACTAGTTCATAAGCACTCATGAACGTTGCAACAAACTTTTGCTATGTCTAATACCATTTAGACAATCTACACACCAATTCATGACAATCTTCATTCATACCTACTTCCAACATATGAGCGATTGTGGATTGTTTGAATAATTCGATTATTCTAAATAAACTCAATTATTCTGGAAGTCAAAACATGCAAAGTGAAACAATAGCTAAACAACTAACATAAGACAGTAACATTACTCATAAATAATACTCCTTTATTTAATCATCAAATGTTAATTACATTTATCTATTACACGTTTCTAATACTAACTAATCTAAACTAATATCATCCTTCAGCCCAATACTCCTAGCATGCTGCAAGTGCTTAACCCTGCTCAGTCCCTTCGTAAGCGGATCTGCTAGGTTATCTTCTGATGATATCCTCATATCCACGAGGTGTCATTATTCTACTCGATGTCTAATAAAGTGATATTTTCTGTCAATATGACGAGATCTACCATGATCCCTCGGTTCCTTAGTCAAGGCAACCGCTCCTTCATTATCACAGAAAATTTCCATAGGCTCCTTTATGGTAGGCACAACTCCAAGATCACCAATGAAGTTCTTCAACCATATTGCCTCCTTTGACGCTTCGCTCGCTGCAATGTACTCTGATTTGCACGTTGAATCAGCTATGGTTTCCTGCTTGGAACATTTCTATGTTACTGCTCCTCCATTCAGGGTAAAGACCCAACTCGACTGCAAACGGTAGTTGTCCCTGTCAGTCTGAAAGCTGGCATCACTATACCCTCGCACCTTCAATTCATCACTCCCTCCGAGGACTAAAAACCATTCCTTGGTCCTCTGAAGGTAGTTAAGGATATTCTTGACCGCAATCCAATGGGCTGTGCCAAGGTTCCCTTGATATCTACTAGCCATGCTAAAAAAAAAGGCTACATTAGGGCGAGTACAAGTCATAGCATACATGATTGAGCCAACTACGGAAGCATATGGTACTCGGCTCATTTCTACTATCTCGGCTTCGGTACTCGAACTTTGAGTCTTACTCAACTTGGCATTACTTTGTATTGGTACTTCTCCCTTCTTCGAATTTTCCATACTAAAATGTTTTAGTACTTTATCTAAGTAAGTGTTCTGACTAAGTCCTATTAGTCTCTTACTTCGTTCTCTCACTATCCTTATTCCCAAAATATAGGAAGCCTCTCTGAGGTCCTTCATAGCGAAGCACTTCCCAAGCCAGGACTTAACCTCCTGCAGTGTCGGGACGTCATTTCCTATGAGTAGTATGTCATCAACATACAAAACGAGGAAGCTAACTATACTCCCACTAGCTTTGACATATACACATGATTCATCCTCGGTTCGTACAAATCCAAACTCTTTGACTTTCTCATCGAAGCAAAGATTCCATCTGCGAGACGCTTGCTTAAGTCCATAAATGAACTTCTAAAGCTTACACACTCTATTCGGATGCTTCGTATCAACAAACCCCTCTGGCTGAGCCATGTAAACATCCTCAGCCAACTTTCCATTAAGGAAAGCAGTCTTGACATCCATCTGCCATATCTCATAATCACGAAATGCAGCAATGGCCAGCATCACCTTAATAGACTTTATTTTCGCAACTGGTGAAAAGGTCTCATCATAGTCAACTCCGGGAGTTTGAGTAAAGCCCTTCGCAACCAATCGCGCCTTATATGTGCGTACATTTCTATCCACATCAGTCTTCTTCTTGAAGATCCATTTGCACCCATCGGTCTTACGTCCGGGCACATTATCAACCAAATTCCAAACTTGGTTGTCATACATGGATTGGATCTCGCTGTCCATTGCCTCCTTCCATTTTGCAGACTCCGGGCCTGCCATGGCTTCCTTATATCTATTAGGTTCATCTAGATTTATTAGTGTATCATCACTAATATACGTGTCCCCTTCGGTAGTAATATGAAAACCATAAAACTGGGGTTGAACTCTAACTCTTTCGGAACGTCTAAGATGTAAGGACTCGTCAATCGGTTCAACCGGAGTTTCCTCCTCGGGTTGAGCGCCAAAGGTAGAGGTTCCTTCATCAATCGATTCTTGAATCTCTTCAAGCTCGATTTGCCTCCCACTGTCTTCTTGGCTTATGAGTTCTCGCTCTCGGAAAACCCCTCTCCTCGCGATGAAGACAACATTGTCCTTCGGTCTATAGAAGAGATATCCAAAGGATTTCTGTGGGTAGCCGATGAAAATACATCGCTCACCACAAGGTTCGAGCTTGTCGTGAGTATCTCGTCTTACGAAAGCCTCGCAACCTCAAACCATTATATGTGCTAACGAGGGAGCTTTCCATGTCCATATCTCGTGAGGTGTTTTGGCAACCTTCTTAGTAGGGACTCGATTAAGGATATTGGCGGCAGTCTCTAAGGCATACCCCCAGAATGAGATAGGTAGTGAAGCATGACTCATCATAGAACGAACCATGTCTAACAAGGTTCGATTACGCCTATCTGCCACACCATTCAACTGCGGTGTCCTAGGTGGCGTCAATTGCGAAACTATTCCACATTCTTTGAGATAGTCATGGAATTCAAGACTTAGGTACTCTCTTCCTCGATCGGATCGAAGCATATTGATTTTCCTGCCGAATTGATTCTGCACTTCATTTTTGAATTCTTTGAACTTTTCAAATGTTTCTGACTTTTTCTTGATTAAGTAAATATACCCATCTCTACTATAGTCATCGGTAAAAGTCACATAGAAGCGGTTCCCATCCTTTGTGGTTGATCTAAAGGGTCCACATACATCGGTATGTATAAGGTCCAATAAATCCTCACCCCTTTCACATGTGCTAGTGAAGGGTGACTTGGTCATCTTTCCAAGTAAACAAGATTCGCATGTGTCATCTTCCCTATGGTCGAATGACTCCAACAGTCCATCCTTTTGGAGTTGGGCTATGCGCTTCTTGTTGACATGTCCAAGACGACAATGGCATAAGGATGCTCTATCCATACTATTGGAAGAATCCATGCATAAAACATCATTTCCTAGGTTATCTACAATCATAACAGTTTAATAAATTCCATTACATGGCATTGCTTCAAAATATAAGACACCATTTAGATAAGCATAAATTAAACCATTCTCATTATTAAAAGAAAATCTAAATCCTTGTCTAAACAAACCATGAAACAAAATGATGTTTCTTGCCATTTCTGGCGAGTAGCAACAATTATTCAAATCTAAACATATTCCATTACTAAGCACTAGAGAATACACTCCAATCTTGGTCACAAGCGACGATCTTCTGTTCCCCATGATTAGATTTATTCTTCCACGCTCCACATCCCTATTTCTTCTTAGCCCCTGCGAAAGACGGCTTGATCTTTCCTTCCCTGATGGCTTGTAGGTATTCTGGGCAGCTTCTCTTCCAATGCCCTATTTTGTGGCAATGGTGGCACTCTGCCTCCTTTGGGTTAGGGTTGGGCTTAGCAGGATCAACTTTAGTCCCACTAGAAGAGGAATCATCTCGGGACTTTCCCTTGCGGTGGCTCTTAGACGGAGCCTTCCTCTTCTTGCCCCTTCCTTTCCCAATTGCCAAAACAGGAGCAGTGGGTGGATTGGGAGTTGGTCATGTGGTAGGTCATCCTAAATTGGTTGTAACACTGAGGCAAAGAATGAAGCACCATGTTGATAGCCAAATCTTCCCCAAAGTCGACATTCAACTTGCGAAGACGATCGACATACCTTTGCATCTTTTGCAAGTGTACGGTTAGAGATTCTCGATGTCCCATTTTAGCGGAGATCATGTTAGTGAAGATCTCGTAACGTTCCTGCCTTGCGTTTTGATGGTATCTCTCCAATAAGTCTTGATGCATTTCGTACGGATACATGTCCTCATAGGACATTTGGAATTCAGCGTTCATTGTGGCTATCATGATGCAATGAACCTTCGTCGCTTCACATTCATGAGTCTCAAAAGCAGTCATTTCAGCCAGAGTAGCGATTTCTAGATTGATCTTGTCGAGCTTCTCGTCAAGGACATACTCCTTGTCCTTGTAACGATCAATCGTGCGAATGTATCTTATCCATTAGCAAAAGTTCGTTCCATCGAAAGTCACCTTTTGGAAAAGGCTCATCAATGTGAATGAACTAGCAGCAGCGTTGTTTGCGTTCGACATCTACAAATAAAAAGGACAAAGATTGATTAGAATTTGAATCCCTAATTATCACCCAATAAGAAAAATTAGGGCTAGGATCCAACAACAATATTTACATATTAGAAAAGGGATGCCGTAATCCAACATTCAAACAATTTGAAGGTAAGTGAATGACAATTCACTAATTCTCCATCACAAAACATAACCTTAAGTTCTAAATGTATTGAGAATTCCTAGGTTTGGATGAGATTCATTGAACTTTTCAATGGAATGTTTAAATCTCGATATGCCCCTCTCGTTTGTGACTGGGATACCGAGGATCACAAAGTGGGTGTGAATAATCATGCAAATCTACACGGTGCCTTCATTGTAACAATCACCTATTCGATGTGCCGGTAAACCACACACGCTCCACCAAACTATGATAAACAATGAATCACCCTTCGCCACCTATGCTTAGAACCAATTAGTGTGCAGGTAAACCACACACGCTCCACTAACTTCTTAGCAAGGGCGCAAAGTGAAATTTCATGGGATTGCATCAATTCACTTTTCCTAAAGTAACTAGGATTAGGAATTTGAAAAACATGTAGTTACTTTGTATTTCAGTATTATACTTTTAATGAGGAGATGAGGTTGCCCTATCCTACCCGTTCAGCTAACGACCCTCCACCGATCAAGCAAAAGATGGGTGTGAGTGTACACCCATTAAGCGCCGGTTTATAGGTAGCAACCTTATACCCACCTTATAGACCGACTTCGTGAATGAGGCCTACTAACGGTAAGACTAGCATTTTAATTATACATATATATATATATATATATATATATATATATATATATATATATATATATATATATTAAGCTTGTAATCATATAGATTATAGGGTTGAATTTTAAACTTGTAAAATTCTAGGGTTTGAAATTTAAATTGTCTAAATTAAACTTTTAATCACAAAACATAAATTTCAAAACTTGAGGACAAGTTTTAAACTTTTCAGAACATAAGGGATCAAATAACAAATAATTCAAATTAACCATTTAATCTCATAATTATCTATATTTGATTTATTTAAATGTTTCTTGCAAAACAATTTACCAATTCAATTAAAAATAATTAATCAATTATCACATAAGGAAATTAGTATTCAATTAATTGATAAATATCTTTAATTAGGTCAAGGATATACTCAAATATATGTTAAAATTGGATTTATATTGACCCATTAAGATAAAGGCAAGTTTCCATAAGATAAACAGCAAGAAATCCCGAAACTAGCTCCTTCTGACGCTCGAACTTGCCGAGTACCACAATGTACTCGCCGAGTTGAGGCCTACTCGCCGAGTACACTGTGGTACTCGCCGAGTTCATCAGGCAGAAGGACCAAAATCGATTTTGCAATCAACAATCAAGCAACCAATGCATCCATCCAATAGAAACCAATCAAGGCTCTGATACAATTGATGGGTTTGAGCCATAAGAACATTCCTATGTGTACATGCAAACCCTAATGCTTGGATCTAGGTTTCTCTAATTGAACATGCAATGTATCCAAGACTTTGATTGATAGATCTAATGAAAAACATTCAAATCATATATGAAAAACAGATCTAGAAGATTACCTTAAGTTGCTTGCTTGAATCTTCTTGTCCTTAGAGCTTAGAGTCACAATTGTCACTCCTTTAATGGCTTACAAACACCAAATAGCAAGAGGATGATTAGAGAGAGAGAGAGAAGGGTAAGTAAATTCGGCCAGGGTTTCTTCAATCACAAGGCTGCCGATTGTCATAGCCTTAAGGGTCTATTTATACTAGTGAGCCTCCTAGGGTTTCACCCTTAAATCCTAATTGGATAACTTAGGACCTAAGCAATCCAATCTCCTTATTGATAAGCCTTGGATGATTTCTAGGCCTTTCCTAACCCTAAAATCGTCCACTCCCTTATTCATAAGGAATCATAGCCCAAAGTACAACTATCATACAATTGACAATTTATGCTCCTTTATTCAATTAATCTCTTTAAGTCACCAAATAACAATATTATTATTCCTTATATGATACTCATAATATATTAATAATATTTCTTCTCTCATTATAAATCATCCTGTCAAGTTGCTATGGTGAAGGCAACCCAAAAGGACCATGCACAACCGGGTCAAATACCTGTCAGATATAGTTGCAGCCTTAAACACTATTCTAACAGTATCCATGGGTTACTCCATGGGTTTAGCCCAACATAAAGAACTGTGGATCATAAGCCCACATATATATAAGAATGAATGATTTACATAATCAATCTCCATATATTTAATTAGTCTCCTTTTGATCACAACATTAATTCCAAATTAAATCTTGATCAATAATAATTAAATAATATGATTTCATATTAATATATTAGAACTTATAATATATTAACAAATCATAATTATCTTTTTTCTCACAAAAGTCTATCCAAATTGTTCTGATGCCATGCAACCAAAATGGACCATGCCAATCGGGTCAAGTGCATACCAATTATAGTTATGGACTTAGACACTAATCCAACATGTTGATCATGCCTCATGCTCCAGTGAGGATCTTAAAGTTAAGCTTGCTCAAGCAGAGCATGTTTTGAGGGAGCAGGAGGGAGTCAATAAGGAGCTTTTGCAGAAAGTAGAGAAGTTGTCCAGGGAGAAAATCGAGAAGTAAAAGAAGCATGTGGCTGAAATGGATGACGTGATTGGTGAAGTGAGAATGAGTGTTGTTGTTGCTATTTGAGATGCAAAAATCAAGCTTGCAGAGGATCTCGAGAATGCGAGATCATAGAATGTAGTAGGATGGAATAAAGCAATGAGTAAGTTGAATGGCGAGTCTGCCGATGCCAATCAGGATCGTGCATCGCAGCTGAAGGAAGGATGAAAGACGGAGGTGGCTCTGGGTGGTGGTGAATAGTTTGCAACTTGAGATTAACTTAGTTTAAAAGAAATTTGAATACATTTGGGTCTGTAAAATAATATTTCACTCTTTTATTTGTAGAGTTGGTGGGGAACCGCTTTAATACTACGGTTGTTTTATATTCCTCTGCTTGCTTGATATGATTGTAGAATTTCTGAGGATCCTTACATAGGCAAGATCCTAAAAAGTTCAAACCTTTTAAGATATGATTAGCTTGAAAAGATTAGTCATGAAATTGGGATCTTGAAATAGTCAAGATCTTTTAGGATAAAAAAATATTTTTTTTATGCAGGAAAAAATAATATTAAAAGATAGATAAGACCTGGTTATCCTTAGCTTTTTTTTACTTAGGAGAAATTTGAAGTTATGATTCCCTTAGTTTCGTATGATCCTGAAGTTTTCATATAGAATGATCCTTCATTTAGGAGTTCATCAGGAAGGACCCTTGATTGGCATCAACTTAGTGAGCTTTGGGGATGATTCTTTCTTAGAAATCAATTGGATATAACTCCAACTTGGTAAATAACTGAGAAAATCTTGTTTTGTAACATGGTAATGCTACAAGTCTTGCATATTTTTGGCGAGTGTCCCAATCTTCAAATAACATATTAATGTTGTAGTTCTTAGTAACTCATTGGGGGAAATCCCAATTTAAGGTAATACATTAGTGTTACAAACCTTAGTAAATTTCTGGGGAAAATCCCAAACCGTATGATAGAGTGAAAACATCATAAACCTTAGGTTTTTTCTAGGGAAGATCCCAAATCATATGATAACGTGAAAATGTTATAAACATTATGTATTTTCTAGGGAAGATCCTAACTTGATATAAAATGTTAATGTTATTAACCTTAAAATCAATGCAACATCCCAAAATTGACGGCTAAAAATTTTGTTTTGAAAATATTATAAGAAACTATAATCATCCATAATCAATAAGAAAACCAAGTGTCATGTGTCTCAAAATATCATATCAAATAATGTATCAAAAACATTTGAGAAAATATATCAGAGTCTCAATAAATCCTAGGCTGAAATCTGTGGTGTGTGCCATGCGATCATCCGAAGCCCTTCCCTTTGCTAGCTGAAGAACCTGAAACCAAAACTGAAAACCGTAAGCACGAAGCTTAGTGAGCTCTTCCAAAATGCCACATACCATACAAAGCACATATATCAAATAACATAACTCTGGGACTACTCCCACTACATCGGGACGAATCCCGACATTGGCTTACCCTGCATTGGACTCCTATCCGGCATCGGGCTCACCCCGGCATCCGACCGCATCGGGCATTAGGTTCACCCTGACATCGGGCTTTCCCCGACATCGGGCTTACCCCGTCACATGCATAACATAATCACATAATGCATCTGGCTTGCCTCGACATCGGACCATAGTGTGGAACAACAACATATAACACATAAACTAGCATACATCGGGCTTGCCCCAAAATACATAATACATTGCATAATGACTAACTTTCATCGGGCTTGCCCCGGCATCGGGCTTACTCCAGAACACATAACATATAACATAATCACATGTACTGCCGGGCTTGACCGAAATCGGACCGGAGTCCGAAACACATAACACATAATACATAAACATGCATGAATCACAAATACATCAAGCATACATAACTACTTCTCAGGACCGACCCGGCATCGGACCGCAGTCCGGAAACATATAGACTGCAACGGGCTAACCCTGGCATCGGGCTCACCCCGACATACTCTACTATTTAAATGGACCGGCCTTGGTACCTTAGACCCGTTCCTACTAGAGGAAAACTCACCTCTCAAACTGGATGCTAAAACATGTGTGAGAAATCCCTGACTGCTGTTCCGGCTGCTCTCCGACTATCATGACCAAATAAACACTTAGTCAGAAATGAGGACCATTCTATAGGTAAAATGATTATTTTACCCTTCTAATCCAATTTGGGCCATGACCCAGACCCAATTCTTTCTAGTCCTTCTAAACTCACTAAGTCCCATTAAAGTCCTCCAATCGCCTAATTTTCTAAATTGGGCCCAATTCCTCAAATGGGCTTTCCACCCTAGCCCAAACTAGTCTTTGGCCCTTAACTATCTCCTGTTGGCCCATCACGGCCCAACATCTGCTAAGCCCAAGGATTTGCCCAAACTGAGGCCCAATAACGTAAAGTCTAGAAGCACCAAGATGAGAACTTTATACCTTCAATAGGCTGAAAATGATGTAAAACCTTTGGATCTACAACCTCTCTTCAATATCTTGCTTCTTCTCTAAACATCTTCTTCTTCAAAAACACCAAAGTACTCCTCTAATGGCCATCCAAGCTCCAAAATCACTCAAATGAGGGCTAAGGGTCAATTTATAGGGTTTATAGGGTGGAGCCTAAAGATATTAGGGTTAGGTTATGAGATAGTGAGCTTAAATAGGGTCCAAGACCCTAAAATAGGGTTCATGTCTGATTGGCGTACGTCCAACGTATATATGGTACGCCCAACGTACTCCGAACAACATTCATGACCATCCTAGTCAGTACACCCAACGTAATCAAAAGTATGCCTAGTGTACTGCCTTCTTCACTAGTATGCCCATCATACTCTTTGTGTACGCCCAGCGTACTTGGCTAAGCCTGAAACCACTAAACTTCCGAAGGCCATAACTTCTTCGTTATAAATCCATTTTCGACGATGCTTTATATCCATGAAAAGTTAACGAGAGGCCCTACACTTTTATCAACTCATATTTTCCTTAATACCTTCCAAACAAAAGTCCATTTTCCACAAAAGCCCAAACTGACAATGTTCCGAAATACCCCTAGGCTCCAAAACACAAACCGAACATCTAGATCGCTTCTACTACATCACTCGCACCCAAAATGACCTAGATCTTACCATTTTTAAAAGCCATAATCATTATGATGACTGGCCTTCGGGCCACAACCTCAGAGGGGATTAACTACCCTTATCCATATGAGGGATGACAACCCACTAAAGTGCGAAATGATCCCCTTATTCACATTCCATAGTAGGATTTCATGCGTCCAACCGAGGTGTATAAATCTTAACTCAAACGAAATAGGTAATTAAATCTTTAAAACTTAGAGGGGATTAACTACCCTTATCCATAAGAGAGATGAATAGTCTTTATTCGTAGTTATCTGGATTGGTACCTGTTGCAATTGTCAAGACTACAAAATCATGTATCTATTAGGATCGCTGAATCCTAGGATCCTCAAATGTTAGGATTATCAAATGTTAGGATGCCTGAATGTTAGCATCTTTGATTTCATGTTCAAAGAAAATGTTAGCTTGGGTGGGTGTTAGCCTGGCGAAGGCCCCTCCGATGCTTAAATCAATATTGGCTTTCATAATAATAAAAAGAATCAGATAAGAATAGAGTGTAGAGAGAGTGTATCTTGAGGTTTTTTGTTTTTTTGAAAATTATTGACATAACTGACATGAAGTATGTTTTTAGGTGGAAGACATTCCAAGATCTTAGGAGGACATTTGCTTCAAGGGTGGCTAGCTAATATGCCCCCTTTCCTGCTTTTGAATCAATACGATAAGGTCCTTCCCATTTAGGTGCCAATTTACCAAGTCACCTACCTGGAATCTTTTGACTTTGATGTTTTCTTATATGCTTTAGTGATCCATTGTCGATGAGTAGTAATGCAGATCTTGGCAAGATTCCTAAGTTCATCAAGTTGGGTTTTGAGCATTCTAACACTCCTAAGTGTACATGCAACCCTAAATACCTTGGATCTATTTTTTCTCTATTATACATGCAATTATGAACATCCAAGGTATTATCCTAATCTAGTATACAAAATAATGAATATAACAAGATAGAATACATACCTCTTTAATGTAGAATGTATTCATGAAGATTGAGTGCCTAGTGCCTCAAGTGTGACACCTCAAATGGTTCACACGACACCAAATACACTTGAAATAACTTGAGAGAAACTTGAACACTCCTAAAATCAGCTAGCCCTTTCTTATTATTCATAGTGGCCGATTTTTCCTAAAGAATATGATCTTATATAGTTGTTACAATTAGGGTAAACCCTAATTGTCATGGCCTTCCAATTCCTTGGATCCATGGTTTCAAATACACCATGGTGTTGGATTAATGTCTAAGTCCATAACTATAATTAGTAAGACTTGACCCGACCCGGCATGGTCCATTTGGGTTGCATACCATCATGCACTTGGATGAGAGAAATAAGACACTTATGGTTATTAATATATTATAAGTTCTAGTATATTAATAATAAGAATAATAAGATTATTTAATTAGTATTGATCAAGAATTAATCTAGGATTAATTAAGTGATCAAAAGAAGACTAATTAAATATATGGGTTGATTGTGTAAATCATCCATACTTGTATAGTGGGCTAATGCTCCATGGATAATCAAGTTGGGCTAAAACCCATAGGATGGTCCATGGATGCTCCATGGTGTATTTGTACCCATGGATCCAAGGAAATGGAAAGTCATGACAATTAGGGTTTACCCTAATTGTAACACTATATAAAGATATTATTCTTGACAAAATCGGCCACTAGTAGGGTTCTAGAGAGGGCTAGCCGATTTTGATAAGTGTAGAATTCTCTCAAGTCATTCCAAGTGTTTTGATGATTGTGATTCCATTTGAGGTGTCACACTTGGGGCACTAGACACTCAAGCTTCATGAAGACTTTCTTCTCCAAAGAGGTATGTATTCTATCTTGCTATAGTCATTGTGTTTGTATGCTAGATTAGGATAATATCTTGGATATTCTTATTTGCATGTATAATAGAGAAAACATAGATCCAAGGTATTTAGGGTTGCATGTACACTTAGGAGTGTTAGAATGCTCAAAACCCAACAGTGGTATTAGAGCCACGGGTTGTTTTCTGTTATATTGATGCAAATATTTTATTTTCAAAGTTGAAAAAAAAAAGAAAAAAAACATGAAGTTCGTCAAATTTTAAGATAATTACTTGTTCTTGTGAAAAACTAATTATTTGTAAAATTTGAATAATTTGTTTTATGAGTTGAATTAGGTCAAATTTAATAAAAGATAAAATAATATGATTATTTTATTAGTTTTAAAAGTTTGATCTAAAGAGTTTTATTTTTTTTTAAACCTCCATAAGTTATGGATATGAAAAGGTTTTAAAAAAAAATTGATTCAAAGTTTTTTTTGGAGTTACAAAATTTGGTGTTAATGTTTTAAAGGATTCCATAACTTAAGAATAAGTTATGGATCACCAAAAGTTTTTTGTGTTATCTTGTTCTTATGAGTTGCTTAGATTAATTGAAATGTTGAGTGAAATAGTTGTTTTCAATCAATTTTAATCTAAGAGTTGAGTATAAAATGTGTTTTTGTAACTTGTCCTCAAGTTACATGAAGAGTCACATTAAAGACTCATAAAATTCATAAGAGTTGGCAATGGTTACAAAATGAAGAGTCTTGTGTCATTGAATAATTTTTATGACTCCATAACTTGTCCTCAAGTTATGGAAGTCCAAGAGTCACTTCATTAAAGAAAAATATGTAACCATAATTAAATCCATAAGTTATAAAATAAAGAAAAGTTAATTCTTTTATTAGTTTAAAGTCTTCCATAACTTGTCCTCAAGTTATGAAACTTGAAGAGTTTTTGGATTAAAACTACTTTAAACACATAAGTTATGGAATTAATTAGTTTTGAATAGTTTCAAAACTTGCCCTCAAGTTTTGGAATTTAAAAAAGTTTTCTCTTATGAATACTTTAATTCCAAGTTAGCCCTTAGAATTTTAAAAGTTAAAATTCAACCCTTATACTTTATAATATTATAAGTTAATAATATATATATATGTATAAGAGTAAAGTTAGTCTTACCGCTAGTACGCCTCATTCACGAAGCCGATCTATAAGGTGGGTATAAGGTTGTTGCCTATAAAATGGCAACTTAATGGGCGTCCACTCTCACCCACCGCTTGCTTGACCGGTGGAGGGTCGTTAGCCGAACGGGTTTGACAAGACTATAATTCTCATTCATTAAAAGTATTAATGATAATACTAAGTAACTAAACTCTTAATAATACCCAATCTTAGTTACTTAGGAAAATGTGAATAAGGTGCTAATCCATGAAATTACACTTTACACTTTGTCAAAGTCGTTAGTGGAGCGTGTGTGGTTAACCGGCACACTAACTTGGACTTAACAAGGTAGGTAAAGGGTGACTTAATATTTATCATAGTTTTGATGGAGCGTGTGTGGTTAACCGGCACATCGATTAAGGGGTAAACACTTAAGGGTACCAAGTAATTTGCATGGTTACTTCACACCTTGTTTTGTGATCCTCGGCATCCCAGTCACAAAACCTGAAGGGCACACTCGAGATTGAAACATGCCATTGAACAGTTCAATGAATCTCAAAGATCTAGGAGTTTCAAATCCAATTAAAACCTAATATATATTTCGTTTATCTTGGTGGAAATTGGTGAATCGTCATTCACCTACCTTCAAATATTTTATAGCTTGGATTGCGGCATACCTCTTCTAAGTTATAAAATAGTTTGTTGGGTCCTAGCCTTAATATTTCATATTGGGTGTCATATTAAGGACTTTAAAATCAACTATCATGAATATCTCCCAAAAGATGTCTAGTTTAGACACCTATGATCTTCCCAAATCTCATGAAACAAGGTTTCCTAATGAAGATGATGTCTCATGGATGTCATACTTCTTTCTCCTCCTCCATCCATTCTCCCTAACCCACAAGTTCTTGAAAAGTTTAAGGTCACTCAAGCCCTATTGGCAAGGCAAGGTCTAGGTGTGAGCACATCTTGGAGATGTAGTCACATATTGACAAGCCGGGAGAGTTGGGTGTCAAAGTCTTGAGAAAGTTGGTGGTTCAATCACTTTCTAATTCACATAGTGAGTTCCTTTGGGACACCTATGAAACATACTATGACAAGACCCTTAATGATCTTATCTATTTGTTAAGATCAACTTCCTTAAAACTTGATGGACATTGACAATAGTGACACAGGAAATCCAGAAAAGCATTCTCTTCCCAATGGTAAAGGGATCGGCCATAGTCAACTCGGTTGACCAAATGGTAAAGAGAAAAGCTAAGTCTGTGATAGTCCCTTGTACCATTATCAAAGGGTCCATATGTTTGTATTGCCAAAGAAAGGGCATTGGTTGCGAAGCTGCCAAATTTACCTAAGGATGTTAAAGTCAATAAGTTTGACTCTACTTCAGGTAAAATCCACTATCTAACTCTGTTAAGTTTCTATTCTGAGATTCTTGATACATGATGTGACCGGGTCGCATGGTGATGGTTTAAGAATCAAAGAAAAGTGAAGAAACTTAAAGAAGGAATATGCTGAATCTGATCGCATAGATGGATTTCTATCGCATAGTTTGAAAAAAAAATCGGATTCTTGAGCTACTTCTTAGGAGTTATGATATATTGCTTAGGAATAGATAACAACAAGTTTTCATGTGCTTATGGATTGTAAGGATAAGTTTTTCCGCAAAGTTTTAAAATAAAAGAAAATTTTTGATTTTATTTATTTTAAAATATCCTTACAATGGCATTTGAGGGAAAATTGTTGCTTATAAGATTCCATTAACAGCAAGAGTGGAAACATGAAATTGATTCTTTCATTTGTGGTAATGTCTAAATTTACCAAATAAGGAAAGATTCTCATCACCCAAGTTTCAATTGGACCAGAACTTGGAATCATGCAAGTTGTATAGCATGATGAATGAGAACTTTCAAGTTTTGGAAAATTAAGACTAATTACTCGGCCACATGGATGTGTGAGTCAAGTAAAGGACTAAGGGATCGAGTACACATTCTTGTGCACTGATTAAGTCCACCACAAAAGATTGATAAGACTATTCGTCATAGTTTACTAAAGCTCAGTAAATATGATTATACTTACAAGCTTAAGTGTAACTCTGAGACATTGGAAAAGGTTCCAATGTATGGCAGGGCGAATAAGAAGAATCAATTTAGGCAGAAGGATAAAAGTTTCTCAAATCTGAAAAGATGGGAGAGTACTTTAGTATCAGTTTTGTGATCATCTTAATGATTAAGAAACCATAGCACAATTAGTTCTCTAAGGAAATCTTAGTGCATTCTTATGACTAAGAAGAGGGATCTTGAATTGTTGAAATGGTTAAATCAAGAAGATGAGTCATACTTCGTTCCAATACAAGTCTTAGAGTCATACTCCAAGATTGTAACTTGAGTGACATGTCTCAAAAGAAGGTTTAAAACACTTGTCAAATGTAAGAGTAAAAGTTTTCTACTCTTGTACATTTGAAATTGGTAAGTTGTGATGTTTTGGATAAAACAAAGACCAACTTAGGCCAATTGGGTAAACTGTTTTTCTTGATTAGAATCCGCACTATCTCTTGGATGTTTGACAAGGGAGTCTTATATGTCAAGAGGACAGTGGGAGTCTTAAAGGTCTTGAAAGTCTCAAGAAATAATCAAGAATAAAACCTGAAGTTCTTCACTAGCACACGACTTGAGGTTTATAACCTATCGTGTTGACATATCTGTGCCCATTCCAGTTAAAGTTGGCTTTGCATATGAGTTCTTAGAGTTCTCAGTTTTTTGCATAACAACTTGGAAGCAATGGCAGGCCCTTGAGCTGCCAGGTGGCAAGAAGTTAAGATTGAGTTCAATCCATATGGTTTTGGATTTGTCATTATCTTTGTCTTGTGATTATGGTTTGACAAATTCATATAGGTAGGAACTCATACACCATATAAATCTAAGTGTCATAAGGTTTCTCTCCGATTCATGAAAATGATGGTGAGGAAACGCTTTCACTAAGTAGATTTTACGAAGATATCAATTGTGTTATTTGCATTTTCAAAAGTCGTTAGTGGAGCGCGTGTGGTTAACCGGCACACTAACATGGACTTGTGAGAAATGGCAAATGCCTAAGCAATTGAGACCATGATTACGGTATCCCTTTTCATGGTTCTTGAAATTGCTTAGACACACAGGTGAGCTATCTACGGAAAGGGTGTATGAATCTAAATTTCAGACTGTCCAGCTGATTTCTGAGTACATGTCAAAGCTAGTGGGAGCATAAGTGTTATGCTAATAATCATCATGTTAGTGGGAGCATGATAATTATGATAAGTATTGCAAGTTAGCAATGTTAATTATAGAAAACAAAAGTTTCAATTGGGAAAAAGTTGTTTTGCTATAATTAAGGGAGAGGAAATTATGCTTCATCTCAAATCTATAAGCTTAGATCGTGAGGTTTTAATCATTTAGTCAAGGATATATATGAATTTCATGTTGGAATGGCTCAACATAAGGAAATTCTGTATATGGGTCCATTATTTGCGTTCTAAAATTCGATTATGATTACGACATCCCTTTTCATAATCTGAATTATGAGAACTTGGCAAATTGAAATGGAAATATTATAGCAAAAGACTGGTTTAGTATTTATGTGAGACATCATGAATCGTGTCCCATATGCTTCGGATATAGGATCGATTACATGTGCTATAATCATCCGTTCTAAAATTTTCCAAATGCCTGGGGCATTAAGAAGGGAAAAGGTTTAGAACTGGATATGACTAAAAGGATTAAACAATTGTCGAGGACAATCTAAGGTTTACCAAAGATTGGTTACTCAAGGACAATTGGAAGTATAGTGATAATTCTGGAAGGACCATATTGACATAATCTGTATGGAGGCAACTCTTGTTCAGAAGTGATAGTCAAAATGGAATCTGGAAATGTTTCAAAGTTAGAATTTTCAATCTGTGTAAGATTAAGGAAACTTAATGCAAGAAGGATATTTCCAAGGAGTTGATCTCCTTTGGAATACTCTGTAATGATTGTTGCCAAGTCTTTATGACTTTGTGCATAATCATTACGAGAGGATCAATGCATATAAGTTTAGAATCTAACAGATTTCAGTAAATGGCATGAATTTGGAATTCTTGCATTTGCGGTAAGGATTTGGGAGTGTGAAAAGAGAATCATTGAAGTTATGTTCAATTGATCTAGTTCACAAAGTAAAGATCATAGACAAACATAGTATGCATACTTGGTGTGTGGCATGACTAGTGTTTAAGAAAACATAGTGTACATGCTTGGAGCAGGGGACAACTATTGTTTTAAATTCAAGAATAAAGTTGATAGCTGAAACAGTATACAATGAATAATGTGTAATCATATGGTGATAAATAAAAGGTGTTTTATTTATGTTCAAAGATTTGATACCATATTGGATTCAATTATTATTGTGTTTCACTTTGCATGTTTTGACTTCCCGAATAAACTAGGTTATTCTTCCGGAATGACTAAGTTATTCAAACCATCCACAGTCGGTCATATGTTGGAAGTAGATATGAATTAAGACTGTCATGGGTTGGCTTGTAGAGGTCTAAGGTGTTGGACAAAGGGCTACAACACTCATGAGTGCTCATAAGTTCTGAGTATTGGATTCAACCCGCGCTCATTGGAATCACTTCATGGATTTTATCACGAGTGATCATGAGACGATAATATCTTATATTCTTCAAACCTAGAGATATGAGTTGTTACTATGAGTTGATAGTACATGGATAGCACGAAACCGCATTTGGTAACTCGGTGCTATAAAACGTGCTTTTGTGTATGATTCAACAAGTAGTAGAACAAGCCATATGAGTCGAAGTTTATCCGTTCCTTTTACCTTCGGGATAAAAGTGATATCTGTGGGCCCCTCGATGATTTGATGATGACAAATGGAAGTGCTCGGCCGGGCCAGGACTGATTTGATTTGTTCAATTAGTCAGTCGTCATAAATCGGAAATCGGGAAACAACAAATGGACAGAGAGAATGATTATAATCCATGTCTCAGTCCATATGATATCTAGAATGGAGGAATATATGATCCCTTATCTAATGGACAAGTCACTGACAAAGGTCAGAGTTCGACAGAAGCTTTTTGAGAGCTACGATTGCCGGTTGGTTCCTGAAGTCATACGCAATAATAGTTTTAGACTTATCCAAGTGGGAGACTGTTGGATTAATGTCTAAGTCCATAACTATAATTAGTAAGACTTGACCCGACCCGGCATGGTCCATTTGGGTTGCATACCATCATGCACTTGGATGAGAGAAATAAGACACTTATGGTTATTAATATATTATAAGTTCTAGTATATTAATAATAAGAATAATAAGATTATTTAATTAGTATTGATCAAGAATTAATCTAGGATTAATTAAGTGATCAAAAGAAGACTAATTAAATATATGGGTTGATTGTGTAAATCATCCATACTTGTATAGTGGGCTAATGCTCCATGGATAATCAAGTTGGGCTAAAACCCATAGGATGGTCCATGGATGCTCCATGGTGTATTTGTACCCATGGATCCAAGGAAATGGAAAGTCATGACAATTAGGGTTTACCCTAATTGTAACACTATATAAAGATATTATTCTTGACAAAATCGGCCACTAGTAGGGTTCTAGAGAGGGCTAGCCAATTTTGATAAGTGTAGAATTCTCTCAAGTCATTCCAAGTGTTTTGATGATTGTGATTCCATTTGAGGTGTCACACTTGGGGCACTAGACACTCAAGCTTCATGAAGACTTTCTTCTCCAAAGAGGTATGTATTCTATCTTGCTATAGTCATTGTGTTTGTATGCTAGATTAGGATAATACCTTGGATATTCTTATTTGCATGTATAATAAAGAAAACATAGATCCAAGGTATTTAGGGTTGCATGTACACTTAGGAGTGTTAGAATGCTCAAAACCCAACACATGGAGCATCCATGGACCATCCTATGGGTTTTTGCCCAAGTTGATTATCCATGAAGCATTAGCCCACTATACAAGTATGGATGATTTACACAATGAACCCATATATTTAATTAGTCTTCTTTTGATCACTTAATTAATTCTAGATTAATTCTTGATCAATACTAATTAAATAATCCTATTAATATATTAGAACTTATAATATATTAATCAACCTTAAGTGTTATTTCTCTCATTATAGTTTATCCAAGTGCATGATGCCATGCAACCCAAATGGACCATGCCGGGTCGGGTCAATTCTTACCAATTATAGTTATGGACTTAGACATTAATCCAACAGTCTTCCACTTGGATAAGTCTAAAACTATTATTGCAAGTATGACTTCAAGAACCGACTGGAAATCGTAGCTCTCAAAAGCTTCCGTCGAACTCTTACCTTGCCGATGAATTCTGACCTTTGTCAATGACTTGTCCATTAGATATGTGATCATATATTCCTCTATTCTGGATATCTTATGGACTGAGACATGGATTATCAATCATTCTCTCTGTCCATTTGTTGTTTCCCGATTTCCGATTCACGATGACTGACTGATTGAACATATCAAACCAGTCCTGGCTTGGCCAAGCACTCACATGTATCATCATTAAATCATCGAGGGGCCCACATATATCGCTTTTATCCCAAACATAAAAGGAATGGATAAACTTCTACTTATATGGCTTGTTTGTCTACTTGTTGAATCATACATAAAGGCACGTTTATAACATCGAGTTACCAATACGTTTTCGTGCAATCAATGTACTATCAACTCATAGTACCAACTCATATCTCTAGGTTTGAAGAATATAAGATATTATCGTCTCATGATCACTCGAGATAAAATCCATGAAGTGATTCAAATGAGCGCGGGTTGAAACCAATACTCAGAACATAAGAGCACTCACGAGTGTTGTAGCACAACTTTGTCCACCAACTGTGACCTCTACAAGCCAACCCATGACATTCTTGATTCATATCTACTTCCAACATATGACCGACTGTGGATGGTTTGAATAACTTAGTCATTCCGGAAGAATAACCTAGTTATTATGGAAGTCAAAACATGCAAAGTGAAACACAAGAATAAATGAATCTAGTATGGTCTCAGAACTTATGAATATAAATAAAACACCTTTTATTTATCACCATATGATTGCACATTATTCATTGTATACTGTTTCATCTATCAACATTATTCTTGAATTTAAAACAATAGTTGTCCCATGCTCCAAGCATGTACACTATGTTTTCTAAACACTAGTCATGCCATACACCAAGTATGCATACTATGTTTGTCTATGACCCTTACTTTGTGAAATAAACCAATTCACTAAAATTTCAATGATTATAATTTCACACTCCCGAATTCTTATGGCAAATGCAACAATTCCAAATTCATGCCATTTTACCTAAATCAGTTTGATTCTTAACTTATATGCAATTATTCTCTTGTAATGATTATGCACAAAGTCACAATGATTTGACAACAAACATTACGGAGCATTCCAAAGAAGATCAACTCCTTGGAAGAATCCTTCTTTCATTAAGTTTCCTAATCTTATACAGACTTATTGAACAACTTCCACCAATGGGATCATTTTCACATTCCCTTTTTGAGTATCACTTTTGAACAAGAGCTGCCTCTTTTCAGAATATGTGAATATGGTCCTTCCAACAATTAACACTATACTTCCAACTGTCCCTGAGCAACCAATCTTTGGTAATCCTTAGATTGTCCTCGACAATTGCTTAATTGTTTTAGTCATATCCAGTTCTAGACCTTTTCCCTTCTTAATGCCCCAGGCATCTGGAAAATTTTAGACAGGATGAATATAACACATGTAATCGATCCTATATCCGAAGCATATGGGGCACGATTCATGATGTCTCACATAAAGACTAAACCAGTCTTTTGCTATAATATTTTCATTTATATTTGCCAAGTTCTCATAATTCTGATCATGAAAAGGGATGCCGTAATCATAATCGAATTTTAGAACGCAAATAATGAACCCATATATATAATTTCCTTATGTTGAGCCATTCCAACATGAAATTCATATATATTCTTGACTAAATCTGATTAAAATCTCAATCTAAGCTTTTAGAATTGAAATGAAGTATAAATTCCTCTCCTTTAATTATAGCAAAACAACTTTTTCAACCACTGCAGCCTCACGAATTGAAACTTTTATTTTCTATAGTTAACATTGCTAACTTTCAACCTTTATCATAATTATCATGCTCCCACTAACATGATCATTATTATAATAACACTTATACTCCCACTAGCTTTGACATGTACTCAAAAATCAGCTGGACTTCTAGAAATCAATACTTTATTGACATTCTTACCAAAGTTCAGATTTCTGATACTAGATTGCTTTGATAAAACTTTATCAAAATCATACACCTTGCCTTAGATAGCTCACAGGTGTGTCCAAACAATTATGAAAAGGGATGCCGTAATCATAATGTTTAGACCTCTTTTCATTTCCACAATTGCTATCTACTCAAAATCTACTTAGTGAAAGAGTTTCCTTACCATCATTTTCATGAATCGAAGATAAACCTTATGACACTTAGATTTTATGGTGTAAGTGTTCTTATCCATGTGAATTTGTCAAAACCATAATCACGAGACTAGGTTAGTGACAAATCCTAACTCATATGGATTAAACTTGTGCAATGTTTACTTCTTGTCACCTGGCAGCTTAAGGGCCTGCCATTGCTTCCATGTAGCTATGCAAACAATTGAGAACATGTAGAACTTAAATGTATAGCCAACTTAACTGGAATGCGCACAGAAATGTCAACACGATAGGTTATAAACCTCACATCGTGTGTTAGTATTAAACTACTTGTTTTTATTCTTGATTAGATCTTGAACTTTTTTCAGGATCTTTAAGACTCCCACTATCCTCTTGAAATATAAGACTATCTTGCCAAATATTCAAGAGATAGTGTGGATTCTTATCAAGACAGACACTTAACACAATTAGCCTTAGTTGGTCTTTGTTTTATCTAAAACATCACAACTTACAAATTTCAAATGTATAGGAGTAGAAAACTTTTACTCTTACATTTGACATGTGTTTTTAAACCTTCTTTAAGACTTATCACTCAAGTTACAATCTTGGAGTATGACTCTAAGACTTGTATTGGAACAAAGTATGACTCATCTTCTTGATTTAACCATTTCAACAATTCATGTTCCTCTTCTTAGTCATAAGAATGCACTAAGATTTCCTTAGAGAACTAATTGTGCTATGGTTTCTTAATCATTAAGATGATCACAAAAACTGATACTAAAGTACTCTCGCATCCTTTTAGATTTGAGAAACTTTTATCTTTCTGCCTAATTTGACTTTTCTTCTTCGTTCTGCCGTACATTGAAACTTTTCCAATGTTTCAGAATTATACTTAAACTTGTAAGTATAACCGTATTTACTGAACTTAAGTAGATCATGACGAATAGTCTTATCGATCTTTTGTGGTGGACTTGACCAGTGCATAAGAATGTGTACTCGATCCCTTATTCCTTCACTTGACTCACATATACATGTGAACAAGGAACTAGTCTTAATTTTCCAAAGATGAAAAATTCTCATTCATCATGCTATACAATTTGCATGACTCCAAGTTCCGGTCCAATTGAAACTTGGGTAATGAGAATCTTTCCTTATTTGGTAAATTTAGACACTACCACAAATGAAAGAATCAAATTCATATTTCCACTCTTGCTCTTAATGGGATCTTTATAAGCAACACAAATTTTCACAAATGCCCTTGTAAAGATATTTTAAAATAAATAAAATCATCATTTTTCCTTTTATTTTAAAAACTTTGCAGAAAAACTATCCTTACAATGCAAAAGAGAATGAAAACTTTATTGTTATCCATTCCTAAGCAATATATCATAACTCCTAAGAAGTAGCTTAAGAATCCGATCTTCAAACTATGCGATAGAAATCCATCTACACAATCAGATTCAGCATATTCTTTCTTTAAGTTTCTTCACTTTTCTTTGATTCTTAAAACATCACCATGTAACCCAGTCACATCATGTATCAAGAATCTCAGAGTAGAAACTTAGCAGAGTTAGATAGTGGACTTTACCTGAACTAGAGTCAAACTTATTGACTTTAACACCCTTAGGTAAATTGTCAGCTTCGCAACCAATGCCCCTTCCTTTGGCAATTTAACATATGGACGCTTTGGTAATGGAACATGGGACTATCACAGAATTAGCCTTTCGCTTTACCATTTGGTCAACAGGGTTGACTATGGCCGATCCCTTTCCATTGGGTAGAGAGAGCTTTATTGGATATCCAATGTCATTATAGTCAATGTCCATAAAGTTTTAGGAAGTTGATCTTAGCAAATAGATAAGATCATTAAGGGTATTGTCTTAGTCTATTTCAAAGGAGCCCCAAAGGAACTGACTATGTAACTTAGAAAGTGACTGAACCACCAACTTTCTCAAGACTTTGACACCCAACTCTCCTGACTTGTCAATACGTGACTACATCTCCAAGATGTGATCACACATAGACCTTTACTTGCCAATAGGGCTTAAGTGACCTTAAACTTTTCAAGAACTTGTGGGTTAGGGAGAATAATTGGAGGAGGTGAAAGAAGTATGATTTCCATGGGATATCATCTTCATTTAGGAGAACTTGTTTCAAGAGATTTGGGAAGGTCATAGATGTCTGAACTAGACATTTTTTGGGATACATTCACGATAGTTGATTTAAAGTCCTTAATATAACACCCAATATGAAATATTAAGGATAGGACCCAACAAACTATTTTATAACTTAGAAGAGGGATGCCGTAATCCAAGCTATGAAATATTTGAAGGTAGGTGAATTACGATTCACCAATTTCCACCATGAAAACGAAATAATCTTATTAGGTTTTGCTTGGATTTGAAATTCCTAGATCTTTTTGAGATTCATTGAACTGTTCAATGGCATGTTTTAAATCTCGAGTGTGCCCTTTAAGTTTTGTGACTGGGATGCCGAGGATCACAAAACAAGGTGTGAAGTAACCATGCAACTCACTTGGTACCCTTAAGTGTTTAGCCCTCAATTGATGTGCCGGTTAACCACACACGCTCCATCGATACTATTATAAACATTAAGTTACCCTTTGCCTACCTTGTTAAATACAAGTTAGTGTGCCGGTTAACCACACACGCTCTACTAACTGACTTAAACAAAGTGAAAAGTGTAATTTCATGGATTAGCACCAAATTCACATTTTCCTAAGTAACTAAGATTGGGAATTTATAAGTGTTTAGTTACTTAGTATTTATCATTAATACTTTTAATGAAGGGAGAATTATAGTCCTTGTCCTACCCGTTCGGCTAACGTCCCTCCACCGGTCAAGGAAGCGGTGGGTGAGAGTGGACACCCATTAAACTGCCATTTTATAGGCAATAACCTTATACCCCCCTTATCGTGAATGAGGCCTACTAAAGGTATGACCGACTTGCTTTTATACATATATATAAATATTATTAACTTATAATATTATAAAGTATAAGGGTTGAATTTTAACTATTAAAATTCTAAGGGCTAACTTGGAATTAAAGTATTCATAAGAGAAAACTTTTCAAATTCCAAAACTTGAGGGCAAGTTTTGAAACTATTCAAAAATAATTAATTCCATAAATTATGTGTTTAAAGTAGTTTTAATTAAAAACTCTTCAAGTTCCATAACTTGAGGACAAGTTATGGAAGACTTTAAATTAATTAATAAAAAAATAACTTTTTCTTATTGTAACTTATGGAACTAATTAAGGTTACACTATTTTTTATTTATTATTTAATGAGGAGACTCTTGAACCTCTATAACTTGAAGACAAGTTATGGAGTCATAAACCATTTAATTAGAACTAGACTCTTCATTTTGTAACCTTTGCAAACTTTTATGAGTTTTATGATTCTTAAATGTGACTTTTCATAAAACTTGAGGACAAGTTACAAAAACACACTTTGGAATCAACTCTTAGATTAAAATGGATTGAAATCAACTATTTCACACAACTTTTCTATTAATCTAAGAACAAGATAATTCAAATCATCAATCTTCAAGAAATTATCATGAACATACAAACTAATACAAATCTTGAAATTATGACAATTATCTTAGAAATTGGATTAGCATGAACATTACCACATCAAAAGCAAGTTTATAAGTCCAAAAACATCTTAGGGTAATGTTCCTAGTCCAATTCCAGCCAAAACAATCGAATATATGTTGTCAGGGGGTCCAACTCGTCGAGTGCACGAACCAACTCGGCGAGTTGGATGCATTTTGCCTTGGACTCTACGAGTCTGCTGTGCAGACAGCATCAAAACTCGATTTTTTCAGCTACTTTTGCAAGTATAACAAGAAAACAAGCCTAGGCTCTGATACCACTGTTGGATTTTGAGCATTCTAACACTCCTAAGTGTACATGCAACCCTAAATACCTTGGATCTATGTTTTCTCTATTATACATGCAATTATGAACATTCAAGGTATTATCCTAATCTAGCATACAAAATAATGAATATAACAAGATAGAATACATACCTCTTTAATGTAGAATGTCTTCATGAAGCTTGAGTGCCTAGTGCCTCAAGTGTGACACCTCAAATGGTTCACACAACACCAAATACACTTGGAATAACTTGAGAGAAACTTGAACACTCCTAAAATCAGCTAACCCTTTCTTATTATTCATAGTGGCCGATTTTTCCCAAAGAATATGATAATATATAGTTGTTAATATTAGGGTAAACCCTAATTGTCATGGCCTTCCATTTCCTTGGATCCATGGGTTCAAATACACCATGGAGCATCCATGGACCATCCTATGGGTTTTAGCCCAACTTGATTATCCATGAAGCATTAGCCCACTATACAAGTATGGATGATTTACACAATCAACCCATATATTTAATTAGTCTTCTTTTGATCACTTAATTAATTCTAGATTAACTCTTGATCAATACTAATTAAATAATCCTATGAATATATTAGAACTTATAATATATTAATCAACCTTAAGTGTTATTTCTCTCATTATAGTCTATCCGAGTGCATGATGCCATGTAACCCAAATGGACCATGCCGGGTTGGGTCAAGTGTTACCAATTATAGTTATGGACTTAGACATTAATCGAACACATCAATGGTGTCAAGATCCTAGGTTAGGATCCTATCATTGTTCTCGTGATCTTGTAGTTGATATCTTGCTATTTGGATCACCACCTCAGTAGGGATCACAACTTCTATCCCAAACATTCATGATCCTTTCTTCTCATCTGACCTTTCCTTTAGATTGTTGACTATGATTGTATTGTTGGATTTATCTTGGCCATTAGCTTGAGGGTAAACAGGAGTGGACATTATCATCTTAATCCCCTAACTAGTGAAAAAGTCTATAGTCCTTTTGCTTATGAACTGGGATCCATTATCGCATATAATCTTTGCAGGGATCCCAAACCTAGTAAGGATACTACACTTGATAAACGAGACCATTTCATTTTCTTGTATTTGAACAAAGGCTTCAGCCTTTATCCAATTCGAGAAGTAGTCCTTAATTACTAGCATAAACACCTTTCCACCTGGAGCTTTTGGTTGCTTACCAACTATATCAATTCCCCATTTCATGAATGGCCAAGGGGAAATGATATGACGCACCATTCCTGTAGGTTGATGTAGGATGTTGTTGTGTCTCTAGACAACATAACAATTTTGGGCATGCAAGAGAGCATCTTTTTTCATTGTTGGCCAATAGTATCTGGTACTTAATACTTTAGAGGTAAGGATCTATACCTAGTGTCGTTGCCACAATCTCCATCATGTATAACTTTTAGGAATTCTGCAGGTTCGTGATATTCTAAGCTTCTATGCTATAGACCTACCATGGATTTCTTATATCGTCTTCCTTGGATCATCACAAACATTGACGCCATCATCTTAAATGTTTTCTAACTTTTTTCCTCTTTAGGGATTATGCCATTTTGGAGATATTCCACAATGGGTTGGATCCAATATTTGAAGTGTTGTGGAGGATCCTGAATGTTGAGATTCTGATGAACATGATCATAGGGAAACGATTGAGGGTCAGTATCCTCGATTATTGCCATGTCGATTGTTTGGCCATGGTGATCAGGATCGTCTGGTTTATTAGAGGGATCTTCTATTGTTGGGATTGATATATGGTTTATAGGGATCATAACTTATGACGAGATCTTAAGGGAAGATCCTAGGTTGGCTAGTGCATTTCTTCTCTAGGAGCTTGGTTTAGGCTGAAAGTTTTGAATTCGAAGGGTACCTTGTTAAGGATTTGTAGGTATAGTGCTAGTATTTCGCCTTTAGGACCCATTAAAATGATTAGTTAATAATAAGGAATCAATAAATACATGAAGATCCTTGATTAGAAGATTCTTGGCCAGCTGTAATCCCATGATCAATGCTTCATATTCAGCTTCATTGTTGGTTGCATCGAATTCGCAGCTATCTTCCTAGGATATGATGTATCCCGGTGGCAATTTTAGTATGATCCCTAGGCATGTTCCTCTAAAGTTTGAGGATCCGTCAGTTAAGAGTGTCCATGTTCCCGTGCTTTCTTCTTTTTGGAGTTCTTTGCTCAAAAACTCTACTTCAGGTTGTAGATCATCACTGAAATCAACTGTAAAGTCTGCTAGTGCTTGTGCTTTTTTGTTGATCTTTGTTCATATTTGATGTCGTATGAGCTTAGTTTCACGAACCACTTTTCCATTCTACCTGCGATATCTACTTTTCACTTAACATTCTTGACGGGGTGATTAGTTCTCAAATGTATACTACGTGTTTCAAAATAGTATCTTAATTTTGTGGAAGCAGTTACTAATGTAAGTATTAGTTTTTCAAGATGGGAATAGCTAATCTTGGGATCCAGGAGAATTTTACTTACATAGTATATGTGATGTTGGTCCCCATTGAGATCCTTGGCTAAAACTGCACTTACAATGTTAGACGATACTGAAAGGTATAGGAGGAGTGGTTCCCCATCTAGTAGTTTTACTGTTGGATAAGGTGTCTAAGTCCATAACTATAGACAAATGAGAAAAGAATACTTGTGATTTGTTAATATATTATAAGTTCTAATATATTAATATGAAATCATATTATTTAATTAGTATTGAACAAGAATTAATTTGGAATTAATTTTGTGATCAAAAGAGACTAATTAAATACATGGGGATTGATTGTGTAAATCATTCATTCTTATATGGTAGGCTTATGATCCATGATTCATTAGATTGGGCTAAAACCCATTGGGTGATCCATGGATGCTCCATGGAGGTTAAAACCCATGGATCATGGAGGAAATGAAAAGTCATGCACATTAGGGTTTGCATGGTGTAACCCTACATGTGACACACTATATAAAGCACCTCATAACAAGTAAAATCGGCCATTAGAGATACAAGTGAGGGCTAGCCAAATTTTTTAGTACAAGTGTTCTTCTCTCAAGTTATTCCAATAGTTGTGGTGTTGTGTGAGACATTTGAGGCATCACACTTGGGGTGCTAGGCTCACAAGGTATTAAGGATTCAAATCTATAAGAAAGGTATGTTATTCTACTAGTTTTTATATAACATATACCCCATGATATTCTAGTTAGGATGAAAACCTTGGAAAATGAAAGTTTGCATGTATAATAGAGAAAACATAGATCCAAGGTTTCTAGGGTTGCATGTGCACCATATGAGTGTTAGAATGCTCAAAACCCATCAGTGGTATCAGAGCCAATGCTTGTTTTCAATTATACTTGATGCAAATTGTTGAAAAAAGTTGAATTTTGCTCTTTGTTCAGTGAACTCGCCGAGTCCATGGGGAGACTCGACGAGTCCATGTGAAAAATCATCCAACTTGTCGAGTTGGTTCATGCACTAGACGAGTCGGAGGCCCTGAGTGCAAAATTTTGAGTTTTATTGCTGGAATTGGACTAGGATCATTACCCAAAACTGTTTTTTGATTGTTAAACCTGTTTTTGATGACCTAATGATTGTGCTTATCCAATTTCATCGATAATTGTCAAAGTTTCAAGTTTTATACTATGTTCTTATGGTACTTGAAAATTGTTGATATAAATGTTTCTTGCTTATGAGTTTTTGTTAGATCATAGGAATTATTTGCAAATTGTTTGTTAGTTAATTGTTGATCTAAATGCTTCATAATGGACTCCATAACTTGTCCTCAAGCTATGGAATTCCAAAAGTCTTTTCCATTAAAAGCCTTTAAAACTCATAAGTTATAGAAATGAAAGGTTTGAATAGTTTCAAAACTTGCCCGCAAGTTTTGGAATTTGTAAAGTCACTTTAGAAATCTTTAATTCCAAACCCTAGAATTTTAAAAATTTAAAATTCTACCCTTATACTTTATAATATTATAAGTTATATATATATATATATATATATATATATATATATATATATATATATATATATATACATACATATATATATATATATATATATATATATATATATATATATATATATATAAGGTGAAGTCGGTCTTACCGTTAGTAGGCCTCATTCACGAAGCCGGTGTATAAGGGGGTATAAGGTTGTTGCCTATAAAATGGCAGCTTAATGGGTGTCCACTCTCACCCACCGCTTCCTTGATTGGTGGATCGTCGTTAGCCGAACGAGTAGGACAAAGACTATAATTCTCCCTTCATTAAAAGTATAATGATAATTATAAAGTAACTAAACTTTTATAAATTCCCAATCTTAGTTTCTTTAGGAAAATGTGAAATTGATGCTAACCCATGAAATTACACTTTGTACCATTACCAAGCCGTTAGTGGAGCGTGTGTGGTTAACCCGGACACTAACATGGACTAGTAAGGGTGGCCAAGGGTAGCTTAATGTTTATTATAGATCGGTGGAGTGTGTATGGTTAACCGACACATCGATTAGGTAATATACCTAAGAGTACCAAGTTAACTTGCATGGTTATTCACACCTTGTTTTGTGATCCTCGGTATCCCCCCACAAACTTGAAGGGCATATTCAAGATTTAAACATGCCATTGAATTGTTCAATGAATCTCAAAAGATCTAGGAGTTTCAATCCAATTAAAACCTAATAATCTATTTCGTTTTTCATGGTGGAAATTGGTAAATCGTTGTTTACCTACCTTCAAATATTTTGTAGCTTGGATTATGACATCCCTCTTCCAAGTTATAAAATACTGTGTTGGGTCCTAGCCTTAATATTTCATTTGGTTGTCTTATTAAGGATTCTATATCTAATCTAAACTTGTCTTTCTTCCTTTTCAGATGTCTTCCAACAATGCTGCTTCTAGCTCAAACCCTTATGGCTCCTTCTTTCTCATGAACCTTTGTGGGAGAGTCATCTTTGATGGTTCCAACTTCAATGATTGAATTAGGAACATCAGGATGGTCAATCGTTATGAGGACAAGGAATATGTCCTAGACAAGGAGCTTAAGGAAATCGATGAGTCTGCTGCTACTCCTCAGGAAATTGTCGACTTTAGGGCACATGAGAAAGATGCCACCAAGGTAGCTTGTATCATGCTTGCCACTATTGCACCTAAACTCCAAAAGTCCTATGAGGACTTCTACCCTTTTAAGATGCACCGGGATCTGATGGAAAGGTACCATTAGAGTGCATGCCAAGAGAGGTATGAAATCATCTACTCTATGATCACAACAAAGATGATGGATGTTGAACCCATCACGGACCACCTACAGAAAATGAAAAGATTCGAGGACCGTCTGCTCAAATTGAATGTGAACTTTGATGAGGAGCTGGCTATAAATATCATTCAACACTCCTTACCTACATGTTATGATCAGTTTCGAATGACCTATCATATGAACAAGGAGGAGGTCACTTTGAGTATGCTTCATGGACTTTTGAGGACCGCAAAAAGTGGTCTTAAAGGTAAAAATGTTGTGACTACTCCTACTACTGCCTTCGTTCTAGCAATCAGGCAAGGTAAAGGGAAGAGGAGGAAGACCCCTTCCAAGGGCACCAAGGGAAATTCTCTTGATGGATCCTCTTCAAGTGGAACCAAAGGTGGTCCTGCTACTCCCTCCTCCAACCCAAAAGATGCACAATGCTTCTATTTTTAGGAAAACGGACACTGAAAGCGAAGTTGCCCTAAGTACCTGCAAGATGTAAAGGATGGGAAGGTTAAACCTACCCCTGCAAGTATTTATACTATTCTGTCTTACAACTCACCACATACTAATTATTGGTTCCTTGATACAAGTTGTGGAATTCACATTTGTTCTGATGTGTAGGGCCTAAAAAGAAGTGAGCATGTGGAGAACGAGAAGATAAACTTAAACATGGGGGAATAGGAACGCATCATCGGTCACCAAGAAGTTTACTCTTTATTTCTTAGTAGCGAGTTAACATTAGATTTGAATAAATGTTGTTACTCGAATGAAATGGCGAGAAATATTATTTCTTTTCATGACTTGTACAAACAAGGATTTACTTTTTCATTTGATAATGATATTGGTGTTATTAATGTTTTTTACAATGATGTATTTTACTTTAAAGCATTACCTTGTAATGGTGTATATGAAGTTATGAATGTTGTATACAACTTCGAAAACAATGTATTTCATATTGTGACAATCATCAATTTCCGGTCAAGTCAAAGTAAAATAAAGTCAACAAGTCAAACAAGTCAACTCAGCTAATCCTCGTATATTTGGGTTTTTAATTTTGTTCCTATTGTTCAACTCTCTATCTCAATACAAAGTATCACTTAGAGTTTTCACATGTTCAGAAATTTTAAGCCCTAATCGAGGTAAGTGATGAAACTACTTGGTAAAACATTATTCCATACCTCTCGGGAGTGTGTAGGATCCTTAAACATGGCTTAACGGGGTTTACGGACCTTGCGTTACAAAGTTGGACACTCAAAAAGGTCACAAAAGAAGCCTCTCCCAATCTCCTTCACCCTATCTCTCTATTAAAAATCTCTCCCAAATCTTTCTCAAAAGTTCCTTTAACTTTTTGTAATCATTCGGGTCATCCCGACCCTTAACCGAATGGGTAAAATAACCTTAAGGAACCGAAACCCTCCTATTAGAAGCGAAACCAAGAGGACCGAACCCGAAGCCTTGGGAACCGAAGCCGAAGCCTACTAAACTGAACCTCGCACTAGGCACCAAAACCACCCTTCGCTCCATTTCGCTCCTGATCCACTTCCCCTTCAGTTCTAGCCTCTTTAGGACCGAACCAAACCTTCCTTTCGGCCCCTATCCGAGAAGCCTCGCAGCTTCGCTCCATCTTCCCGGTTTTCCACGACGACTTTGTTTTAGGCCTGTTTTTCATGATTTTTGCGTGGGATTTTCACCCAAAATTATATTTTAACATATAAGACCCCTTAATTCATAATTAATCACGTTTTTGAGTGTAAATCTTATCCAAGATTAGTGGGTAGGATATTTTGGGTGGAGTGTTGACTTTGCCTTAGTGTATGACACAAGCAACAACACCATACCCACTCCATGACCAACCCTTGTCCTTCCACCATACCTAGTCATTCCATTGTCATTTTACCATCATTTTTCCAGCCACACACTTGTTCAAAGGCTGGAAAGGCCTCCTCTCTCCTCACATTTCTCTCATTTTCCACCAAAGAACAATCTTCATTCTCTCTCACTTTCTCTCTCTAAATTTCGAGATTCAAGGCTATTCTCAAAGCTTTTCTTCTAATTTTGGTAAGTATTATCTTCCTCCATATGATTATTTCACTCCTTTTTACTCAAATCATAGATTTCTTACACAAACATCATCACCTTCATATTAGATCTTCGAATCTTCAAGGCATCTTCTAAGTGTTCTTGAGTTGAACACTCCTTTTCGTCAACATCCATCCACTAAGAACACACAATATGCGTTCATACCCCAATCTTTTCATGTTTTGTAAAGTTTTAAGGGGGGAATACGAGTTAAAACACCAAGAATACAACTAAAATTTTCCAACAGCTTTCATCAGGAAAGTTTAACTCCATTCACGGACTGTTTTGGACAACTTAAACATTTTAGTTTTCAAAACTTACTAGGTGCAAATAGTTCAGATCCATACCTTTAAAATGGCTACTTGGACATCTGCATACGATTTTTCTAAAATTTATGGTGATTTTTCCAAAAATGCCTATCATTTCAAGAACAAATCCGGACCAGTCTGTGATTATGCACTTTTTTCACACAAGTTGGAGATCACTAAAAATCATGAGAAAATTTATGAACAAACTATACATATTTTCTAAACTCTCAGATTTTCGGATTTTGATTTAGACCTTTGATGATGTTTTTATAAATTTTCTATGAACAGGAGTAGAAATGATATCACTAGAAAAATGCCATCAATTTCATTCACACCTTGTAACTTGTTGAGCAAGGTGTTTATCATTATCTGATTTTATATTATTACATTATATGTCATTTTGTCTTGGTATGTAGACATACATCAGAAAACAAATGGGTTTTTACTACATTAAATATGTTAAAATAATAAATTGTCATAAACAAAGTTTACATCCGTTACATACAAACATTTAGTAAACCATGACAAGGATAGTACCAATTGAATACATGTGAATGATAATACATATTATTTGCCTTATCTTGAAGGTATGAATCATATACCAAGGTTTGCCACTACCTTAAGTAATTACAATAAACTATAATAAGTATACACTACCAACAAATACGCTAACTATAGTAGGTATAGTTAGGTTGCATTACATTACAAACAATATGATAAGCTATAATAGGTATAGTTTATGTTCTCTACCACCACCACTTTTGGATAAACTATAATATGCATAATTCATGTTCACTATCACTACCACTGTTTGGTGAATTATGATATGTATAGTTTATGTTCACTACCACTACCACTATTTGATAAACTATAATATGCATAATTCATGTTCACTATCACTACCACTATTTGGTGTATTATGATATGTATAGTTTATGTTCACTACCACTACCACTACCTGATGAACTATGATAGGCATAGTCTCGATCTTTGGTTTTTAAGATTCCATTCTATCTAGAATTGTTAGATTTCAGCCATAATTACTAAGTGTATATGCTAGAGTTATATAGAATTTAGTCGTGATCAACTTCGAATTGGTGGGTCCGCTTTATTTCCTGTTCCTTGTTTGGTTGTGGGCCTAGGACAGACCCATTACATTCGATGGTTTGTTTAAATTTAATTTTATATAACTTATATACACTTAGAAATTATAGAAGGAAACTGTAAGAAATTCTAGGATGCAATATTTTATAACATAGAAACTTTCAATTCACTCTTTAAGGAAAATATCGGATTTTGTGGAACAACTTTATCGCTTTTACGAAGGAAAAAAGTTTTGTTTCAAAATAAAACTCTTATGAACTCACCAACTTAATTGTTGACACTTTTTCAAAACTATTTGTATTCTCAGGATTTCAGTGAACAGGTAATGCTCAACTTTGAGGACAGGGACGCTAAGGTGTTAAGTTCAAAACATATTTTTTCATCATGATGTAATTTATTTCGGAAACATGTAAACATATACTACGATGTAACTTTTTCAATTATATTGATGATGGTTGTGTTTGCTATCTTCACTATTATATTCATTGTTATGATACTGACCGAGAAGTCATCTGCCCCCGAACGTTTCCGCCGTTCTGGTTTGGGGGTGTGACATATATTGATTCTTCCATTAGTTTGGATAAATCATGCTTGTGGCATTGTTGTCTTGGATATGTCAACAAGAAGCGCATAGGCCAACTCCAAAAGGCTGGAGTCTTGGAGTCATTTGACTTAAAGTCAGATGATAGTTGCGAACCTTGTTTACTTGGAAAAACGACTAAGTCACCCTTCACTGGTTCTTGTGAAAAGGGTGAGGGTTTGTTGGACCTCATACACACATATGAGTGTGGACCCTTCACTACCACCACAAGGGATGCTAACCGCTTCTTTGTGACTTTTACTGATGATTACAGTAGATATGATTATGTTTACTTAATCAAGCATAAGTCAAAAACTTTTGAAAAGTTCAAAGAGTTCAAGCAAGATGTGGTGAATATCTTAGTAGCAAGTTCCTTGACTATCTTAAGGAACATGGGATTGTCTCAAAATTGACACCTCCTAGGACACCACATCTAAATGGTGTGGCTGAGAGGTGTAATCAAACTTTGTTGGACATGGTTCGTTCCATGATGAGTCAAGCTTCGTTACCAATCTCTTTTCATGGGTATGCCTTAGAGACTACTGCCCACATCCTTAATCTAGTTCCAAATAAATAGGTTGCCAAAACACCTCACGAGATATGGACTGGGAAAGCTCCGACATTAGACCACATCAAGATTTGGGGTTGCTAGGCTTTCGTGAGACGTGAGACTCACGAAAAGCTTGAACCTCGAAGTGAACGGTGTATTTTCATCGGCTACCCACATAAATCCTTTGGTTACCTCCTATATAGACCCACTGAAAATGTGGTCTTTGTAGCAAGGAGAGGGGTCTTTTGTAAGAGAGAATTCATAAGCCAAGGAAACAATGGGAGGCAAATTGACCTTGAAGAGCTTCAAGAGTCGAGCGGTGAAGGAACCTCAAACACTAGCCATCAACCTGTGGAGGAAACTCTTGTTGAACCGATTGACGATTTTGTACCTCTGAGGTGTTCCACTAGAGTTAGGAACGCACTTGAGCATTATTATGGTTTCCATGTTAGTGCAGAAGGTGATACATTGATCAGTGATAGTACATTGATTAATCTAGATGAACCTAACAGTTATAAGGAAGCCATGACAGGCCCTGAGTCAGCCAAATGGAAAGAGGCTATGGATAGTGAGATTCAGTCCATGTATGACAATCAAGTTTGGAAATTGGTTGACAATGTACCGGGTCGTAAGACAGTCGGGTGCAAATGGATCTTCAAGAAGAATACCGACATGGTCGGGAAAGTACACACTTATAAGGCATGATTGGTTATGAAGGGGTTTACTCAAACTCCAGGAGTTGACTATGATGAGACCTTCTGACCAGTAGTGAAGATTAAGTCTATTAGGGTTGTGCTAGCTATAGCTGCATTTCATGATTATGAAATATGGCAAATAGATGTCAAAACCTCTTTCCTTAATCGGAAGCTGGCTGTGGATGTTTACATGAGTCAGCCGGAGGGTTTTGTCGATGCAAGGTACCCTAATAGAGTGTGTAAGCTTGAGAGATCCATTTATGGATTGAAATAAGCATCTCGTAGATGGAATTACTGTTTCGATGAGAAAGTCAAAGAGTTTGTTTTTTCAACAAGCAAGGATGAGTCTTGTGTATATGTCAAGGCTAGTGGGAGTGTAGTTAGCTTTTGTTGGGTTTTGAGCATTCTAACACTCCTATGGTGTACATGCAACCCTATAAACCTTGGATCTATGTTTTCTCTATTATACATGCAAATATTAAATATTTCAAGGTTTCATCCTTACTAGCATATTATGAAGCACCTATACTACAAAGTTCTAGTTAGATGACATACCTTTTGATGTAGCTTGATGTCTTCAAGCTTCAAGAGCATATCCCCGATAGTGTGGAAGCCTCAAGTGGAATCACAAATCACCAAAACACCTTGGAAGAACTTGAGAGAATATGTATGCACACTAAAATTGGCCCACTCTTATGTCCTCACACACTAGTGCCATTTCTTGTGCCAAAGGCCTCTTTATATAGTATGGAGGATTAGGGTTACATCCATGTAAACCCTAATACCCATGACCTTTCATTTCATAGGATCCATGGGTTAAAACTCCATGGACTATCCATGATAGCTTAGCCCAACCTAAATGAAATTGGCCCATTCCATATATATATATATATATATATATATATATATATATATATATATATATATATATATATATATATCAGAGTCCATATTTAATTAGTTCATTTTGATCACTTAATTAATTCTTGATCAATACTAATTAAATAATATGATTCCATATATATATATATATATATATATATATATATATATATATATATATATATATATATATTAGAACTTATAATATATTAATATAAATCATAAATATACTATTCTCAAAAGACTATCCATATAAATTGTGTCGGTGAAGTGCAACCCAAATGGACCATGCCGGGTCGGGTAAAGTACATACCAAATATAGTTATGGACTTAGACATTAATCCAATAGTCTCCCACTTGGATAAGTCTAAAACTATTATTGAGTATGACTTGAAAACCTAACTGGAAATTGTAGCTCTTAAAGCCGATATCGAACTCTAAGCTTTGTCAATGACTTGTCCATTAGATAAGGGATCATATATTCCTCCATTGTAGATATCATATGGACTGAGACATGGATTCTAATCATTCTCTCTGTCCATTTGTTGTTTCTCGATTTCTGATTCATGACGACTGACTGATTAAACAAATCAAATCAGTCCTGGCTTGGCCAAGCACTCACATGTGTCATCATATGTCTTGTTCTACTACTTGTTGAATCATACACAAAGGTACGTTTTATAACATCGAGTTACCAATGCATTTTCGTGCAATCAATGTATAACCAACTCATAGTAACTACTCATATCTCTAGGTTTGAAGAATATAAGATAGTATCGTCTCATGATCACTCAAGATAAAATCCATGAAATGATTCAAATGAGCACGAGTTGAATCCAATACTCAAAACTTATGAGCACTCATGAGTGTTGTAGCACAACTTTATCCACCAACTTGGACCTCCACAAGCCAACCCATGACAGTCTTGATTCATATCTACTTCCAACATATGACCGACTGTGGATGGTTTGAATAACTTAGTCATTCCGGAAGAATAACCTAGTTATTATGGAAGTCAAAATATGCAAAGTGAAACACAAGAATAAATGAATCAATTATGTTATCAAGCCCTATGAATATAAATAGACCACTTTTATTTATAACCATACTGATTACGCATTATTCATTGTTTCGATTTTATCAACTTTATACTTGAATTAAAAACACTAGTTGTCCCATGCTCCAATCATGTACACTATGTTTTTCTAAACAATACCTTTGCCATACACCAAGTATGCACTCTATGATCCTTACTTTGTGAACTAGATCGATTGAACATAATTTCAATGATTCTCTTTTCACACTTCCAAATCCTTGTCGTAAATGTAAGAATTCCTAATATTTATCGAAATCATTTTAGATTTTAAAGTTATATGCATTGTTCCTCTTGTAATGATTATACACAAAGCCACAAAGACTTGGCAACAATCATTACAGAGTATTCCAATGGAGAGCAATTCCATGGAAATGATGTCTCAAATTCAGAATGCATTGCTTTGAACATGCTTCTTGCATTAAGTTTCTTTAACCTTACACAAATTGCTTCCACCTATGAAGACAACTCTATATTCCCATTTTGACTACCACTTCTGAACAAGAATTGCATCTTTTCAGACTATGTCAATATCGTCCTTCCAATATTAACTGTATACTTCCAACTGTCCTTGAGCAACCAATCTTTGGTAAACCTTAGATTGTCCTCGACAATTGCTTAATCACTTTAGTCATATCCAATTCTTGACACTTTCCTCTTTAATGCCCTAAGGCATTCAGAAAATTCAGAAAGGATAAATACTATAGCACATGTAATCGATCTTGTACCCAAAGTAAATGGGACACAATTCATGATGTTTCCCATAAAGACATGGTTCTAGACTAGTCTTTTGCCATAATAATTATTTTTTTGCCATATTCTCAAATTTTGACTATGAAAAGGGATGTCGTAATCATAATCAAATTTTGAGAACGCAATATATAAAATTTTATTAACTTGAACCAATCTAACATGAAATTCATATATATATTCTTGACTAAAGGTGATTAAAATCTCAATATAAGCTCTTTAGAATGATTATAAACTCAATGTAAGCTTTTTAGAATTGAAATGAAGTATAATTTCCTCTCCATTAGTTATAGCAAAACAACTTTTCCAACCCCTGCAACCTCACAAATTGAAACTTTTGTTTTCTATAATTAACATTGCTAACTTGCAATACTTACCATAAATATCATGCTCCCACTAACATGATGATTATTAGCATAACACATATGCTCCCAGTAGCTTTGACATGTATCCAAAAATTAGTTGCACCTCTAGAAGTCAATACTTTATTCACATTCTTACCAAAGTTCAGATTTCTGATACTAGATTGCTTTGATAAGACTTTATCAAAATCATACACCGTATCTTAGATAGATCACAGGTGTGTCTAAATAATTTCTGAACTATGAAAAGGGATGTTGTAATCATAGTGTCAATAGTTTAGACCTTTTTCCATTTCTCATAAGTCAATGTTAGTGTGCCGATTAACCATGCACGCTCCACTAACGACTTTGAGAACTACAAATATCACAATTGCTATCTACTTAAAATCTACTTAGTGAAAGAGTTTCCTTACCATCTTTTTCATGAATCGAAGAGAAACCTTATGACACTTAGATTTTATGGTATATGTGTTCTTATCCACATGAATTTTTCATACCATAATCAGAAGTCTAGGTTAGTAACAAATCCTAACTCATATGGATTGAACTTGTGCAATCTTAACTTCTTGCCACCTGGCAGCTGAAGGGTCTGTCATTGCTTCCAAGTAGCTATGCAAGCAATTGAGAACATGTAGACCTCAAATGTATAGCCAAATTAACTATAATGGGCATAAAAATGTCAACATGATAGGTTATAAACCTCTAGTTGTGTGCTAGTGATGAAATACAGGTTTTTATTCTTGATTACATCTTGAAACCCTTTTAGGATCTTTTAGACGCCCATTGTCTCCTTGACCTATAAGACTTTCTTGCCAAATATTGAAGAGATAGTGTGGATTCTAATGAAGACAAACACTTCACACAATTGGCCTAAGTTGGTCTTTGTTTTATCTAAAATATCACAACTTACCAATTTCAAATGTACAAGAGTAGAAAACTTTTACTCTTACAATTGACAAGTGTTTTAAACCTTCTTTAAGACATATCACTCAAGTTACAATCTTAGAGTATAACTCTAAGAATTGTTTTTGGAACGATGTATGAATCATCTTCTTGATTTAACCACTTCAACAATTCATAACTCCTCTTCTTAACTATCAGAATGCAATTGGAGGATGATTTGTGATAAGGTCTCTGATGAGTTCAAAACTCTTAGATCATTTAGATCTTTCACAAGTGCGATACAAGAATTCTAACAGTTTAAGAACAAATTAAGAACGAACAAAGAACAGAATCAAATAAGAGCTTATGATTCAAAACTGAGTCATGTCTCAGCAGAGCTCGATAAAGAACTTCCGCTGTAGAGGCGAGCTAGGATTTACAGAATAGTAAATACGAAAACAATGAAAGCACTTACTTCTAAGCCTGCATGCATGCTATTTAAATACTAAACCCTAATGCAAAATAATGCACGGCTGGACAGACCCAATACTGGCAACTAAACTAGGCTATGGACCGATCCCATGAAGCAATAAACTAGGCTCAACAATCTCCCCCTTTGCGTCAAATAATGGCGAGAAGAGTCTGCCGGAATAGAATGTACCACCTCAGCATGTCGACGAACAGCTTTCTATTAGCAGTAGTGTTCTGGTCACACCTTTGTATAATTTCCAATATATGCTCGAGACAGGAGGTCGAGAAAAGGTGTTTGTCAACAAGAGCGAACATGCACTTTTGACCTTCGCCCCTGAGAAACATTAATGTGTGATACTTGGAATCAATGTTCCCCTTGATCATGGAATTAACATTGCCAGCTCTGCCCATCGGTTTGATCGTTGGTCGCTTGTGTATGGCTGATGCAATTTCCTGGTCCATCTTCGTTACCTCATGTATGTAGCAAACAAGCATACGCTTGACATGATCAATAATCGGATGATACTCCTGCGGATTTAATAAAAGTATATTGTTGAGGAGTATCCAGTCATGGGGGATGAGGTTCGGTAAATCAGCAAGGGAAAAGTGGTGAATAGAGCCTTCGGTTCCTCTAGTCATTCTAAACTTGACTTTGATGAATTTCCCTACTGAATAGGGCTTCATCACATTGACGGTGGTTATCTTCTTCAAACTCCATGTCTTGTATTGAGGTTGAGAAAACTCTAAGTAAAACTTTAACATATCCCTATCTACCTTCGGGTCTGGAGAAGGAATGGCAACAGTGGAGTTGAAACAATGGAAGACGAATGCCTTTCTAGTGATTGGCATATCGAACTGCACATCCCTGGAGTTGTCAAGGCTGAATGACATTATAGGTTCGAGCCATAGAGTAGCTGGCTCGTCAATCGCACACCTCTAAAGCGATTCTTTAGTCCATTCAGGGAACATGGCCTTTTTCTTTTCAAGGAGCTCCGCCTCCTTTCGCTTCTGTTCTAGCTCAGCCCTCTCCTTCATAGAAATTTCTTCAGTTCGTTTTCTTGAAGAATCAACTTTTGGAACAGGCTTTCGGGGAACTTCAACGTAGTCATCATCTTCTTCGTTGTCGGTATCATCTTCACCAATTTTCTTCTTTTTCTTCTCCTTATTACTAATCGAAGCTTCATTACCCTTCGGTTCAGCAGTTGGCTTGGAGGTAGAAGGAGGAGGTTGATTTGTTTCTTTCTTTTCTTACTTCAACGTCTAGTGTCGGTCGGAGCTTTTCTGCCAAATGCCTTCGGGTGGTGATAGTGACAAGGGGATCATGACCTTCAATTAGATGAAGAAGGATGGAGTGAACTTCTGCAGTAGAACTCCTTATAACTTCCCTCTCTGACTTGAGGTCATCAATCTCAGTATGAGTAGTTCGCAGCTTGTGAGTTTGCAGTTTAAGCTGATTTGTGCGTCTTGCAAGCTCATCCATAACACCATTTTCCATAGCTAAGTCCGCTTGTAGTTGAGATAAGCGTTCGTTGACATTAGCATGGAACGTGTCATTCGCCTGTTCAATAGCAAGGCGTGCTGCTTCAACCTTCGAGCATTCAGATTGAAGAGTCTGTTGAAGAGTTTCTACAGAAGAAGTAACTGTAGCAGCATTCTTGGCAGCAGCAGCCTGCAAAGAATCTAAAAATATGTGAGCCTGGGAAACTAGTTTATCGACTTTTGCGGTCACTTCCTTGCACTCTTTTGTAGAGGCATCAACATAACAAGAGGCTTGTTGACACTGAGAGGTGGAGGCTTCAATAGCCTTGGCTGCAGCAGTTAAGGAGGCTGAATGTTCAACAGCAACTGAGGAGAACAAGGCCTTCAACGCAACATCTGAATAAGCCCCGGAGGAAGATGAGGAATGCAGTTGATCTAGCTTGTCGTTTACTACTTTGAGATGACGTTTGGTGATAGGCTCATCATCATCATCCTCACTCTGGACTCGATAAGGTCTGAAGTATGTAGAGTCGAACTGGAAGTCCTCACCGCCCAAAATTAGGGTTGTTTCTGTAGAAGGTGTGGGAGATAAGGGTTTAGAAGTAGTTGGAGGTTCGGTTGTAAAAGTAGGTTCGGTTACTGGTGGTTTGGGAATAGTAAAGGTAGGTTTTGTTGGGGTTTTATTGTGAGTAGGGGTTGACGAACTGAGGTATCATGAACAGATGAAGAATCTGTTGGATAAGGTGTCTAAGTCCATAACTATTTCGGGCTTGTACTTGACCCGACCCGGCATGGTCCATTTGGGTTGCATGGCACCATGTAATTGGATAGACTAAATGAGAGAAATAACACTTGGAGATTATTAATATATTATAAGTTCTAATATATTAATAATATTATTTAATTAGTTGATCAAAGAATTAATTTGGAATTAATTAAGTGATCAAAGGATAACTAATTAAATATATGGGTTGATTATGTAAATTATCCATATCTTGTATAGTGGGCTAAGAGGCTCCATGGATTATGAAGTTGGGTTCTACCCATAGGATGCTCCATTGGGAGTTACAAACCCATGGGTCATGGAACTGAAGAGTCATGACACATTAGGGTTTACATGGTGTAACCCTAGATGTGTCAACACTATATAAGAGTCCCATTCTCCACAAAATTGGCTAAAAAAGTTGGACACTAAGAAACTAGAGGGCTTGGCCGATTTTGAGAAGTGTGTGTTATCTCAAGAGTCTTTCCAAGAGCATTTGGTGTCGTGTGAAGCATTTGAGGCATCACACTTGGGGTGCTAGGCTCACAAGGTTTCAAGGAACACAAGCAACAACAAGGTAAGTTATTCTATCTATGATTCAAGTTAAAATTGTTCCCCATGTATGCTAGATAGGAATATAACCTTGGAATTCAACTTTGCATGATAATTAGACAAACATAGATCCAAGGTTATTAGGGTTGCATGTACACTTAGGAAGTCTTAGAATGCTCAAAACCCATCAGTGGTATCAAAGCCTAGGCTTGTTTGTTCGTTATTTGTGCTTAAAAGTTGAAGAAAGTCGAAAATTCTGCTGTCTGACTGATGGACTCGGCGAGTCCATGGGGAGGACTCGTCGAGTTCATGTGTATCTTCAACCTACTCGGTGACTAGGTTTATGCACTCGGCGAGTAGGGTCGACAGAGTGCAGAATTTTGACTTGAGTTGCTGCAAATGGATTAGAATCATTACCCTAAAATGTTTTGGTACTTGAAAACTTGTTTTAGAAGGTGTAATGTCTTTTCTAACTCATTTACAACAACTAGTTATCAAAATTACAAAGATTAAATGTGATTTTGATTCTTGAAAGTGTTCATATTCATATTCTTGTTCTTATGATGTTTAGATCATCATAGGAATTATTTGTAACCTATGTGGTAGATTAATTCATGATCATAATGTGTTTTAATGGAGTCCATAACTTGTCCTCAAGTTATGGAAAACCAAAAGTCTCTTGGATTAAAAACCATTAAAAGAACACAAGAGTTAGGAAAAATGAAAAGTCCTCATTTTATTACTCTATTAAACTCATAAGTTAGAAGAAATGAAAAGTTTTGAAAGTTTACAAAACTTGCCCTCAAGTTTTGGAACAAGTAAAGTTAAGTTAAAACTTTAGTTCCAACCCCTAGAATTTTAAAAGTTAAAATTCAACCCTTATACTTATATTATTATGATTTAATAATTATATATATGTATAAGAACAAAGTCGTCTTACCGCTAGTACGCCTCATTCACGAAGCCGGTCTATAAGGTGGGTATAAGGTTGTTGCCTATAAAATGGTGACTTAATGGGTGTCCACTCTCACCCACCGCTTGCTTGATCGGTGGAGGGTCGTTAGCCGAACGGGTAAGACAAGGACTTATTAATTCTCATTCAAAGTATGATGAATATTATAAAGTAACTAAATGTTTTATTAAATTCCCAATCTTAGTTACTTTAGGAAAAATATGAATAAGGTGCTATTCCATGAAATTACACTTTACACTTTGATTAAGTCGTTGGTGGAGCGTGTGTGGTTAACCGGCACACTAACTTGGACTTAACAAGGTAGGTAAAGGGTGACTTAGGGTTTATTATAGTATCGATGGAGCGTGTGTGGTTAACCGGCACATCGATTGAGTGATAAACTTTAAGGGTACCAAGTGATTTGCATGGTTACTTCACACCTCGTTTTGTGATCCTCGGTATCCCAGTCACAAAACTTGGAGGGCACACTCGAGATTGAAACATGCCTTTGAAAAGTTCATTGAATCTCAAAGAATCTAGGAATTTCTAAGAACCATTCAAAAAACCTAAATACTAAAATATTGCGGTTTTCGTGGTAGAAATTGGTGAATCGTCATTCACCTACCTTTCAAATATGATATAGTTTAGATTACGGCATACCTCTTCTAAGTTATATTATATTGTGATTGGATCCTAGCCTGAATATTACATTTGGGTGTTTTATTAAGGACTCTCTTATATCTAAACTAATCTTGTCCTTTTTCCTTCAGATGTCTTTCAACAATGCTTCTGGCTCTAATCCTAATGGCTCCTTTACCCTTATGAACTTGTGTGGGAAAGTCACCTCTGATGGATCCAACTTCAATGAGTGGATCAGAAACATCAGGATGATTACCCGCTACGAGGACAGAGAATATGTCCTTGAAATGGAGCTTAAGGAGATTGATGAGTCCACTGCTACTCCTCAGGAGATCGCTGAATTTCGGGCACATGAAAGGGATGCTACGAAAGTGGCTTGCATCATGATGGCCACGATGACAGCGGAACTCCAAAAGTCTTATGAGGATTTCTACCCTTATGAAATGCACCAAGATTTGATGGAAAGATACCATCAAAGTGCACGACAAGAGAGGTATGAAATCATCTCCTCCATGATAACAACCATGATGAAGGACGGGGAATCCGTCACGAGCCACATGCAGAAAATGCAAAGGTATGTGGATCGTTTGCTGAAACTTAATGTGAACTTCCTGGAGGATCTTGCAATAGATATTATTTTGCATTCCTTACCATCGTGCTATGATCAATTCCGCATGACATATCACATGAACAAGGAAGAAGTCACCCTCAGCAAACTTCAGGGACTTCTCAAGACCGCAGAATCAGGTCTTAAGGGGAAGTCGGTTGCTATCACTCCTACTCAAAATTCTACTCCGGTTTTGGCAATCGGGAAAAGTCGAGGGAGGAAGAGATAGAGCTCTTCTAAGGGTACCAAGGTTCGCACCCTTGATGGCTCTTCTTCAAGTGGAACCAAGAAAGGTTTCATTACTCCTTCTTCTGACCCAAAAGAGGCTGAATGCTTCTATTGCCATGAGAAATCTCATTGGAAGCGGAACTGCCCAAAATACCAGCAAGATGTGAAGGATGGGAAAGTTAAACCCAACCATGCAGGTATTTACACTATCATTTCTAATAACTCACCCCATTCTAATTCTTGGGTCCTTGATACCGGATGTGGTATTCATATTTGTTGTGACTTGCAGGGACTAAGAAGAAGTGAGGATGTGGAGCAAGGAAGGATAAACTTGATCATAGGGAATAGGAAAGCTATACCTGTTACCAAGATTGGAGTTTATACTTTATCGCTAAGTAGTGGGTTTAGTTTAGATTTGAATAAGTGTTGTTACTCGCCAGGAATGGCAAGAAATATTATTTCCTTTCATGCTTTGTACAAACAAGGGTTTACCTTTTCATTTAATAATGAAGTTGGTTCTATTGATGCTTTCTTTAACAATGTTCTTTATTTTAAAGCATTACCTTATGATGGTGTGTATGAAGCTGTATCTGTTGTAGATAACTTAGGAAATAATGTTTTGTGTATTGATTCTACTAATAATAACTTGGATAAAGCATCTTTATGGCATTGTCGTCTTGGACATATAAGCAAGAAACGCATAGGCCAACTCCAAAAGGATGGAGTCTTGGAGTCGTTTGACCTAAATTCAGATGATAGTTGCGAATCATGCTTACTTGGAAAAATGACAAAGTCACCCTTCACAGGTTCGTGTGAGAGGGGTGAAGGTTTGTTGGACCTTATACACACGGATGTGTGTGGACCATTCAAACATGCCACAAGGGATGCTAATCGTTATTATTTGACTTTTACTGATGATTATAGTAGATATGGATATGTCTACTTGATCAAGCATAAGTCAGAGACTTTCGAGAGGTTTAAGGAATTTAAACAGGATGTCGAGAATCAATTGGGCAGGAACATTAAGATGCTTCGATCCGATCGAGGAGGTGAGTATCTTAGTTCAGAGTTCCTCGACTATCTTAGGGAATGTGGGATTATCTCACAATTGACACCTCCCAGGACACCACAGTTGAATGGTGTGGCTGAGAGGCATAATCGAACCTTGTTAGATATGGTTCGTTCCATGATGAGTCGAGCTACGCTACCAATCTCATTCTGGGGGTATGCCTTAGAGACTGCCGCCCATATTCTTAATCTAGTCCCTACAAAGAAAGTTGCCAAAACTCCTCACGAGATGTGGACTGGTAAAGTACCTAAACTAGACCACATCAAGATTTGGGGTTGTGAGGCTTTCGTGAGACGCGAGACTCATGATAAGCTCGAACCTCGAAGCGAGAGGTGTATTTTCATCGGTTACCCACAGCGATCCTTTGGTTACCTCTTCTACAGACCCAGTGACAATGTGGTCTTTGTAGCAAGAAGAGGAGTCTTTCGAGAAAGAGAGTTTATAAGCCAAGGAGACAGTGGGAGGCAAATTGATCTTGAAGAAATTCAAGAATCAAGCGGTGAAGGAACTTCAAACTCTAGCCCTCAACTTGAGGAGGAAACTCCTGTTGAGCCAATTGACAAATCTGTACCTCTGAGGCGTTCCACGAGAGTTAGGAGTGCACCTGAGCATTACTATGGATTCCATATTACTGCAGAAGGTGAGACACTTATTAGCGATGGGACACTAGTAAGTCAAGATGACCCTAACAGCTACGAGGAAGCCATGGCAGGCCCCGAGTCTGCTAAATGGAAAGAGGCTATGGATAGCGAGATACAATCCATGTATGACAATCAAGTTTGGAACTTGGTTGAAAATGTACCAGGTCGTAAGACAGTAGGGTGCAAATGGGTCTTCAAGAAGAAGACCGACATGGATGGTAAAGTACACACTTATAAGGCTAGACTGGTTGCAAAGGGCTTCTCTCAAATTCTTGGAGTGGATTATGATGAGACCTTTTCTCCGGTAGCCAAGATTAAGTCTATTCGGGTTCTGTTAGCCATAGCTGCATTTCATGACTATGAAATATGGCAGATGGATGTCAAAACCGCTTTCCTTAATGGAAAGTTGGCTGAAGATGTTTACATGAGTCAGCCAGAGGGTTTTGTCAGCAATGAGTACCCTAATAGAGTGTGTAAGCTTGAGAAATCCATTTATGGATTGAAGCAAGCACCTCGCAGATGGAATCTTTGCTTTGATGAAAAGGTCAAGGAATTTGGCTTTTCTAGGAGTGAAGATGAAACTTGTGTGTATGTCAAGGCTAGTGGGAGTATAGTTAGCTTTTTGGTATTGTATGTGGCTGACATACTACTCATAGGAAACGACATTCCAACACTGCAGGAAGTAAAGTCCTGGCTTGGGAAGTGTTTCGCTATGGAGGACCTTGGTGAAGCTGCCTATATTTTAGGGATAAGGATCTTGAGAGATCGGAGTAAAAGACTAATTGGACTTAGTCAGAGTACCTACTTGGATAAGGTGCTGAAGAGATTCAGCATGCAGGATTCCAAGAAAGGAGAGTTAGCCATCCAGAGTAACACCAGATTGAGTAAGACACAAAGCCCTAACACTGAGGCTGAGATAGCAGAAATCAGTCGAACACCTTACGCTTCGGCTGTAGGATCGATCATGTATGCTATGACGTGTACTCGACCCGATGTAGCTTTTGCCTTGAGCATGGTTAGCAGGTATTAGGCGAACCCTGGCAAGGCACACTGGACTGCGGTAAAGAATATCCTCAAGTACCTACGGAGGACTAAGGACTGGGTTCTTACCCTCGGTGGGAGTGATGACTTGAGAGTTGTAGGGTATGGTGATGCTAGCTTCCAGACTGATAGGGATAATTTCCGCTCACAGTCTGGCTGGGTCTTTACCTTAAACGGAGGAGCAATTTCTTGGAAGAGTTCCAAGCAAGAGACAGTGGCAGACTCTACTTGTGAATCAGAGTATATTGCAGCTAGCGAGGCAGCAAAGGAGGCGATATGGCTGAAGAACTTCATTGGAGACGTTGGAGTTGTACCAGCTATTAAAGAGCCAATGGAAATTTTCTGTGATAGTGAAAGTGTTGTTGCCTTAGCCAAGGAACCAAGGGATGATGGGAGATCCAGACAAATCGACAGAAAATACCATTTCATTAGACATCGGATCGAAGAAGGACACCTCGTGGCAAAGAGGGTATCATCAGATGAGAATCTGGTAGATCCCCTCACAAAGGGACTGACTCGGGTTAAGCATCTTCAGCATGCTCGGAGCATAGGGCTGAAGGATGATATTAGATTTAGTAGTTAGATAACCTCGAAATTTGTAAAGTGTAATTGACATTTGATGATGAATAAAAGGAGTTTTATTTATGAGTAAACTGTTGCTATCTCTTGTCGATCATTTACTATATTTCTTTTGCATGTTTTGACTTCCAGAATAATTTTGTTTGGTATAACATATTATTCAAACCACCACAGTCGGTCATATGTTGGAAGTAGATATGAATCAAGACTGTCATGTTTGGTTGTAGAGGTCTTGGACAAGGCTACAACAATCATGAGTGCTCATAAGTTCTGAGCATTGGACTCAACCCACGCTCACTGGAATCACTTCATGGAATTCTATCTCGAGTGATCGTGAGACGGTAATATCATATAAGTCTTCAAACCTAGAGATATGATTTGTTACTTACAAGTTGGTTATGCATTGACTGTACGAAACCGCATTGGTAACTCGATGTTATAAAACGTAATTTTGTGTGTAATTCAATGAGTGGTAGAACAAACATATGAGTCGAAGTTTATCTGTTCCTTCTTGGATTAGAAGCTGATATCTGGGCCCCTCGATGATTTTGTTTTGACCCATGTACCGGGCCCGGTCAGAACTAAGTTGATGTGTTCAATTAAGTTCTATATCAAACAAATCGGAAATCAGGAAACAAATGTTGGACAATAAGCAAGACAATGTTCCATGTATTTCTCCGGCTGATATCTAGAACAGAGGATTATATGATCACTTATCTTAAATGGCGTACCAACATCTTCTCAGTCCCGAGAGACCTTGAAAGAGCTACGATTGCCGGTCGGTTCCTGAAGTACTAGAAGATATAGTTATTAGACTTATCCAAGTGGGAGACTGTTGGATAAGGTGTCTAAGTCCATAACTATTTCGGGCTTGTACTTGACCCGACCCGGCATGGTCCATTTGGGTTGCATGGCACCATGCAATTGGATAGACTAAATGAGAGAAATAACACTTGGAGATTATTAATATATTATAAGTTCTAATATATTAATAATATTATTTAATTAGTTGATCAAAGAATTAATTTGGAATTAATTAAGTGATCAAAGGATAACTAATTAAATATATGGGTTGATTATGTAAATTATCCATATCTTGTATAGTGGGCTAAGAGGCTCCATGGATTATCAAGTTGGGTTCTACCCATAGGATGCTCCATGGATGCTCCATGGGAGTTACAAACCCATGGGTCATGGAAATGAAGAGTCATGACACATTAGGGTTTACATGGTGTAACCCTAGATGTGTCAACACTATATAAGAGTCCCATTCTCCACAAAATTGGCTAAAAAAGTTGGACACTAAGAAACTAGAGGGCTTGGCCGATTTTGAGAAGTGTGTGTTATCTCAAGAGTCTTTCCAAGAGCATTTGGTGTTGTGTGAAGCATTTGAGGCATCACACTTGGGGTGCTAGGCTCACAAGGTTTCAAGGAACACAAGCAACAACAAGGTAAGTTATTCTATCTATGATTCAAGTTAAAATTGTTCCCCATGTATGCTAGATAGGAATATAACCTTGGAATTCAACTTTGCATGATAATTAGACAAACATAGATCCAAGGTTATTAGGGTTGCATTTACACTTAGGAAGTGTTAGAATGCTCAAAACCCATCAGAATCTGCCATTGTAGGAGCTTGAGAGTGATGATGAACAGTTGCAGAAAATAGGCGGGTTTCTTGGAGAGCTGTTTGGAAGTGATAAAGGTTGAGAGAGTCCCATTCCAATTACTTTTATACGTACAAGGAAGAGAGAGAAGAATCCGGCTGAAATCTTTGATTATCTCTAAAATCGCGTCTGAATTGATGCGTGAACAGTTGGCATGCCGAAGATGACGCAGGAGAGAGAAAAACGTTTCCCCTTTTGCACACCTTTTCATAAAATCACCTTTTTCAAATCGCCAAACCGTTTGAATTTCTGCTGAGTCAGCTACCTTTTCATCCCTATCGTTTCACCTGACGACGCTTGAGTTTTCGTGCCATTATAATCTGTGTAAAACTTAGAGTTTTGGAAAATTAAAAATTTTCGTGCAAAGGGTGTAAAATATAAAGAAATAAAACAAATATTTTCGGATTATCTGTGATGTCGTTTTTTTTAGACATAAACCAATTGATGCTAGGCAAAAATCACTTCCTTCAACGTCAAGAGAGACATTGAAGTGCTTGCTTGGTTTCCGATACTTAACATAAGATCAAAAAGAGAATGAAGTGGGTGGCTTTTGCTTCAATTCATAATTTCGATACTTAACATAAGATCAAAAAGAGAATGAAGTACTTGTGAGATCATTGAGATCTATTAAACAAGTAGGTGATAAATAATTTTATAGTGACGAGAGAATTTAAGAAATCTCAAAAAAATAAACTGGATCTTTTAGAATTAGAGAAGCCTTGGTGAAAGGCAATCTCATAAAGATCACTCAAAAAAGAAAAAGAGATTCCATTAGGTAACAAGTAAGATCTTGAATTTTTGAATTCACTGTCAATGCATTAGTGGTGTTGAATTTTCGATTTCACTTAGTACATAGTAGCATGAGACTAAGATCATGAACACAGATTTTGTATAACCATAAACCTCAGTGGTTAAAACTGAGAGTCTTAGGGGTATAGTGATGAAACAAAATATAATGGAGAAAGATGATGGAGATGGTACAAGAATCGAATGTACCTCTACTTATTAAAGAAAAGATGGTCTAAGAAGACAACTCTAATCTCAGTGTGAGTAGAGTAAGGTAGCTCAAGATTAGAGTGAACTTGATAGCCTGGATTGGGAAAACATGATTGGTGTAGATCATGTTATTAAGGCTTCAGTCAGAATCAGTTGAGGCTTGAGTCTACATACAGCAGCATGCTTCTAGGGACACCTAACTAAGGGAAAAAGATCTACCTGCCGGAGATGCGTCATCGAGAATCACACTTAGATAAAAAAAACGTTAGAAATACGGAAAATAGTAAAAACGCAAAAAATATTTTTGGGATTTTAGAAATGGAAAGGAAGTAATAAAAAAAGATTTACAAAAGAATACATTTGAAACGCCTAAAAAAATAAGGAAGTTCAGAAGGGCCGAACCCGAAATAGACCGAACGCTCGGTTCATTTCGGTTCATGGACCAACTTCACCCGAAGTAGACCGAACGCTCGGTTCATTTCGGTTCATATAGGTTCTCTCTATTTCGCTTGTTACCTTTATCAGAGCGAAGGCGATTTCAGTACTGACTCCGCTTGCATCATTCCTAGGCCTTGTAAGATCTTATTGAAGCTTGCTTCAGGTAAAGCCTTTGTGAAATGTCTGCCAGTTGATCAGTCGTTCTGACGAAGTGAATTTCGACGTTGCCATATTCGACGTGATCCTTGATGAAATGACATCTCAGTGCGATATGCTTAGCCTTTGAGTGTTGCACTGGATTGTGACAAATTCTGATTGCGCTTTCAGAGTCACAGTACAAGGGGATTTTCTTCATGTTTAAGCCATAATCCCGGAGTTGACTCTGTATCCATACGACTTGAGATGTACAAGATGTTGCAGCAATGTATTCGGCTTCTGCAGTGGATAACGAGATGCAAGTTTGTTTCTTGGATTGCCAACTTACTAATTTTCCATCTAGAAATTGACATCCTCATGTGGTGCTTTTAAGATCTAATCCACAACCACCTAGATCAGCATCTGAAAAGGCTTGCACGAAAAATTCGGAATTGGCTGGATACCATAGACCGAGAGAGGAGGTTCGCTTCAGATAGCGAAAGATGTTCTTCACTGCTTGAAGATGAGGTTCTCGAGGGTTGGCTTGAAATCGAGCTCAATAACATACTGAGAACATGATATCAGGTCTACTGGCTGTAAGATACATCAAAGACCCGATCATCTGTCGATAAAGCTTCGTATCAGCTGCTGGTTTCTCCAATGATGGTGTGAGTTTCGTTCCAAAAGCATTCGGTACTTTTACCTTGGAGTCTCCCGTCATTCCAAACTTGGTGAGCAAAGTCTTGGTATATGCTTCCTGAATAATAAAAATGCCTTCGGGTCCCTGTCTAATGATCAATCTAAGAATGAAATTAATAGGACCCACTGAGCTCATCTCAAACTTAGTTTCCATCAACTTTCGGAATTCAACTGTTAAGCTAGGATTCGTGGAGCCAAAGATGATGTCATCAACGTAAATTGGGACTATCATAAGGTGGTTACCTTCTCGCTTACGAAAGATGGTTGGGTCAACCGAACCTTATTTGAATTTAGACATCTTTAAGAAATGAGTAAGAGTTTCATACCATGCTCTGGGAGCTTGTTTCAGGCTATAGACAGCTTTGTCGAGGATATAGTAGTGATCAGGATACTTTTCGTTTACAAATCCCGACGGTTGCTCAACATACATGCTTTCTTCAAGTTCACCGTTGAGGAAGGCACATTTGACATGCATTTGATAGACTTCAAAATTCTTGTGAGCAGCGTATGCTAGAAAGATCCGAATAGATTCCAATCTACCCACTGGAGCGAAGGTTTCTTCATAATCGATTCCCTCTTCCTGACAGTATCCTTTGACCACCAGGCTTGCTTTATTACGAATGACATTTCCTTCTTTGTCCATCTTGTTTTGGATTACCCATTTGAGACCGACAACCGAAGCATCCTTTGGTGTTGGAATAAGATGTCATACCTTATTTCTTTGAAACTCATTTAACTCATCCGGCATGGCTTAAACCTAGTCTGAATGATCAAGAGCCGAATTAATAGTCTTTGGATCGATTTTGGATACGAAAGAATTGAACATGCATAACTCGACTTTTGAAAATAGAGTAGCCTGTTTCGCTTTGATTTGAGATCGTGTCAACACCTTGTCAGAAGATTCCCCAATAATTTGAGTCTGAGGATGATCTTTGGTCCATTTCACAAGTGGAGGAAATTTTGGATCATAGATGGGATCCAATTCAGCATTAATTTCTTCTTCGAGTTCAGACAAATTGTCATCTTCAGTAACTGTTTTCTCCCCCTCGAAGAATGATTCCTGTTCAGGAGTAGCATTTGTACCTCCTTCATTTGTTGGAGTTTCAGTGGAGGAGGATGTATTTGAGGATGAGTCCTCCCCTGGAAAGAAAAACCTTAATCATAATGAGTAGAAGAACCCTCCCCCTCAACAGTAGGATGGTCATTAGAAGGTTGGCTTCCAGTTGTATCTTTAGTTCCTTTGTATTGTTCATCAACCATTTTCCTAGCAGCTGTTGGATTAGGTGTCTAAGCCCATAACTATAATTGGTATGTACTTGAATTGATAGCAGCACAGTCCTTTTGGGTTGCCCTCAAACCTAGCAACCGGACAAGGAAATTATGTAAGGAGAGATATTAATTTATTATAAGATTAATAAATTAATATAAATGAATTTATTAATATGTTAAAAGATTAATATATTTATAAGAAATCATTTTGATTAATTAATTGTTAGCCAGAAATTAATCATAATTAATTTTGGGGTTAAAAGAATTAATTATAAAGTGCAGGGACTAGTTTGCAATTATCTAATAGTTGAGTGGAAGGCTCCAGAACCTCCTTGGAAGGAGGTGGACGAAATCTATAGGGGAAACCCTAAGGATTTCGTCCAAGGGGGCTTGGATAAGGCCTTTGGCTTTGCTTAGGCCCTAAGCAAGGAGCATTAGGGTTTTTCCTAAACCCTAGATCCCTCAACTATATAAGGAGCCTCCCGGTTCAGATTTTGGTCACTCTTTCTTTGGAAGAAACCCTTAGGGCCGAAAATTGCATACTCCCTTTCTCTCCTTCTACTTTCCTTCTTGCTAGTTTGGGTGTGATTCCATTAGAGGCATTACACTTGTGGTGCTAAGCTTCCAAGAAGATCAAGATCAAGATCAAGGGAATTATCAATTGTTTACTATAACAATTGAAAGGTATGTAATTACTAAACCCTAGTTTGTGAATTTCGATTATAGCCTCTCTCATCTAGGGTTCTTGTTTTGCAATTCAAAGTTGTATGTTCAATAGATAAAACATAGATCCAAAGTAGGTTGCATGTGAACTTAGGAATTGTTTTCTAGTTTATTTGTTTTACCTAAAACCCATCAGCAGCATCATCTATAACTTGTTTCATATTGTCAACTTTGTTGTCTTTAGCAGTTGACTCTAAGTCAATCGCTTTCTAAGGTTCATCAAACAAGAGCATGAATTGGTCAAAAAGATTTGAGATTGAGACAATAACCTGACCGTTCTTTTGAAATATATCTTTTGATGCATCTTCGGTTGCCCTTAACTTCTTAACATAACTATCATCAAAAGTGACATAGTATGTTTCTTCAATTTTCTTTGAGCGTTTATTGAGAACTCTATATGCCTTGGAGTTCAGGGAGTAGCCTAAAAAAATTCCTTCATCCGCCTTAACATCGAACTTGTTGCGATTCTCTTTGGAGTTGAAAATGAAGCACCTAGAACCGAACACATGAAAGAATTTCACGTTTGGTTTTCAGTTGTTCGGAATCTCGTAAGGAGTAATGGAGAACTGTTTATTCAAGTAAGATCGATTCTGAGTATAGCATGCAGCCGCAATTGCATCAGCCCAGAAGTATAATGGCAGGGATGCGAAGCATAACATGGTGCGAGCAGCTTCACACAAGGATCGATTTCTCCTTTCAGCAATGACGTTTTGTTGTGGAGTATAGGGGGCTAAGAAATTGTGATTTGTCCCCTTTTCAGCAAGAAAACATTCAAAATCTTTTTTTTTTGAATTCCAGGCCATTATCCCTCCTTATATTACGAACAATATTTTTGAGTTGTGTTTCTATATGTTTAATGAAGAGCTTGTCCTTTGTTACAGCTTCTGACTTTTGCTTGAGAAAGAAGGTCCATGTGAACCTTGAGAAATCGTCTACTATAACCATAATGTATTTGTTTCCTCCAATACGTTCGATGGACGATGGACCACATAAATCAATATGTAGTAATTCCAATGGTTCTATTACCTTAGTGGTTATAATAGAAGGATGGCTCTGCCGACTTTGCTTTCCCATTTCACATGCTGCACAAAGATGTTCTTTATCGAATTTCAGAACTGGCAACCCTCGAACATGATCACCCAAAACTAATTTGTTGATGTCCTTGAAGTTCAGGTGAGAGAGCCTCCTGTGCCATAGCCAGCTTTCATCGGAGTGTGCCTTTGTGAGCAAACAGATTGCTGGTTTTCCCTTTATCGGATTGAGGTTCAGTGGATACATTTCTCCTTTTCGCTTGGATCTTAAAAGAACGTTGCTTGACTTCTTCTCGACAATTTCTAAGCCTTCGTCGTCAAAAGATACTTTCAACCCGGTACCAACCACCAGCTGTGATACACTTATGAGATTGTGTTGGAGCCCTTCAACGTATGCTACCTTCCGTATGGATAGTACTCCGTTAGTGATCATTCTGTAGCCTTTAATAGTTCCAAACGAGTTGTTTCCATACTTTACAATGCCGCCATCTTTTAGAGAGTGAAACTCCCTTATTTCCTCCTTCCTTCCTGTCATGTGACGCGAGCAGCCACTGTCGATGTACCATTCTTCGCCAAACTGCTCGTCACGTATAACCTGCAAAAAATTAAGCAGATTTAGGAACCCAAAGTTTCTTGGGTCCTTGTGAGCCTTTTACATGACATGGTATTGTAAGAGAAATATCAACCATATATGTATGTTTAACTAAAGTTGTTTCATCTTTTCTTTTAATGGTGAAAACTTTAATTTTTGTTGACTTAGAAGGACTAGGGTTTTTGACAAACGGACTAGGATTTAGAGATTTGGAAATAGGAGAGACATTAGGTTTTTGGTTTTTGAGATCAGGATTGTAGGCTTGAGGACCGAAACTTTTCTTTCGGTTGGAGTTGGATGAGGGACTGAAACTTCCCTTTCGGTTGTTTAGGGATGAGGGACCGAAACTCTCCTTTCGGTTGTAGTTGGAAGATGAACCGAAACCGCCCTTTCGGTTGTATTCACTTGACGGACCGAAACTACCCTTTCGGTTCCAATCTTTTGAAGGACCGAAACCGCTCTTTTGGTTCCTGTCATAACTGTGCTTCTGGTTCCCTGAGTTTTCCTCCAATTTCAACTTTCTTTCAATCCTTACAAAATCAGGATTTTAAGAGTTCCAGAATCGCTTTCTTTTGAAGAGATTCTTCTTGTATCTTACGTTCCGTTGATGCTTTTGTTCGGTGACCTGTTTGGGATTTCTATGAATGTTGGCCTTTCTTTTAGAAGCATGAGCACAATATTCACTCTTTGTTGAAGAGGTATCACTCGTGGTTTGTGTCGATTCATCCACATATGGTTTGGTTCCACTTGTGCTCGGCACATCGTACTTTGTAGGGTCATTTAGTGGTTCAGGTATATATCTACCTTTCACTCTCCATGAGTTTTTTTGAGAGAGGCCCTTCGTCTTGTCTGCGTTGTCGATTGGGGCTGACCAAAAGTACTCATCACATCCACCAGCATTGTCTTCTTCTACCATCATTGTTAACTCTGCAGTTTGTTGTGGAGTGACCCCCGAGACAGTGTAAACTTGATTTGGGGTAGTTTGGACCTTTTGGTACACAACAACTTTATCTTTGAGAGTTTTGGTCTTGTCGGTAGTGGAGCGAGCAAACTCAACAGAGTTTTCAGAGATGAGGTTCTTATTGGACTTTGGTTCATTCTTGGCTAATTCGGAACAGTCTACCAAATCTTCTACATAAATTTCACTCATATCATCATCCTCATTAAGTTCAGATGTATTTTCAACATCAATTTTGTTATCTGAACTTAAGTTGGCATTCAATGAGTCAAATTTTTGTATAGTTTCGGCTCTCAGTTTCAATCTATCATTTTCATCAAGTAGATTTTTGAGCATGTCCTTGTGGTCCTTGGACTTTATGTAAGATTCAATTTTGTCCAGACCTATCTTATATGCTGGGGACACTTCATCAAAGGACCCAACACTTTCACAGTTGTATGCTTCTGCATTGATTTCATCCTCCTTTAATTCAAGGAAAGGTAAAATCATACGATGAATTTTCTTCCCTATTTCACAATCAACATGCAACTGAGTAATGTTAAAATAAAGCCTCTTAGCAATTAAACAAAAAACATTTCTTTGTTTGAGAAGTCTAAGATTGTCTCTTTGGAAATAAATTGAATCATCTTTTGATCTAATTAATTCTTTTTCCTTTTGCTCGATCCACATTCTTCGTTCCTCACTCTTTGATGAAATCCTGCTGATTTGATAAGTTAGGTTAGAATTCATGACACGGGTTTGGGTAAGACTGCTACTTACGCTAGAGAATTTTGACTTCAAATTATTTAATTCCTTTTCATAATTATTAGCAGGTAATTTTAGAGAAGCAAGAATATCTTGTACCTTTTTGATCAACTCATCGCATTCATTGATCTGAGCACTAACAGGCTTGGCAGCGAAGCATCTGTCCTCTCGCTCTCTTTCTTCTTCAAGTCCCCCATCAGTTGTGTATCCTCTCATTTGGGACACACCCTCGGTCACTACAAAGCATCTTCCCATTGACTGCTCTGCTTTTGCCATCATACACATCGTGAATACTTTTGATCGAAAACCTGTAAAAGGTGTGTATAGATTACACAATCTCCTGCTCTGATACCAATTGATGAGTTCAAAACTCTTAGATCGTTTAGATCTTTCACAAGTGCGATAAAAGAATTCTAACAGTTTAAGAACAAATTAAGAACGAACACAGAACAGAATTAAATAAGAGCTTATGATTCAAAACCGAGTCACGCCTCAACAGAGCTCGATGAAGAACTTCCGCTGTAGAGGCGAGCTAGGGTTTACAAAATAGTAAATACGAAAATAATGAAAGCGCTTACTTCTAAGCCTTCATGCATGGAGCTTAAATACTAAACCCTAATGCAAAATAATGCACGGCTGGACATGCCCAATACCAGCAACTAAACCAGGCTATGGACCGAGCCCATGACGCAATAAACTAGGCTCAACAGTCTCAAAATCATTAAGATGATCTTAAAACATGATACTAAAGTACTCTCCCATCTTTTCAGATTTGAGAAACTTTTATCCTTCTGCCTAATTTGATTCTTCTCATTCGTTCTGCGATACATTAAAAATTTTCCAATGCTTCAGAATTATACTTAAGCATGTAAGTATAACCATATTTACTAAACTTTAGTAAATCATGACGAATAGTCTTATAGATCTTTTGTGGTGGACTTAATAAGTGCACAAGAATATGTACTCGATCCCTTAGTCCTCTACTTGACTCACACATCCATGTGAACAAGTAATTAGTCTTAATTTTCCAATGCTTGAAAGTTCTCATTCATCATACTATACAACTTGCATGATTCCAAGTTTCGGTCCAATTGAAACTTGGGTGATGAGAAACTTTCCTTAATTGGTAAATTTCGACACTGCCACAAATGAATGAATCAAAACCATTTTCCTATATTACTAGCACTCGAATCATACGAACAACAATTTTTTTTTTCACAAATGCCATTGTAAAGATACTTAAATTAAATAAAATAAAAAATTTCCTTTTATTTTAAAAACTTTGGGGAAAACCTTATCCTTACAATCCATATGAAAACCTTGTTGTTATCTATTCCTAAGCAATGTGTCATAACTCCTAAGTAACAGCTTCAAAATTCTGATGCGATCGAAATCCATCTTCGCGATCAGAAGCAACATATACTTCCTTTAAGCTTTCTCTATTTTCTTTGATTCTTATAACATCACCATGTGACTCAGTCACATTATGTGATAAGAATCTCCAATAGGAGCTTAACAGAGTTAGACAATGGACTTTAACTGAAGTAGAGTAAAACTTATTAACTTTAACATCCTTGCCAAATTTACCTAAGGATGTTTACCCTTAAGTGTTTACCCCTCAATCGATGTGCCGGTTAACCACACACGCTCCATCGATACTATGATAAACATTAAGTTACCCTTTGCCTACCTTGTTAAATACGAGTTAGTGCGCCGGTGAACCACACACGCTCCACTAATCGACTTAAACAAAGTGCAAAGTGTAATTTCATGGATTAGCACTTATTCACATTTTCCTAAGTAACTAAGGTTGAGTATTTATAAAAGGTTTAGTTACTTAGTATTTATCATTAATACTTTTAATGAAGGGAGAATTTATAGTCTTTGTCCTACCCATTTGGCTAACGACCCTCCACGAGTCAAGGAAGCGGGGGGCGAGAGTGGACACCCATTAAACTGCCATTTTATAGGCAGTAACCTTATACCCCCCTTATAGACCGACTTCGTGAATGAGGCCTACTAACGGTAAGACTGACTTGCTCTTATACATACATACATATATATACATACATACATACATATATATATATATATATATATATATATATATATATATATATATATATATATATATATTAACTTTAATATTATAAAGTATAAGGGTTGAATTTTAAATTTTAAAATTCGAAGGCCCAAACATGGAATTACAGTATTCATAAGAGAAAATTTTTCAAATTCCAAAACTTGCGGGCAAGTTTTGAAAATATTCAAAACTAATTAATCCCATAACTTATGTGTTTAAAGTAGTTTTAATTAAAAAACTCTTCAAGTTCCATAACTTGAGGACAAGTTATGGAAGACTTTAAACTATTAAAGAATGTAACTCTTCTTCTTTGTAACTTATGGAACTAATTAAGGTTATGCATTTTAATGATTTATTGAAGTGACTCTTGAACCTCCATAACTTGAGGACAAGTTATGGTGTCATAAAACCATTTAATGAGGACAAGACTCTTCATTTTGTAACCATTGCCAAGTTTTATGCATTTTAAGAAACTTTAATCTGACTTTTCGTGTAACTTGCGGACAAGTTACACAAACACATTTTAGAATCAATTCTTTGATTAAAATGGATCAAAGACACATAATCAATCAACCTTTTCTATTAATCTAAGAAAATCGTATGAACCAGATAATTGGAATCAAACTTTTTCATGTAATTAGCATAACACTTAAACTAATACAAAACATGAATATATTGACAATTATCTTTGAAATTGGATTAGTATGAACATTACCACATCAAAAATAAGTTTATAAGTCCAAAAACAACTTAGGGTAGTGTTCCTACTCCAATTCCAGCCAAAACAGTCGAATATATGCTGTCTAGGGGTCCAACTCGTCGAGTGCATGAACAAACTCGACGAGTTGGATGCTTTTTGTCATGGACTTGGCGACTCTACTGTGCAGACAGCACTAAAATTCAATTTTTAAGCAGTTTAAGCAAGTATAACAAGAAAACAAGCCTAGGCTCTGATACCATTGTTGGGTTTTGAGCATTCTAACACTCCTATGGTGTACATCCAACCCTATAAACCTTGAATCTATGTTTTCTCTATTATACATGCAAATATTAAATATTCCAAGGTTTCATCCTAACTAGCATATTATGGAGCACCTATACTACAAAGTTCTAGTTAGATGACATACCTTTTGATGTAGTTTGATGTCTTAAAGCTTCAAGAGCCTAGCCCCAATAGTGTGGAAGCCTCAAGTGGAATCACAAATCACCAAAACACCTTGTAAGAACTAGAGAGAATATGTATGCACACTAAAATTGGCCTACTCTTATGTCCTCACACACTAGTGCCATTTCTTATGCCAAAGGCCTCTTTCTATAGTATGGAGGATTAGGGTTACATCCATGTAAACCCTAATACCGATGACCTTTCATTTCATAGGATCCAAGGGTTAAAACTCCATGGACTATCCATGATAGCTTAGCCCAACCTATATGAACTTGACCCATTCCATATATATATGAGTCCCTATTTAATTAGTTCCTTTTGATCACTTAATTAATTCTAAATTAATTCTTGATCAATACTAATTAAATAATATGATTCCATATTAATATATTAGAACTTATAATATATTAATATAAATCATAAATATACTATTCTCAAAAGACTATCCATATAAATTGTGTCGATGAAGTGCAACCCAAATGGACTATGTCGGGTCGGGTCAAGTACATACCAAATATAGTTATGGACTTAGACATTAATCCAACAGCTTTTTGGTATTGTATGTCGATGACATACTACTCAAAGGAAATGACATCCCAACCTTGGAGGAGGTTAAGTCCTGGCTTGGTAAGTGTTTCGCTATAAAGGACCTTGGAGAAGCTGCCTATATTCTGGGAATAAGAATACCGAGAGACATGGGTAAGAGACTAATTGGACTTAGTCAAAGTACCTACTTAGATAAGGCGCTGAAAAGGTTCAACATGCAGGATTCCGAGAAAGATGACTTGCCAATCCAGTGTAATGCCAAACAAAGTAAGACTCAGATTCCGAGTACAGAGGTTGAGATAGCTTTAATGAGTCATGTACCATAAGTTTCCGCTGTGGGTCCAATCATGTATGCTATGACTTGTACTCGCCCTTATGTGGCCTTTTCTTTAAGCGTGGTCAGTAGATATCAAGGGAACCCTTGCAAGGCTCACTGGACTGCGGTGAAGAACATTCTCAAGTACCTACATAGGACTAGGGACTGGGTCCTTATAATCGGTGGGAGTGATGACTTGAGCGTAGTTGGGTATAGCGATGCTGACTTTCAGATTGATAGGGATAATTTCCACTCTCATTCAAGCTGGGTCTTTACCTTAAATGGAGGAGCAATTACTTGGAAAAGTTCCAAGCAGGAGACAGTAGTTGATTATACTTGAGAATCAATGTATCTAGCTACAAGCGAGGCAGCAAAGGAGGCGATATGGCTAAAGAACTTCATTGGAGACCTTGGAGTTGTACCAGCTATAAAGGAGCCTATGGAGATTTTCTAGGATAACGAGAGTGTAGTTACCTTAGCCAAGGGATCAAAGCAGATCCAGGCATATCAACAAAAAATACCACTTCATTAGACATCGTATAGAAGAAGTAATCCTCGTGGAAAAGAGGATATCATCAAATGAGAGCCCGACAGATCCCCTCATAAAGGGACTGAATAGGGTTAAGCTTATACAACATGCGAGGCGCATTGGGCTGATGGATGATATTAGTTTTAGTAATTAGACAGCTTTCGAAACTTGTAATAGTTGAAATGTAATTAACATTTGATGTTTAAATAAAATGTGTCTTTATTTACCAGTATGGTACTGTCTTGTGTCAATCATTTACTATTACTTCATTTTGCATGTTTTGACCTCCAGAATAATTATATTATTTGAAACCATCCACAGTCATTCATACTTTGGAAGAAGGTGTTGAAATAAGACTGTCATGAATTGGGTTTGTAGATTTGTCTGAATTATATTAGACATAACAATGGTTGGTACAACATTCATGAGTGCTCATAAGGTCTAAGTGTTGGATTAGTGTCTAAGTCCATAACTATAATTGGTATGTACTTGACCCGACTCGTCATGGTCCATTTGGGTTGCATGGCATCGGAACATTTGGATAGACCGTTTGTGAGAAGAGGATATTTGTGACATATTAATATATTATAAGTTCTAATATATTAATAATAAATCATGTTATTTAATTAGTATTGATCAAGAATAAATTGCATAATTTAGTATTCAAAAAGAGACTAATTAAATATATGGGGATTGATTGTGTAAATCATTCATTCTTATATATGTGGGATTATGATCCAAGATTCCTTATGTTGGGTTTAACCCATGTGGTGATCCATGGATTCTCCATGGAGGTTAAAACCCATGAAGCATAAGGAATGGGTAAAGTCATGAGTTACATGGTGTAACCCTAATAGCCACACTATATAAAGACCCCTTTGGCTCAATAAATTGGCACTAGTGATACATATATGAGGGCTAGCCAATTTGAGCATGGAGTGTCTTCTCCTCATGGTTATTCCATGTGTTGTTGATGTTGTGTGAACCATTTGACGTGTCACATTTAGGGCACTAGGCTCTCAAGCTTCATGGAATCAAGCTACATCAACAAAGTATGTATTTTATCCATTTTATTACCCAAGTATCAAAATATTGTATGCTAGTTTGGGTAATACCATGGAATATTCGTATTTGCATGTATAATAGAGAAAACATAGATCCAAAGTATTTAGGGTTGCATGTACACTTAGGAGTGTTAGAATGCTCAGAACCCAACACTAAGTATTGGATTCAACCCATGCTCACTTGTATCGGTTCATGGAATTCATCTCGAGTGACCGTGAGACGATAATATCATATATAAGTATTCAAACTAAGAGATATGAGTTGTTGGCTATGAGTTGATTTAACATTGATAGTGTGAAACCATATCATTAACGTGATGCTATAAAACGTGTTGTTGTGTTCAACTTGATCAATAACTAGTACAAGCATATGAGTCGAAGTTTATCTGTTCCTTTTAGTACTTGGAGGATTAAAAGCGATATCTTGGGCCGCTCGATGATTTTTTTTTTGACTTATGGGCCGGGCCTTGTTAGAATTAAATTGATGTGTTCGATTAAGTTCTATGTCAAACAAATCGGAAATAGGGAAACAAACTGCTAGAGAATAAGTATGACGTTATTCCAAGTATTTTTCTGGCTGATATCTTGAGAACAGATGATTATATGATCACTTATCTTAAATGGCACGTTCTAGTTCCACGAGACTTTCATGAGCTACAATTGCTGATCGGATCCTGAAGTCATACTTGCAGCCATAGTCACTAGACTTATCCAATTTGGAGACTGTTGGATAAGGTGTCTAAGTTCATAACGATATTTGGTATGTACTTGACCCGGCTTAGCATGGTCAATTTGGGTTGCATGGCATCAGAACAATTGGATAGAAAAATGAGAAAAGAATACTTTTGATTTGTTAATATATTATAAGTTCTAATATATTAATATGAAATCATATTATTTAATTAGTATTGATCAAGAATTAATTTGGCATTAATTTTTTTTATCAAAAGAGACTAATTAAATACATGGGGATTGATTGTGTAAATCATTCATTCTTCTATAGTGGGCTTATGATCCATGATTCATTAGATTGGGCTAAAATCCCTAGGGTGATCCATGGATGCTCCATGGAGGTTAAAACCCATGGATCATGGAGGAAATCAAAAGTCATTCACATTAGGGTTTGCATGGTGTAACCTACATGTGACACACTATATAAAGTACCTCATAACAAGTAAAATCGGCCATTAGAGATACAAGTGAGGGCTAGCCGAATTTTTGAGTACAAGTGTTCTTCTCTCAAGTTGTTCCAATAGTGGGGGCATTGTGTGAGACATTTTGTAACACCGTAAATTTTAAAACAATTTTTCGCATTTTATAAAAACATAATTCATTCATTATTTATCAAAAAATAATTGTTTAAAACTCAATTCATAACATATATCAATCCCAAGATCTCATAAATTAAAAATCCCGTGTGTGTACTGATCAAGCCGGCGCCTTTCCGTGATCCTCACTAGCACCTGAAACACATAACACGAAACAATGTAAGCACAAAGCTTAGTGAGTTCCCCAAAATACAACATATAACACATATTAGCCACTCGAGGCTATAACTCTGTAGCTCCGTGCACCCAAACTCTGTGAACCCTCAGGTTCTATCTCTGTGAACCTTCCGGTTCTAACTCTGTAAACATGCATAGCATAAATCACATAGAATAATGCAGTGCAACACATAACACATATATAGCATACAAACACTGTATCACATAACTCTGATTACCTAATCAAGGTAAAGTATAGTGAGAAGACTCACGTCGGATATCTCAGTAAATCTCTGACGGTAAACTCTGGTCTAGCCCCTGCTTAATCACATGAAATAAATACTCTAATTAATACAACCCTCAGGGCTAGGCTAATCTCTCTCTCTCTCTCTCTCTATACATCCTCTAGGAAGGGTAAAAGACTATCCTACCCATCCGATGACTCTAAGGTCCAAACATTGACTAACCCTAAAAGTCAACAAAGTTAACGGTCAACCTTGACCAAACTCGCCGAATGCACAACTGTGACTCGGCGAGTCCACAAATTTTCTTCACTCTCCTAGTCCTTCTTCGACTTACTGAGTCAATCCTCAACTCTGCAAGTCATCACATATCACAATCTGTGAAATGTCCCGACCCAACTCACCGAGTTCGGCTCCTAACTCGGCGAGTACCATCGTGCACTCTGTCTTCTAGATTCCCTCTGTTTCACTGAGTCACCTCCCTAACTCAGTGAGTCACCAACTGTGTGATTATCGGGAAAACCCTCGTCCTACTCGCCAAGTCGGCTATTGGACTCGGTGAGTTCATGCCATGCTCAAGCTGAACTGACCTCCTGAGGTCAGATCCGCTCCTTTAAATCGTAGATCCAGCTTCCCAAATCATTATAATCACATAAAGTTAACATCTTGGTGCTCATCCAAAGGCTCAAAGGCCTTATTTGAAGATATGACCTCTAAAATGACATCCAAAGCTCATAACCCCCATTAACCCTCATAAAGCTCAAGGGAAAAGGGTCTTTGGACCTCTTTGGGTCAAGATCTATTGCACCAACACGAGAGGGGACCAACTACTCCATATAACCATCCTCTAAAGGGGCTAAAAAGTCCGAACTCTAAGAATTACACCATAAACTAAAGAAGGGTCGAATGAATACCTCAAAATGAAGTCTCTAAGCCCTGGAATCATTGGATTAGCACCCTCTTCAGCCTCCTCTTGTCTTGGTCCTCTTCTATTTGCAAAAACACTAACAATGATCAAGAAATGACTCCTTTCCTCTCACAAACGCACTGGCTCACTTAGGGTTTCTCTCTGGGGTCTGGTAGCCGCAAATGACGGCCATAAGGCCCCTTAAATAGGCCCCAAACTCGAGGAATTAGGGTTTCATTAAACAGCGTGGACTCGCCGAGTCCATGGGGCGACTCGCCGAGTCCAACCATCCACCCGGATAATGATTCGCGTCTCTACTCAGCGAGTCTACGTATCAACTCACCGAGTTCTTCCACAAAACTTGAAATTCAACGAATAAATATAATACCTGAAATTCCAGATGTTACAATTCTCCCCCACTTGAAACAGTCTTCGCCTCGAAGAGTCATCCCTGAAATAGCTCCGGATGCTGCTCACACATCTCCCGCTCTGGCTCCCAAGTCAACTCGGATCCTCTCCGATGTTGCCACTGAACCTGCACTAGAGGCACCTCCTTGTTCCTTAGAACCTTGATCTTCCGATCCACAATCGCAACTGGTCTCTCCGCGTAGTTCAGGCTCACATCCACTTGAATATCCTCTAACGGTACTACTGCCGACTCGTCGGCTATACACTTCCTCAACTGAGACACGTGGAAGGTATTATGAATCCGCTCTAACTCCGCAGGTAGCCCAAAGCGATACGCTACCCTACCCACCCTCACGACTACTCTGAACGGCCCAATATATCGGGGCCCTAGCTTGCCCCTCTTCCTAAATCGAATCACTCCTTTCCAAGGAGATACCTTTAGGAGAACATAATCACCGACCTGGAACTCAAGCTCGGATCGTCACCTATCCGCATAACTCCTCTGGCGACTCTGAGCGGTCAACAATCTCTGCCTAACCTACTATATCTGCCCTGTCGTCTGAAGCACAATCTCCATGCTACCCATCAATTGTTGCCCCACCTCTCCCACACAAATGGGAGTCCGACACCTCCTCCTATACAACAGCTCAAAGGGTGACATTCCAATGCTCGAATGATGGATGTTGTTGTAGGAAAACTCCGATAAGGGCAAATACGTGTCCCAACATCCACCAAAATCCAACACACATGCTCGGAGCATGTCCTCGAGCGTCTGAATCGTCCGCTCGCTCCGACCGTCAGTCTGTGGGTGGTATGCGGTACTAAAATGCAGCCTCGTACCCAACTCCTCATGGAATTTCTTCCAAAATCTGGAAGTGAAACGCACATCTCGATCTGACATAATCGAGATCGGCACCCCATGCCGCGATACCACCTCTCTCACATATATCTCTGCTAACTTCTCCGCAGAAGAACTCTCACTAATGGCGAGAAAGTGAGCGCTCTTAGTCAAGCGGTCTACTATCAACCAAATCGCATCGTCACCCATCGCCGTTCTTGTCAATTTGGTGATAAAATACATGGATATCTGCACCCATTTCCACTCTTGGACTTCCAGTGGCTGCAACTTACCATGCGGTCTCTGATGTTCGGCTTTAACCCTACGACAGGTTAGGCATCTCTCATCAAACCACGCTACATCTCTCTTCATACAGGGCCACCAATACTCCCTTTTAAGATCCAGAAACATCTTAGTGGCCCCGGGATGGATCGAGAACCTCGATCTATGCGCCTCCTCCATCAAGATGGTACACATTCCTCCCACAAACGGTACCCAAATCCGACCCTGGAAGGTCATAAGCCCTCTGCTATTGGTCACGAACTCTGAGACTTGTCCGATAACTCGCTCTCTCTTACGGTTCTCCGGTCTCACTGCCTTAAACTGAGCCCCTCTGATGGTGTCCAACACCGGAGTCATCACCGTCAATCTCATACAAATATCCCGAATCACGGCGCTCTCTGCCCTACGACTTAGGGCGTCGGCTACCACATTAGCCTTGCCTGGGTGGTATAGGATCTCATAATCATAATGCTTTACTACATCCAACCATCTCCTCTGACGCATGTTCATTTTGGCTGATCCATCAAATACTTCAAAGTCTTGTGGTCTGTGTAAATCGTACACTGAACCCCATACAGATAATGGCGCCAAATCTTGAGGGCGAACACCACAGCCCCAAACTCTAGATCATGAGTGGGATACCTTGCCTCATGGGGCTTCAGTTGCCTCAATGCGTACGCGATCACATGCCCCCTCTGCATCAACACCGCGCCCAACCCAGATATCGATGCATCACAATACACCACACAATCCTCCATTCCCTCTGGAAGAGCCAACACCGGGGCTTCGCACAATCTCTGGCGAAGAGTCTCAAATGAGGCCTGCTGCTCTAGGCCCCAACTGAACACCACACCCTTCCGGGTCAACCTGGTGAGAGGAACATCAATCTTTGAGAAATCCCTGATGAACCTCCGATAATAGCTGGCTAACCCTAGAAAACTCCTGATCTCAGAAGGAGACTTCGGCACCTCCCAACTCATCACCGCCTCGATCTTGGCTGGATCGACCAAAATCCCCTTTTGGTTAACGAGGTGACCAGGGAACTGCACCTCCCGTAACCAAAAATCACACTTGGAGAATTTGGCGTAAAGCCTCTCCGATATCAGCATACTGAGGATTTCTCGCAAATGCTCCTCATGCTGCTCCCTGGATCTCGAATACACAAAAATGTCGTCAATGAACACAATCACCGATCGATCCAGCATCGGTCTGCATACCCTATTCATGAGATCCATGAACATTGCAGGCGCATTGGTGAGCCCGAATGGCATCACCACGAACTCGTAATGCCCATAACGAGTCCTGAATGCGGTCTTCTGGATATCCTCCTCGCGCACCCTCATTTGATGATATCCAGATCTCAGATCAATCTTCGAAAACCTAGATGCTCCCTGCAGCTGATCGAACAAATTGTCGATCCTCGGCAAAGGATAACGGTTCTTGACCGTTAACTTGTTCAGCTCTCGATAATCTATGCACATTCGGTGTGAACCATCCTTTTTCTTCACAAAAAGGATTGGTGCTCCCCACGGCGAGCTGCTCGGCCGTATAAACCCCTTCCCAAGCAGCTCCTGAAGCTGCGAGGATAACTCCTGCATCTCTGGAGGTGCAAGGTGATAGGGCGCCTTGGCAATAGGTGCTGCCCTGGAATCAAATCAATGTGAAACTCAACCTGCCTCTTGGGAGGAACACCCGGTAACTACTCGGGAAAGACATCCGGAATTCACGCACTATCGGAACCTCCTCAACCGTACTCGGTCTCTCTGCACCAACTCTCGCATCCATCACATACGCTACAAAACCACTACAGCCCTGTTGTAGACTCTGCCTCGCTCTAGCAGCCGAACAAAACGCTGAATCGGGACGGGTACCCTCGTCGTACACCGTAAAAACTCCCCCACTTGGGTCTCGTATAGTCACCAGTTGCCGCTCGCAATCGATAAATGCTCCAAATCTGCTCAACCAATCCATGCCTACGATGACACAAACGTCCCCCATCTCAATCGGGACCAAATCAATAGGAAACTCTACACCGAAAATCTCGAGTACACATCCTCGAATCACCTCCGTGGCATACACTGCTCTCTCGTCAGTGATGGAGACTTTCAGAGGTCAACTAAACACCTCTCGACTAATACTGATGTGCTGACTAACAGCCAACGATATAAAAGATCGACTCGCTCCCGAGTCAAATAACACCAAAGCAGGTATAGAACTCACAAGAAAAGTACCTACGCATATCATAATATAAGCACAAAATCTCAAACATTAAAATAAATACATGAAAGAATACATACCAGCCATGACATCGGGCGCTGCGCGGACCTCTTCCGCAGTCAACTGGAAGGCTCTCCCCTGAGCCTTCGGCGTCTCGGGCTTCATCGGTCGACTATCAGAAGCTCTAACAGTAGCAGGGGCAGATCCAAGAGAAGCTCCCTGTGCTAACCCTCGCAGTAGCGGACACTCGGCCTTCTAGTGTCTGGTCTGGTTGTAGTTAAAACACACTGCAAACCCCTTGGGCCAGTCCTTGGTCATATGCCCCTCCTTGCCACATTTGTAGCAAGATCCAGCTCTACAAACTCCATCATGACCCTTGCCGCACTTTCTACAATTGCGGCCCTTCTGGCTCCCTGCTCTGGAATCAGCGGGCTTGGCCCGCTTGGCTGCCGGTTGGGACTGTGCCGGTCGTCGATCCCTCCCCTGAGACTCCGCCTCCTCCCTAGCCTGAGTCTCTAGCTCGATCTCCCTCTTCCGGGCATTTGCCTGAAGCTCGTCAAATGTCCGGTACGAGGAGTTCACCACGAACTCCCGAATATCTCTCCTCAAAATACTCAAATAACGGCTCATACGTGCCTGCTCAGTAGACACGTGCTCAAGGCAGAACATCGCCCTCTCATGAAACATCCAGGTGATAACCGTAACAAACTCCGTACCCTGCTTGAGGGTCAAAAACTCCGTACCCATCTCATCGCTGCAATCGGATCCTGCGTCCCATCAAAATCCAATGGCTTTCGTGTTGCTGAACTCCCTGAACAACAATGAGTCACCCCCTTGCGGCCTAGAAGCAGCGACGACTGCGGTGGCCGCTACAACAGCAGCCTCAGAAAGAGCGTCATAACGCTCGTCAAAAGTCTCAATCAGCGTGGTGTTAATAGACCCGAACATCTCTGGTATCTCTGCCCTGATGGCCGCAGCCACCTCCTCATGGATGATCCGGCGGATCTCCTCATCACTAGTCTCGCTGCTCTCTGGCGCATGACATGTCTTCACCATGATCTACCTCTGAAATACAACATACGATATATTAGAACTCACTCAAGCATAGTCACACTCGATATCTCATCCCTCCTTCACCCCTGGCATCCCGAGGATTCGTACTTGGACTGTACACCGCTCCAGTGTTTTCAGTAGTCCGGGCCCAATACTACCGTCCACACCGTGTTAGTATATACCCCAAGTCCTCCTCCTAGGATCCCAAGTCCCAAGTACTCTATTATGCATAATCCACTCTCTAACAGATCTCTCATAAGCTCCTCACTGGTACCTACTCACTCTCAAGCATCTCATAGCAGCTCACCTCCCCCCTAGGCTAAGGCATCACAAATCATGCCACTCTAGTCCTAATAGGAATACCTAGCCCACTCTAGCACGAGAATACATCATATCAATCTCATAATTATATAACATAAGGGTATTTTGGGAAATCACCGTTCGGGCGCTGACTGATCGTACACGATTCTGCTCTGCATTTTCCAAAAATCTTTTACTCTTTTTAGAAAACTTGGTTCTCTTTTGAAAATATTTCTCAAATGCTCAGTTTGAGTTCAAATACACCCGAAGGTGTACTCGAATCCCTCAAACCAAGGCTCTAATACCAACTTGTAACACCGTAAATTTCAAAACAATTTTTCGCATTTTATAAAAACATAATTCATTCATTATTTATCAAAACATCATTGTTTAAAACTAAATTAATAACAAATATCAATCCCAAGATCACATAACTTAAAAATCCCATGTGTGTACTGATCAAGCCGGCGCCTTTCCGCGATCCTCACTAGCACCTGAAACACATAACACGAAACATTGTAAGCACAAAGCTTAGTGAGTTCCCCAAAACACCACATATAACACATATTAGCCACTCGAGGCTATAACTCTGTGGGTAGGTCCATGCACCCAAACTCTGTGAACCCTCAGGTTCTATCTCTGTGAACCTTCTGGTTCTAACTCTGTAAACATGCAAAGCATAAATCACATAGAATAATGCAGTGCAACACATAACACATATATAGCATACAAACACTGTATCACATAACTTTGATTACCTACTCAAGGTAAAGTATAGTGAGAAGACTCACCTTGGATATCTCAGTAAATCTCTGACTCGGTAAACTCTGGTCTAGCCCCTGCCTAATCATAGGAAATAAATACTCTAATTAATACAACCCTCAGGGCTAGGCTAATCTCTCTCTCTCTCTCTCTCTCTCTCTCTATATATATATATATATATATATATATATATATATATATATATATATATACATCCTATAGGAAGGGTAAAAGACTATCCTACCCATCCGATGACTCTAAGGTCCAAACATTGACAAACCCTAAAAGTCAACGAAGTCAACGGTCAACCTTGACCAAACTCGCCGAATGCAAAACTATGACTCGGCGAGTCCACACGTTTTCTTCACTCTCCTAGTCCTTCTTCGACTTAGTGAGTCAATCCTCAACTCTGCAAATCATCACAGATAACAATCTGTGAAATGTCCCGACCCAACTCGCCGAGTTCGGCTCCTGACTCGGCGAGTACCATATTGCACTCTGTCCTCTACATTCCCTCTGACTCACCGAGTCGCTTCCCCAACTCAGTGAGTCACTAACTGTGTGATTATCGGGAAAACCCTCGTCCTACTCGCCAAGTCGGCTATTGGACTCGGCAAGTTCATGCCATGCTCAAGCTGAACTGACCTCCTGAGGTTAGATCCGCTCCTCTAAATCATAGATCCAGCTTCCCAAAGCATTATAATGACGTAAAGTTAACATCTTGGTGCTCATGCAAAGGCTCAAATGCCTTATTTGAAGATATGACCTCTAAAATGACATCCAAAGCTCATAACCCCCATTAACACTCATAAAGCTCAAGGGAAAAGGGTCTCTGGACCTCTTTGGGTCCAGATCTACAGCACCAACACGAGAGGGGACCAATTACTCCATATAACCATCCTCTAAAGGGGCTAAAAATTCCTAACTCTAAGAATTACACCATAAACTGAAGAAGGGTCAAATGAATACCTCAAAATGAAGTCTCTGAGCCCTGGAATCTCTGGATTAGCACCCTCTTCAACCTCCTCTTTTCTTGGTCCTCTTCTCTTTTCAAAAACACTAACAATGATCAAAAAATGACCCCTTTCCTCTCACAAACGCTCTAGCTCACTTAGGGTTTCTCTCTGGGGTCTGGTAGCCGCAAATGACGGCCATAAGGCCCCTTAAATAGGCCCCAAACCCAAGGAATTAGGGTTTCATTAAACAGCATGGACTCGTCGAGTCCATGGGGCGACTCGCCGAGTCCATCCATCCACCCGGATAATGATTCGTGTCTCTACTCGGCGAGTCTACGCATCAACTCGCCGAGTTCTTCCACAAAACTTGAAATTCAACGAATAAATATAATACCTGAAATTCTGGATGTTACACATTTGAGGCATCACACTTGGGGTGCTAGGCTCACTTGGTCTTAAGGAATCAAAGCTACAAGAAAGGTATGTTATTCTACTAGTTTTTATAATACATATACCCCATGATAATCTAGTTAGGATGAAAACCTTCAAAAATGAATGTTTGCATGTATAATAGAGAAAACATAGATCCAATGTTTCTAGGGTTGCATGTAGACCATAAGTTCCTAAAAAGTATCTTCGTGCTCTTTAGTCCACTCAAACCTTTTGTTATCCTCTAAGATATCCTAGAAAGATTTGCACCTTTCCGAGGATCTTGAGATGAACCTGTTAAGTGTGGTTACTCTTCCCGTTAGTCTCTGAATATCTTTTGTTGAGGACGGGGATCTTAAATTGATGATGCCTTTTATTTGCTCTGGTCTTGCTTCTAATCCTCTTTTAGTCACCATGTATCCAAGGAGCCTGCCTGACCTCATTCCAAAGTGGCATTTGGACGGGTTCAACTTCATGTTATATTCGTCCAGTATGTTGAAGGCTTTTTCAAGATTCTTGAGGTGATCCTCAACTTTCTTTGATTTTGCCTCCATGTCATCAATGTAGAGTTCTATGGTGTCCCCCAGTTCACATTTTAACATCCGGTTGACTAACCTTTGGTATGTTGCACTTGCATTTTTATGACTAAAGGGAATAGTAGTATAACAATATATACATGTTAGGGTAATGAATATAGTATCCTCTTGGTCACATGGTTCCATTTGGATTTGTTGGAACCCAACTGATGCATCCATAAACGTTACCAATTCATGGCCAGCTGTAGCATCTATCATGGAGTCTATGTGTGGTTGGGGAAAAGGATCCTTAGGGAAAGCCTTATTTAGATCCGTAAAATCCACACATACCCTCCATTTCCTGTTCTTCTTTTGTACTACGACTACATTGGCTAGCCATTTTGGGAACTTGACTTTCTTGACCATCCCTGTTTTGAGGAGCTTTTCTACTTCTGCTTGTATGATCTAGTTTCTTTCGGGTGTAAACTTTTTTTTATCTTTTGGTGTATATGTCTAAAATAAGGATCAATGTTAAGTTTATGAGTTATAATATTCTTGTCTATACCTGTCATATATTTATGCTTCTAGGCAAATGTTTTGCTTCTATCTTTCAAGAATTTTATTAATTCCGAATCGATTTGTTCTGGCAGTAAGGATCATATGAGGATTTTGGCTCCAGGATCCTCGAGGTTTAGGGGAACTTCTTTTTATATCCTTCTCTCTTGTCTCTAACGCACGTCGTTCCCCCTACTTTAATTGTTATGCTTATTGTGGTTTTGTTGTAGATTTTATTGAAGTCTTGTAGCATTCCTGGGATTCTTGTTGCTCACATGTGATCTTTACCGTCCCCCATATAGTGGGCATTTTGACACATTGATGGTATGTTGAGGGGACAACCTTCATATCATAGATCCATGGTCTACCTAGTATAGCATTATAGGAGGATAATGTATCGATTACACAAAAGCGTTGCATAGAGTTTACCCCCTCTATGTAAATAGGTAGCTTTATTTCACCGACTACATGTTTTGTTTTGCCACTAAATCTAATAAGCATTAAGGATCTTTTTGACTATTTCGGCTTCAAGGATGTTCATCCTCTTCAAAGCGTCTAAAAGAATGATGTTCACCGGGGATCCTCCGTCAACAAGGATCCTTCTGACAAAATAATTGGCAATGTAAAGAGTGATCACCAATCCATCGTGATAAGGATACTTGACATCTATTATATCTATTTCTTCGAAGGTCTTATCCTTCTTGTTTGTGGTCGATGTGTTATGGTGTAGCCTTTCTTCTTTATCTGCTTTCGACACTTTAGCATGTCTTTGTTGGATTTAGTGTCTAAGCCCATAACTATAATTGGTATGTACTTGACTCGAGAGTAGCATGGTCCTTTTGGGTTGCCTTCATCAATGCAAATTGATAGGAGGGACTTTTGAGAATAAGGTTATTTGTGATTTGTTAATATATTACAAGTATAATATATTCATATGAAATCATATTATTTAATTAGTATTGATCAATAATTAATTTGGAATTAATTTAGTGATCAAAAGAGACTAATTAAATATATAGGGACTGATTTGGTAAAGGAATTATTCTTATAGTGTGGGCCAATGATCCATGGTTCTTTGGGTAGGCTAAGCAAGCATGGATAGTCCATGGAGGTTAACCCATGGAGCCTAAGTAAGATGAAGAGTCATGGTGCATTAGGGTTTACATGGATGTAACCCTAGCACTTGCCACACTATAAATAGACCCCCTAGAGCCAAAATCAGTTGCCACAACATTCTTGGAGAGTGTGTATTAATTTTGAGCTAAGTAACTTATTCTCTCAAGCCTCCTTTTTCACTTGGTGTTTGTGACACATTAGAGGCATCACAATTGAGGTGCTAAAGCTTTTGAAGGCCAAGAACTACAAGTCCTATTAAGAGGTAAGTTATCTAACTAGGTATTTTGTTCAATTGTATGCTATTTAGGACGAATGCTTTGAAAAATCAAATCGCATGTATAATTAGAGAAAACGTAGATCGAAAGCATCTAGGGTTGCATGTGTACCATAAGGTTGTTAGAGTGCTCAAAACCCATCAGTCTTTTTCACTACAGAGTAAGAGGTGCCATAAATGTCAGATCCTCCAGAGATTACATTGATTTTAGCGTCTGCATGAAGGGATCCTAGTATTTCTAGGGTCTTGTAAGGATCCTGATCCTTTTATTTGGTTCTTTCTTTTCTTCTACCGGGGATCTCTTTGCGATATCCCTTGCTAAGTAGGTAACTAACCTCTTTTCTTAGGGCTATGCAATCTTCAGTGATGTGACCAAAGTCCTCGTCGTATGCACACCTTTTGGACTTATACTTCTAGGTGGTGGATTTCCCCCTTTCTTAGCTATCTCACTTGACGCCAAGACCTTGCATGGAAAATATCAAACCTGAAACTTCAACAAGAAATTGTAGTCAGTGATCTTAACGAATTCTTCTTCTTCCCCTTTATCCTCAAGGGCATTAACCCTATGATGATTGGGTCTGGAATAAGTTTTAGATTTATGGGATCTTTGGGCAAAGGATTCAGCCTCCCTATTGGGGGTTCTCATATGAGCTTGGAGGGTTTCTCCTCTTATGGATATCCTTGCCTTCTAGCCTTAGGAACCTTAGTGCTTTGCTCCTTACTTCCTCCATTCTTTTGAATGGAGTCATCACAAGGTCTTTGTAGAATGGAGAGTCTTTCTTTAGGCCCATTTTGAAGGCTTCCACAATAATTGCCATGTCGATTTTGGGGATACTTAGAGCTTTCCTGCGAAACTTATTCACGAAATCCCTAAGGGATTCCTTAGGATCCTGAACCACCCGATAGACATCACTAGTAATAGAGTAAGGAGGAACATTTAGTATCCATTTCAACGCTGATCCTATGGGGGTGGAATCAAAAACCTTGCACATGCAAGGTTCCTTTAAGTGTGTGGGAATGTGGATGATCTCTAATTTTTTCGCAGTATTGTGCCACATGTTCTTCAAGAACCATGGTCCCATCGTAAGGCTTCATGCTAGGAGTTTGGAAGTGCTTTAGGACCTCGGTGTTAGTGATTGAGGGAGCAAATCTCAAGATCATATGGACTTTTGGGGAGACTTCTGGTATAGGTTGGACCACTTTAGGTACACTTGAGATCATCTGTCGTAGCTGTTGAAGTTCTTTAGCCATGAGTAGGCTCATTCCTGCATCAACATCCATAGAGTTAGTAATAAATATATTATTATTTATGAAGTTACCAGGATCCTTGTTATTAGGAGTAGTAAAGCTTTCGCTGGGATCTTGGGTTGTACGAGCTCGCTCTCTTGGAGTTGCACCACAAGTGGGAACAGAGGCCGGTATTAAGGATCCTAATTCGCGATGGTTCTCTGAGGGTCCCGTGTTGTCAACATTTAGGATCTTGGGTTGCAAGATAGAGCGTGTTGCTTCTTGAGGCTTGTGGATCTCTACCCTTATTCTCTCCTCTTCCTTAAGTATTGTCCTGTTATCCTCCTGTTGTTGAGTGACTTGTCGTTCCATTCTCTTCATCATAGCAATGATTTCATTATTGGAAATCATCACAGGAGGATCCTGAAATCCTTGGGTATTGATCAAAGAGGCGTTTTTCTTTGGTCTCACAGAGGCTTTCTTGGGAGCTCCCCTTGAGGGTGACAAAATATTTTTAGAGGAAATGGGAGGAATGGAGGTAGAGGATAAGGTCGATTGGGTAGACATGAGTCCCAAATGATTATGAATGCCATGACCCCACTGTGGGCGCCAAATTGTTTTGGTAAAAAATTGATCAAATGTAATTCGACCAAATTATGTCAGAGGATGTGGTGTTAGTGTAATGTAACTATCAAATGGTAATCAAAGTGAGACAAATGAGTTACAAGGAAAGCCCATGATCCTTTGTAGGATCTCTAACATAAAACCTTGGGAGGTGATAATAATCACCTTCCATGATGTGTTTTATTGATTTTAATCTGGGGTTACAAAGAATGTGAAAGTAATAAGAGTACAAGTGTAATGGTAGACCTAATCGTGTCTGTTTAGTGCTAGATAAATGTGTTATTTATAGTCTAGTGTAGGTAACAAGATGTCCAAGAATTTCGGGATCCTTCAGAATCAACATATGAACATTATTTGATTTGGTATTCTATGTATTTTGCCTAATTTAGATGACTCTCCATTGAGAATGGGTCTTGTGCTGACTCGTTCTACATAACACATGTGATAAACCTAAAGAAACTATAGTCATTACAAATGTTAGGAATATTAGTGGTGATAGTCAAGATCCTGGGATATATTTAAGGATCATGAGGGTTCAGAAATATTTGAGGATCCTCAATATGGTTCACGGATCCTGCCCCAAACAATATATATAAACAACTATAGCATTAAACGGGTTGCACATCAACCCCACAAAAAATAAAAAGAAAATATTGTTTTACACACAAAATTTTCAAATGTTTTTAATTGATCAACAACAAAAAACCAAATCCTAGGCTTAATCACCCCCGACTGGGGCCTTTTATGTCTTCTTCTCCTCATTCTTATTCTTTGTCTTCTCTTCCTCTTCTTTTTTTCTCTTCTTCTTCTCTAGTATTCTCTACAGGATCCCGAATAACATTGATAGGCCGACTGGTCAACTTAGCCAGCGCCTCACGCCACCCAGCTACATCCTAGGACCCCGTATTATTGATATCCTCTGCCAAATTGGTCTTTTCCTCCCAAACCACCTCGGTAGCACAACTTCTAGCCTCAATAATTACTTCTTTAATATCTGCCAGATGCTCCCATTCTCTATATGCTTTCTCCTTGGCCAATTTCTCCACCCTCTGTAAAATCTCCTTTTTCACTACTTCTTGTTCCTGTAAAGCTTGTTTTGCCAAGTCAAGCTTGGATTTAAGATCCTCGATGGAATGAGAAATATGGTCAGCCACCTATAAAAGACAAAGGTAATGAAACTGAAGGTAGGTATAAGAAAACACAAGGATACTTATAGATTTTGAGAAAGAGATCAACTTCTTCAACGCCTCATCCACTTCAAGGTTCTCCAGGTTAAAAACCTCAACTGATTTCCTCTTTTGGGGTCCTGGAGTTTTAAAAGTTAGGTCTATAGGAGATTTCTTAGGAAGGAGAGAGGATGAGGTCTTTTTTTTTCTTCACCACTAGTTGGTCACTGGACATGGCAGAGTCAATATCGATGATGGTAAAACGAGCACCAAAATGTGTACACTTAAATGCTAAACATGGAAAAAGAGTTTTATCAGTTCAATATCCTTCATAAAAATGGAATGAAATCCAGGATCCTTACCAGTTGACACAGGGATAATGACAATTGAACTCTCTTGATGGCTAGGCTGATAGAGCTTGAATGCTCTCTCAATATCGACTAGAGCAAAGAAACTCTCAATCCTATCTTCAATGTCTTTGGTATGAGGTATGGTCCCTTCAAACTTGAAAGCTGCAAAAAATTAAACAAAATAAGGAGTATGAATTCCAAGAACCTTAGTATATTAATATGAAACCCAACCCTTTTTAACCCAATACTTTGGTAAGAGATTTCCATCAGGAATGGAGTCGTGTCTCACAAAGAAGTATTTTCCTTTCCAAGCGCCATAATTATGCTGGGACTTCAAAACGAGGGGTGACTTATCAGTTTTGACTTTAAGTAAAAAATGAGAATTCCCGAAGGTCGAAAGATCATAGACATAAGCTATCTCGTTCAAACTGATATTAAGACCCATAGAGCGGTTCAACCTATCGAAACAATGGAGGATCCTGCAAACCGTTGGCATGGATTGAATGTATGAAATTTTGGTAATCTCAAAGAACTCATAAATGATTATAGTAAAAGGATAAGAAAGACCTAGGGATAAAGGATATTCGGGAAATCAAACCCAATAGGAAGAAACAAAATCTAGTTGGATCTTGGCATCAAAAGTTCTGAAACAGTGCCAGTAGGAAAAGCCCCAATCGATTTCATAACTTTGATGTTGTTATCATCAATGGAGCAAGTTTCCTCGTAAGACAAGACCTTAGGATCTACGAAATCATCATCGGTAATGGCGATGATGCTTGGGCGTGAGCGAGTTGCTTTCTTGCCCATGACTAAAGACGAAGAAAATTAAGGAAAAAAAGAACAGGGAAAGTACCTTTGAAGATATTCAATAACATCTGGAAGGGAGCTAAAAGAGTAAGGGCAGAATCAAGAACCTCAATGACCTATTTATGCAAGAATCGCAAAAGGGAAGAAAGGTGATTTGAAAGATAATTATGCCTAATTCAATGGCTAAAAATCTATCCGCTGGGATTCAAATTTCCCTATTCGTTAACACTTCAAAAATTTTACTTTTCTTTTTTATTTGAATTATACCTTTAAATATTCAGAAACTAACTTAATAGTTTGCAGGTATAATTTGGGGAAAATTGTTCGGGCTAAGATCCTCAACCTTATTCAGGATCCTGGATATTCAAGAACTTTCAGGATCTCGGGTCTTCAAGGACTTCAACGAATACCTTTCCAATCCTTTTCTTACATGTGCATAATTAGTCAACATAAGAATCATTCTCAATGAAGAAACACTTCAATTAGGCAAAAGACCAGGGAATACTAAGTCAAACCAACGTGTTCGATTTTTATTAAAGAGGGTCTCGGGAATATCAGACTTATTGTTGCTTAGAATAGACTATAAATACACATGTATATTGAAAACAACATATATCTAGACTCACTACAATACTGGTACTCATATCTTTATCATTTCATTTGTAACTCATCTTTCAATTAATACAAATTAACAAGGCAGGTGATTATTATCACCTCCTAAGGTTTTGTGTCGGAGATCCAGCAAGGATCAAGGGCTTTCCTTCTAAATCACATGTGTAATTTTATTCTAATTTCGACAAACACCACGACCTCTTATTCAATTTTTTTAATATCCACTTAGTCGATTTTTAACTAAAACAACGGTGTAGTTACCTAATAGAATATAGATGGTAACCACGATAATTACAACGATGGTCCTTAATATATGTCTCTATAGATGAATAAAGAAGATAATGGGAATGGGTAATCGCGCTAATTGTTTGATATGATCATTAAAAAAATTAACTATATTGTGGATTGATATGATAATTACTCACCAGGTTTCCCAATATAGCTCACTCAGTTTCTTGTAACACAATAAGCAGTGCAAAGATAATTATGTTGGAAACCGATGAGAGATTTGAGGAAATATATGTCACGTTATAAAGATATAATAAGGCATATAATGACTATGTTTATGCTTATGTTTCTTGTATCAGTTATGACATCTCAGGTTTTGATAAATCAATGAAAAACGTTCTTCGAAAATATTTTTATGGGACCAATTTTTCAAAATAAAGAATACTTTGTTTTAAAATAAGCATAAATAAAAGGTCCTTTTTACCGTGAAAAACTGGGGATGTCATGGTTCGTATAAGAGCATTAGTTTAAGCAAACTAGGAATTTTTTGGATTTCTGGATTGACACAAGCACTAGAATAGTTCAGGAATAAGATGATGAGTTTTCTAGGTTATAAAATTACATATGAGCGGAAAAACACTTAACCCTTAAATTCACATGCAACCTAGTTTGGATCTATGTTTTCTCTATTGATAGCAATAAACAATGAATATCAAGAAATCCTAGAGAGAGGGTATGAAAATCGAAAATCAAATAAATATTAGAATTACATGCCTCTAGATTATTATAGAAAATAATCAACTTGATTCCTCTTGTAGTTACTTTGGAAAGCAAGAACCAAAAAATTGGATGCCTCTAATGGCAGTACATTACTCATAAATAGTTCTCTAACGTGTTTGTATTGTTTGACTATGCTCAGAGCCATTGTGAAATGATCTGCAACATTATCCTTTGATGATGCTATTTTCACCAGAAGGTGCCCTTCTTCTACCTGATGTCGAATATAAAGGTACTTTCTGTTGATATGCTTGTATCTACCATGATACTTTGGTTCTTTTGTCAAAGAAACCGTGCCTTCATTATCACAGAAGAGTTCCATGGATTCTCGAATAGTTGGAACGACTTTGAGATCTCCGATAAAGTTCTTCATCCATGCCTCTTCCTTTGATGCTTCACTCACTACAATGTACTCCAACTCACTAGTGGAATCAACCATCACTTTTCCCAGTAACCGATCCCCCATTCAATAAGAATACCCAGCTAGACTGCGAACATAAGTTGTCTCAGTCTGTTTAAAAGTTGGCATCATGATAACCACTCACACTTAATGTATCACTATCGCCAAGAACTAGGAACATGTCTTTTTCCTTCACAGATACTTAAGAACATTCTTCACCTCAATCCAATGGGCTCTACAAAGATTTCCTTGAAATTAACTAACCATGCTCAATGCATAAGATACATCAGGTACATGTCATTACATCATGAACAATCCTACCGCCGAAGCATATGGGACTCGACTCATGTCAGCTATCTCTTCATCAGTACTGGGAATTTGAGTCTTACTCAACTTGACAATACTATGAATGGGAAATTCTCCTTTCTTTGAATTATACATACTAAAATGCTTCAATATTTTTTCCAAAGATGTACTCAAGCTGTGACAACCCCAAATTTTATGACCAGAAAACACTGATTTATTTATGCTTATTTAAAATCAAAGTGTCATTTTTAAAGATCATTATTGCAAAATTTGTTCCAAAAAATTTGATAATAATATTATCAAAGCATTTCCAAATAAATGTATTTTATTTAAAAATGTTGGGATGTCATCGTCAATATAGTACATAAGTATAAGTGGAAATAATACATGCCTTACACTAGTTTATCTAAACTACTAGCCTATAATCGTCCTTAAATCGCTAATCATAACATCACACTTGTGCTCTCATGCCACTACATGTAATGCAAGAAACTGAGTGGGTCAGGCTTAGGGCCTCGTGAGCACATAGGGTTTTCAACCTACGATAATTATATTATTTTAATTATATATTTTCAACAAAACATTCAACCCGATTACCCATTCCTATTATCCTCACTTTCTGTCCCTCAAACATCTAATTATGGGGACCTATCCTAAGGAATTATCTTCTTTATATACAGTATTGCTTAAGGCATGCTTTAGCAATATATGTTAATAAGACAACCATACGGGGGATGGAGTATACTTGGTGAACAATTAGTTTAAAAACACCTACATGTTGTGAGCCTGCTAACGTTCCACTGGACTGTCTATAATAGTCCGTGGTAGTCATCTATACTTTGCTAGATGACTGGATCATTTTTAAAGTCAAGTTCTCTTGTCATCTATCTTATATTTCATCTCTCATCATCTTTATCATCTTTTATCTACCCATCTCTACCCAATATATTTATAGGTATAAAAATATGTATATATTTTAAATCAAGTAAAACATGCACAATTTTTTTTCATCTAGCATAGATATCATGAACACAGATAATAGGCCCATATAGCATGTAATTATCTTAAATACTTTATACATATGTGTAAGATGAAGAATAACTATGCACTCACTTGCTAAAGTGACAACTCAAAACTTGAACAACGCTTCACTTTAGCAATTGGCTTTTCCTTTGACGTATCCTAGGTTGTGGCAACTAGCAAAATTAGGGTTGAAGTTATATCCCCGTACAAATGAATAAACAGTGTAACTTGGATTTTCGACCATAATCATCCTTCATGCATTAGGATTTTCGACCATAATCATCCTTCTTGTAAATCAGAAATGACATTATTATGTGAGTAATGCATTAGGATTTTCGACCATAATCATCCTTCATGGAAACCCTAAAATCGAAAATCCTCCCATGCAAGCCAAAACCCGAAAAACCCTTCCCTTGGCTTGAGAATTCGGCTTTTAAGTGCAAGACCCAAGGGTTGACCCTACATGCTACCTCAATGCTTTACTTCCCTTTAACCACCAAATAACCATACCATGCACACCTATGTACACCATACTTCCATGAATGGCACTTTACACTTCATTATCCTAAATGCATCCACACCACACACCCTTAAACCCTCCAAACATCCATGATTCAATATTCTTTTCCCCCATATATACCATGGCCGAGAGGCCCTTTTCCCACTCACAAAAGACCAAGTGTCTTCCACTTCTCTATCTTTCTCTCGAAAACAAGTTCGAGGCACTAATGATTCTTCATCATCTTCAAATTTTCGAACTTTAGATCCCTATAACACCACCCTTTCAAAGAAGCTCTTGAAGATCATCATCACCATCCTAGGCTCGAAATCATCTTCATCTTCTTTCCAGCGACACACGAAAAACAACCAAGGTGAGGTTCATACCCCCATTATTTTCGAGTTTTATATGCGCTTAGGGGGGGATACAAGTCAAAACACGTTTACCTTATGGATACTTGCATGCACCAACTTGTTTGAGAAATAATATGTGCATAAAATGTTGAGATTATCATATGTTCATACATAAAAATCATTATTTGCAAGGTTTTTACAAGACAAAAATGTATTTGACCTTTGGATATTTGCATGCACTATGTCTATTTGCTTAAATATCGAATAATTGTTGTATAAAAAGTAGATATTCATTTGTTTACCACCTAAAAATCGTGATCTAGGTGGTTATTACCACTTTGGTTTACTCAAAAATCGTGTGTAAGGGTCGATACACCCAAAGATAAGGAAAACATATAAGATATAAGCCAAAATATGTTAGGCCTTTGGAGACTTACATGCCTCACTTTTACTACTTGATATTGGTATAAATTTTGGTATAAAAATGTTGATGACACCATTATTTTATAATAATCGCGACTCGTGAAGTTGGGATGGTAGTTTAACAAACATAAACTATTTTTGGTGATACAACCATTAATCGGTAAGAAAACATAAGAAGTTCAAAACTACAAAGTTTGGTAATTTTAACTAAGAATAACTTTTCTAGTAATGTGGACATATTTTTATTCATCACTATTTTGATGGGTTGTAATCCAAGAAAATTATGTTTTAACAACCTTACAAGTAAATATGTATATAACTATTTATACAAATAGTTTACACAAAAGCATACAAGGAAAATTATTAATGGTATAAATTGTGTGTCATAAAACTCATGTCATAAATTTTCCAATAGTGTAATTATTTTATTATACAAGAAAAAAGGAGTCGTAGTTCACATAAATCCGTTAATGCTCTAGTGAGACATACTCATCATCGTACCTACCTGGCGTACACTTTAAGTCCTACATTATAACTAGAGTCTCCTGGAGGGAGAGCGAAATAGTTGTGTATAGATCTATACGAGGATTGACAACCCCACACTTGAGTTGTTCGCTACAGCTAGACGGGCCAGTTTAGGGTGACAAACTGTAGTACCTGGTTCTTGGTACATATTCTCTTGTTATATACCTTGCATTTTGGCCTTGGACTCGGCTAGTTGAAGGTCCAACTCGCCGAGTAGAAGCGGGAAGGGACACGTGACTTAAACGGTGGACTCGGGGAGTTAGGTCCCGGACTCGGCGAGTAGACACTATTTGGACAAAAACCCTAATTCGAGGGTTTGCACCCTATTTAAACGCCTTAACTCGGCCTCCTTCGTCCCATTTTCTCCTAGAAGACCCCATTAGCAAACCCTAGCCCTTATTGAAGCAATCTAAGGCATTTGGAGTGACTTTGGTGCTTTTGTGATCCAAGGAGGGAAGGAAAAGCTTGAAGGAACAAGAGGAGGCTAAAAGGATCCGAGTTTGTGCACCATTTTCAGCTCATTGAAGGTAAAAAGCTTGTACCTTGCTCTTGCATTTGCTAGATCCCATTTTGTGAAGTTTTAGGGCTTTTCTAAGCCGTTTTGGTCACCAACCATGATTGCAAGCATGGTTTGGAGTTGTTGTTTCGGATCTACGCCCTTAGAGGGCTTGCAAGGTAGAAAGGAGTGGCTCTTGCACTCAAAGAAGGCCGCATGATTTGAGAGGGCTTGTTTAAGGACCATTTAAGCTCAAAGTCCCATGCAAGAACGTAAAGGTTGTAACTTTACGTGCTAGATCGATTGTAGAAGCATAGATCGATCTTTTGATCAAGAGTTGTACGTCAGAAATCAAAGATTCAGTGAATGGTTGTGACCAACTCGGCGAGTCCGTTCTTGGACTCGACGAGTCTAAGGTTCTGTCCCATATCAGTTGAGGGTCATAAGGACCCAATTGAGTGTGGAAAGGTTTTAATGGGGTCCCTGGGAGTGACCCAACGTTCTGGACTAAGCCATTGTTCTGGAAATTCATGGGACTCAGCGAATTCATGAACAGACTCGACGAGTCTAAGGCAATCTTCTTAAGGATGAAGATGAACATGATGAGTTACAACTCGGCGAGTCAAGGACAGGACCTGTGTATCAGTTGATGATGAACTCGACGATTTGTTCATACAACTCGACGAGTCGGATGAGGATTAGGTCGATGTTCATTTAGAAGGAAAACTCGTCGAGTCATCGCCTAACTTGACGAGTAGAGACGGGTATCAGGTCTAATGGAAGGATACAGACTCGGCGAGTTGGCGAGCCAACTCGGCGAGTCAGGTCAACTAGAAGTTGAATTTGACTTTGACTTGGTCAAGGGAAAAATGTTCATTTTACCCCAAGAGTAGATATCAGTTTCTAACTAAGTGTTTTGTGGGAATTATAGTTGGAGGATTTTTGGGGCAGCAGCAGCAGCAGTCAGAGGATTCCCACACAGTTCAGCAACTACTACGAGGTGAGTTACCTTCCAGTAGCGGTGAGTCTACAGCCACAATGCTGGCCCACCAGTAGGGATCGTATGTTAGATGTTTGTCTTTGTGATATTCATCTGTGTTGCTACTACCTGATATGTTATATGCTAGTGTGATATGATATGTGATAGTAATAGAGTTCGGTTGTTAGGACCGAAAGGGTAGGTTAGGCACCCAAAGATTCCTAACAGTATGTTATGATATGTTTAGCTGCTAACATGATATGTTATATGAGATAGAGGTGGTAGAAGGGGGAAAGGTCCCTGAGATTCGGTCGTTAGGACCGAAGGGTAGGTCGGACACCCCAGATATGTCTGACAACAGATTATGCTATGATATGTGTGATAGTAGTAGTAGGGGGTGAAATAGTTCCCGGGGTTCGGTTGTTAGGATCGAAGGGTAGTCAGCACCCAAGAATAGCTCGACATGGGTAGGTCAGTGCCCCAGAATAGCTTGACATGGGTAGGTCGGCACCCCATAATGGTCGTACGGGTAGGTCAGCACCCCAGAATGGTCGTACCGGGTAGGTCGGGCACCCCAAAAATGCCTGGCAGTATGTATGTGATGTGATTGTATGGTATGTGGTACGATGGGGGAACTCACTAAGCTTTGTGCTTACAATTTACAGTTTTGTCTTCAGGTACCTCTTCAGCAAAGGGGAAAGAGATGGCGCGCTTGCGGCACATCATACACACACATTGGTTTTTCCGCATTATGAGATGTTCTGGTATTGTACTCTGACATTATTACTATTTTCATGCTTTGGTTTTCATACACGAGATATGTTTTATGAATTGATATGATCAGATGATGTTTTACTACTAAAGTTTTGCTAACCACTAAATTTAAATTGAAATTTTTGGGAGTGAAAATTTGGGTCGTTACAAGTTGGTATTAGAGCCCTGGTTTGAGGGATTCGGACACACCTTCGGGGGCGTCTGGATTCAAACCGAGGGATTAAAAGATTTTATAAGAAAGTGTTTTCTAAAGAATAAAACAGAAAAGTTTTGAGAAGGAACAAGTTTCTTATGTGCACGACCGGCCGAGCTCAAGTAAGTATTGCCCAAAGTACCCATACAATGTTATGCTATGTTTATCAGATTCAGTAGAACAACATGCTAGAATAGGACTAAGGATCTAGGAATGATGCCTTATGTGCCTGCTTTATGTGCTTTAGCTTATGAGAATTGCATGCTAGTATTGAGTAGACAGTAGTAGGATAGCCTATTTAGGTTATGCCTGGTAGTATGAGCTTAGCATTATATGCTAGTTCTGCTTCTCATTATGAGAACAGATTTGCTTGAGTAGTTTTCCTACGTCCGAATGCTGCTTGCTTTGTGCTTTGTGGGACTTAGAGTGATGGGAGTTAGTCATTAGGTGAATACGTCATATTACATGTGATCAGGGTTGAATAATCTCAAAGTGCTGGATTTGGCCCTATTGCACAGCTCTTGTTTGAGTCTAACCGTTGTAGGGACGAGTATGTTACTCGAAGGATTATCTGAGCCTCATCACGTGTGATGGTATTCAGGTAATGGCTAACTGGCATTACAAGGATTCCCTGTGCAGCTGAGGACCGGTTTGGGTGGAGTCAGAGATTTTCCCTAGGGCAAGCCTAGAATGGGAATAACAGAGGATCGGCAGTGGTGAAAGGGATCTGGTGGAGTCAAAGTTGTCCTTGAGGAAGGTACATATAGATATGGAAGGTGGTATAGGCCCGTACTACTGAAAGCAAAGGATTCGTACCCGAATTAAGGAGGACTGAGGCAAGACCAGAGAACTTGTAATAAATGTGATCCCTTTAGAAGTATGAGTATCACTAATGGTTGCCTGTATGCATTGCAGAATGGCAGTACTATGTCCGAGGCCAGTAGTTGGCAGTTCAGGAGAGGGATCGGGTTCGGGATCAGGTTCCGAGCCAGTAGATGAGAGGCTACGTGAGTTCATCGCGTCAGAGATCACCAGAGGCATCCTTGAGTCAACCCCCCATCATTTTCGGGTCGATCAAGGAAGGGATAGTTGAGATGATGGAGGACCGCCTCAGGGCGTTCAGGAGTGACATGGCATCTGGCCAGTCAGGATCTCGCACACTGTCCTTTAACGACTTTAGGGGTAGTGGTGCGCCGGATTTCCATGAGGTGAAGGACCCCATTGCTGCCAGATGATGGATTGTGGACATTAAGTCCGCACAACTGACCAGCTTAAGCCCCGAGGGGTCGAAGGTGAGATATGCAGCAGGGTGTTTGAGAGACAGAGCTAGAGACTGGTGGGAGTCTTTTGGTGACTCATTGGGAGCCTCGGCTGTTGAGGCTATGACATGGTCGGACTTTGTGACCCGGTTCTGAGCAGAGTTTGTGCCGGCGGTAGAGCTTCAGTAGCTGGCCAGAGAGTTTTTGGACTTGATACAGACTACGGAGATTATGGCGGAGATCACCGCCAAGTTTCGGGAGAGAGCATTATTGGTGCCCCAGTATGCGGGAGATGAGGATATGAGGAGAACCCGCTATCATGACATGCTGCGAGTCGACATTCGGGAGCATGATAGTTTTTCAGCTTGCCCTACCCTGGACTCCATGATTGTCAGGGCGAGGGAGAGGGAGATCGATCTGGAGCATGTCCGGAAGAGGAAAGTAGAGGAGGGGCAATCGAATGGGGCTTCAGGGAAGAAGTCCAAGGGATCAGATGGTAGGCCGAAAGGCCAGTCAGGACCGGGCCGCTGCAAGAAATGCGGCCGACCACATGAGAGGGCATGTAGGCTGGGATCGTCGGGTTGCTACAAGTGCAGCAAGACGAGGCATTTCAGCAGGGATTGTACTGTCCCTGCACCGGTTATTCAGACGTCTAATTTGTTGTGTTTCCACTGCAACCAGAGGGGCCACAAGAAGGCCAATTACCCCCAGTTGACAGCAGCATCAGTGCCAGTGAAGGCACCAGCTCTAGCGACCCTGCAGATCGCTGATGGCCGGCAGGGAAAGGTAAAGGCTCCATTGTTGAGGAGCCGGGCATTCCATTTCACCACCAAGGAGGCACGGGCCGCACCCGATGTGGTGATGGGTATGATTTCTTATTTATGCTATTATGATATGCTGTTGTGATTTTGATATGTTATGTATGTGCTCTATTTAGGATCGTTCCATGTGAACGGTATGCCAGTTCAGGTATTGTTTGATTCGGGTGCTACCTGATCGTTTGTTTCTCTTGCGCTCAGCAAGAGATTTTCCAAGTCTTCAGGCATGTTGGATTGCCCTCTAGACATAGAGACTGCAAATGACCATTCGGTGAGAGCATCGATGGTATTCTGAGATTGTGTGCTGAGATTATTTGAAGAGCGCTACCTGGTGGATCTGGTTCCCATACCTTTGCGAGGCAACAAGGTTATTATCGGTATGGATTGGTTAGGCCCCAATGGGGCAGTGATCGACTGCACGCAACAGTTGGTGTGGATCAGGACCCCAAGTGGGGGAGAGCTGGTGATTCAGGGCGAGAGGCCACAGCGAGGACTAGCGCTATGTTCATCAGCGAGAGCTAGGCGTTACCTCTAGCAGGGTTGCGCTGGTTATGTTGCATATGTTATGGATACCCGGGAAGCGGGTAGGGCGACAATGGGCGAGGTGCCCGTGGTACGAGAGTTCGCAAACGTATTCCTCGAGGAGCTGCCTGGGATACCTCCGGAGCGCCAGGTGGAGTTCAGGATCGACCTAGTCCCTGGTGCGGCTCCGATAGCCAAGGCTCCATATCAGTTGGCTCCTCCCGAGATGCAAGAGTTGTCTACACAGGTGCAGGAGCTGCTAGACAAGGGATTATTCAGGCCAAGTAGTTCGCCTTGGGGAGCCCCAATTCTGTTTGTGAAGGAGAAGGACAGGTCGCATCGTATGTGTATAGACTATAGGGAGCTGAATAAGGCAACGGTGAAGAACCGTTACCCACTCCAGAGGATTGACGACCTCTTTGACCAGCTACAGGGAGCATCTTGGTTCTCCAAGATTGATCTGCGTTCACGATATCATCAGATGAGGGTCAGAGAGGAGGATGTGCAGAAGACTGCGTTTCAGACGCGCTATGGCCATTACGAGTTTGTGGTAATGCCCTTCAGGCTCACCAATGCTCCTGCCGTGTTCATGGACCTCATGAACTGTGTGTGTAGACCGATGTTACACCGGTCTGTGATAGTGTTTATTGATGATATGTTGGTTTATTCCAAGACGCAGGAGGAGCACAAGGAGCACCTGCGGGAGGTGCGGGAGACTTTGAGGAGGGAGAGCTTGTATGCCAATTTCTGCAAATGTGAGTTTTGGTTGCGCATGGTGCAGTTTCTTGGGCACCTTGTCAACCAGAATGAGATTTCGGTAGACCCGACCAAGGTAGAGGCCATGATGAGATGGGAGGTTCTGAAGTCTCCATCTGAGATTCGGAGTTTCCTGGGATTAGCAGGCTATTATCGGATATTCATCCAGGATTTCTCCAAGATAGTCGTACCTTTGACCAGACTAACAAGGAAGGCCGTGGTCTTTCGTTGGGGGCCCGAGTAGCAGGCAGCATTCGAGACACTGACGCAGAGGTTGTGCAAGGCGCCAATCTTAGCCCTGCCAGAGGGCATGGAGGATTTTGTTGTGTACTGCGATGCGTATATCTTAGGTTTGGGCGCAATATTGATGCAGAGAGGGCATGTCATCGCCTACGCGTCGAGGCAGCTGAAGCCTCACGAGGCGAACTACCCGACACATGACTTGGAGCTGGGGGCTGTTGTGTTCGCCCTCAAGATTTGGCATCATTACCTCTATGGGGTTCGCTGTACCGTTTACACGGATCATAAGATTTTGACGTACCTCATGGATCAGCCGAATCTAAACATGAGGCAGCGTTGGTGGATGGACGTGGTAAAGGATTACGACTGTGAGATCCTTTACCATCCGGGGAAGACCAACATGTTGGCCGATGCGCTTAGCCACAAGGCGGTGCAGATCAGGGATATCTGCATGCGGATGACAGTGGTGACTCCAGTATTGGAGCGGATTTGGGAGGCCCAGCAGGAGGCCATAGAGGAGGAACATCGGAAGAGTGAGTGCATAGTGGGTATGGTTTCCTCCTTCGACTATGACAGAAGGGGATTATTGACATTACACCGCAGGGTGTGGGTGCCATACCTCGGAGGCGTGCGCCAGATCTTGATGAAGGAGGCGTACAAATCCCGATTCTCCATTCATCCCGGGGCGACGAAGATATATAGGGATCTTCGTCTGGACTATTGGTGGCCCCGCATGAAGCGGGATGTGGCATGGTACGTGGAGCGGTGCTTGACCTGCAGGAAGGTCAAGGCCGAGCATTAGAGATCTCACGGGAAGATGCAACCATTGGATATCCCGCTGTGGAAATGAGAGGATATTACGATGGATTTTATCACCAAGCTTCCCAGGACCGCGCGGGGAGTGGATTCAATATGGGTCATCGTCGATTGATTGACCAAGAGCGCCCACTTTATCGCGATTCAGGAGAGAATTTCGGCTGAGAAATTGGCCGATATCTATATTCGAGAGGTGGTGGCGCGGCACAGAGTGCCATTTTCGGTGATTTCAGATAGGGATGTGCGGTTCACTTCCAGGTTCTGGAAGAAATTCCACGACGAGTTGGGTACTCGTCTGCATTTCAGCACCGCCTTTCACCCGTAGACGGATGGCCAGAGCGAGCGGACCATCCAGAATCTGGAGGACATGCTGCGGGCATGTGTTTTTGACTTCGGAGGTAGCTGGGATACTTACCTTCTGCTGGCGGAGTTTTCGTATAATAATAGCTATCATGCGAGCATTGACCATCCTCCCTTCGAGATGTTGAATGGGAGGAGGTGCTAGACCCCGATATGATAGGGCGAGGTTGGCCATAGGGTCATGGGGAGCACCGGGGTAGTGCTCAAGACGACACAGAAGATTCAGCAGGTCCGGAGCAGGCTTCAGACTGCTTAGAGTCGGCAGAAACGTTATGTCGATAAGCGTCGATCAGACCTGGATTTCCAGGTCAGAGATATGGTTCTCCTGAAAGTGTCGCCTTGGAAAGGGGTCATTTGATTCAGGAAGTGGGGAAAGTTGGACCCAAGGTATATTGGACCGTTCAGGGTTATAGCCCGGGTGGGCAAGGTGGCATATAGGTTGGATTTGCCAGCCGAACTCAGTCAGATACACAACACCTTCCATGTTTCTCAGCTGCGAAAGTGCCTGGTGGACAACTCAGCAGTGGTACACTTGGAGGACATTCAGGTTGATGGCAGCCTGAATTACATCGAGCGGCCTGTAGAGATTCTTGACAGGAAGTTGAAGGATCTGAGGAACAAAAGAGTGGAACTCGTGAAGGTGCAATGGCAGCACCGGAAGGGGTCGATGTGGACTTGGGAGCAGGTGGATGAAATAATGGAACATTACCCCAAGCTGTTTTAGGATCGAGCAGCAGACTTCGAGCACGAAATCTAAAATAAGTGGGGGAGATTTGTAGCACCTGGTTCCTGGTACGTATTCTCTTGTTATATACCTAGCATTTTGGCCTTGGACTCGGCGAGTTAAAGGTCCAACTCGCCAAGTAGAAGCGGGAAGGGACACGAGACTTAAACGGTGGACTCGGCGAGTCGGTTCCCGGACTCGGCGAATAGACCCTGGTTGGACAAAAACCCTAATTCAAGGGTTTGCACCCTATTTACACGCCTTAACACGGCCTCCTTCATCCCATTTGCTCCCAGAACAGCCCCATAGCAAACCCTAGCCATTATTAAAGAAATCTAAGGCATTTGGAGCGACTTTGGTGCTTTTGTGATCCAAGGAGGGAAGGAAAAGCTTGAAGGAACAAGAGAAGGCTAAAAGGATCCGAGTTTGTGCACCATTTTCTGCTCATTGAAGGTAAAAAGCATGTACCTTGCTCTTCCATTTGCCAGATCCCATTTTGTAAAGCTTTAGGGCTTTTCTATGCCATTTTGGTCACCAACCATGATTGCAAGCGTGGTTTGGAGTTGATGTTTCGGATCTAGGCCCTTAGAGGGGTTGCAAGGCAGAAAGAAGTGGCTCTTGCACTCAAAGAAGGCCCCATGCTTTGAGAGGGCTTGTTTAAGGACCTTTTAAGCTCAAAGTCCCAGGCAAGCACGTAAAGGTTGTAACTTTACGTGCTAGATCGATTGTAGAAGCGTAGATCTATCTTTTGATCAATGGTTGTACGTTAGAAATTGAAGATTCAGTGAGTGGTTGTGACCAACTCGACGAGTCCGTTCTTAGACTCGATGAATCTAAGGTTCTGTCCCATATCAGTTGAGGGTCATAAGGACCCAGTTGAGTGTGGGAAGGTTTTAAGGGGGTCCCTGGGATTGACCCCACATTCTGGACTAAGCCATTGTTCTGGATATTCATGGGACTCGGCGAGTGCATGAACAAACTCGGCGAGTCCAAGGCAATCTTCTTAAGGATGAAGATAAACTCGACGAGTTGTTCATACAACTTGACGAGTCAACGACAGGACCTGTGTATCAGTTGATGATGAACTCAACGAGTTGTTCATACAACTTGGAGAGTCAGATGAGGATTCAGTCGATGTACATTTAGAAGGAAAACTCGTCGAGTCATCTCCTAACTCGACGAGTAGAGACGGGTATGAGGTCTAATGAAAGGATAAGGACTCGGCGAGTTGGCGAGCCAACTCGGCGAGTCAGGTCAACTAGAAGTTAACTTTGAATTCGACTTGGTCAGGGGTAAAATGGTCATTTTACCCCAATAGTAGATGTTAGTTTCTGACTAAGTGTTTCGTGGGAATTATAGTTGGGGGATTTCCGGGGCAGCAGCAGCAGCAGTCAGAGGATTCTCGCACAGTTCAGCAGCTACTATGAGGTGAGTTACCTTCCAGTAGCGGTGGGTCTACGGCCACAATGCCGGCCCACCAGTAGGGATCGTATGTTAGATATTTGTCTTTGTGATATTCATTTATGTTTCTACTACCTAATATGTTGTATGCTAGCATGATATGATATATGATAGTGATAGAGTTCGGTTGTTAGGACCGAAAGGGTAGGTTAGGCACCCCAGATATGCCTAACAATATTTTATGATATGTGTTAGCTACTAGCATGATATGTTATATGAGATAGAGGTAGTTAAAGGGGGAAAGGTCCCTGAGATTCGGTCGTTAGGACCGAAGGGTAGGTCGGGCATCCCAGATATGTCTGACAACAGATTATGCTATGATATGTGTGATAGTAGTAGTAGGGGTGAAATAGTCCCCGAGGTTCGGTTATGAGGACCGGAGGGTAGTCAAAACCCCATAATAGCTTGACATGGGTAGGTCAGCACCCCAGAAGGGCTTGACACGGGTAGGTCGGCACCCCAGAATGGCCGTACGGGTAGGTCGGCACCCCAGAATAGCCGTACCCGTAGGTCGGGCACCCCAGAAATGCTTGGCAGTATGTATGTGATGTGATTGTTTAGTATGTGGTACGATGGAGGAACTTACTAAGCTTTGTGCTTACATTTTACAGTTTTGTTTTCAGGTACCTCTTCAGCGAAGGGGAAAGAGCTCGCGCGGTAGCGGCACATCATACACACACACATTGGTTTTTCCGCATTATGAGATGTTCTGGGATTGTACTCTTACATTATTATTATTTTCATGCTTTGGTTTTCAGACACGAGATATGTTTTATGACTTGATATGATCGGATGATGTTTTACTACTAAATTTTTTCTAACCACTCAATTTAAAATGAAATTTTTGGGCGTGGAAATTTGGGTCGTTACACAAATATCTTACCGATTCAGAAGTATGAAGAATGTCGTATAGGCATAACAGTCACATTAAGAATGGTTATAATAACTCACATCGGGATTAACAGTACTATATTTGTTTACGGTAAGCTTACACTTCACTAGTTTTATTAAAATATAAAATTGCACACTACCTTTCAGTACACTATTGCTTACATTTCTGGTCTTAGGGTTTAAGACTACAATTTTCATACATCAGGAAATATTGAATTTTCTAGGAACATACATTTTACAATTACAAGGAAAAGAAAAAAAGGACATGCATACATATATTTTTAGTCTTTGGTGTAAGACTTACAACTCGTTTTTATATAAAATATCGGATTTCTGGAGATATACAAACCATTTTTAAACAAATCAGTTAAAAATCATTTCATACAAGTATGCTTATGAACTCACCAACATTCAATGTTGATGTTTTTCAAAATCACTTGTATTCTCAGGGAACTAGTAACAGGTAATCAACTCTGTTGAGATCAAGTGATGCTGCACAATGAAATTTTAATTTTCTGTCACTTTTGTGTAACTTATGAACAAATTTAGTATGTACACTATGTAAGTTTGTATTCTCAATGTGTGCTGCTTGGGTTGCAATCTTTCATTTATATTCAACTATTATAATACTATACAATGACGTTTCCACCGTCCTGGTTCGGGGGTGTGACATAGGTTAAATAAGCACTAAGTCTTAGGCTAATATTACTTATGAATAAATATAGCCTAGATCCATAATTAATTCCAAAGTAAACTGATATATAGGTGATAAGGGATAACCAGGTAGGATCATATCGGAGGTAGGGTCCGTTTGTTATATAGATTATATTGTTTGGAAATCCCACTTTAGACACCATCCTAAATCTAGAATATACATCATCCCCCTGATATTGCCACATTTATACACATTTTTAGGCAATATTTTAATACATTTTTATTAATATTTGTGCAAAGATATATAGCACTTATGAGATTAAATTATATATCTCAGCGAGATAGGACACTATTGAAGAATAAGGACCAGAAGTGAAAAATATTGGAGTTTGGAAGGACTGGAGATAAAAAGGATACAAAAAGGTTGTTGCTGGACATCTTGACCCCTTGTTAGTATTTTGTCCATATCTCATCACTCGTAACTCCGATTAAGGCGGTTCTAAATGATCTGAAAATTAGACACAATTTTGGACAAGTTTTATGTTTTGTGAAAACGGTGATTCTCAATAACAACAATGTGGTGAGTGGAATCTTCATGATTCTCGGCGCTCGCTTAGGGAATACGGGATAAACACGAAGACCACGACGTGGTGCCATTACCATGTTGTGGTGGCCAAATTTTAGGCAAGTATGTCTATCGGAACATTATGATGAATTGGGGGACTTGGAGGTGAATTTCTGGAGAAGTATTGCGACAAATAACCTTTCTAAGAACCCTTTGGGGTCGATTTTGAAGTTAGGAAGTCGATTGGAGCAAGGATTCGCATCCACACATTCGGTTTGCTTAGTTTAATGATGTTCTACTTAGTTTATCTTGTTTTTAGGTGTTCATTAGCAGTGATTATGGGCTAAAAACCCATGCTTTCGTTTAGTTAGATGAATCCTAAAACTATGAGTCAGTTTCTTACTTTATGGATTATATGAATTTGGTTTATGTATGTGTTTGATTATCATTACCTAGCATGTTAAAGTTTGTAACTTTGTTGCTTAATTTCAAGTGTAGTGTAGCTTAGTGACCATTAAATTACATGAACATGAATACCTAGTGATTTAGTGACCATTACATTTCTAGAGCTATGATCGACCAAATCTTAGATAAGTAATAAGAGTAACAAATTTAGCTGTGCTAGAGAACATAATTGTGTCCATAATTGTGTTTGCTTAGATAAATCTTACATACCCAATCTATAATCAATAACTAATTTTGTGTTTTGCTTGCGTATGACCATACGAGGTAGTTCAAGCATTGGTGAAGATATTAGTAAATTTGGACTTGAATTGCTAATTACATATAACTTGGTAACCAACTTCATTAATCCATAAATAAGAACCATAGGAAAAGGTGGATTCGAAACTAAACGAAAGTGTTTTTAATATATTGATTACAATCATTTTTACTTGAATGCTTAAGTTTTTCTAAACTTGTAAAATCATATAAAAAACCCTCATTTTAGTTGTTTTTCCTAGTTTGGCTTTTAGTAGTTATTTTATTAATAAAATACAGTTCCCTGTGATCGACACCCGACTTACCCAAACTATTCTATAATTCGAGTAGGTACACTACCGAGGTGCATTCTAGCTAATTAAGTTCGTTAAATTATAAATTTGAAAATAGATAGGTATAATATGTGCACATCAAGTTTTTGGTGCCGTAGCCAAGGAATGACTTATTTGATTGTTAGTTTAATTGCTTTTAGTTATTCTATCTTTTTTTTGGGGCAAAAACCGCAGAAAGTCAATTTTTAGTTTAGTTATTTTTGTTTGTTTTATGTGTTTTTTTAGTTTTTTAGCAAGAAATATGGGGGACATCACAATTCTGACGATGGAAGAGTACAAGCGACATATGAGGAATGAAAATAGATGGGGTCTTGATCCATCAAAAATCCTAACCACGACAATGTTTGAACTACCGGGACATATTCTTGGCATGCCAAGGGAACTATCTTTATATGGGAAGGAGCACGAGGACGCATGCGAGCAGATAGAAGAGGTGGTGGAGATTTCACATTATTTTCTTGCACCAAATGTGTGTAAAGATGCGGTGATGCTTCGGCTTTTTCCAGACACATTACAGGGTGAAGCTAAAGAATGGTTAAAATCACTTCCTTTTGGAGCAATCACGACATGGGCTGATTTTAGGACCGAGTTCATCAACCAATTTACTCCTCCTTCAAAAGTGGCAAAGCTTAAAAGAAACACACAGATTTTCAACAACTAGAGGGGGAGTCACTATACAAAGCTTGGGAGCATTACAAGAGATTTTTACGACATTTCCCTCAACATGAATTCAATGTGCAACAAGAAATATCGATATTTTATGATGGAGTCATTGTGTGTACTCACCAATTACTAGACTCTCAAAGGCCCGTGACAAAGAAGGTTCCGACAACAAATAAAGCTTTAATTGAAAAATTCTCCAAGAATTCAAGGGTGTATCATAACCAAAGGGGAGATGATATCACAAGAAGAAAAGAGAATATAGATGGAGTTTCTAAAGTCTTAATGATGGTAATGACGAAACTCAACGCCATGCAAAATAGGCTCACAAAATTGGATGGATCAATTAATGTAGTACACAATAGATGAGAATCTTGTAGAGGACTTCTCTCTGTAGGGGATTGTGAATTGGAATCGAAAAGAGATCAAGACACGATAAAATATCAAGAACTAGAGCATAATCTCTACCAACTAGAACAAGTCCAATCCGAGAAAGATAGATGCTCTAGAGTTGATGCTATTCAGATTCCTGGAAGCTATCGAAAAAAGAAATGATGCAACTTATGCAACACTTAGAGATCAACAAAAATCTTTTTTGAGCATCCAGAAAGAAGTTGGGAAATTAACAAAATTTGTACAAGAAAAGTTGTCGGATTTACTTTCAAGAAAGCTGGAGTCAATCCCTATGGATCAAGTCATGGCCTTTGATACAAAAGAAAAAGATGAATTGGTGCAGATGAAGGACCTTGAAGATGAGTCTAATCAGTCATTCGAAGTAAATAAAGAAAGATAAAGAGTAAAAATTTTCCGCTCAAATCCTACATGCTTAAGCAAGAGAGCTTAACTTCAACCCTTATTGGTTAGAGGTATTAGTCTAAGTGCAATGACTACATAAGCTCTCCTGGATGATTTCAGGTACACACTATAAAACTTATTATGCCATATAAACTACTAGATTACCTTTCATATCTCATGGTTTTTCACTAAAACTTGGGAAGCCACAAATACACTATAACATATATTGGCTCAGGTACACATTTGGGCTCTGATCGGATCATCCCACACAATACTAGCATTTAATTTGTTAATTATCACTAGATTTAATTTTAGATTATTATTTCAAATCTTTCTAATAAATTTTAAATCCTACTCCTTTTTTTAATTTTTTAATCAGAATGCTTTTTTCCTAAATTCAACCCCTACCCTACACTTAAATGATGCAATGTCCCTATTGCATACTAAAACAATTAAAGAACATAAAAAATAGAAAGGAAGAATTGGAACAGACTCCCCTTGGGTAGTTGTGGCGAGATCGAAATCTGAGACTTGTATGGAAAGCTTAGACTTCTCGTATAATTATTAGAAACAATACATCTGGACGTTCTTCTTGTGAATGCAAGTGTGCCAGATCACATGGAATCAAAGAACCACTCTTGAAAAATGTGAAGAATCGCTGCCACGACGTGGGAAAGCAACTTCGCATCGTGATGTCAAGAAAATGGTCATGAAGGTCGAGCAAAATAATTTCGCCACGACGTGGTTTAAGGATGCCACGTCATGGTGTAGTCAGATTCAGTCGCGATTAAATTTTTTGCCACGACGTGTTGATGATGTCCACATCGTGGTCTCTTCATAGAGAATCTTCTAAGATTGAAACAGTTGGGCATCGACTCTTTGTAATGTGTAAGACCAGTCCCAATCTTCTATGATTTAAATGGATTTTCTCTTCATTATGTGCAAACCCCAAACTTATTCAAAAACTTGTTCTTCAATTATGATCTTCAAAAATTGCACGGCTTCTTCAAATTAAGCTCCTTCATTGCTTCACTTTCGTTCAACACTACAAAATAAGATCAAGAACTAGAGAAACACATCATCATTTGGTTAACGTAAAATAAAACTAAAATGAAAACTAAAACTAAAACTAAATAAAAAAGAAAAGAAAATGAAAACTTTAAAAACATCGAGTTGTCTCCGGAGAAGCGCTTCTTTTTAAAGAGCCGTGAGCCTGACTCATTCCCACTCTAAGTTGCGTCGGGTGGAAGTGTAGCCTCCCCGTTCTCCATCAACTTGAACCTTAATCGTTTTTAAGCAACCCTTTTATTGAATTTCTTTCTTGAGCTTTCTTGCATTGTTGGGTTGACATCTTCTTTGTGCTTCTGCTTGGGTTCTTTCCTCATTCTCGTGTCTTTTGCTTTTGTCTTGTATCTTTCCGGGTTTTTCCTGTAAAAATGAGACTCATAACTCTCTACTTCTTTTTCTTCAATAGGCTCTGTGACTTGATTTTGTGCTCTTCAAGTTCTTTATGCTCCTTGAACATTGTGTTTCCTTACTTCACCAGATTTTCCTTGGCACGATATGGGAAAGGAAGAGGTGGTTGATACGACTCAACAAAAGAAAAATCATAATCTTCTTTTATTGCCCAAGACGTTGTACTATTTCCTCCACGTCGTGGCGACTTGGCAGCTTCATGATACTCTTCTTCTTCTTTCTTTTTTATAAATCAACAATGTGTCATAAAAAGGTAGTTCCCTTAGCTTGCCAAGAATATGTCCCGGTAGTTCAAACTTTGTTGTGGTTGGGATTTTAGGTGAATCAAGACCCCATCTATTTTCGTTCCTCATATGTCGCTTGTACTCTTCCATTGTCATAGTTGTGATGTCCTCCATATCTCCTGCTAAAAAAAGTAAAAAAACACGCGTAAAACGAATAAAAAATAAATAAATTAAAATTTGACTTTTTTTTGGTTTTTACCGCACAAAAAGGATAGAATAACTAAAAGAAATTAAACAAAAAATCTAATAATCCGTTTCCCGGTAACATCGTTAAAAACTTGATGTGCATAGCTTATACCTATCTAGTTTTAAATTTACACCCTAACGAACTTAACTAGCTAGAATGCACCTAGGCAGTGTACCTTCGTCGAATTATAGAATATTTAGGATAAAGTGATGGGTTTTGAGCATTCTAACACTTCCTAAGTGTACATGCAACCCTAATAACCTTGGATCTATGTTTGTCTAATTATCATGCAAAGTTGAAATCCAAGGTTATATTCCTATCTAGCATACATGGGGAACGATTTTTAACTTGAATGAAAGATAGAATAACTTACCTTGTTGTTGCTTATGTTCCTTGAAACCATGTGAGCCTAGCACCCCAAGTGTGATGCCTCAAATGCTTCACACAACACTAAATGCTCTTGGAAAGACTTTTGAGAGAACACACACTTCTTAAAATAGGCCTAGCCCTCTTGTTTCATATGTGTAGCCGATTTTGGTGGAGAATGGGACTCTTATATAGTTTTGACACATCTAGTGTTACACCATGTAAACCCTAATGTGTCATGACTCTTCATTTCCATGACCCATGGGTTTGTAACTCCCATGGAGCATCCATGGAGCATCCTATGGGTGGAACCCAACTTGATAATCCATGGAGCCTCTTAGTCCACTATACAAGATATGGATGATTTATATAATCAACCCATATATTTAATTAGTTATCTTTTGATCACTTAATTAATTCTGATTAGTTCTTGATCAAACTAATCAAATAATATTATTAATATATTAGAACTTTTAATATATTAATAAGCTCCAAGTGTTATTTCTCTCATTTAGTCTATCCAATTGCATGGTGCCATGCAACCCAAATGGACCATGTCGGGTCCAGTCAAGTACTTACCAGAAATAGTTATGGACTTAGACACCTCATCCAATAGTCTGCCACTTGGATAAGTCTAATAACTACAACTGCAATACTTCAGGAACCGATCAATAATCGTAGCTCTTTCAAGGTCTCTCGGAACTGAGAATATGATGATACGCCATTTAAGATAAGTGATCATATAATCCTCTGTTCTAGATATCAGCCGGACAAATACATGGAACAATGTCTTACTTATTGTCCAGCAGTTTGTTTCTCGATTTTCGATTTGTTTGACAAAGAACTTAATTGAACACATCAACTTAGTTCTGACCGGGCCCGGTACATAGGTCAAAACAAAATAATCGAGGGGCCCAGATATCAGCTTCTAATCCAAGAAGGAACAGATAAACCTCGACTCATATATTTGTTCTACCAGTCATTGAATTATACACAAAAGCACGTATTATAACATCGAGTTACCAATGCATTTTCGTACAATCATTGCATAACCAAATCGTAAGTAACAAATCATATCTCTAGGTTTGAAGACTTATATGATATTACCGTCTCACAATCACTCGAGATAAATTCCGAGAAGTGATTCCAGTGAGCGTGGGTTGAGTCCAATGCTCAGAACTTATGACCACTCAGGATTGTTGTAGCCATGTCCAACACCTTAGACCTCTGCAACCAATCATGACAGTCTTGATTCATACCTACTTCCGACATATGACCGACTGTGGAGGTTTGAATAATATGATATACCAAACATAATTATTCTAGAAGTCAATACATGCAAAAAAAAATATGGTAAACGATCGACAAGAGATAGCAACACTTTACTCATAAATAAAACACCTTTTATTCATCATCTAATGTCAATTACACTTTACAAATTTCGAGGTTATCTAACTACTAAATCTAATATCATCCTTCAGCCCTGTGCTCCGAGCATGCTGGAGATGCTTAACCCAAGTCAGTCCCTTCGTGAAGGGATCTGCTGGATTCTCATCTGATGATACCCTCTTTGCCACGAGGAGTCCTTCTTCTATTTGATGTCTGATAAAATGGTATTTTCTATCGATGTGTCTGGATCTCCCGTGATCCCTTGGTTCCTTGGCTAAGGCAACAGCGCTTTCACTATCACAGAAAATTTCCATTGGCTCTTTAATAGCTGGTACAACTCCAAGGACTCCAATGAAGTTCTTCAGCCATATCGCCTCCTTTGCTGCCTCGCTAGCTGCAATGTACTCTGATTCACAAGTTGAATCAGCCACTGTTTCTTGCTTGGAACTCTTCCAAGAAATTGTTCCTCCGTTTAGGGTAAAGACCCAGCCTGACTGAGAGTGGAAATTATCCCTATCAGTATGAAAGCTAGCATCACTATAAGCTACAACCCTCAATTCATCACTCCCACCGAGGGTAAGGACCCAGTCCTTAGTCCTCCATAGGTACTTGAGGATATTCTTTACCGCAGTCCAGTATGCCTTGCCAGGGTTCCCCTGATACCTGCTAACCATGCTCAGGGCAAGGGCTACATCAGGTCGAGTGCACGTCATAGCATACATGATCGATCCTACAACCGAATCATAAGGTATTCGACTCATTTCTGCTATCTCAGCCTCAGTGCTAGGGCTTTGTGTCTTACTCAATCTGGCGTTACTCTGGATGGGTAACTCTCCTTTCTTGGAGTCTTGCATGCTGAATCTCTTCATCACCTTATCCAAGTAGGTACTCTGACTAAGTCCAATTAGTCTTTTACTCCGGTCTCTCAAGATCCTTATCCCTAGAATATAGGCAGCTTCTCCTAGGCCCTTCATAGAGAAACACTTCCCAAGCCAGGACTTAACTTCCTGTAGAGTTGGGATGTCATTTCCTATGAGTAGTATGTCATCCACATACAATACCAAAAAGCTAACTATACTCCTACTAGACTTGACATATACACAAGATTCATCTTCACTTCTAGAAAAGCCAAATTCCTTGACTTTATCATCAAAGAAAAGATTCCATCTACAAGGTGCTTGCTTTAACCCATAAATGCATTTTTCAAGCTTACACACTCTATTAGGGTACTCTATATTGACAAAACCCTCTGGATGACTCATGTAGACATCCTCAGCCAACTTTCCATTAAGGAAATCGGTTTTGACATCCATTTGCCATATTTCATAGTCATGAAATGCAGCCATGGCTAACAGAACCCTAATAGACTTAATCTTAGCCACTGGAGAAAAGGTCTCATCATAATCAACTCCTGGAGTTTGTGAGAAGCCCTTTGTAACCAGTCGAGCCTTATAAGTGTGTACATTACCATCCATGTCGGTCTTCTTCTTGAAGATCCATTTGCACCCTACTGTCTTACGACCTGGTACATTCTCAACCAAGTTCCAAACTTGATTGTCATACATGGACTGTATATCGCTTTCCATTGCCTCTTTCCACTTGGCTGACTCAGGGCCTGCCATGGCTTCTGCGTAACTGTTAGGTTCATCTAGACCTATCAGTGTCTGATCACTGATAAGTGTATCACCTTCCGCAGTAATATGGGATCCATAGTAATGCTCAGGTGCATTCCTAACCCTTGTGGAACACCTCAGAGGTACAGACTTGTCAATTGGCTCAACAGGAGTTTCCTCCTCAAGTTGAGTGCTAGGGTTTGAAGTTCCTTCACCGCTTGACTCTTGAATTTCTTCAAGATCAACTTGCCTCCCACTGTTTCCTTGGCTTATGAACTCCCTCTCTCTAAAGAAAGCCCTCCTAGCTACAAAGACCACATTTTCACTAGGTCTGTAGAAGAGGTAACCAAAGGATTGTTGTGGGTAGCCGATGAAAATACACCTCTCGCTTCGAGGTTCGAGCTTATCATGAGTCTCGCGTCTCACGAAAGCCTCGCAACCCCAAATCATGATGTGGTCTAGTTTGGGTATTTTACCAGTCCACATCTCATGAGGAGTTTTGGCAACTTTCTTTGTAGGGACTAGATTAAGGATATGGGCGGAAGTCTCTAAGGCATACCCCCAAAATGAGATTGGTAGCGAAGTTCGACTCATCATGGCACGAACCATATCCAACAAGGTTCGATTACGCCTCTCAGCCACACCATTCAACTACGGTGTCCTGGGAGGTGTCAGTTGTGAGACAATCCCACATTCCCTAAGATAGTCAAGGAACTCTGAACTAAGATACGCACCACCTCGATCGGATTGAAGCATCTTAATGTTCCTGCCCAACTGATTCTCTACTTCCTGTTTAAATTCCTTCAATTTTTCGAAAGTCTCTAACTTATGCTTGATTAGGTAGACATATCCATATCTACTGTAATCATCAGTAAAAGTCAAATAATAACGATTAGCATCCCTTGTGGCATGTTTGAGGGGCCCACACACATCAGTGTGTATAAGATCCAACAAACTTTCTCCCCTCTCACAAGAACCTGTGAAGGGTGACTTTGTCATTTTTCCAAGTAAGCATCATTCACAACTATCATCTGACTTTAGGTCAAATGACTCCAAGACTCCATCCTTTTGGAGTTGGCCTATGCGTTTCTTGCTTATATATCCAAGACGACAATGCCATAATGATGCTTTATCTAAGTTATTATTAACAGAATCAATACACAATACATTATTTCCTAAGTTATCAACCACTGATACTGTTTCATACACGCCATCACAAGGTAATGCTTTAAAATAAAGAACATTATTAAAGAAAGCATTAATAGAACCAACTTCACTATCAAATGAAAAGGTGAAACCTTGTTTATACAATGCATGAAAGGAAATAATATTTCTTGCCATTTCTGGCGAATAAAAACACTTACTGAAATCTAAACTAAACCCACTACTTAGCGATAAAGTATAAACTCCAATCTTTGTGACAGGTAAAGCTTTCCTATTCCCCATGATTAAGTTTATTCTTCCTTGCTCCACATTCTCACTTCTTCTTAGTCCCTGCAAATCAGAACAGATATGAATACCACAACCAGTATCAAGGTCCCAAGAGTTAGAATGGGGTGAGTTATTAGATAAGATAGTGTAAATACCTGCATGGTCAGGTTTAACTTTCCCATCCTTCACATCTTGCTGGTATTTTGGGCAGTTTCGCTTCCAATGTGATTTTTCATGGCAATAGAAGCATTCAGCCTCTTTTGGGTCAGAAGAAGGAGTGACGAAACCTTTATTGGTTCCACTTGAAGAAGAGCCATCAAGGGTCCTAGCCTTGGTACCCTTCGAAGAGCTCTTTCTCTTCTTCCCTGAATTTTCCCGATTGCCAAAACCGGAGCGGAGTTTGGAGTAGGAGTGTTAACAACCGACTTCCCCTTAAGACCTGTTTCTGTCGTCTTGAAAAGACCCTGAAGTTTGCTGAGTGTGACCTCTTCCTTATTCATGTGATATGTCATGCGAAATTGATCATAGCACGATGGTAAGGAGTGCAAAATGATATCTATTGCAAGCTCCTCAGGGAAGTTCACATTAAGCTTCAGAAACCGATCCACATACCTTTGCATTTTCTGCATGTGGCTCGTGACGGATTCCTCGTCCTTCATCATGGTTGTTATCATGGAGCAGATGATTTCATACCTCTCTTGTCGTGCACTTTGATGGTATCTTTCCATCAGATCTTGGTGCACTTCAAAAGGGTAGAAGTCCTCATAGGACTTTCGGAGTTCCGTTGTCATCGTGGCCATCATGATGCATGCCACTTTGGTAGCATCCCTTTCATGTGCTTGAAAGTCAGCGATCTCTTGTGGACTTGCAGCGGTCTCATCAATCTCCTTAAGCTCCTTGTCGAGGACATATTCTTTGTCCTCGTAGCGGGTAATCATCCTGATGTTTCTGATCCATTCATTGAAGTTGGATCCATCAAAAGTGACTTTCCCACACAAGTTCATAAGGGTAAAGGAGCCATTAGGATTAGAGCCAGAAGCAGCATTGTTTGAAGACATCTGAAGGAAGAGGACAAGATTAGTTTAGATATTAAGACAGCCCTTAATAAAACACCCAAATGTAATATTAAGGGTAGGATCCAATCACAATATATTATAACTTAGAAGAGGTATTCCGTAATCCAAGCTATAACATATTTGAAAGGTAGGTGAATGACGATTCACCAATTTCCACCACGAAAACCGAAATATTAAATATTAGGTTTTTGATTGGTTTCTTAGAAATTCCTAGATTCTTTTGAGATTCAATGAAATTTTCAAAGGCATGTTTAAATCTCGAGTGTGCCCTCCAAGTTTGGTGACTGGGATACCGAGGATCACAAAACGAGGTGTGAAGTAACCATGCAAATCACTAGGTACCCTTAAAGTTTATCACTCAATCGATGTGCCAATAAACCACACACGCTCCACCGATACTATGATAAACCTTAAGTCACCCTTTAACTACCTTGTTAAGTCCAAGTTAGTGTGCCGGTTAAGCACACACGCTTCACCAATGACTTAAACAAAGTGTAAAGTGTAATTTCATGGATTAGCACCTTATTCACATTTTTCCTAAAGTAACTAAGATAGGGAATTTAATAAAAGCATTTAGTTACTTTATAATATTCATCATACTTTTAATGAGAATTTATAAGTCCTTGTCCTACCCGTTCGGCTAACGACCCTCCACCAGTCAAGCAAGCGGTGGGTGAGAGTGGACACCCATTAAGTTGCCATTTTATAGGCAACAACCTTATAGCCACCTTATGGACTGGCTTCGTGAATGATGCGTACTAGCGGTAAGACGACTTTGAACTTATATATATATATATATATATATATATATATATATATATATATATATATATATATATATATATATATTAACTTATAATATTATAAGTATAAGGGTTGAATTTTAACTTTTAAAATTCTAAGTGTTGGAACTAAAGTTTTAACATGACTTTACTTGTTCCAAAACTTGAGGGCAACTTTTGTAAACTTCCAAAACTTTTCATTTCTTGTAACTTATGAGTTAATTAGGGTATTAAAATTGAAGACTCTTCATTTTATAACCCATGTGTTCTTTTAATGGTTTTAAAGCAAAGTGACTTTTAGTTTTCCATAACTTGAGGACAAGTTATGGACTCCATTAAAACACATAATGATCATGAATTAATCTACCACATAGGTTACAAATAATTCCTATGATCATCTAAACATCATAAGATCAAGAACATGAATATGAACACTTTCATGAAACAAAAATTACACTTAAAAATTTGTAATTTTGATAAATGTCATTGTAAATGGATTAGCAAGAACATTACACCATCTAAAACAAGTTTTCAAGTACCAAACCAGTTTAGGGTAATGTTTCTAGTCCGTTTCCAGCAACAAAAGTCGAAAATCTGCATTCTCAGGCTCCTACTCGTCGAGTGCATGAACCTACTCGATGAGTAGGATGAAGACACACATGAACTCGGCGAGTCCCTCCATGGACTTGGCGAGTTCATCAGGAAGATTGCACAAAATCGACTTTTTTCAACAATTTAGCACAAATAACAAACAAACAAGCCTAGGCTCTGATACCACTGATGGGTTTTGAGCATTTTAACACTTCCTAAGTGTACATGCAACCCTAATAACCTTGGATCTATGTTTGTCTAATTATCATGCAAAGTTGAATTTCAAGGTTATATTCCTATCTAGCATACATGGGGAACAATTTTTAACTTGAATGAAAGATAGAATAACTTACCTTGTTGTTGCTTATGTTCCTTGAAACCTTGTGAGCCTAGCACCCCAAGTATGATGCCTCAAATGCTTCACACAACACCAAATGCTCTTGGAAAAACTTTTGAGAGAACACACACTTCTAAAAATCGGCCTAGCCCTCTTGTTTCATATGTGTAGCCGATTTTGGTGGAGAATGGGACTCTTATATAGTGTTGAAACATCTAGGGTTACATCATGTAAACCCTAATGTGTCATGACTCTTCATTTCCATGACACATGGGTTTGTAACTCACATGGAGATCCAATGAAGCATCCTATGGGTGGAACCCAACTTGATAATCCATGGAGCCTCTTAGTCCACTATACAAGATATGGATGATTTACATAATCAACCCATATATTTAATTAGTTATCTTTTGATCACTTAATTAATTCTGAATTAATTCTTGATCAAACTAATCAAATAATATTATTAATATATTAGAACTTATAATATATTAATAATCTCCAAGTGTTATTTCTCTCATTTAGTCTATCCAATTGCATGGTGCCATGCAACCCATATGGACCATGCCAGGTCGGGTCAAGTACTTACCAGAAATAGTTATAGACTTAGACACCTTATCCAACATAAAGTACTTAATGATCGATAAGATTCAAAAACAGAAAGAAAATAAGAACACGACAATGAATCAAAGTATGCTTAATGATTCAAGCTTTACAGCCTCAGAAGAGCTCGATAAAGAACTATTATTGTAGAGGCGTGATTAGGGTTTACAAAAGATTTCAAAGATCAAAGTCTTAACCTCTTGCGGTGCATGCATGCACTATAAATACATAAATCCTAATAAATGAGATGGATGGACAGACCCAAAACGGTGTACATAATGGACTAAGTACAATAAGCCCAATGATGCAACATCTAATACCCAACTAGAATTGTTTAGGTAAGTCGGGTGTTGATCACAGAGAAAGGTATTTAATTAATAAAATAACTACTAAAAGCTAAACTAGGAAAAACAACTAAAATGAGGGTTTTTTATCTGATTTTACAAGTTCAGAAAAAACTTAAGCACTCAACTAAAAACGATTATAATCAATATATTAAAAACATTTTCGTTTATTATCGAATCCACATTTTCCTATGGTTAGTTCTTATTTATGGATTAATGAAGTTGGTTACCTAGTTATATGTAATTAGCAATTCAAGTCCAAATTTACTAATATTTTCACCAATTCATGAACTACCTTGTATGGTCATACACAAGCAAAAACACAAAATTAGTTATTCATTATAGATGGGCTATATATGATTTATCTAAGCAAACACAATTAAGGTCACAATTATGTTCTCCAACACAACTAAATTTGTTACTTTTATTACTTATCTAAGATTTGGTCGATCCTAGATCTAGAAATTTAATGGTCACTAAATCACTAGGTAATCAAGTTCATGTAATTTAATGGTCACTAAGCTACACTACACTTGAAATTAAGCAACAAAGTTACAAACATTAACATGATAGGTAATGATAATCAAAAACATGCATAAACCAAATTCATATAATCCATAATGTAAGAAACTAACTCACATTTTTAGGTTTCATCTAACTAAACGAAAGCAAGGGTTTTTATCCCATAATCACAACTGATGAACACATAAACATAAGGTAAACTAAGCTAAACATCATTAAACTAAGCAATCTGAATGTGTAGATGTGAATCCTTTCTCCAATCGACTTCTTAGCTTGAAAATCAAACCCAAAGGGTTCTTAGAAAGGTTTTTTGTTGCAACACTTCTCCAGAAAGTCACCTCCAAGTCTTGTAGCATCCCAATCTTCAGGTATGGATTTAAAGCATATTATTTATAAATTTCAAGCCAACTCAACGAGTTGGAAGGCTCTAACTCATCGTGTAGATTTTTAATGGCCGCACATCTTTCAGGGCCTACTCGACGAGTTGGAAGGCCCCAAATCGACAAGTTGAAGGCTACTTTTTATGGTTTTGCACCCTATTTAAAGAACCTATGACTCATTGTTAGCCTCCCTCATCGTCCCTTCAGTCCAGATAAAACCCTAATCGTTCCTTCTATATTTTGAGTGTGTCTGAGCTTAAAGAGTATTCTTTGGTGGTTTTCTTGAAAGAGCTTGAAGTTTGTGGTGCAATGTTGATGGGAGAAGCTTTAGATCTGGGATTTTCCGTGTTGTTGTAGCCACTTGGAGGTATAAACTTGATACCTTGACCATCCATTTGCTAGATCTCTTCATTTGAAAGTTTATGGCCAGTATTAGCTTATTTTGGAGTCAATTTTGGATTTGAGCATGTCATTAAGCTAAGACTTCAGATCTGGACATCTCATGGCCTCCTTAGACTTAAAGTTGCCAACTTTATCAAGTCTTGGCCCTCCTTCATGTCCTAAGTCCCTTGATAATCCTTATTAGAGTGTTTTAGCCCTCTTGATGCCATGCATGGACGCAAAGCTACCAACTTTATATGGTATTTTAGTCCTAAGAGACCAGATCTACAGTTTGGCGCTTTGGTTTTGCTTGGAAGTGTCTGAATGCATTAAGTCTAGGAAAACTTGACAAGTTGCCCTGCCAACTCGACGATTTGGATCATGTTTTCCTGCCATCTAGATACTGAGCGAACTCGACGAGTTGGCTAGGGTTTTCCCGATTTTCTAAACACTGAAGCAACTCGACGAGTTGCTAGATGCACTCAATGAGTTGGGTTAACATGGACTGTTGACCTTGACCATGGTTGATTAAGTTTGACTTTAAGGGTATTTTGGTAATTTGGGATTTTAATGAAGTAAGTCAGATGGTGGTTGTAATGTGACAACCCGAAGTTCGTTCCGTCATCGTAACCCGTTCCGTCATTAAAAATTCGTCGTTTTGAATTGTTTCCATTTAAGTTTTAAAATTAAGTCATTTTTTTTAGACTTTCGCTATGAATTAATTGGTATCCAAACACGTTAGAAACCCAAGAAAACATTCCAAGTTATTATTTAGAAAAAATTTTAGTTTCGACCATATCGGGTTACAACAACTTAATCGGGTGCGACCAAAAGCCTTGTCTAACGTCAGTATCGGGTAGATTTCCTTCGGGCCACAAACTGAAGCCTTATATAAATGATGAATGGACCTTCATTTAAATCCTTTTGCCCATCTCATAACTTTCTCTCACTACTCTCTCTCTCTAAAATCCAATTGTGATCCAAAATCATCCAATTCAAGCCTCAAATCATTAAGGTAACTATCCTAACTCATAGATTAGCATCTTTAGCCTTCAAATTCGTGTTTAAACCACCCAAATGCACCAAATACATGTGTTTACAGTTGGGAACACCTCCCAAAACCGTGAACACCTCTAAAGAGGCTTTTGAAGCCCCAAAACCCCACCAAACCACTTCTAGTGCTTAGTTAAGACCTTTGGACTTGCAGGAATGGACTTAGGGCACCAAAATCTTACCATTTAGGGGGTAAACTTGAGTTTACGGCCCAAGAACATTCTTGCACCGTAAACCCTCATTCATAGACCTTAAACATCTTTTAAAGTGTTAAATTGCCCCTTAAACACCTCCAAAAGCCTCTATGAACCTCATGAGTGCATAAAACCTTATAATACTTCAAGAAATGAACCAAAACATACACAAATGGAACAAACTTGATTTTACGGCCCAAGAATATTCTTGGACCGTAAACACACCTCCTTAGGCCATAAACTCCTCCAATGGGTGTTGAAGTGCCTTTAACACCTTGTATGGCTTAGAATTGGACCTAGAACTTTGTATGCTTAACCTACAACCACTAAAACCCATGAATCATGGACAAAAATGAGTTTATAGTTGTAAACTCATGTGTTTAAGGTAGTAAACTCCCAAGAACATCTTCATAGACCGTAAACTACTTTTCCAAGGTCAATTCAAGTCCCTAAAACCTTCCTATTGTTGGGTTTAGAGCATTCTAACACTCCTAAGTGTACATGCAACCCTAAATACCTTGGATCTATGTTTTCTCTATTATACATGCAAATAAGAACTTCCAAGGTATTATCCTAATCTAGCATACAAAACTGTCAATATAACAAGATAGAATACATACCTCTTTAATGTAGAAAGTCTTCATGAAGCTTGAGTGCCTAGTGCCCCAAGTGTGACACCTCAAATGGTTCACACAACACCAAATATACTTGGAATAACTTAAGAGAAATCTACACTTCATGAAATCGGCTAGCCCTTCCATTACTCACACTAAGTGGCCGATTTTTGTCAAGAATAAGATCTTTATATAGTGTTACAATTAGGGTAAACCCTAATTGTCATGACTTTCCATTTCCTTGGATCCATGGGTTCAAATACACCATGGAGCATCCATGGACCATCCTATGGGTTTTAGCCCAACTTGATTATCCATGGAGCATTAGCCCACTATACAAGTATGGATGATTTACACAATCAACCCATGTATTTAATTAGTCTTCTTTTGATCACTTAATTAATCCTAGATTAATTCTTGATCAATACTAATTAAATAATCTTATTATTCTTATTATTAATATACTAGAACTTATAATATATTAATAACCATAAGTGTCTTATTTCTCTCATTATAGTCTATCCAAGTGCATGATGCCATGCAACCCAAATGGACCATGTCGGGTCGGGTCAAGTCTTACCAATTATAGTTATGGACATAGACATTAATCCAACACCTATGTGCATTGTAATTTGCGTAGGACCACCAAAACACCTTAATACATAACACATAAAGAGTTTACGGCTGTAAACTCATAGTTTACTGTCGTAAACTCCTCAAATGGTCATTACGATGTTCAAATCTCATTCAAATGCATTGAAACCAAGCCTAGCATCACCCCTCATGAGTTATAAGTCTATTTAGCAACCAAGAACACCTCCACCATGAGTTTACAGCCGTAAAATCATGGGGAGTGGGTCATTTGGACCGTAAACTCCTAAAGGAGTTTACTCTTGAAGAGTTAATTCCATATCCAAGCCATACTCATCCACAGATGCTACCCGGGTCACTCCAAACACTTGAATTGAAGTGTTTTCGCGTCTAGAAGTGTTTACTCTTAAATAATTAGTAGTTCAAAGCCTAATTGGATACAAATGTGTATCTTTTCATATTACATAGGAACCTCGCATGCATTCAAGCCCCGATATGAAACTTAGCATCCCAAACCGACACGCTTCTCAACCGGTAAGTTCATACCCCTACCCTTTTTCAGTATTATTCAATGTTTTCAGGGGGAATACAAGCAAAAGTACAAGGAAATCTTGTACTAAAACTTATGATTTCATTTGATCTATTTCATATTTCGTATGCTTTTAACACGAAACACTGTATTAACTAATCGTTCAACTTTAAGAGTAAACCGTGATGTTATTTGTGAAACTCGTTTTAAAATGTTATATTTTATATTTCTCAAATGAATTTACATATCATTGTTTTAAAAAGCATGAATCTTAAAACTTTAAAATGTTCTCGATATAACTCCCGTAGATATGAGAGTGTAGGAATAATAACATTAAACTCAGAACTTTACCACTCCCCATAGATACGAGAGTGAAGGAATAATAACATTAAACTTAGAACCTTACCACTCCCCCTAGTTATGAGAGTGGTGGAATAGTAACATTAAACATAGAACCTAAGACAAGTCCTATATAAAACTCCCCCTAGTTACGAGAGTGAAGGACTAAATAAATAGAATTTCCCGTTTTATTATCTTTTAATTCATTAATCTTAAGATTGGAGACACGTCCTTGTAACATTCCCCTTATTTACGAGAGTGTACGACTGCCCCCGTAACCAGAATCTCTTGGAGGGAGAACGTGACTTGAGTGTATAGATCTATATGGGATTGACAACCCCACACCTGGCTGCTAGCTACAGTCGAACCGAAAGGTTCAACGGTGACAAAAGTCATAAAAAGATACTGCCCCTGTTTCGAGCCTTATCCAGTCGATAGTATGGTTATGGAACTCACAGTTTAGATTATGAATACTTTTATACTTACTTATTAGTTTTATATACGTGTTAAAACTAATGTACTTTTCAAGGATAAACAGGTTTTCAGGAAACATCACACGAATACATAAAGTATGGTAGTCACTTGTACATTACTTTCAGATACTGATAACCAACTATAAACTTTTATGGAAAATAAGGGTTTTTCCTGGGATAACAAACTGTACATAACCGGATCGTATAACAAATGGATAAATAAACTATACTTATAAGAAAATATGGGATTTTCTTAGACAACAAACTTTTTCAGAAAACCAAAGGAAACTTGTACATTTTCAGAAAACAAACCTATTATGAACTCACCAGCTTTATGCTGATTTTCAAACTGCTTGTATTCTCATAAAACAAACCTCTTATGAACTCACCGCGATCTTTTGTCGAATACGGAGTATGTAGAAGTCACGTCTTTACTTTTGTTCATATGATATATATATATATATATATATATATATATATATATATATATATATATATATATATATATATATATATATATATACGTATAACACATGTAACTCTTTGTTTTCAGACAATGTAAATGAATCTATGTAATGTAATATTTTGTGTTTACTATGCTTATTATGTACATTGGTTGCGATATTCATGACGTCCTCCGCCCCGAAACGTTTCCACCATCGGTTTCGGGGTGTGACAGATTGGTATTAGAGCCCTTGTTTATAGTGAAGTAGTATACGAAACATTACATGGTATAAGACTATAAACACTAAGGGGCCTAAGTGCTCTGAACTAAAAGTATACCTTAAAATATAAGTATTTTCAAAAGTATACAAGTATACCTAACCGTACGTTGCGGTTAAAACATAAGTATAGTTATGTAGTCGTGTCTAGGATCAACATGTGCTTGGGAGTGACTGCGGTATGCGACATGCCTAAAACTTACCCAATACCCAAACAACGAGCCGTCGTCACAGCGAATCATGAAATACTGTGGGAGTAATTCTCAAGCCAAATCCGTTATAGAGATTCTCATCCCAGCGTTGTTCCTCAATCATTCTTTAGTGATAGTTTATCTGCTTTGGTAAATCTTTCCTGCTTTATTGCTTAATAGAATTCTATATCTGTCTTAATGAGGTATCCCCTGTTCCATATCTCTTGATGCAATTCAGAGGAATTACCATCCTCTCTTTCCTGATCTTTTTAGATCAAGATGTTGGATTAATGTCTAAGTCCATAACTATATTTGGTAAGACTTGACCCGACCCGGCATGGTCCATTTGGGTTGCATACCATCATGCACTTGAATGAGAGAAATAAGACACTTATGGTTATTAATATATTATAAGTTCTAGTATATTAATAATAAGAATAATAAGATTATTTAATTAGTATTGATCAAGAATTAATCTAGGATTAATTAAGTGATCAAAAGAAGACTAATTAAATATATGGGTTGATTGTGTAAATCATCCATACTTGTATAGCGGGCTAATGCTCCATGGATAATCAAGTTGGGCTAAAACTCATAGGATGGTCCATGGATGCTCCATGGTGTATTTGTACCCATGGATCATGGAAATGAAAGGCCATGTCAATTAGGGTTTACATGGTGTAACCCTAACTATATAAGCATCTTATTCTTGATCAAAATTGGCCACTAGAATCACACTAGTGTGTGAAGTGAAAGGGCTAGCCGATTTTGATGAGTGAAGAATTCTCCCAAGTTATTCTAAGTGTTTTGATGATTGTGATTCCATTTGAGGTGTCACACTTGGGGCACTAGGCACTCAAGCTTCATGAAGACATTCTACACCAAAGAGGTATGTATTCTATCTTGCTATAGTCATTGTTTTGTATGCTAGATTAGGATAATACCTTGGAAGTTCTTATTTGCATGTATAATAGAGAAAACATAGATCCAAGGTATTTAGGGTTGCATGTACACTTAGGAGTGTTAGAATGCTCAAAACCCAACAGTGGTATCAGAGCCTAGGCTTGCTTTCTCTTATACTTGTAATTAAAAGTTGAAAAAAGTCAAAAACTTGATGTCTGACGAATGGACTCGGCGAGTCCATGGGGGGGACTCGGCGAGTTCATGTGTATCTTCAACCTACTCGGCGGGTAGGTTCATGCAACTCGGCGAGTAGGGTCGACAGAGTGCAGATTTTCGACTTTAGTTGCTGGAAATGGATTGGAAACATTACCCTAAACTGTTTTGGTCTTGAAAACTTGTTTTTGCTGGTGTAATGTTTTTGCTAATTCATTTACAACAACTAGTTATCAAAATTACAAAGTTTAATGTGATTTTGATTCTTGAAAGTGTTCATATTCATGTTCTTGTTCATATGAAGTTTAGATGATCATAGGGATTATTTGTAACCTATATGGTAGTTTAATTCTTGATCATAATGTGTTTTAATGGAGTCCATAACTTGTCCTCAAGTTATGGAAAACCAAAAGTCTCTTGGATTAAAAAAAACCATTAAAAGAACACATGAGTTAGAAAAATGAAAAGTCCTCATTTTATTACTCTATTAAACTCATAAGTTACAAGAAATGAAAAGTTTTGAATAGTTTCAAAACTTGCCCTCAAGTTTTGGAATTTGTAAAGTTTTCACTTATGAATACTTTAATTCCAAGTTAGCCCTTAGAATTTTAAAAGTTAAAATTCAACCCTTATACTTTATAATATTATAAGTTAATAATATATATATATATATATATATATATATATATATATATATATATATATATATATATATATATATATATATATATATATATATATGTATAAGAGTAAAGTCAGTCTTACCGCTAGTACGCCTCATTCACGAAGCCGGTCTATAAGGTGGGTATAAGGTTGTTGCCTATAAAATGGCAACTTAATGGGTGTCCACTCTCACCCACCGCTTGCTTGACTGGTGGAGGGTCGTTAGCCGAACGGGTTTGACAGGACTAGAATTCTCCCTTCATTAAAAGTATTAATGATAATACTAAGTAACTAAAATCATAATAATACCCAATCTTAGTTACTTAGGAAAATGTGAATAAGGTGCTAATCCATGAAATTACACTTTACACTTTGTCAAAGTCGTTAGTGGAGCGTTTGTGGTTAACCGCACACTAACTTGGACCTAACAAGGTAGGTAAAGGGTGACTTAATATTTATCATAGTATCGATGGAGCGTGTGTGGTTAACCGGCACATCGATTGAGGGGTAATTTATTAAGGGTACCAAGTGATTTGCATGGTTACTTCACACCTTGTTTTGTGATCCTCGGCATCCCAGTCACAAAACCTGAAGGGCACACTCGAGATTGAAACATGCCTTTGAACAGTTCAATGAATCTCAAAGATCTAGGAGTTTCAAAACCAATTAAAACCTAATAATACATTTCGTTTATCTTGGTGGAAATTGGTGAATCGTCATTCACGTACCTTCAAATATTTTATAGCTTGGATTACGGCATACCTCTTCTAAGTTATAAAATAGCTTGTTGGGTCCTAGCCTTAATATTTCATATTGGGTGTCATATTAAGAACTTAAGATCAACTATCTTGAATATCTCCCAAAAGATGTCTGGTTTAGACATTTATGATCTTCCCAAATCTCTTGAAACAAGCTTTCCTAATGAAGATGATGTCCCATGGATATCATACTTCTTCACCTCTTGAAATTATTCTCCTAAACCCACAAGTTCTTGAAAAGTTTAAGGTCACTCAAGCCCTATTGGCAAGGCAAGGTCTAGGTGTGATCACATCTTGGAGATGTAGTCACATATTGACAAGTCGGGAGAGTTGGGTGTCAAAGTCTTGAGAAAGTTGGTGGTTCAATCACTTTCTAAGTCACATAGTGAGTTCCTTTGGGACACCTATGAAATAGACTATGACAAGACCCTTAATGATCTTATCTAAGATCAACTTTCTTAAAACTTGATGGACATTGACAATAGTGACACAGGAAATCTCGGAAAGCATTCTCTTCCCAATGGAAAGGGATCGGCCATAGTCAACTCGGTTGACCAAATGGTAAAGAGAAAAGCTAAGTCTGTGATAGTCTCGTGTACCATTATCAAAGGGTCCATATGTTTATATTGCCAAAGGAAGGGGCATTGGTTGCGAAGCTGCCAAATTTACCTAAGGATATTAAAGTCAATAAGTTTGACTCTACTTCAGGTAAAGTCCACTATCTAACTCTGCTAAGTTTCTATTCTGAGATTCTTGATACATGATGTGACTGGGTCACATGGTGATGTTTTAAGAATCAAAGAAAAGTGAAGAAACTTAAAGAAAGAATATGCTGAATCTGATGGCGTAGATGGATTTCTATCGCATAGTTTGAAGATCGGATTCTTGAGCTACTTCTTAGGAGTTATGAGATATTGCTTAAGGAATAGATAACAACAAGTTTTCATATGGACTGTAAGGATAAGTCTTTCCGCAAAGTTTTTAAAATAAAAGAAATTTTTTTTTTTGATTTTATTTATTTTAATATATCCTTACAATGGCATTTGAGGAAAATTGTTGCTTATAAGATTCCATTAAGAGCAAGAGTGGAAATATGAAATTGATTCTTTCATTTGTGGTAATGTCTACATTTACCAAATAAGGAAAGATTCTCATCACCCAAGTTTCAAATGGACCGTAACTTGGAATCATGTAAGTTGTATAGCATGATGAATGAGAACTTTCAAGTATTGGAAAATTAAGACTAATTACTTGTTCACATGGATGTGTGAGTCAAGTAAAGGACTAAGGGATCGAGTACACATTCTTGTGCGCTGATTAAGTCCACCACAAAAGTTTGATAAGACTATTCGTCATGATTTACTTAAGTTCAGTAAATATGATTATACTTACAAGCTTAAGTGTAACTCTGAGACATTGGAAAAAGGTTTCAATGTATGACAGAGCGAATAAGAAGAATCAAGTTAGGCAGAAGGATAAAAGTTTCTCAAATCTGAAAAGATGGGAGAGTACTTTAGTATCCTTTTTGTGATCATCTTAATGATTAAGAAACCATAGCACAATTAGTTCTCTAAGAAAATCTTGGTGCATTCTTATGACTAAGAAGAGGAACTTGAATTGTTGAAGTGGTTAAATCAAGAAGATGAGTCATACTTCGTTCCAATACAAGTCTTAGAGTCATACTCCAAGATTGTAACTTGAGTGACAGGTCTTAAAGAAGGTTTAAAACACTTGTCAAATGTAAGAGTAAAAGTTTTCTACTCTTGTACATTTGAAATTGGTAAGTTGTGATGTTTTGGATAAAACAAAGACCAACTTAGGCCAATTGTGTGAAGTGTTTGTCTTGATTAGAATCCGCACTATATCTTGGATGTTTGACAAGGAAGTCTTATATGTCAAGAGGACAGTGAGAGTCTTAAAGGTCCTGAAAGTCTCAAGAACTAATCAAGAATAAAACCTGAAGTTCTTCACTAGCACACGACTTGAGGTTTATAACCTATCGTGTTGACTTATTTTGTGCCCATTCCAGTTAAAGTTGGCTTTGCATATGAGTTCTTAGAGTTCTCAATTGGTTGCACAACAACTTGGAAGCAATGGTAGGCCCTTGAGCTGCCAGGTGGCAAGAAATTAAGATTGAGTTCAGTCCATATGAGTTTGGATTTGTCATTATCCTTGTCTTGTGACTATGATTTTGACAATTCACATGGATAAGAACACATACACCAGTAAATCTAAGTGTCATAAGGTTTCTCTCCGATTCATGAAAATGATGGTGAGGAAACACTTTCACTAAGTAGATTTTAGCTAGATAGCAATTGTGATATTTGCATTCTCAAAGTCGTTAGTGGAGCGCGTGTGGTTAACCGGCACACTAATATGGACTTGTGAGAAGTGGAAAAAAGGTCTAACCATTATGATTACGGCATACCTCTTCATAATTGTTTAGACTCACAAGTGTGCTATCTAAGGGAAGGTGTATGATTTTGATAAAGTTTTATCAAAACAATCTAGTATCAGAAATATGAACTTTGGTAAGGAAGTCAGTTGATTTCTGAGTACATGTCAAAGCTAGTGGGAGCATAAGTGTTATGCTAATGATCATCATGTTAGTGGGAGCATGATAATTATGATAAGTATTGCAAGTTAGCAATGTTAATTATAGAAAACAAAAGGTTTCAATTGGGAAAAGTTGTTTTGCTATAATTAAGGGAGAGGAAATTATACTTCATCTCAAATCTATAAGCTTAGATTGTGAGGTTTTAATCATTTAGTCAAGGATATATATATATGAATTTCATGTTGGAATGGCTCAACATAAGGAAATTGTGTATATGAGTCCATTATTTGCGTTCTTAAATTCGATTATGATTACGGCATCCCTTTTCATAATCTGAATTATGAGAACTTCGCAAATAGAAATGGAAATGTTATAGCAAAAGACTGGTTTAGTCTTTATGTGAGACATCATGAATCGATTCCCATATGCTTCGGATATAGGATCGATTACATGTGCTATATTCATCCTTTCTAAAATTTTCCAAATGCCTAGGGCATTAAGAAGGGAAAAGGTTTAGAACTGGATATGACTAAAAGGATTAAACAATTGTCGAGGACAATCTAAGGTTTACCAAAGATTGGTTGCTCAAGGACAGTTGGAAGTATAGTGATAATTCTGGAAGGACCATATTGACATAATCTGTAAGGAGGCAACTCTTGTTCAGAAGTGATAGTCAAAATGGAATCTGGAAATGTTTCAAAGTTAGAATTTTCAATCTGTGTAAGATTAAGGAAACTTAATGCAAGAAGGATATTTCCAAGGAACTAATCTCCTTTGGAATGCTCTGTAATGTTTGTTGTCAAGTCTTTATGATTTTGTGCATAATCATTACAAGAGGATCAATGCATATAAGTTTAGAATCTAACAGATTTCAGTAAATGGCATGAATTTGGAATTCTTGGATTTGCAGTAAGGATTTGGGAGTGTGAAAAGAGAATCATTGAAGTAATTTTCAATTGATCTAGTTCACAAAGTAAAGATCATAGACAAACATAGTATGCATACTTGGTGTATGGCATGACTAGTGTTTGAGAAAAACATAGTGTACATGCTTGGAGCATGGGACAACTATTGTTTTAAATTCAAGAATAAAGTTGATAGCTGAAACAGTATACAATGAATAATATGTAATCATATGGTGATAAATAAAAGGTGTTTTATTTATATTCATAAGTTCTGAGACCATATTGGATTCAATTATTATTGTGTTTCACTTTGCATGTTTTGACTCCCGAATAAACTAGGTTATTCTTCCGGAATGACTAAGTTATTCAAACTATCCACAGTCGGTCATATGTTGGAAGTAGATATGAATTAAGACTGTCATGATGGGTTGTAGAGGTCTAAGGTGTTGGACAAGGCTGCAACAATCATGAGTGCTCATAAGTTCTGAGTATTGGATTCAACCCGCGCTCATTGGAATCACTTCATGGATTTTATCACGAGTGATCATGAGACGATAATATCTTATATTCTTCAAACCTAGAGATATGAGTTGTTACTATGAGTTGATAGTACATTGATTGCACGAAACCGCATTTGGTAACTCTGTGCTATAAAACGTGCCTTTGTGTATGATTCAACAAGTAGTAGAACAAGCCATATGAGTCGAAATTTATCCGTTCCTTTTACCTTCGGGATAAAAGCGATATCTGTGGGCCCCTCGATGATTTGATGATGACAAATGGAAGTGCTCGGCCGGGCCAGGACTGATTTGATTTGTTCAATTAGTCAGTCGTCATAAATCGGAAATCAGGAAACAACAAATGGACAGAGAGAATGATTATATTCCATGTCTCAGTCCATATGATATCTAGAATGGAGGAATATATGATCCCTTATCTAATGGACAAGTCACTGACAAAGGTCAGAGTTCATCTACAAGGTCAGAGTTCGACAGAAGCTTTTGAGAGCTACGATTGCCAGTTGGTTCCTGAAGTCATACGCAATAATAGTTTTAGACTTATCCAAGTGGGAGACTGTTGGATTAATGTCTAAGTCCATAACTATATTTGGTAAGACTTGACCCGACCCGGCATGGTCCATTTGGGTTGCATACCATCATGCACTTGAATGAGAGAAATAAGACACTTATGGTTATTAATATATTATAAGTTCTAGTATATTAATAATAAGAATAATAAGATTATTTAATTACTATTGATCAAGAATTAATCTAGGATTAATTAAGTGATCAAAAGAAGACTAATTAAATATATGGGTTGATTGTGTAAATCAAGTGTCTTATTTCTCTCATACTTGTATAGTGGGCTAATGCTCCATGGATAATCAAGTTGGGCTAAAACTCATAGGATGGTCCATGGATGCTCCATGGTGTATTTGTACCCATGGATCATGGAAATGAAAGGCCATGTCAATTAGGGTTTACATGGTGTAACCCTAACTATATAAGCATCTTATTCTTGATCAAAATTGGCCACTAGAATCACACTAGTGTGTGAAGTGAAAGGGCTAGCCGATTTTGATGAGTGAAGAATTCTCTCAAGTTATTCTAAGTGTTTTGATGATTGTGATTCCATTTGAGGTGTCACACTTGGGGCACTAGGCACTCAAGCTTCATGAAGACATTCTACACCAAAGAGGTATGTATTCTATCTTGCTATAGTCATTGTTTTGTATGCTAGATTAGGATAATACCTTGGAAGTTCTTATTTGCATGTATAATAGAGAAAACATAGATCCAAGGTATTTAGGGTTGCATGTACACTTAGGAGTGTTAGAATGCTCAAAACCCAACACAAGATTCCTCCAAGAAAGAGACCCAGCTCAAAGAACAACAACAATGCTCCGCCACCACCTCCTCCCCAATTTGATCCCGTAATGTTCCAGACAGCTGTTGTTGCCGCAGTGGCAGCCGCCATGTCTCAAATGAACCCCGGTGGTTCAGGAGGTGGTCCCCAGCCCCAAAACCAAGAAGGTAGCCAGGGACACCGGAAGGAGTGTTCAATAAGGACTTTAGGAACGCAAAACCCACATCTTTCGATGGCACTGGAGGTGTCATTGCCCTAACCCGATGGATTGAGAAAATCGAATCTATTTTCAAAATCTATGCCTGCTCTGAATCGGATAAGGTGAAGTTCGATGCCTGCATGTTCACCGATAAAGCCCTGACTTGGTGAAACAGCCGAGTCAAATCCCTAACCCTACCTGTAGCCAATGCCATGGGTTAGGAGGCCATGAAGGAACTTCTGCTTGCAGATTACTACCCTCGGGGTGAAATGCAGAAGCTAGAGCACGAACTCTGGAACCTGAAGATGAAGGGTTCCGATATCGCAGCTTACACTTCAAGATTTGATGACTTGGCGCTACTCTGTCCGGAATTGGTTACCCCAGAGAATAAGAAGATTGAGAGATTTATTTGGGGGTTGACCTAGCCAACTAAGGGAAATGTCTTGGCTGCGAAGCCAGACACCTATGACAGCGCCAAATGCCTAGCGCAAACCCTGGTCGAACATAGCGAGGACCTAGAGGAAGCAGCCACCACTCTTGAGCAGACTGAGAGGAGCGGTGAGAAAAAAAATTTGGAAGAAGAAGAAAAGTCAGCCTTCGTAGGAGTCCTTGAAGAAGCAACAAACTGTAGCAGTTCATGCTGCTACTATCCCTGTTGCTGTTGTTTCTGCAGTAGGATCCACAACTCAAACTCCTACCAGTAGGTATGATGGTACCCTCCCTCCGTGTAACAAGTGCAACTATCATCACCTCACTTCCAACCCATGTCGGGAGGTATTTTGTAACAGCTGTGGCAAGAAGGGTCACACTGCGGAAAATTGTAAGACACCAACCCAATCAACCAATCAAGCTTCCGGAGCGAGAATCAGTCCGGCCTGCTACGGTTGCGGCGAAGTCGGGCATTTCAAGAGAAACTGCCCCAAAATAGCAACAGCTGGCAACACCGGGAGAGTCCTAGCTATTGGACAAGTTGAGGCAGCTGCCGACCCCACGGTTGCCCCAGGTATATTCCTTCTCGATAAATCTTATGCCTGTAATCCTTTTTCAATTCTAGTGCTGAAAGGAAATTTGTTAGTATTCATTCAAACACCTTCCTAAACTTAGTTCTTCGTTAGTAACCAAAACGTTTACCATCGAGATAGCTAACAGTGAGAAAGAGAACGTTATACACATATCCATAGGTTGTATCCTTACTCAGGGCGACTATTCCTTTCCATTCGACCTAATAGCAATTTTTCATGAAGAGCTTTGATATTATCATTGGCATGGATTGACTGAGTCCAATCATACTGATATTCTTGGTTTCAAAAAGGCCATCCATCTCAGTCTCCCCTCTGACCTGACTCTCATGATCTACGACGACAAAACCTAATGTCAATTTTCGTATCGATCAAATTCCTGGAGCTAACCCTGTATCTAAATCTCAGTATCGATTAGCGCCATCAGAAATAAAGGAGCATTCCAGTCAGCTTAATGAGCTACTCAGCAAAGGGTTCACCAGGCCAAGTTTCTCACCCCGAGGAGCCCCGGTATTGCTATTCCTTTCGAATGTGTATCGACTACCGTTAACTGAATAAGTTAACCGTCAAAAACCGATATCCTTTTCTTCGAATAGATGACCTCTTTGACCAACTTCAGAGAGCCATCTACTTCTCATAGATAGACCTTAGGTCAAGGGACCATCAGCTACAAGTTCACAGGAATGATGTTTCCAAAACAGCATTCAAGACTTGATATGGTCACTACGAAGATGTAGTGATGCCCTTCAGTCTAACCATTTTCTTTAGTCACGTAATAAGCGAAGAAGGCATGTTACATTTTGAAACGCGTAAAACTAAACCCGGGGTACATAGAACTTTTCGAAATCCTCAATAGGATCGATCCGTAGCATACAAACTCCGACTACCATCAGAACTTAGCAGCATCCATCCGGTATTCCACGTCTCTGTCCTTAAGAAGTGCCTTCCCGATGAAACCCTAGTAATCCCTTTGATGAGACCAAAATCAACGAAAGTCTGAACCTCACGGTAGAACCGATCGAAATCATAGATCGAGAGATTAAACGTACAAAACAAAGTCGTATCCCGATAAGTGAAGGATTTGAATTCACTTGGGACCGTGAAGATCCGATGAAATAGAGGTGTCCGAATCTCTTTCCATATCCTTGAGTCGTATTTAAAGTTTGAATTTCAGGACGAAATTCCCTCTAACGGGTGGATAATGTGACAACCTGAAGTTCGTTCCGTCATCATAACCCGTTCCGTCATTAAAAATTCGTCATTTTGAATTGTTTCCGTTTAAGTTTTAAAATTAAGTCATTATTTTTGAGACTTCCGTTATGACTTAATTGGTATCCAAACATGTTAGAAACCCAAGAAAACATTCCAAGTTATTATTTAGAAAACTTTTTAGTTTCGACCGTATCGGGTTACAACAACTTAATCGGGTGCGACCAAAAGCCTTGTCTAACGTCAGTATCGGGTAGATTTCCTCCGGGCCACAAACTGAAGCCTTATATAAATAATGAGTGGACCTTCATTTAAAGCCTTTTTCCCATCTCATAACTTTCTCTCACTACACACTCTCTCTCTCTCTCTCTAAAATCCGATTTTGATCCAAAATCATCCAATTCAAGCCTCAAATCATCAAGGTAACTATCCTAACTCATGTGTTTACGTTAGGGAACACCTCCCAAAACCGTGAACATTTCTAAAGAGGCTTTTGAAGCCTCAAAACCCCTCCAAACCACTTCTAGTGCTTAGTTAAGACCTTTGGACTTGCAGGAATGGACTTAGGGCACCAAAATCTTACCATTTAGGGGGTAAACTTGAGTTTATGGCCCAAGAACATGCTTGGACCGTAAACCCTCATTCATAGATCTTAAACATCTTTTAAAGTGTTAAATTGCCTCTTAAACACCTCCAAAAGCCTCCATGAACCTCTTGAGTGCATAGAACCTTATAATCCTTCAAGAAATGCACCAAAACATACACAAATGGAACAAACTTGAGTTTACGGCCCAAGAATATTCTTGGACCGTAAACACACCTCCTTAGGCCATAAACTCCTCCAATGGGTGTTGAAGTGCCTTTAACACCTTGTATGGCTTAGAATTGGACCTAGAACTTTGTATGCTTAACCTACAACCACTAAAACCCATGAATCATGGACAAAAATGAGTTTATAGTTGTAAACTCATGTGTTTAAGGTAGTAAACTCCCAAGAGATCTTCATTGACCGTAAACTACTTTTCCAAGGTCAATTCAAGTCCCAATCACTTCCTAAGCTATGGAATCAACCCTAAAACCTTCCTATGTGCATTGTAATTTACCTAGGACCACCAAAACACCTTAAGACATAGCACATAAGAGTTTATGGCCGTAAACTCATAGTTTACTGCCGTAAACTCCTCAAATGGTCCTTAGGATGTTAAAATCTCATTCAAATGCATTGAAACCAAGCCTAGCATCACCCCTCATGAGTTATAAGGCTATTTAGAAACCAAGAACACCTCCACCATGAGTTTACGGCCATAAACTCATGGGGAGTGGGTCATTTGGACCGTAAATTCCTAAAGGAGTTTACTCTTGTAGAGTAAACTCCATATCCAAGCCATACTCGTCCACAAAATGCTACCCGGGTCACTCCAAACACTTGAATTGAAGTGTTTTCGCGTCTAGAAGTGTTTACTCTTAAATAATTAGTAGTTAAAAGCCTAATTAGATACAAATGTGTATCTTTTCATATTACATAGGAACCTCGCACGCATTCAAGCCCCGATCTGACACTTAGCATCCCAAACCGACACGCTTCTCAACCGGTGAGTTCATACCCCTACCCTTTTTCAGTATGTTTCAATGTTTTCAAGGGGGAAATACAAGCAAAAGTACAAGGAAATCTTGTACTCAAAATTATGATTTCATTTGATCTATTTCATATTTCGTATGCTTTTAACACGGAAAACTATATTAACCAATCGTTCAACTTGCAGAGTAAACCGTCATGTTATTTGTGAAACTCGTTTTAAAATGTTATATTTTATATTTCTTAAATGAATTTCCATATCATTGTTGTTAAAAGCATGAATCTTAAAACTTTAAAATGTTCTTGATATCACTCCCCGTAGATACGAGAGTGCAGGAATAATAACATTAAACTCAGAACTTTACCACTCCCTGTAGATACGAGAGTGAAGGAATAATAACATTAAACTTAGAACCTTACCACTTCCCCTAGTTACGAGAGCGGTGGAATAGTAACATTTAACATAGAACCCTGGACAAGTCCTTGATAACACTCCCCCTAGTTATGAGAGTGAAGGACTAAATAGATAGAATTTCCCATTTTATTATCTTTTAATTCATTAATCTTAAGATTGGAGACACGTCCTTGTAACACTCCCCCTATTTACGAGAGTGTAGGGCTACCCCCATAACCAGAATCTCTTGGAGGGAGAACGTGAATTGAGTGTATAGATCTATACGAGATTGACAACCCCGAACCTGGCTGCTAGCTACAGTCGAACCGAAAGGTTCAAGGGTGACAAAAGTCATAAAAAGATACTGGCCCCTGTTTCGAGCCTTATCCAGTCTATAGTATGTTTATGGAACTCACAATTTATATTATGAATACTTTTATACTTACTTATTAGTTTTATATATAAGTTAAAACTAATGTACTTTTCAAGGAGAAACAGGTTTTCAGGAAACATCACACGAATACATAAAGTATGGTAGACACTTGTACATTACTTTCAGAAACAGATAACCAACTATAAAATTTTAAGGAAAATAAGGGTTTTTCCTGGGATAACAAACTGTACATAACCGGATCGTATAACAAACGGATAACTAAACTATACTTATAAGAAAATATGGGATTTTCTTGGATAACAAACTTTTTCGGAAAACCAAAGGAAACTTGTACATTTTCAGAAAACAAACCTCTTATGAAGTCACCAACTTTATGCTGATTTTCAAATTGCTTGTATTCTCAGGTCCACATTAGAGAGGTACACCGCGATCTTTTGGAGAAGACGGAGTATGTAAAAGTCACATCTTTACTTTTGTTCATATGATATATATATATATATATATATATATATATATATATATATATGTATGTATAACACATGTAACTCTTTGTTTTCAAACAATGTAAATGAATCTAAGTAATGTAAATTTTTGTGTTTACTATGCTTACTATGTACACTGGTTGCGATATTCATGACGTCCTCTACTCCGGAACGTTTCCGCCATCGGTTTCGGGGTGTGACATGTAAGTAGTCGAGATCGGAGCTGAGATTTGGGATTTGATCTTCTTCATTCAGCACTACTTGTGAGGTGAGTTTTCCACACTATCGTTAAGGGTCTAAGGCACCAAGGTCAACCCTTCGGATTGTTATCCTGATTTGATACTGTTATGATATGTTAGATCGGTATCCTGGTAGATAGGATGTTTCTTTGTGTTTTGATCTATTAGATCGGTATCCTGGAAGATAGGATGTTGCAATGCCTAGTGATCTGTAGATTCTTTTGACTGTCTATAGATTGTTATTTGATTACCATGTAAATATGCATATGTGTGATTGGTGGTTGAGGCTTTACTGCTTTTTGCGTAAGCGAACATACGGGGGCATTCCAACCTGATGGTTGAGGGCTGAGAGTATTCCATCCCGAGGATGATTGGACTCATAGTATGTTGGCATTCAAACCCTATGGTTGAGGGCCGAGGGTATTCCATCCCAATGGATGATTGGACCAACAGCATGTTGGCATTCCAACCAGATGGTTGATTGCGCCCAAAGTATGTAGTTATTATATGTGTTTTATTGTTGTGCGGTATTTTCGGGGAACTCACTAGCTTCGTGCTTACAGTTGTGGATTTTGTTTCAGGTACTTCGGATGATCGCAGCGAGGCAAAGGCTTAATCGTGCACCTCCTCGTTTTTCAAGTTGTGATTTCTGGGAAAACTCTGATATTGGAATATTTAGAAAACCATTTGTAAACAACGGATGGTTTTAGAATGTTTGAAAAGTTTAAATTTTTCATGAATTTTACGGATGTGACATCTTGTGACAACCCGAAATTTCAATCTTGTACAACCATTCAATTTAGTCAAAGTCAGACTTGTTTCTGCTAACTTTTAGCACTGTTTAGAGTCTGTTTGAGCATTCTAAGCCCAGTACATCAAAGGATTAAGTGTTAGGATGTGTCAACTGAAGTTCAAAACCATCAAACAAGCCATAAACCTCTTTGTGAGGAGTTTATGTCTAGGACACATGATTTTACAGCCGTAAACTCATGGTGGCCGTAAACTCTTGGCTATATATTTGATACTTGGCAATTTTTCAACACTTTTACTATTTCCAATCCAAGAAATCGGGTTTTTCTCTCAAGTTTCATCAAGGATCTTCATTTTCCTTCAAAGATGTAAGTGTTTTATCCCTTGTCTAGTTACTACATCTTCTTAACTAGCATAACCCATCGATTTCCATCCATTAACATCATCTTTTGGGTTTGATCTTCAAGTGTTCTTCATTTTCACCAAGAACACGAAGAACACCTACTAAGTTCTTGGACTTCAAACACCCCTAAAGGCTTCTAAAATCATAAATACCTTACTTTGTATAATACTTACTAGTTATGCTACTTGAAATCATCCAATATCTAAGATCAAAGAGATTTTACGGCCAAGAGCATCTCCCTTAGTCGTAAACCCTTGTTAGGTCTTCTAGTTGAACATAAACACTTACTTAAGGCTTGTATTGGATCTAGAACACTTCCATGATGTTTGTAAGACCTTAAATCACCTCTTTGGCACAATACTTCATGAGTTTATGGTCGTAAACCCATAAGGTCGTAAACCCTATGCCCGTAAACTCATATGGTCGTGAAAACATGGACGTAAACACCATAGTGTGGTGTTAAACTCCTTAGATGCAATCCTTTATGATTATAACACTTTCATATAAGTTTTTCATAAGTCCTAGGGTGTGTTCCTTACATGATTAGTTGTATAAATACTAATTATATGCATATATGTGTCATTATATGCTAAATAGGATCCATATGTGTGCTCAAGTCTCCACTTGACTGTAACACTCGTGTTTCTAGGCTAGGCATTAATATTGGCATAATGGTGTAGGTTAACCTTTGTAACTCATTTAGAAGAAATGAAAAGAATTATGTGAATTTTATGTGAATTATGTGTTTTATGCTTAATTATTAGGGTTTAATTAATTAAGAATAAAAATAAGTGTCAAAACTAAAGTGTGAGATAAGCCCGATATCATTACATAAAGTTGTAGTGGTCGAAACAAGGATTTCAAGGATATAAAGAATGCCGAAATCCGAGTTATAACGAAGAAGTTATGACCTGTCGAAGTTTCGCAACAAAACCGGCACGGTGCTGAATGTCGTAAAAAAAGTGAGTTTTCGATAAACTACTTTTTAGCCTTAGTGATCTAAACGAAAGTCGTAGTATTCATTAAACCGAGAAGTTCGATAAAAAGAACGCCCAAATCTGACTTCGTATGAGGAAGTTATGATTTTTTGAAGTTTCAGCTTAGCAGTAGACAGCTAAAAACTCGAATTTTAGATCGAGCAATTTTTAGCCGACACAACCTAAACGAGAATTGAAGGTCTTGTTATTAGCAGCACAACGGTAAAAATTCTGACGAAAACGGACGTCGGATGAAGAAGTTATGAATTTTTAACGGATTTCCTGTCCCGGTCTGTTAAAAATAATAATATAAAATTTAAATTCAAAATTAGCCGACAAAGTCTAAACGAAAGTTGTAGAGTATAATTTTAGCTACGCGTGCATATAAAGAACGTCAAAAACGGATCTCGTATGCAAAAGTTATGGATTTTAGAAGTTTTGGCGTGAAAATCGAGAAAATTCGCATAGTCACAAGTTGCCACGTCACCCTCGCTGAAAAAGTGCCACGTGTCCTGCTGAGTCACCGAAGCTGCTGAGTCATGCGAAGCGACGTGTCGGATTCTGATTTGACCGAAGGGAGGTCCAATCCGAGGCTAGCATATGGACCGAACCTCGCACCTTAGCTCCGAGCCTCGCATGTGTGATACGACTCTGCGGTCCAATCTGCGAGTGCCACCGAGACCTTCACACATGCTTGTTGGGTTTTGAGCATTCTAACACTTCCTAAGTGTACATGCAACCCTAAATACCTTGGATCTATGTTTTCTCTATTATACATGCAAATAAGAACTTCCAAGGTATTATCCTAATCTAGCATATAAAACAATGGATATAGTAGGATAGAATACATACCTTTTTGGTGTAGTAAGTCTTCATGAAGCTTGAGTGCTTAGTGCCCCAAGTGTGACACCTCAAATGGAATCACAATCATCAAAACACTTGGAATGACTTGAGAGAATTCTACACTCATCAAAATCGGCTAGCCCTTTCTTCACTATCTCTAGTGGCCGATTTTTCCTCAATAATAAGATGCTTATATAGTTACACAATTAGGGTAAACTCTTAATTGTCATGGCTTTCCATTTCCTTGGATCCATGGGTACAAATACACCATGGAGCATCCATGGACCATCCTATGGGTTTTAGCCCAACTTGATTATCCATGGAGCATTAGCCCACTATACAAGTATGGATGATTTACACAATCAACCCATAAATTTAATTAGTCTTCTTTTGATCACTTAATTAATCCTAGATTAATTCTTGATCAATACTAATTAAATAATCTTATTATTCTTATTATTAATATACTAGAACTTATAATATATTAATAACCATAAGTGTCTTATTTCTCTCATTCAAGTGCATGATGGTATGCAACCCAAATGGACCATGCCGAGTCGGGTCAAGTCTTACCAAATATAGTTATGGACTTAGACATTAATCCAACAGTCTCCCACTTGGATAAGTCTAAAACTATTATTGCGTATGACTTCAGGAACCAACCGGCAATCGTAGCTCTCAAAAGCTTCTGTCGAACTCTGACCTTGTAGATGAACTCTGACCTTTGTCAGTGACTTGTCCATTAGATAAGGGATCATATATTCCTCCATTCTAGATATCATATGGACTGAGACATGGATTATAATCATTCTCTCTGTCCATTTGTTGTTTCCCGATTTCCGATTTATGACAACTGACTAATTGAACAAATCAAATCAGTCCTGGCCCGGCCGAGCACTTCCATTTGTCATCATCAAATCATCGAGGGGCCCACAGATATCGCTTTTATCCCGAAGGTAAAAGGAACGGATAAACTTCGACTCATATGGCTTGTTCTACTACTTGTTGAATCATACACAAAGGCACGTTTTATAGCACCGAGTTACCAAATGCGTTTTCGTGCTATCAATGTACTATCAACTCATAGTAACAACTCATATCTCTAGGTTTGAAGAATATAAGATATTATCGTCTCATGATCACTCGTGATAAAATCCATGAAGTGATTCCAATGAGCGCGGGTTGAATCCAATACTCAGAACTTATGAGCACTCATGATTGTTGTAGCCTTGTCCAACACCTTAGACCTCTACAACCCATCATGACAGTCTTAATTCATATCTACTTCCAAAATACGACCGACTGTGGATGGTTTGAATAACTTAGTCATTCCGGAAGAATAACCTAGTTTATTCGGGAAGTCAAAACATGCAAAGTGAAACACAATAATAATTGAATCCAATATGGTATCAACCCTTTGAACATAAATAAAACACCTTTTATTTATCACCATATGATTACACATTATTCATTGTACACTGTTTCAGCTATCAACTTTATTCTTGAATTTAAAACAATAGTTGTCCCATGCTCCAAGCATGTACACTATGTTTTTTTTCAAAACACTAGTCATGCCACACACTAAGTATGCATACTATGTTTGTCTATGATCTTTACTTTGTGAACTAGATCAATTGAACATAACTTCAATGATTCTCTTTTCACACTCCCAAATCCTTACTGCAAATGCGAGAATTCCAAATTCATGCCATTTACAGAAATCTGTTAGATTCTAAACTTATATGCATTGATCCTCTTGTAACGATTATGCACAAAGTCAGAAAGACTTGACAACAATCATTACAGAGTATTCCAAAGGAGATCAGCTCCTTGGAAACATCCTTCTTGCATTAAGTTTCCTAATCTTAAACAGATTGAAAATTCTAACTTTGAAACATTTCCAGATTCCATTTTGACTATCACTTCTGAACAAGAGTTGCCTCCTTATAGATTATGTCAATATGGTCCTTCCAGAATTATCACTATACTTCCAACTGTCCTTGAGCAACCAATCTTTGGTAAACCTTAGATTGTCCTCGACAATTGTTTAATCCTTTTAGTCATATCCAGTTCTAAACCTTTTCCCTTCTTAATGCCCCAGGCATTTGGAAAATTTTAGAACGGATGATTATAGCACATGTAATCGATCCTATATCCGAAGCATATGGGACACGATTCATGATGTCTCACATAAAGACTAAACCAGTCTTTTGCTATAACATTTCCATTTCAGTTTGCCAAGTTCTCATAATTCAGATTATGAAAAGGGATGCCGTAATCATAATCGAATTTTAGAACGCAAATAATGGACCCATATACAGAATTTCCTTATGTTGAGCCATTCCAACATGAAATTCATATATTTCCTTGACTAAATGATTAAAACCTCAAATCTAAACCTTATAAGTATAATTTCCTCTCCCTTAATTATAGCAAAACAACTCTTTCCCAATTGAAACTTTTGTTTTCTATAATTAACATTGCTAACTTGCAATACTTATCATAATTATCATGCTCCCACTAACATGATGATTAATAGCATAACACTTATGCTCCCACTAGCTTTGACATGTACTCAGAAATCAGCTGGACTTCTAGAAATCAATACTTCATTGACTTTCTTACCAAAGTTCAGATTTCTGATGCTAGATTGTTTTGATAAAGCTGTATCAATATCATACACCTTCCCTTAGATAGCACACTTGTGTATCTAAACAATTATGAAGAGGGATGTCGTAATCATAATGTTTAGACCTTTTTGCCACTTCTCACAAGTCCAAATTAGTGTGCCGGTTAACCACACGCGCTCCACTAACGACTTTGAGAATGCAAATATCACAATTGCTATCTAGCTAAAATCTACTTAGTGAAAGTGTTTCCTCACCATCATTTTCATGAATCAGAGAGAAACCTTATGACACTTAGATTTAATGGTGTATGTGTTCTTATCCATGTGAATTGTCAAAAACCATAGTCACAAGACAAGGATAATGACAAATCCAAACTCATATGGATTGAACTCAATCTTAACTTCTTGCCACCTGGCAGCTCAAGGGCCTGCCATTGCTTCCAAGTTGTTGTGCAACAAATTGAGAACTCTAAGAACTCATATGCAAAACCAACTTTAACTGGAATGGGCACAGACTATGTCAACACGATAGGTTATAAACCTCAAGTCGTGTGCTAGTGAAGAACTTCAGGTTTTACTCTTGATTAGTTCTTGAGACTTTCAAGACCTTTAAGACTCCCACTGTCCTCTTGACCTATAAGACTCCCTTGTCAAATATCCAAGAGATAGTGCGGATTCTAATCAAGACAAACACTTCACACAATTGGCCTAAGTTGGTCTTTGTTTTATCCAAAACATCACAACTTACCAATTTCAAATGTACAAGAGTAGAAAACTTTTACTCTTACATTTGACAAGTGTTTTAAACCTTCTTTAAGACATGTCACTCAAGTTACAATCTTGGAGTATGACTCTAAGACTTGTATTGGAACGAAGTATGACTCATCTTCTTGATTTAACCACTTCAACAATTCAAGATCCCTCTTCTTAGTCATAAGAATGCACTAAGATTTCCTTAGAGAACTAATTGTGCTATGGTTTCTTAATCATTAAGATGATCACAAAAGCTGATACTAAAGTACTCTCCCATCTTTTCAGATTTGAGAAACTTTTATCCTTCTGCCTAAATTGATTCTTCTTATCGATCTTTTGTGGTGGACTTAATCAGTGCACAAGAATGTGTACTCGATCCCTAAGTCCTTTACTTGACTCACACATCCATGTGAACAAGTAATTAGTCTTAATTTTCCAAAACTTGAAAGTTCTCATTCATCATGCTATACAACTTGCATGATTCCAAGTTCCGGTCCAATTGAAACTTGGGTGATGAGAATCTTTCCTTATTTGGTAAATTTAGACATTACCACAAATGAAAGAATCAATTTCATACTTCCACTCTTGCTACTAATGGAATCTTATAAGCAACAAAAATTTCCACAGATGCCATTGTAAGGATATTTTAAAATAAATAAAATCAAAAATTTCCTTTTATTTTAAAACTTTGCGGAAAAACTATCCTTACAATCCATATGAAAACTTGTTGTTATCTATTCCTAAGCAATATCTCATAACTCCTAAGAAGTAGCTCAAGAATCCGATTTTTCAAACTATGCGATAGAAATCCATCTATGCGATCAGATTCAGCATATTCTTCCTTTAAGTTTCTTCACTTTCCTTTGATTCTTAAACCATCACCATGCGACCCGGTCACATCATGTATCAAGAATCTCAGAATAGAAACTTAACAGAGTTAGATAGTGGATTTTACCTGAAGTAGAGTCAAACTTATTGACTTTAACATCCTTAGGTAAATTTGGCAGCTTCGCAACCAATGCCCTTTCTTTGGCAATACAAACATATGGACCCTTTGATAATGGTACACAGGACTATCACAGACTTAGCTTTTCTCTTTACCATTTGGTCAACCGAGTTGACTATAGCCGATCCCTTTCCATTGGGAAGAGAATGCTTTACTGGATATCCAATGTCATCATTGTCAATGTCCATAAAGTTTTAGGAAGTTGATCTTAACAAATAGATAAGATCATTAAGGGTCTTGTCATAGTCTTTTTCATAGGTGTTCCAAAAGAACTCACTATGTGACTTAGAAAGTAGTTGAACCACCAACTTTCTCAAGACTTTGACACCCAACTCTCCCGGCTTGTCAATATGTGACTACATCTCCAAGATGTGACCACACCTAGACCTTGCCTTGCCTAATAGGGCCTGAGTGACCTTAAACTTTTCAAGAACTTGTGGGTTAGGGAGAATAATTTGAAGAGGTGAAGAAGTATGATATCCATGGGACATCATCTTCATTAGGAAACCTTGTTTCAAGAGATTTGGGAAGATCATAGGTGTCTAAACCAGACATCTTTTGGGAGATATTCAAGATAGTTGATTTAAAGTCCTTAATATGACACCCAATATGAAATATTAAGGCTAGGACCCAACAAACTATTTTATAACTTAGAAGAGGTATGCCGTAATCCAAGCTATAAAATATTTGAAGGTAGGTGAATGACGATTCACCAATTTCCACCAAGATAAACGAAATGAATTATTAGGTTTTAATTGGTTTTGAAACTCCTAGATCTTTGAGATTCATTGAACTTTTCAAAGGCATGTTTCAATCTCGAGTGTGCCCTTCAGGTTTTGTGACTGGGATGCCGAGGATCACAAAACAAGGTGTGAAGTAACCATGCAAATCACTTGGTACCCTTAATAAATTACCCCTCAATCGATGTGCCGGTTAACCACACACGCTCCATCGATACTATGATAAATATTAAGTCACCCTTTACCTACCTTGTTAAGTCCAAGTTAGTGTGCCGGTTAACCACACACGCTCCACTAACGACTTAGACAAAGTGTAAAGTGCAATTTCATGGATTAGCACCTTATTCACATTTTTCCTAAGTAACTAAGATTGGGTATTATTAAGAGTTTAGTTACTTAGTATTATCATTAATACTTTTAATGAAGGGAGAATTCTAGTCCTGTCAAACCCGTTCGGCTAACGACCCTCCACCAGTCAAGCAAGCGGTGGGTGAGAGTGGACACCCATTAAGTTGCCATTTTATAGGCAACAACCTTATACCCACCTTATAGACCGGCTTCGTGAATGAGGCGTACTAGCGGTAAGACTGACTTTACTCTTATACATATATATATTATTAACTTATAATATTATAAAGTATAAGGGTTGAATTTTAACTTTTAAAATTCTAAGGGCTAACTTGGAATTAAAGTATTCATTAGAGAAAACTTTACAAATTCCAAAACTTGAGGGCAAGTTTTGAAACTATTCAAAACTAATTAATTCCATAACTTATGTGTTTAAAGTAGTTTTAATCCAAAAACTCTTCAAGTTCCATAACTTGAGGACAAGTTATGGAAGACTTTAAACTAATAAAAGAATTAACTTTTCTTTATTTTATAACTTATGGAATTAATTAAGGTTACACCTTTTTTATTTTATTTTTATTTTATTAAATGAAGAGACTCTTGGTCCTCCATAACTTGAGGGCAAGTTATGGAGTCATAAAACCATTTAATTAGAACTAGACTCTTCATTTTGTAACCTTTGCCAATTTTTATGAGTTTTATGATTCTTAAATGTGACTTTTCATATAACTTGAGGACAAGTTACAAAAACACATTTTAGAATCAATTCTTAGATTAATTTGGATTAAAACCAACTATCACATAATTTTCATCATTAATCCAAATTCACTCATAAAACAAGATAACACAAAAAACTTTTGGTGATCCATAACTTATTCTTAAGTTATGTAATCCTTTAAAACATTAACACCAAATTTTGTAACTCCATAAAAACTTTGAATCAATTTTTTTTTTTTTTTTTAAAACCTTTTCAAATCCATAACTTGTGGAGGTTTCAAAAAAATAAAACTTTTTAGATCAAACATTTAAAACTAATAAAATAATCATATTATTTTATCTTTTATTAAATTTGACCTAATTCAACTCATAAAGCAAATTATTCAAATTTTACAAATAATTAGTTTTTCACAAGAACAAGTAATTATTTTAAAATTTGACAAACTTCATGCTTTTTTTTTCTTTTTTTTTCAACTTTGAAAATAAAATATTTGCATCAATATAACAGAAAACAACCCGTGGCTCTGATACCACTGTTGGGTTTTGAGCATTCTAACACTTCCTAAGTGTACATGCAACCCTAAATACCTTGGATCTATGTTTTCTCTATTATACATGCAAATAAGAACTTCCAAGGTATTATCCTAATCTAGCATATAAAACAATGGATATAGTAGGATAGAATACATACCTTTTTGGTGTAGTAAGTCTTCATGAAGCTTGAGTGCTTAGTGCCCCAAGTGTGACACCTCAAATGGAATCACAATCATCAAAACACTTGGAATGACTTGAGAGAATTCTACACTCATCAAAATCGGCTAGCCCTTTCTTCACTATCTCTAGTGGCCGATTTTTCCTCAATAATAAGATGCTTATATAGTTACACAATTAGGGTAAACTCTTAATTGTCATGGCTTTCCATTTCCTTGGATCCATGGGTACAAATACACCATGGAGCATCCATGGACCATCCTATGGGTTTTAGCCCAACTTGATTATCCATGGAGCATTAGCCCACTATACAAGTATGGATGATTTACACAATCAACCCATAAATTTAATTAGTCTTCTTTTGATCACTTAATTAATCCTAGATTAATTCTTGATCAATACTAATTAAATAATCTTATTATTCTTATTATTAATATACTAGAACTTATAATATATTAATAACCATAAGTGTCTTATTTCTCTCATTCAAGTGCATGATGGTATGCAACCCAAATGGACCATGCCGAGTCGGGTCAAGTCTTACCAAATATAGTTATGGACTTAGACATTAATCCAACAATGCTGACCACTTGCGCATCAGACACACGCCTCGGTCCAATCACACACTGCCAGCGAGCCCTCGCATGCGCAGACCATGTGCGAGCCACCACCTGCGAAGCCTCTCAGCCGTTGGATCAGGACTTCGGACCCTATAAATAGAAGGGTGCGAGACCTCCCGGGTAACTTTGAAAATTTGTCAATTTTAACCCCTAACCCCATATTTCTTTCATCTTAACATCCCGCGAAGCCCCGGTATCGATTGTAAAGCCCGGAATACGCCACGAAGTGCCCATGAAGCCCAAAAAATTTATTTTTCAGTTTCGAAGCCCGACTTTTACAAAGCCCGGTTTCTCAATAAAACTCCTGGTTTTATTAGAAACGATCATTTTTGGAAAACGAATTGCTGCCCGATTATCACCAAATCATGTGAGTGTATAGTCACTTTCATTTTACACATAGATATGAAGTATTTACTTTATAATATGTGCTATGTGTAAATATATTAATTGTTTATTTGAGGTGACTGTTGAGTTGACGTTTTACACAAGTTTTAAACTATATAAGTATTTTTATCTACAAATATGTTGGGTAGAACATGGGTAGATAGTGATGTGTGATAAAATAAAATGGAGGAGAGGCTTCGATGTGTTTTGAGATCCAGTCATCTAGCGGAGTTTGGATGACGACCACGGACTTTCTAGACAGTCCAGTGGGAAACATTAGCAGGTCCGCAACCTGTAGGTGTTAATGAACTGAGAGTGTTCATTCGTTGTACTCCATCCCCCTCATGGTTGCCTTTAGGACTGTTGGATATAGTGTCTAAGTCCATAACTATATTTGGTATGTACTTGACCCGACCCGGCATGGTCCATTTGGGTTGCACTTCACCCGAACAATTTATGGATAATATTTGAGAATAGTACAAGTTATGATTTATTAATATATTATAAGTTCTAATATATTAATATAAGATCATATTATTTAATTAGTAGTGATCTATAATTAATCTAGGATTAATTTAGAGATCAAAGATATTACTAATTAAATATGGGCTTCTATATTTATATAGTGTGGGCTAGTGCTTATTTGGAATGGGCTAGGCTTGCATGGGAAAAGTCCATGGATACTCCATGGAGCTTTAACCCATGGATCTCATGGAAATGAAGAGACATGGGTATTAGGGTTTACATGGAAGTAACCCTAATCCATCACACTATATAAAGGAGGCTTTGGTTCTTGAAATCACACTAGTTGACACTTGTTGAGGTGAGGGCCGATTTCAAGATAGTATTGACTATTCTCTCAAAGTTGCAAGTTTGTGGGGATTTGTGATTTCCACTTGAGGCATCCACAATATTGGTGCTAGGCTCTAAAACTCCAACCAATCAACTACATTTGGGAGTTTTATTAAGGACTCTCCTAATATCTAAACTAATCTTGTCCATTTCTTTCAGATGTCTTAAAACAATGTTGCTTCTGGCTCTAACCCTAATAGCTCCTTTACCCTTATGAACTTGTGTGGGAAAGTCACCTTTGATGGATCCAACTTCAATGACTGCATCAGAAACATCAGGATGATTACCCGCTACGAGGACAAAGAATATGTCCTTGACAAGGAGCTTAAGGAGATTGATGAGACCACTGCAACTCCTCAGGAGATCGCTGACTTTCGGGCACATGAAAGGGATGCTACGAAAGTGGCTTGCATCATGATGGCCACGATGATAGCGGAACTCCAAAAGTCTTATGAGGATTTCTACCCTTATGAAATGCACCAAGATTTGATGGAAAGATACCATCAAAGTGCACGACAAGAGAGGTATGAAATCATCTGCTCCATGATAACAACCATGATGAAGGACGGGGAATCCGTCACGAGCCACATGCAGAAAATGAAAAGGTATGTGGATCGTTTGCTGAAGCTTAATGTGAACTTCCCTGAGGATCTTGCAATAGATATCATTTTGCACTCCTTACCATCGTGCTATGATCAATTCCGCATGACATATCACATGAATAAGGAAGAGGTCACACTCAGCAAACTTTAGGGACTTCTCAAGACCGCAAAAACAGGTCTTAAGAGGAAGTCGGTTGTTAACACTCCTACTCCAAACTCTACTCCGGTTTTGGCAATCGGGAAAAGTCGAGGGAAGAAAAGAAAATGATCTTCGAAGGGTACCAAGGGTTGGACCCTTGATGGCTCTTCTTCAAGTGGAACCAAGAAGAGTTTCATCACTCCTTCTTCTGACCCAAAAGAGGTTGAATGCTTCTATTGCCATGAAAAAGCTCATTGGAAGCGGAACTGCCCAAAGTACCAGCAATATGTAAAGGATGGGAAAGTTAAACCCAACCATGCAAGTATTTACACTATCTTATCTAATAACTCACCCCATTCTAAATCTTGGGTCCTTGATACTGGTTGTGGTATTCATATTTGTTGTGACTTGTAGGCTCTAAGACGTAGTGAGAATGTGGAGCAAGGAAGAATAAACTTGATCATGGGGAATAGGAAAGCTTCACCTGTCACCAAGATTGGAGTTTATACTTTATCGCTAAGTAGTGGGTTTAATTTAGATTTGAATAAATGTTGTTATTCGCCAGGAATGGCAAGAAATATTATTTCCTTTCATGCTTTGTACAAACAAGGGTTTACCTTTTCGTTTAATAATTAAGTTGGTTCTATTGATGCTTTCTTTAATATTGTTCTTTATTCCAAAGCATTACCTTGTAGATAAATTAGGAAATAATGTTTTGTGTATTGATTCTATTAATAATAATAACTTGGATAAAGCATCATTATGGCATTGTCGCCTTGGACATATAAGCAAGAAACGCATAGGCCAACTCCAAAAGGATGGAGTCTTGGAGTCATTTGACCTAAAGTCAGATGATAGTTACGAATCATGCTTACTTGGAAAAATGACAAAGTCACCCTTCACAGGCTCGTGTGAGAGGGGTGAAGGTTTGTTGGATCTTGTACACACAGATGTGTGTGGACCATTCAAACATGCCACAAGGGATGCTAATCGTTATTATTTGACTTTTACTGATGATTACAGTAGATATGGATATGTCTACCTAATCAAGAATAAGTCAGAGACTTTCGAGAAGTTTAAGGAATTTAAACAGGAAGTCGAGAATCAATTGGGTAGGAACATTAAGATGCTTCGATCCGATCGTGGTGGTGAGTATCTTAGTTCAGAGTTCCTTGACTATCTTAAGGAATGTGGGATTGTCTCACAATTGACACCTCCCAGGACACCACAGTTGAATGGTGTAGCTGAGAGGCGTAATCGAACCTTGTTAGATATGGTTCGTTCCATGATGAGTCGAGCTATGCTACCAATCTCATTCTGGGGGTATGCCTTAGAGACTGCCGCCCATATTCTTAATCTGGTCCCTACAAAGAAAGTTGCCAAAACTCCTCACGAGATGTGGACTGGTAAAGTACCTAAACTTGACCACATCAAGATTTGGGGTTGCGAGGCTTTCGTGAGACACGAGACTCATGATAAGCTCGAACCCCGAAGCGAGAGGTGTATTTTCATCGGCTACCCACAACAATCCTTTGGTTACCTCTTCTACAGACCTAGTGATAATGTGGTCTTTGTAGCAAGAAGAGGAGTTTTTCGAGAAAGAGAGTTTATAAGCCAAGGAAACAGTGGGAGGCAAATTGATCTTGAGTCAAGTGGTGAAGGAGCTTCAAACCCTAGCCCTCAACTTGAGGAGGAAACTCCTGTTGAGCCAGTTGATGTGCCTGTACCTCTAAGGCGTTCCACGAGAGTTAGGAATGCACCTGAGCATTATTATGGTTTCCATATTACTGCGGAAGGTGAGACACTTATTAGTGATGAGACACTAGTAGGTCTGGATGAACCTAACAGCTACATGGAAGCCATGGCAGGCCCTGAGGCTGCTAAATAGAAAGAGGCTATGGATAGCGAGATACAATCCATGTATGACAATCAAGTTTGGAACTTGGTTGAGAATGTACCTGGTCGTAAGACTGTAGGGTGAAAATGGATCTTCAAGAAGAAGACCGACATGGATGGTAATGTACACACTTATAAGGCACGACTGGTTGCAAAAGGTTATTCTCAAACTCCGGGAGTTGATTATGCTGAAACCTTTTCACCAGTGGCCAAGATAAAGTCTATTAGGGTTCTGTTAGCCATTGCTGCATTTCATGACTATGAAATATGGCAAATGGATGTCAAAACCGCTTTCCTTAATGGAAAGTTGGCTGAGGATGTTTACATGGTTCAGCCAGAGATTTTTGTCAGTACCGAGTACCCCAATAGAGTGTGTAAACTCGAGAAATCCATTTATGGATTGAAACAGGCACCTCGCAGGTGGAATCTTTGCTTTGATGAGAAAGTCAAGGAATTTGGCTTTTCAAGGAGTGAAGATGAATCTTGCGTCTATATCAAGGCTAGTGGGAGCATAGTCAGTTTTTTGGTACTATATGTGGATGACATACTACTCATAGGAAATGACATCCCTACCCTTCAGGAAGTAAAGTCCTGGCTTGGGAAGTGTTTCGCTATGAAGGACCTTGGTGAAGCTGCCTATATCCTAGGGATAAAGATTTTGAGAAACAGGAGTAAAAGGCTAATTGGACTTAGTCAGAGTACCTACTTGGACAAAGTGTTGAAAAGATTCAACATGCATAACTCCAAGAAAGGTGAGTTACCGATTCAGAGTAACGCCAGATTGAGTAAGACACAAAGCCCTAGTACTGAGGCTGAGATAGCAGAAATGAGTCGACTTCCTTATGCTTCAGCTGTAGGATCGATCATGTATGCTATGATGTGTACTCGACCTGATGTAGCCTTTTCTTTGAGCATGGGTAGCAGGTATCAGGGGAACCCTGGCAAGGAACACTGGACTGCGGTAAAGAATATCTTCAAGTACCTGCGAAGGACTAAGGACTGGGTCCTTACCTTCGGTGGGAGTGATGACTTGAGACCTGTAGGGTATAGTGATGCTAGCTTCCAGACTGATAGGGATAATTTCCGCTCACAGTCGGGCTGGGTCTTTACCTTAAACGGAGGAGCAATCACTTGGAAGTGTTCCAAGCAGGAGACAGTGGCTGATTCTACTTGTGAATCAGAGTATATAGCAGCAAGCGAGCCAGAAAAGGAGGCTATATGGATAAAGAACTTCATTGGAGACCTTGGAGTTGTACCAGCTATAAAAGAGCCAATGGAGATTTTCTGTGATAGCAATAGTGCGGTTGCCTTAGCCAAGGAACCAAGAGATCATGGGAGATCCAGACACATTGACAGAAAATATCACTTCATCAGACAACGAATAGAAGAAGGGATCCTCGTGGCGAAGAGGGTATCATCAGATGAGAACCCAACAGATCCCCTCACGAAGGGACTGGGTAGGGTTAAGCATCTCCAGCATGCTCGGAGCATAGGGCTGAAGGATGATATAAGTTTTAGTAGTTAGATAAATTATGAAATTTCTAAAGTGTAATTGACATTTGATGATGAATCAAGACTGTCATGATTGGTTGCAGAATAATTATGTTTGGTATAGCATATTATTCAAACCTCCACAGTCGGTCATATGTCGGAAGTAGGTATGAATCAAGACTGTCATGATTGGTTGCAAAGGTCTAAGGTGTTGGACATGGCTACAACAATCATGAGTGCTCATAAGTTCTGAGCATTGGACTCAACCCACGCTCACTGGAATCACTTCATGGAATTTTCTCTCGAGTGATCGTGAGACGGTAATATCATATAAGTCTTCAAACCTAGAGATATGATTTGTTACTTACGAGGTGGTTATGCATTGATTGTACGAAAACGCATTGGTAACTCGATGTTATAAAACGTGCTTTTGTGTGTAATTCAATGAGTGGTAGAACAAACATATGAGTCGAAGTTTATCTGTTCCTTCTTGGATTAGAAGCTTATATCTGGGCCCCTCGATGATTTTGTTTTGACCTATGTACCAGGCCCGGTCAGAACTAAATTGATGTGTTCAGTTGAGTTCTATGTCAAACAAATCGGAAATCGGGAAACAAATGTTGGACAATAAGCAAGACAATGTTCCATGTATTTGTCCGGCTGATATCAAGAACAGAGGATTATATGATCACTTATCTAAATGGCGCGTTCTAGTTCAACAGAGTTTAAAGAGCTACGATTGTTGATCGGTTCTTGAAGTTATACTTGCAAATATAGTTACTAGACTTATCCAAGTGGGAGACTGTTGGATATAGTGTCTAAGTCCATAACTATATTGGGTTGCACTTCACCCGAACAATTTATGGATAATATTTGAGAATAGTACAAGTTATGATTTATTAATATATTATAAGTTCTAATATATTAATATAAGATCATATTATTTAATTAGTAGTGATCTATAATTAATCTAGGATTAATTTAGAGATCAAAGATATTACTAATTAAATATGGGCTTCTATATTTATATAGTGTGGGCTAGTGCTTATTTGGAATGGGCTAGGCTTGCATGGGAAAAGTCCATGGATACTCATGGAGCTTTAACCCATGGATCTCATGGAAATGAAGAGACATGGGTATTAGGGTTTACATGGAAGTAACCCTAATCCATCACACTATATAAAGGAGGCTTTGGTTCTTGAAATCACACTAGTTGACACTTGTTGAGGTGAGGGCCGATTTCAAGATAGTATTGACTATTCTCTCAAAGTTGCAAGTTTGTGGGGATTTGTGATTTCCACTTGAGGCATCCACAATATTGGTGCTAGGCTCTAAAACTCCAACCAATCAACTACAACTTCAAGGTAAGTATTTCTACTAGCTTTATTTGATTCATGTTCCCCATGCCATGCTAGTTAGGATATGAACCTTGGAAAAATAATTATTTGCATGTATCTTAGACAAAAATAGATCCAAGGTTTATTAGGTTTGCATGTACACTTAGGAAGTGTTAGAATGCTCAAAACCCAACAAGGACATGTATGGCTGGGGAAACCCCTTAGCAGTAGTGTCCATCCCGATGATATTCTTTAGGCTAGGTCCGTTGTGATAAGTGTTTAGGGACATAAAGTAAGGATAACGGGAACAGGTAATCTGGGTTATTGTTGATTGATGAACTTAGTAAGTTTATTATTATTGTGGGTTGAAAACCCTATATGCTCACCAGGCTCCCAAGTCTGACCCACTCTGCTTTTTATGTTACAGGAAGTGGACCCCGAGCATAGTCGGAGGACGACAAGAGATTTTTGGATTATAGGCCAGTAGTTGTAAATAACTGTTGAAAGGCTTATAATGTCTTGTTTATGCTTTTGATCTGTATCGGAACATGACATCCCGAGGTTTTGATATATATGGAAAATATATACCTTCTTAATGAAGGATTTTGATAAACTTTTGTCATATGTTGTTTGGGGATCAATTCCGCAACATCTTTTAAAAAGATTTCTCTGATTTTATTTTAAAAAGCATAAATTAAATCGGTCTTTTCTGGCCAACAAATTAGGGGATGTCACATTATATGCATATATGTGTCATTATATGCTAAATAGGATCCATGTGTGTGCTCAAGTCTCCACTTGACACTTAGCATCCTACGCCACTCGCTCTTCCAAACCACTCACTGTAGGTGAGTTCATACCCCTTAACTTATCTTTTAAATGCTTTTATGGGGGGGGGGGGAATACAAGTTGAAACATTATAGTTAAACTCATATGGCCGTGAAAACATGGACGTAAACACCATAGTGTGGCGTTAAACTCCTTAGATGCAATCCTTTATGATTATAACACTTTCATATACGTGTTTCATAAGTCCTAGGGTGTGTTCCTTACATGATTAATTGTATAAATACTAATTATATGCATATATGTGTCATTATATGCTAAATAGGATCCATGTGTGTGCTCAAGTCTCCACTTGACTGTAACGCTCGTGTTTCTAGGCTAGGCATTAATATTGGCATAATGGTCTAGGTTAACCTTTGTAACTCATTTAGAAGAAATGAAAAGGAATTATGTGAATTGTATCTGAATTATGTGTTTTATGCTTAATTATTAGGGTTTAATTAATTAAGAATAAAAATAAGCGTCAAAATTAAAGTGTGAGATAAGCCCGATATCATTACATAAAGTTGTAGTGGTCGAAACAAGGATTTCAAGGATATAAAGAATGCTGAAATCCGAGTTATAACGAAGAAGTTATGACTTGTCGAAGTTTCGCAACAAAACCGGCACGGTGCTGAATGTCGTAAAAAAGTGAGTTTTCGATAAACTAATTTTTAGCCTTAGTGATCTAAACGAAAGTCGTAGTATTCGTTAAACCGAGAAGTTCGATAAAAAGAACGCCCAAATCTGACTTCGTATGAGGAAGTTATGATTTTTTGACGTTTCAGCTTAGCAGTAGACAACTAAAAACTCGAATTTTAGATCGAGCGATTTTTAGCCGACACAACCTAAACGAAAATTGAAGGTCTTGTTATTAGGAGCACAACGGTAAAAATTCTGACAAAAACGGACGTCGGATGAAGAAGTTATGAATTTTTAACGGATTTCCTGTCCCGGTCTATTAAAAATAATAATATAAACTTTAAATTCAAAATTAGCCGACGAAGTCTAAACGAAAGTTGTAGAGTGTAATTTTAGCTACGCGTGCATATAAAGAACGTCAAAAAACGGATCTCGTATGCAAAAGTTATGGATTTTAGAAGTTTTGGCGCGAAAATCGAGAAAATTCGCATAGTCATGAATTGCCACGTCACCCTCGCTGAAAAAGTGCCATGTGTCCTGCTGAGTCACCGAAGCTGCTGAGTCATGCGAAGCGACGTGTCGGATTCTGATTTGACCGAAGGGAGGTCCAATTCGAGGCTAGCATATGGACCGAACCTCGCACCTTAGCTCTGAGCCTCGCATGTGTGATACGACTCCGCGGTCCAATCAGCGAGTGCCACCGAGCCCTTCACACATGTTGACCACTTGCACATCAGACACATGCCTCGGTCCAATCACAAACTGCCAGCGAGCCCTCGCATGCGCAGACCATGTGCGAGCCACCGCCTGCGAAGCCTCTCAGCCGTCGGATCAGAAACTTCTCAGCCGTTGGATCAGGACTTCAGACCCTATAAATAGAAGGGTGCGAGACCTCCCGGGTAACTTTGAAAATTTGTCAATTTTAACACCTAACCCCATATTTCTTTCATCTTAACATCCTGCCAAGCCCCGGTATCGATTGTAAAGCCCGGAATACGCCACGAAGTGCCCGAGAAGCCCAAAAAATTTATTTTTCGGTTTCAAAGCCCAACTTGTACAAAGCCCGGTTTCTCAATAAAACTCCTGGTTTTATTAGAAACGATCGTTTTAGAAAACGAATTGCTGCCCGATTATCACCAAATCATGTGAGTGTATAGTCACTTTCATTTTACACATAGATATGAAGTATTTACCTTATAATATGTGCTATGTGTAAATATATTAATTGTTTATTTGAGGTGACTGTTGAGTTGACGTTTTATACAAGTTTTAAACCGTATAAGTATTTTTATCTACAAATATGTTGGGTAGAACATGGGTAGATAGTGATGTGTGATAAAATAAAATGGAGGAGAGGCCTCGATGTGTTTTGAGATCCAGTCATCTAGCGGAGTTTGGATGACGACCACGGACTTTCTAGACAGTCCAGTGGGAAACATTAACAGGTCCGCAACCTGTAGGTGTTAATGAACTGAGAGTGTTCATTCGTTGTACTCCATCCCCCTCATGGTTGCCTTTAGGACATGTATGGCTGGGGAAACCCCTTAGCAGTAGTGTCCATCCCAATGATATTCTTTAGGCTAGGTCCGTTGTGATAAGTGTTTAGGGACATAAAGTAAGGATAATGGGAACGGGTAATCAGGGTTATTTTTGATTGATGAACTTAGTAAGTTTATTATTATTGTGGGTTGAAAAACCTATATGCTCACCAGGCTCCCAAGTCTGACCCATTCTGCTTTTTATGTTACAGGAAGTGGACCCCGAGCATAGTCGGAGGACGACGAGAGATTTTTGGATTATATGGCCAGTAGTTGTAAATAACTGTTGAAAGGCTTATAATGTCTTGTTTATGCTTTTGATCTGTATCGGAACATGACATCCCGAGGTTTTGATATATATGGAAAATATATACCTTCTTAATGAAGGATTTTGATAAACTTTTGTCATATGTTGTTTGGGGATCAATTCCGCAACATCTTTTAAAAAGATTTCTCTGATTTTATTTTAAAAAGCATAAATTAAATCGGTCTTTTCTGGCCGACAAATTAGGGGATGTCACATTATATGCATATATGTGTCATTATATGCTAAATAGGATCCATGTGTGTGCTCAAGTCTCCACTTGACACTTAGCATCCTATGCCACTCGCTCTTCCAAACCACTCACTGTAGGTGAGTTCATACCCCTTAACTTATCTTTTAAGTGCTTTTATGGGGGGGGGGGGGAATACAAGTTGAAACATTATAGTTAAACTCATATGGCCGTGAAAACATGGACGTAAACACCATAGTTTGGCGTTAAACTCCTTAGATGCAATCCTTTATGATTATAACACTTTCATATACGTGTTTCATAAGTCCTAGGGTGTGTTCCTTACATGATTAATTGTATAGATACTAATTATATGCATATATGTGTCATTATATGCTAAATAGGATCCATGTGTGTGCTCAAGTCTCCACTTGACTGTAACGCTCGTGTTTCTAGGCTAGGCATTAATATTGGCATAATGGTCTAGGTTAACCTTTGTAACTCATTTAGAAGAAATGAAAAGGAATTATGTGAATTGTATCTGAATTATGTGTTTTATGCTTAATTATTAGGGTTTAATTAATTAAGAATAAAAATAAGCGTCAAAATTAAAGTGTGAGATAAGCCCGATATCATTACATAAAGTTGTAGTGGTCGAAACAAGGATTTCAAGGATATAAAGAATGCTGAAATCCGAGTTATAACGAAGAAGTTATGACTTGTCGAAGTTTCGCAACAAAACCGGCACGGTGCTGAATGTCGTAAAAAAGTGAGTTTTCGATAATCTACTTTTTAGCCTTAGTGATCTAAACGAAAGTCGTAGTATTCGTTAAACCGAGATGTTCGATAAAAAGAACGCCCAAATCTGACTTCGTATGAGGAAGTTATGATTTTTTGAAGTTTCAGCTTAGCAGTAGACAGCTAAAAACTCGAATTTTAGATCGAGCGATTTTTAGCCGACACAACCTAAACGAGAATTGAAGGTCTTGTTATTAGGAGCACAACGGTAAAAATTCTGACAAAAACGGACGTCGGATGAAGAAGTTATGAATTTTTAACGGATTTCCTGTTCCGGTCTGTTAAAAATAATAATATAAAATTTAAATTCAAAATTAGCCGACGAAGTCTAAACGAAAGTTGTAGAGTATAATTTTAGCTACGCGTGCATATAAAGAACGTCAAAAACGGATCTCGTATGCAAAAGTTATGGATTTTAGAAGTTTTGGCGCGAAAATCGAGAAAATTCGCATAGTCATGAGTTGCCACGTCACCCTCGCTGAAAAAGTGCCATGTGTCCTGCTGAGTCACCGAAGCTGCTGAGTCATGCGAAGCGACGTGTGGGATTCTGATTTGACCGAAGGGAGGTCCAATCCGAGGCTAGCATATGGACCGAACCTCGCACCTTAGCTCCGAGCCTCGCATGTGTGATACGACTCCGCGGTCCAATCAGCGAGTGCCACCGAGACCTTCACACATGCTGACCACTTGCACATCAGACACACGCCTCGGTCCAATCACAAACTGCCAGCGAGCCCTCGCATGCGCAGACCATGTGCGAGCCACCGCCTGCGAAACCTCTCAGCCGTCGGATCAGAAACTTCTCAGCCGTTGGATCAGGACTTCAGACCCTATAAATAGAAGGGTGCGAGACCTCCTGGGTAACTTTGAAAATTTGTCAATTTTAACCCCTAACCCCATATTTCTTTCATCTTAACATCCCGCGAAGCCCCGGTATCGATTGTAAAGCCCAGAATACGCCACGAAGTGCCCGAGAAGCCAAAAAAATTTATTTTTCGGTTTCGAAGCCCGACTTGTACAATGCCCGGTTTCTCAATAAAACTCCTGGTTTTATTAGAAACGATCGTTTTAGAAAATGAATTGCTGCCCGATTATCACCAAATCATGTGAGTGTATAGTCACTTTCATTTTACACATAGATATGAAGTATTTACCTTATAATATGTGCTATGTGTAAATATATTAATTGTTTATTTGAGGTGACTGTTGAGTTGACGTTTTATACAAGTTTTAAACCGTATAAGTATTTTTATCTACAAATATGTTGGGTAGAACATGGGTAGATAGTGATGTGTGATAAAGTAAAATGGAGGAGAGGCCTCGATGTGTTTTGAGATCCAGTCATCTAGCGGAGTTTGGATGACGACCACGGACTTTCTAGACAGTCTAGTGGGAAACGTTAACAGGTCCGCAACCTGTAGGTGTTAATGAACTGAGAGTGTTCATTCGTTGTACTCCATCCCCCTCATGGTTGCCTTTAGGACATGTATGGCTGGGGAAACCCCTTAGCAGTAGTGTCCATCCCGATGATATTCTTTAGGCTAGGTCCGTTGTGATAAGTGTTTAGGGACATAAAGTAAGGATAACGGGAACGGGTAATCAGGGTTATTGTTGATTGATGAACTTAGTAAGTTTATTATTATTGTGGGTTGAAAACCCTATATGCTCACCAGGCTCCCAAGTCTGACCCACTCTGCTTTTTATGTTACAGGAAGTGGACCCCGAGCATAGTCGGAGGACGACGAGAGATTTTTGGATTATAGGCCAGTAGTTGTAAATAACTGTTGAAAGGCTTATAATGTCTTGTTTATGCTTTTGATCTGTATCGGAACATGACATCCCGAGGTTTTGACATATATGGAAAATATATACCTTCTTAATGAAGGATTTTGATAAACTTTTGTCATATGTTGTTTGGGGATCAATTCCGCAACATCTTTTAAAAAGATTTCTCTGATTTTATTTTAAAAAGCATAAATTAAATCGGTCTTTTCTGGCCGACAAATTAGGGGATGTCACATTATATTTATATATGTGTCATTATATGCTAAATAGGATCCATGTGTGTGCTCAAGTCTCCACTTGACACTTAGCATCCTACGCCACTCGCTCTTCCAAACCACTCACTGTAGGTGAGTTCATACCCCTTAACTTATCTTTTAAATGCTTTTATGGGGGGGGGGGGGAATACAAGTTGAAACATTATAGTTAAACTCATATGGCCGTGAAAACATGGACGTAAACACCATAGTGTGGCGTTAAACTCCGTAGATGCAATCCTTTATGATTATAACACTTTCATATACGTGTTTCATAAGTCCTAGGGTGTGTTCCTTACATGATTAATTGTATAAATACTAATTATATGCATATATGTGTCATTATATGCTAAATAGGATCCATGTGTGTGCTCAAGTCTCCACTTGACTGTAACGCTCGTGTTTCTAGGCTAGGCATTAATATTGGCATAATGGTCTAGGTTAACCTTTGTAACTCATTTAGAAGAAATGAAAAGGAATTATGTGAATTGTATCTGAATTATGTGTTTTATGCTTAATTATTAGGGTTTAATTAATTAAGAATAAAAATAAGCGTCAAAATTAAAGTGTGAGATAAGCCCGATATCATTACATAAAGTTGTAGTGGTCGAAACAAGGATTTCAAGGATATAAAGAATGCTGAAATCCGAGTTATAACGAAGAAGTTATGACTTGTCGAAGTTTCGCAACAAAACCGGCACGGTGCTGAATGTCGTAAAAAAGTGAGTTTTCGATAAACTAATTTTTAGCCTTAGTGATCTAAACGAAAGTCGTAGTATTCGTTAAACCGAGAAGTTCGATAAAAAGAACGCCCAAATCTGACTTCGTATGAGGAAGTTATGATTTTTTGACGTTTCAGCTTAGCAGTAGACAACTAAAAACTCGAATTTTAGATCGAGCGATTTTTAGCCGACACAACCTAAACGAAAATTGAAGGTCTTGTTATTAGGAGCACAACGGTAAAAATTCTGACAAAAACGGACGTCGGATGAAGAAGTTATGAATTTTTAACGGATTTCCTGTCCCGGTCTATTAAAAATAATAATATAAACTTTAAATTCAAAATTAGCCGACGAAGTCTAAACGAAAGTTGTAGAGTGTAATTTTAGCTACGCGTGCATATAAAGAACGTCAAAAACGGATCTCGTATGCAAAAGTTATGGATTTTAGAAGTTTTGGCGCGAAAATCGAGAAAATTCGCATAGTCATGAATTGCCACGTCACCCTCGCTGAAAAACTGCCACGTGTCCTGCTGAGTCACCGAAGCTGCTGAGTCATGCGAAGCGACGTGTCGGATTCTGATTTGACCGAAGGGAGGTCCAATCCGAGGCTAGCATATGGACCGAACCTCGCACCTTAGCTCCGAGCCTCGCATGTGGGATACGACTCCGCGGTCCAATCAGCGAGTGCCACCGAGACCTTCACACATGCTGACCACTTGCACATCAGAGACACGCCTCGGTCCAATCACAAACTACCAGCGAGCCCTCGCATGCTCAGACCATGTGCGAGCCACCGCCTGCGAAGCCTCTCAGCCGTCGGATCAGAAACTTCTCAGCCGTTGGATCAGGACTTCAGACCCTATAAATAGAAGGGTGCGAGACCTCCCGGGTAACTTTGAAAATTTGTAAATTTTAACCCCTAACCCCATATTTCTTTCATCTTAACATCCCGCGAAGCCCCGGTATCGATTGTAAAGCCCGGAATACGCCACGAAGTGCCCGAGAAGCCCAAAAAATTTATTTTTCGGTTTCGAAGCCCGACTTGTACAAAGCCCGGTTTCGCAATAAAACTCCTGATTTTATTAGAAACGATCGTTTTAGAAAACGAATTGCTGCCCGATTATCACCAAATAATGTGAGTGTATAGTCACTTTCATTTTACACATAGATATGAAGTATTTACCTTATAATATGTGCTATGTGTAAATATATTAATTGTTTATTTGAGGTGACTGTTGAGTTGACGTTTTATACAAGTTTTAAACCGTATAAGTATTTTTATCTACAAATATGTTGGGTAGAACATGGGTAGATAGTGATGTGTGATAAAATAAAATGGAGGAGAGGCCTCGATGTGTTTTGAGATCCAGTCATCTAGCGGAGTTTGGATGACGACCACGGACTTTCTAGACAGTCCAGTGGGAAACATTAATAGGTCCGCAACCTGTAGGTGTTAATGAACGGAGAGTGTTCATTCGTTGTACTCCATCCCCCTCATGGTTGCCTTTAGGACATGTATGGCTGGGGAAACCCCTTAGCAGTAGTGTCCATCCCGATGATATTCTTTAGGCTAGGTCCGTTGTGATAAGTGTTTAGGGACATAAAGTAAGGATAACGGGAACGGGTAATCAGGGTTATTGTTGATTGATGAACTTAGTAAGTTTATTATTATTGTGGGTTGAAAACCCTATATGCTCACCAGGCTCCCAAGTCTGACCCACTCTGCTTTTTATGTTACAGGAAGTGGACCCCGAGCATAGTCGGAGGACGATGAGAGATTTTTGGATTATAGGCCAGTAGTTGTAAATAACTATTGAAAGGCTTATAATGTCATGTTTATGCTTTTGATCTGTATCGAAACATGACATCCCGAGGTTTTGATATATATGGAAAATATATACCTTCTTAATGAAGGATTTTCATAAACTTTTGTCATATGTTGTTTGGGGACCAATTCCGCAACATCTTTTAAAAAGATTTATCTGATTTTATTTTAAAAAACATAAATTAAATCGGTCTTTTCTGGCCGACAAATTAGGGGATGTCACATTATATGCATATATGTGTCATTATATGCTAAATAGGATCCATGTGTGTGCTCAAGTCTCCACTTGACAGTTAGCATCCTACGCCACTCGCTCATCCAAACCACTCACTGTAGGTGAGTTCATACCCCTTAACTTATCTTTTAAATGCTTTTATGGGGGGGGGGGGGAATACAAGTTGAAACATTATAGTTAAACTCATATGGCCGTGAAAACATGGTCGTAAACACCATAGTGTGGCGTTAAAGTCCTTAGATGCAATCCTTTATGATTATAACACTTTCATATATGTGTTTCCTAAGTCATAGGGTGTGTTCCTTACATGATTAGTTGTATAAATACTAATTATATGCATATATGTGTCATTATATGCTAAATAGGATCCATGTGTGTGCTCAAGTCTCCACTTGACACTTAGCATCCTACGCCACTCGCTCATCCAAACCACTCACTGCAGGTGAGTTCATACCCCTTAACTTATCGTTTAAATGCTTTTATGGGGGGGAATACAAGTTGAAACATTATAGTTATTATATCAACCACATGTGATTAATGATGGGTTTTGGTCCTAAGAACATCTTATGTGCTCATACAAACCCTAATGCTTGGATCTAGGTTTCTCTATTGTACATGCAATTTATCCAAGACTGTAAACCCTAGTTCTTGCATACAAGTAATCATATTAACATAAGAATGGGTTTAAGTTATTACCTTGATTGTTATATAGCAATAACAATCCCAAATCCTTCTTGTATTGACTTGAGAAAGCTTAGAGTCACAAATGTGACTCCTCTAATGGTTGACAAACACCAAGAGCAAGAGGGTGAAGAAGAGAGGAGAAGGAGGCTCTCAAAAATGTGTGGAAACCCTAGACCATTAGTTCCCCACGTTTTCGGAGCACAAGGGTTCTATATATATAGTGAGGCTATTAGGGTTATCTAACAAGGAAACCCTAATTTGGATGCTTAAGCCCTAAGCAACCCATGGACTCCTTTCCTTAAAGGCCTTGGACGATTTCTAATGGGTTTCCCCATAGAATTCGTCCAACCTTATAATATAAGGCAATCCATGGCCCAATTGCAATTATCTTATAATTACAATTTCAGTCCCTTAAGTTTAATTAATCTCTTTTAGTCACAAACTTAATTCTTATTAATTCTTGACTAATATTAATTGAACAATATGATTTCTCCTATAATATATTATTCTCATAATATATTAATAAATTATATTTAATCCTTTCTCTCCATAATTCATCCTATCAAGTTGCTTTGGTGAAGGCAACCCAAAAAGACCATGCACCATCGGGTCAAGTACATACCAAAATAGTTATGGACTTAGACACTAATCCAACAGTCTCCCACTTGGATAAGTCTAATAACTATTATGCGGATGACTTCAGATCCTGATCTGCAATCGTAGCTTTCTAAAGCCGTTGTCAACTCTGATCCTATCAGATACGCATGTCCTTTAGATAAGGGATCATATATTCCTCCATTCTAGATATCGTATGAGACATGATTTCTAATCATTCTCTCTGTACTATTTCTCGACTTCCGATTTATGACGACTGACTAATTGAACAAATCAAATTAGCCCTAGCCTGGCCGAGTATTTACGTTTGTCATCACTAAATCATCTAGGGGCCCAAAGATATCGCTTTTATCCTACTTTGGATAAAAGGAACGGATAAAATTTGATTTAATGATCGCTTGCACTCACTCACCGAATTACACACAACAATATGTTTTATGACACCAAGATACTGGTGCGTTTACATATTATCAATGTGCAACCGATTTGCAAGATACAACTCACACATCTCGGTTTCAAGAATATAAGATGTTATCGTCTCACCAATCACTCGTGATACAATTCATGGAGTGATCCAAGTGAGAGTGGGTTTAATCCAATGCCCAAATCATATTCATAAGCACTCATGAACGTTGAAGCAAACATTTTCTTATGTCTAATACTCTTTAGACAATCCACACACCAATTCACGACAGTCTTCATTCATACCTACTTCCAACATATGAACGACTGTGGCCCGTTCGAATAATTTTATTGTTCTAAACCAATTAGAATATTCAGGAAGTCAAAACATGCAAAGTGAAACACAAGAATAATACTAATCCCATATGGCCTCAAACCTTTGAGCATAAATAAAACACCTTTTATTTATCACCATATCGATTACTCATTATTTGTTGTTTCGGGTAATCAACTTCTTACTTGAATTATTACACTTTTCTGATGCTCTTAGCATGCACACAATGTTTACCTATGGTTCTTACTTTGTGAAATAGATCAAATGAACACATTTCCAATCATACTCATTTCACAACTTCAAATCCTTTTTCATAAGTGAAAGAATATCAAATTCTTGCCACTTATTGAATATGCTAGATTCTAACATTTTATGCAATGATCCTTTCGTAATGTCATAACACAAAAGTCAAAATGACTATTGCTAATGATATTACAAAGTCCTCTATCAGAGATTGTTACAATACAATTCCTTAGATATGATGTCTCTCACTCAAAGTACATTCCTTTGAACATCTTTTTGCATAAAAGTTTCTAATCTAGACATAGATTTTCAATATTCAATTCCCAATATGGAAAACTTTCCATACTTACCATATGACAACTCATTCTCAATAGAATCTTATCTATTCATAATAATGTCGATATGTGGTCCATCCAACATTATACTTAAGCGACCAATCCTCGGCGAACTTTGGATTGTCCTTTGATAGTTGTTTAATTATCTTAGTCAAAACCGATTCTTGTCCTTTTTCCCTCTAAATGCGCTAGACATTTGGAAAATTTTAGAATGGTCAAATATTATAGCATTTGCAATCGATCCTATACCCGAAGCATATGGGACACGATGCATAATGGCTTACATAAAGATTTGATACTTTATCAATCTTCTGCCATAATATTTTATGTGCTACGTTATCAAAATTCGAACTATGAAGAGGAATGTTGTAATCATAATCGAAATTTGAGAAAACACTATGTATCCTTGACTAAATTTATTAACATTTCACGACCTAAGCCTTTAGATTTGAAATGAAGCATAAAATTCTCTCCCTTAATTATAGCAAAACAACTTTACAACCATTGCGACTTTGCAAAGTATAACTCTTGTTTTCTATAATTAATATTGCTAGCTTGCAATACTTGCCTTAATAATCATGCAATAATAACATTGATGCTCCCACTATCACGATGATTATTATAAACATAACACTTATGCTCCCACTAGCTTTGATATGTATTCAGAAACAGCTTAACTTTTAGAAAAACAATGCCTATTGGATTTCTTTAAGTTCATATTTCTAATACCCAATGCTTTGATAATCTTTTATCAAGGCTTCTTTATACACCTTTTCCTTAGATAGCTCATATGTGTGTCTAAACAATTTACACTAATTACCAAATCTCACAATTTGAATCATGGAAAGGGATACCGTAACCATAATCAAATTTGAGAATACAATTTTCACTATCTTCTTAAAATCTCTCTTAGTGAAAGCATTTCATCACAGTCATTTTCATGAAGGATGGAATCTTATGACACTTAGATTTTAATGGTGTATGTGTTCCTATCCATGAGAATTTGTCAAAACCAAAGTTTACGACAAATTCAAACTCATATGGACCGAACTTTCTTAATCTTGATTTCTTGCCTTATGGCAGCACAGCTGCCACCATGTCTTCCAAATAATTAAGCAGCTCACCCTTTCCTATCAATGTACTTTTCATTGATCAAGGTCCTTGCCTTTTATGCCTTCAAATGCGAACTCATAGAACTCATATGCATAATTAATTCGATTGGAATGGCACAGAAACAAAATAGTGTCAACACGATAGGTTGTAAACCTCAACTCGTGTGCTAGTGATGATCGATAAGGTTTATTTTGATTAAGACTCCCACTGACTCCTTGACATATAAGATTCTCTTGTCAATAAACTTTTCTTGACAAACAAATATTCAAGAGTTAGTGTAGTTTTTATCAAAACACTTCATAAATTGGTCCTAGTTGGTCTTTGTCTTATCCAAGACATCACAACTTTCCACATTTGATGAATGTTATAAACCTTCTTAATACTTATCACTCAATTTCACAATCTTAACTCTAATACTTGTTTTGGAACGAAGTATGATTGACTTCTTGATTTAACCATTTCTTCAATTCTTGAATCATTAAGACCTATCATAAAGCATAAAAGGTACTCTCCCTTCTTCTTAGAATGGAGAAACTTTTATCTTTCTGCCTACTTGATTCTTCTTATTCGTTCTGCTATTGATTAAAACTTTTTCAATCAATTCAGAATTACACTTAATCTTATAATTATAATCATATTTACTAAACCTTTAGTAAATCATGACGAATATATTTGTTACTCTTATGGTGGACTTGATCAACAAGCAACTTTGTGTACTCGATTTCCTAGTCCTTCACTTGACACTTTGTCAACGAATTAGTCTAATTTCCAAATATGAAATTTCTCATTCATCATGCAACCAAGTTGCGTGATTCCAAATTTCTGTCCAACTGAAACTTGGGCGATGAGAAACTCTCCTTATTTGGTAAATTTTCGACATTTCCATAATTAAGAATCAAATCCATTATTGCTAATAATAGAAACATTCTAACATCAATTTTTCATACACGCCATTGCAAGGATAAATAAATAATATAAAATCAAATTTTATTTTATTACGGAAATTTTTTTTCCTTACAATGCAATTCTTTGAAAAACTATGCTAATACATCTTTCTTAGCAATCTTATTCTAACTCTAAGTAGTAGCTCAAGAATCTAATCTTCAAGTAATGCGATCGAAATCCATTCCTTCACGGTTAGATTCTGCTCACTTCTTCCCTTAAGCTTCCTTTCTTTTCTTCGATCCTACAAAACATCAATTGTAATCTTATCACATTATGTATTAAGAATCTCGAATAGAAGCTTAAAAGAGTTAGTCAATGGATTTTACCTAAAGCAGAGCCATACGTTTTGACTCTCCCATCTCTTAGATCTCTTAGGTAAATAGGGCAGCTTCGTCTCCAATGCCCCTTCTCTTGGAAATAAAAGCAAATTGACTCTTTTGAAACAACACATTGAACTATTTCAGATATTGCCTTTCTCTTATGATCAAACTTTTCGATCATGGCATGTCTTTCGTTGCCATTTCCTATATCCATAGAGGTCTGGAAGGCAGATTCCCCAATCAACTTTGCTTTTCCATTGCACCAAATCATTGTTGATTCAGCGGCAATAAGCATGTAGGTGAGATCTATAAGGGTCATGTCGTGGTTCATCATATAGTACTCTCTTACGAACTCACTATACGAGTTAGGAAGTGACTGAAGAACCCAATCAACAGTCATCTCCTCACAGACAACGGATCCCAACATTATTAACCTATCAATGTGTGAGTTCATCCCTAGGACGTGTGCACACACCGACTTTCCTTCTTTATGTTTACTTGCCAAAAGGGCTTGAGTGAGCTTGAACTTTTCAAGTCTTCGAACTTGTGGGTTAGGGAGAATAATTGGAGGAGGTGGAGGAAGTGAAGCATGATCTCTTGTTCGTCGATCGAATCGGGGAATATCATCTTCATGCGGAATGCTTGTTCCACGGGATTTGGGAAGACCATAGTTTTCATACTTTGACATCTACAAAACGGGAGAAAATGAATTCAAGTTAGTTGTTTGATTGAGTCCTTAATAAATCACCCAAATGAGATACTAAGGCTAGGACCCAACACAATACGCTACAACCTAGAAAAGGGATGCCGTAATCTAGTTGCAGAATATTTGAAGGTAAGTGAATGACGATTCACTAATTTCCATCATTGAAAACTCCTAGATCCATTGAGATTCATTGAACATTTCAATGGCATGTTTAAATCTCGATATGCCCCTCTAGTTTGTGACTGGGATGCCGAAGATCACAAAGCGGGTGTGAATAACCATGCAAACTTACATGGTGCCCTCACATGTTACAGTCACCTATTCGATGTGCCGGTAAACTACACACGCTCCACCGAACTATGACAAACATTGAGTCACCCTTTTCTACCTTTGCTTAGAACCATTTAGTGTGTCGATAAACCACACACGCTCCACTAACGTCTTCACAAGGGCACAAAGTGTAATTTCATGGAATTGCATCAATTCACTTTTCCCTAAGTAACTAATATTGGGAATTTGTAAAACATTTAGTTACTTTTGTAATTCATTATACTTATAATGGAAGGTTTTGTCCTATCCTACCCGTTCGGCTAACGACCCTCCACTAGTCAAGAGTGCGGTGGGTAAGAGTGGATACCCATTCAATCACCATTTTATAGGCAATTTCCTTAAACACCCCTTATAGACCAGCTTCGTGAATGAGGCCTACTAACGGTAAGACTGACTTTTACTCATACATATAATGTTAGTCTTTTAATGTTATATATAGTATAGGGTGTATTTTACACTTTTAAAATACTAGTTGGTCAAATTTAACAATTATACTTTTAATTCAATTAAATTGTAAACCAAAACTTTTATGGATTTATTAAACCTCTTTTAATTATACACCTTAATTAATTAATAAAACCATAAGGGTGTGATTTGAACTTTTCAAAACAATACTAGGGTTTTAGAATTTAACATTCCTAAATTAAACTTTTAATCAACTTTTAAATTCCATAACTTGAGGGCAAGTTTTGAAACATTTCAAAACATTTAGGTTTAGAATTTAAATATACATCAAAATTAAACTTTTAATCAAAATTTAAATTCCAAAACTTGAGGGCATGTTTTGAAACCTTTTCAAAACATTAGGGTTTCAACTATATAAATTTCAAAACTAAACTTTTGAGTTCAAATTTAAACTACAAAACCTAAAGGGGAAATAGAAACTTTTCATAACACAAGGATCAAATAACAAATAATATAAATCAAACAATTAATTTTGTCATTATCTATATTTGACCTAATTTCAATTTCTTGCATAATAAGTTACCCAATTAATACAAATAATCAACTTTAATCATATAAGGAAGTTATTATCTAATCAATTGGTAATTATCTTTTGTTTAATCAAGGATATACTCAAAAATATGAATAAAATCGGATTTTAATGATCTAAAACAGATAAGGCAAGTATCCATGAGAAAAACAACAAGAAATCCCGAAATCCCCTCTTTCTGATGCTCGAACTCGCCGAGTACCCATATGGACTCGCCGAGTAGGGGCCTACTCGTCGAGTCCACAATGGGACTCGCCGAGTTCGTCAGACAGTTTCACAAAAATAAAAAATTTCAACCTGAACAAACATACAAGGCATCAATACAATAGAAACCAATCAAGGCTCTGATACCACTGATGGGTTTTGGTCATAAGAACATCCTATGTGCTCATACAAACCCTAATGCTTGGATCTAGGTTTCTCTATTGTACATGCAATTTATCCAAGACTATAAACCCTAGTTCTAGCATACAAGTAATCATATTAACATAAGAATGGGTTTATGTTATTACCTTGATTGTTATATAGCAATAACAATCCCAAATCCTTCTTGTATTGACTTTAGAAAACTTAGAGTCACAAATGTCACTCCTCTAATGGTTCACAAGCACCAAGAGCAAGAGGATGAAGAAGAGAGGAGAAGGAGGCTCTCAAAAACGTGTGGAAACCCTAGACCATTAGTTCCCCACGTTTTTGGAGCATAAGGGTTCTATATATAGTGAGGCTATTAGGGTTATCTAACAAGGAAACCCTAATTTGGATGCTTAAGCCCTAAGCAACCCATGGACTCCTTTCCTTAAAGGCCTTGGACGATTTCTAATGGGTTTCCCCATAGAATTCGTCCAACCTTATAATATAAGGCAATCCATGGCCCAATTGCAATTATCTTATAATCACAATTCCAGTCCCTTAAGTTTAATTAATCTCTTTTAGTCACAAACTTAATTCTTATTAATTCTTGACTAATATTAATTGAACAATATGATTTCTCCTTTAATATATTATTCTCATAATATATTAATAAATCAAATTTAATCCTTTCTCTCTATAATTCATCCTATCAAGTTGCTTTGGTGAAGGTAACCCAAAAGGACCATGCACCATCGGGTCAAGTACATACCAAAATACTTATGGACTTAGACACTAATCCAACAATTAATAAGTATCAAACAAATAGATTTACTATACTTTAAATTGTGTTATCAAACAAACTACTTCAAATCATTTTACAAACTTTTTATATGCAAAACTACTTATTAAACTCTTTCAAACTTATATATTTTCAAAATCATTTCTATATAGATGTAGTTATATGAGTAGTATTGAAAGGACTTAGGATTGATAACTCGCTTTATTTCCTGTTCCTTGTTTGGTTGTGGACCTAGGGTATTCGGTTGTTTGTCGGACATTCGTTTGAATCTTAGTTATATATTATGTGTATGTATATGAATATTAAAGTTCTACATTCAGTTCAATACCTTTGGGTAGCAAAGGTGTACAAACATGTTCATTCATACAAACAACATTTCTAGTAAAGTATAATAGGTATAGTTTAGGAAGTCTTTAATACTATTAGTAGAACAATGAAACATACAAGAGTCAGTTCATTCATGAGTCAATACAAATATACTATTATGAGAAACAGAGAGAATATACTATTATGAGAATCAGAGAGAATATACTATTATGAGAATCAGAGAGAATATACTATTATGAGAAATGAAGAGAACATACATTACACTATACAAAGAGAACATACAATACACTAGTACAGAGAGAGCATACGATACACTAGAACATACTATACAAACACTAGAACTCTATAACATTAATGTGAGCCACTACTTCATGGCGTGGGAATCTACTGCTGTGTCAAGTTTTTCAACCAGAGACTCTTGGAGGGAGAGAGTGAGTTGGTGTATAGATCTATATGGGATTGACTATCCTACACCTTGCTGCTAGCTACAATGGGACCTGCGGGTCTACGGGTGACTAATGGCATACCATTTCGATGCCTTAGAGCATCATGTTATACTATTCTATCAAGTATGGTTACAATCATATCACATTTTACCTTAATTAACAAACGGGTTTAAGGTAGTTAGTACATTGGTAGTTACTTACGTACAATACTACTATACACTGTTATTTTCCCATTGCATTCACATTGTGATCTTCTCACTTAAACGGTAATGTAAACTATATTTTGGTAATGATAGTTGTTGGGATTATTATGTCGCGTCTTGGCCTCGGTCCTTAGCCCATTTTGATTGTCGGTATTGGGCCTGTCCAAACATGCAAGTTTTGTTCTAGGGTTTAGTATATAAGCTGCATGCATGCAGTCTTTGGAGTTAACGCTTTAATTATTTTTCTCATTGAGTTTTTGTAAAACCCTAGCTCGCCTCTACAGTGGAAGTTCTTTGTCGAGCTCTGCTAAGGCGTGACTTTATTGGAATCATAAGCACATATTTGATTCAATTATGTGTTCATATTCTTATTGTGTTTGTCTTGTTTGATTTTCATATTATTACCTGTGAAAGATCTAATCAATCTAGAGTTTTATTCTCATCAATTGGTGTCAAAGCAGGAGACTGTGTAATTCATACACATCTCTTCTGTCGAAGAAGCTATTAGGGTTTTTAATTCTGCATTGATTGATATTAATTGAGCCATCATTCCATATTGACGTATCTCATTGATCGTTGATCTAACCCTAAAGATATATTACAAGTCTAATCTTAAACAGGTAATCGATCAAAAATCATTACAATGTCCATGGATGATTAACAAACCAATCCAATCAATATCTCCAACAGCATTGGTTCTACGACAAGGATTCCAATCTTGTATACTCAACAATATGAAGTTTGGACGCATCACTTTGAAGATTATGTGATTGGATCAGAGGATAATGGGTACTTAATCTGGGAATCGATCACTGTTGGCCCATTCGCTCACTTAAGCACCTCAAAGATTGTCAAAACTCAGAAGGAGTACAATCAGCTTTTTAATCATGTCAAAGATATTCCTCAAGACGAGAAGGAAAAGTTTCAATGCAACATCAAGGCCTTGAGGATGATTAGGTTTGCTTTGCAGTCAGATATGTTTCGTTTGGTAAGCTATTGTGCCACTTCTAAAGAGATTTGGGACAGATTAAAAGAATTGTATTCCACTGACGAAGACCTGGAACATTCAATTCAAACTCTCATGCTTTTCTAAATTTGGTGATTTCAAGCAAAAGTCCGAAGAGAAAAACTGGTTCAAACTTTTAATCGCTTTAATCATCTTTTAAGTAAGATGATAAAGCATGGGTTTGAAAGGAAAGTTATTGATCAAAAGGTTACTTTCATGAACAGTCTTAGATCCAAATGGATGGCAGTTGTATCTACTGTTAAAGCACATGAACAGTTAAATTTGTATTCCCTGGCGAAACTAGTGGGTATTTTGAAATCCCACGAAAGTGCACTTTCTAAGGAAATGAATGTGGTTTCCAGTTTGGGTTCTTTAGCCCTTGTCTCCAAAGGAAAAAGCTCAGTTGAAGAAGAAGAGGAATCAGATCTTGCCAATTATGATCTAACCGGTGAAGAATATGCCATGATGGTATCCAATCCCATAAAATTCATTAAGAAGAAATTCCCAGCCAAGAAGAACCAAAACTGGCAGGGAAGTCACAGCGCCGAAAAGATCAAGGAGGAACCGAAGATGGGGTCGAAGTCTGAAGAGTCAAAGAAAGAAGGGAAAGTTGGTGGAGACTCAGGATTTGATTGCCATTACTGTGGAGGCAAGAACCATTTTGAAAAAGAGTGTATGCTGAAAAAGAAAGAAGAAAAGATAAATGATGACGATGAGGAAGCGAGCCTCCTGAGAAGACTAGAGGAAATCAAGAAAAGAAAGTTTGTTGTTAACAATACTACTATGAATGCTTTAATTGTGCAGGATACAAAAAACCGTGATGAATTTGGTGGTGTGAAGTATGGTCCACAGATTCAGAGGATGAAGATGTCAGAAAGCCCACTCATGGGAAGGCGATACTGGCGAAAGAAGAACTTGTAACACGAAGGTGCTTTGTGGTGACCGAAGGTGTGTCTCAAATAATAGGATATACACCCAATGGGGGGATAGAAGACGAGAAGGAGCGAGAGGACATGTGTTTTGCTGCTAAACCTGTCAGCGCACAGATCAACGAATGTGATGAGTTGATCAAGAAGGTACAAAATATTCTTGCTTCCCTAAATATACCTGTTACTAACTATGAAAAGGAATTAAATAACTTAAAATCTAAATTTTCAAGCATAAGTAGCAGTCTCACGCAAACTCGTGTCACAAATTCTAATCTAACTGATCAAATCAGCAGGATATCGTCGAAGAGTGAGGAAAAGAGGATGTTGATAGAGCAGAAGGAGAAAGAGTTGATTAGGTCTAAGGATAATTCAATTTATTTGCAAAGAGACAATCTTAAACTTCTAAAACAACGAAATGTGTTTTGTTTGATTGCTAAAAGACTTTATTTTAATATCACTCAGTTGCATCTTCATTGTGAAATAGGAAAGAAGATACATCACATGATTTTACCCTTCCTTGAGTTAAAAGAGGATGAAATCGGTGTTGAAGCCTACAACTATGAAAGCGTTGTATCTTCTAACGAGGTCTCTCCTGCATATAAAATTAGTCTGGACAAAATTGAATCCTACATAAAGTCCAAAGACCACTAGGACATGCTTAAAAATCTGTTAGACGAGAATGATAGATTGAAATTAAGAACCGAAACTGTACAGAAATTTGACTCTTTGAATGCCAAATTAAGTTCAGAAAATAAAATTGATGTTGAAAATGCATCTGAACTTAATGAGGATGATGATCTGAGTGAAATCTTTGTAGAAGATTTGGTGGACTGTTCAGAATTTGTCAAGAGTGAACCCGAAACACGTAAAAATTTGATTTCTGAAAATTCTGTTGAGTTCGCTCGATCGTCAATAGACAAGACCAAAACTCTTAAGGCAAAAGCAGTTGTGTATCAAATGGTACAGACCACTCCAAATCAAGTCTACACGGTCCCTAGTGTCACTCCACTACAAACTACATAATTGACAGCTATGGTACAAGAAGATAACGTTGCCGGATGTGACGAGTTCTTCTGGTCAGCACCAATAGACAACGCTGATGAAACGAAGGGCCTATCTCATAAGACTTTGTAGATATATACCCGAACCACTAAATGAGCCTGCAAAATATGATGTGCCAAGTACCAGTGGAACCAAAACCTCATTGGGCGAACCTTCGCAAACCATTAGTGAAACATCATCAACAAAGAATGACAACTATGCTCCTGATTCAAAGAAAAAGGCTAACATCCACAGAAATCCAAAATAGGTGGCTGATTGAAAACACCAACGAAATTTGAGATATAAGAAGAATATCTCAGAAAGAAAACAGTTTTGGAGATCACAAAATCCTCACTTTGTAAGGATCGAGAGGAAGCATAAATCTCAAGAATAATCAAGGAATCGAAATGGTAGTTTCGGTCCTCAAAACAATATCAACCGAAAGGATGGTTTCGGTCCCTCGACCAAAAGGAACTGAAAAGGGAGTTTCGGTCCCTCGACCGAAAGGAACCGAAAAGAGAGTTTCGGTCCTCGAAGCAATATCAACCGAAAGAGCGGTCTCGGCTCTCCGCCCAACAGCAACCGAAAGAGCAATTTCGGTCCCCATCCCTATAAGTCCAATTAGACATACAGAAGATCCAATGCCACCTCTGAACCCAAGACTTCACATTCTAATTCTCTTCCTTCAATAGATTTAAAGGGAAAAGGAAAACTCATTCCAGAAGATAACAGACTTCCAAAAGAGATCCAAAAGAATGCTGACGTCAACACCACAAATCCCAATCCTACTAAACCAACCAAAATTAAAGTTTTCACCATAAAAAGAAAAGATGAAACAACTTTAATTAAACGTACTTACTTGGTTGATATTTCTCTTACTATTCCTTGTCCTATAAAAGGCTCACAAGGACCCAAGAAACTTTGGGTTCCTAAATCTGCTTAATATTTTGCAGGTTATACGTAACGAGCAGTTTGACGAAGAATGGTATATTGATAGTGGCTGCTCGCGTCACATGACAGGGAGGAAGGAAGAACTGAGGGAGTTTCGGTCTCTCAAGGATGGTGGTATTGTGAAGTAAGAAAACAACTCATTTGGTACTATCAAAGGCTATGGAATGATCACTAATGGTGATTTCCTTATAAGAAAAGTGGCGTATGTTGAAGGGCTCCAACACAACCTTATCAGTGTCTCACAGCTGGTAGTTGGCACTGGATTGAAGGTATCATTTGATGATGAACGCTCAGAATTATCGAAAAGAAATCTAATAATGTTCTGCTGAAGTCAAAGCGAAAGGGGGAAATGTATCCTTTGAACCTCAACCCAATTCAAGGTAAACCAACAGTTTGCTTACTCACGAAGGCTCACTCAGATGAAAGTTGGTTATGGCATCAAAGACTTTCTCATATGAATATCAAGGATATCAACAAGCTGGTTTTGGGTGATCATGTTCGAGGTCTTCCAGTTCTAAAATTTGACAAAGAACATCTCTGTGTTGCCTGTGAAATGGGAAAGCAAAGTAGGCAATTCTGATGGGTTTTAGCCATATGAACATTCCTATGTGCACATACAAACCCTAATGCTTGGATCTAGGTTTCTCTAATTGAACATGCATTGAATCCAAGACTTTTGAATAATAGATCTAGGTAATAACATAAGAAAAACAGATCTAGAAGATTACCTTAAGTTGCTTGCTTGAATCTTCTTGTCCTTGGAGCTTAGAGTCACAATTGTCACTCCTCTAATGGCTTACAAACACCAACTTAGCAAGAGGATGATTGGATAGAGAGAGGAGAGGGTAAGAAGTCGGCCAGGGTTCTTCCAAAGTAAAGAGTGACGATTTCCTTGACCCCTTGGGTCTATTTATACTTGTAAGGCTCCTAGGGTTTCACCCTTAAACCCTAATTGGATAACTTAGGCCCTAAGCAATCCAATTCCCCTTATGATAAGCCTTGGACAATTTCTAGGTCTATCCAAAGCCCTAAAACCGTCCACCCCTTATCGTTAAGGGATTATAGCCCAAAGTACAACTATCATACAATTGACAGTTTATACCCTTTTATTTAATTAATCTCTTTAAGTCACCAAATTAATTCCTAATTAATTTATGACTTATATTAATCAAATAACAATATTATTATTCCTTATATTATTCTCATAATATATTAATAATATTTCTTCTCGCATTATAAATCATCCTGTCAAGTTGCTATGGTGAAGGCAACCCAAAAGGACCATGCACAATCGGGTCAACTACTTGCCTAATATAGTTGCAGCCTTAGACACTATTCCAACAGTCTCTCACTTGGATAAGTCTAGTAACTATATACAATTATAATCTGATTAGCAATCGTAGCTCTCAAAGACGCTGTCAAACTCTGATCTTATCAATCTGTCCTTTAGATAAGGGATCGTACAGTCCTCTATTTAGATATCATGAAGACAATTCTTATGGAATCAATTGTCTAGCAGTTGGTTTCTCGATCTCAGATTTATTCGACATAGAACTTAATCGAACACATCAATTCAGTTCTGACCAGGCCCGTCACATAAGTCAAATCAAATCATCGAGCGGCCGAGATATCACTTTTACCCTCTTAGGATAAAAGTAACATATAAACTCCGACTTATATGCATTTTCTTATTCATTAATCAACTATACACAACAATGCGTTTTATAACATCAAGTTATTGATGCGGTTTCGCATTATCAATGTACAAAGAATTAACAAATAACAAACCATATATCTAGGTTTTAAGACCATATAATATTATCGTCTTGCGATCACCCTTTTTATCACATTCCATAAGGTGATTCCAGAAAGCACGGGTTTGTTCCAATGCTCAAAACTAGTTCATAAGCACTCATGAACGTTGCAACAAACTTTTTCTATGTCTAATACCATTTAGACAATCCACACACCAATTCATGACAATCTTCATTCATACCTATTTCCAACATATGAACGATTGTGGAAAATTTGAATAATTCGATTATTCTTAATAAATTCAATTATTCTGGAAGTCAAAACATGCAAAGTGAAACAATAGTTAAACAATTAACATAAGACAGTAACATTACTCATAAATAATACCCTTTTATTTAATCATCAAATGTTAATTACATTTATCTATTACACGTTTCTAACACTATCTAATCTATACTAATATCATCCTTCAGCCCAATACTCCTAGCATGCTGCAAATGCTTAAGCCAGCTCAGTCCCTTCGTAAGCGGGTCTGCTGGGTTATCTTCTGATGATATCCTCTTAACCACGAGTTGTCCTTCTTCTACACGATGTCTAATAAAGTGATATTTTCTGTCGATATGTCGGGATCTACCATGATCCCTCGGTTCCTTGATCAAGGAAACCGCTCATTCATTATCACAGAAAATCTCCATGGGCTCCTTTATGGCAGGTACAAATCCAAGATCACTGATGAAGTTCTTCAACCATATTGCCTCCTTCGATGCTTCGCTCGCTGCAATGTACTCTGATTCGCACGTTGAATCAGCTACGGTTTCCTGCTTGGAACTTTTCCAAGTCACTGCTCCTCCATTCAGGGTAAAGACCCAGCCCGACTGCGAACGTTAGTTGTCCCTGTCGGTCTGAAAACTGGCGTCACTATACCCTCACACCTTCAAGTCATCACTCCCTCCGAGGACTAAAAACCATTCCTTGGTCCTCCGAAGGTACTTAAGGATATTCTTGACCACAATCCAATGGGCTCTGCTAGGGTTCCCTTGATATCTACTAACCATGCTCAAAGCAAAGGCTACATTAGCGCGAGTACAATTCATAGCATACATGACTGAGCCAATTGCGGAAGTGTATGGAACTCGGCTCATTTTTGCTATTTCAGCTTCGGTACTCGGACTTTGAGTCTTACTGAACTTGGCATTACTTGTTATCGGTAATTCTCCCTTCTTCGAGTTTTCCATACTAAAACGTTTCAGTACTTTATCCAAGTAAGTGTTCTGACTAAGTCCTATTAGTCTCTTACTTCGTTCTCTCACTATCCTTATTCCCAGAATATAGGAAACCTCTCCGAGGTCCTTCATAGCGAAGCATCTCCCGAGCCAGGACTTGACCTCCTGCAGTGTCGGGACGTCATTTCCTATGAGTAGTATATCATCGACATACAGAACGAGGAAGCTTACTATACTCCCACTGGCTTTGACATATACACATGATTCATCTTCGCTTCGTACAAATCCAAACTCTTTGACTTTCTCATCGAAGCAAAGATTCCGTTTGCGAGATGCTTGCTTAAGTCCATAAATGGACTTCTCAAGCTTACACACTCTATTCGGATGCTTCGGATCAACAAAACCCTCTGGCTGAGCCATGTAAACATCCTCAGCCAACTTCCTATTAAGGAAAGCGGTCTTGACATCCATTTGCCAAATCTCATAATTATGAAATGCGGCAATTGCTAACATCACTCTAATAGATTTTATCTTCGCAACTGGTGAGAAGTTCTCATCATAGTCAACTCCGGGAGTTTGAGTGAAGCCCTTCGCAACCAATCGTGCCTTATATGTGTGTACCTTTCCATCCACGTCGGTCTTCTTCTTGAAGATCCATTTGCACCCAACGGTCTTACATTCGGGCACATTATCAACCAAATTCCAAACTTGGTTGTCATACATGGATTGGATCTCGCTATCCATTGCCTCTTTCCATTTTGCAGACTCCGGGCCTGCCATGGCTTCCTTATAGCTATTAGGTTCATCGAGATTTATTAGTGTACCATCACTAATATACGTGTCCCCTTCGGTAGTAATATGAAAACCATAAAACTGGGGTTGAACTCTAACTCTTTCGGAACGTCTAAGCGGTAATGACTCGTCAATCGGTTCAACCGGAGTTTCCTCCTCGGGTTGAGTGCCAGCAGTAGAGGTTCCTTCATCAATCGACTCTTGAATCTCTTCAAGCTCGATTTGCCTCCCACTGTCTCCTTGGCTTATGAGTTCTCGCTCTCGGAAAACTCCTCTCCTCGCAACGAAGACAACATTGTCCTTCGGTCTATAGAAGAGATATCCAAAGGATTTCTACGGGTAGCCGATGAAAATACATCGCTCACTACGAGGTTCGAGCTTGTCGTGAGTATCTCGTCTTAAGAAAGCCTCACAGCCCTAAACCTTGACATGTGCCAACGAGGGAGCTTTCCCTGTCCACATCTCGTGAGGTGTTTTGGCAACCTTCTTAGTAGGGACTCGATTAAGGATACAGGCGGCAGTCTCTAAGGCATACCCCCATAATGAGATAGGTAGTGAAGCACGACTCATCAGAGAGCGAACCATGTCTAATAGGGTTCGATTACGCCTTTCTGCCACACCATTTAACTGCGGTGTCCTAGGTGGCGTCAATTGTGAAACTATTCCACACTCTTTGAGATCTTCGTTGAATTCAAGACTTAGGTACTCTCCTCCTCGATCGGATCGAAGCATCTTTATTTTCCTGCCCAATTGATTCTCCACTTCATTCTTGAACTCTTTGAACTTTTCAAACATTTCTGACTTTTGCTTGATTAAGTAGATATACCCATATCTACTATAGTCATCGGTAAAAGTCACATAGAAGCGGTTTCCATCCTTTGTGGTTGATCTAAAGGGTCCACATACATCGGAATGTATGAGGTCCAATAAACACTCACCCCTTTCACATGTACTAGTGAAGGGTGACTTGGTCATCTTTCCAAGTAAACAAGACTCACATGTGTCATCTTCCCTAAGGTCGAATGACTCCAACACTCCATCCTTTTGGAGTTGGGCTATGCGCTTCTTGTTGACATGTCCAAGACGATAATGCCACAAGGATGATTTATCCATACTATTGGAAAATCCATGCACAAAACATCATTTCCTAGGTAATCTACAATCATAAGAGTTTCATAAATTCCATTACATGGCATTGCTTCAAAATATAAGACACCATTTAGATAAGCATAAATTGAACCATTCTCATTATTAAAAGAAAATCTAAATCCTTGTCTAAACAAACCATGAAACAAAATGATGTTTCTTGCCATTTCTGGCGAGTAGCAACAATTATTCAAATCTAAACATAAACCATTACTAAGCACTAAAGAATACACTCCAATCTTGGTCACAGGCGACGATCTTCTGTTCCCCATGATTAGATTTATTCTTCCATGCTCCACATCCCTATTTCTTCTTAGTCCCTGCAATTCAGAGCAAATGTGGTAACCACACCCGATATCTAGGACCCAAGAAATAGCATGAGATGAATCATTAGATTTAATTGTGTATATACCTATGAAAGACGGCTTGATCTTTCCTCCCCTGATGGCTTGCAGGTATTCTGGGCAGCTTCTCTTCCAATGCCCTATTTTGTGGCAATGGTGGCACTCTGCCTCCTTTGGGTTAGGGTTAGGCTTAGCAGGATCAACATTGGTCCCACTAGAAGAGGAACCATCTCGGGACTTTCCCTTGCGGTAGCTCTTAGATGGAGCCTTTCTCTTCTTACCCCTACCTTGCCTAATTGCCAAAACAGTAGCAGCTGGTGGATTGGGAGTTGGTGCAACAAACTTGTCCTTGAGGTTGCTCTCAACAACCCTAAGGAAACCTTGGAGCTTACTTAGGGTGACCTCCTCTTTGTTCATGTGGTAGGTCATCCTAAATTGATTGTAACATGGAGGCAAGGAATGAAGCACCATGTCGATAGCCAAGTCTTCCCCAAAGTCAACATTCAACTTGCAAAGACGATCGATATACCTTTGCATCTTTTGCAGGTGAACGGTTAGAGATTCTCCATGACCCATTTTAGCGGAGATCATGTTAGTGAAGATCTCGTAACGTTCCTGCCTCGTGTTTTGATGGTATCTCTCCAATAATTCTTGGGGCATTTCATACAGATACATGTCCTCGTCGGACTTTTCGAATTCGGCGTTCATTGTGGCTATCATGATGCAATGAACCTTCGTCGCATCACGTTCATGAGTCTCAAAAGCAGTCATTTCAGTCGGAGTGTAAACCCATTAAGCGCCATTTTATAGGCTGCAACCTTATACCCACCTTATAGACCGACTTTGTGAATGAGGCCTACTAACGGTAAGACTAGCATTTTAATTATACATATATATATATATATATATATATATATATATATATATATATATATATATATATATATATATATATATATATATATATATATATTAGTCTTGTAATATTATATTAGTATAGGGTTGAATTTTAAACTTGTAAAATTCTAGGGTTTGAAATTTAAATTGTCTAAATTAAACTTTTAATCACAAAACATAAATTTCAAAACTTGAGGACAAGTTTTAAACCTTTTAAAACATAAGGGATCAAATAGAAAATAATCCAAATTAACATTTAATCACATAATTATCCATATTTGATTTATTTAATTATTTCTTGCAAAACAATTTACCAATTTAATTAAAATAATTAATCAATTATCACATAAGGAAATTAATATTCAATTAATTGATAAATGTCTTCAATTAGGTCAAGAATATACTCAAATATATATTAAAATCGGATTTATATTGACCCATTAAGATTAAGGTAAATATCCAAAAGATAAACAGCAAGAAATCCCGAAATTAGCTCTTTCTGACGCTCGAACTCGCCGAGTACCACAATGGACTCGCCGCGTTGAGGCCTACTCGCCGAGTCCACTACGGAACTCGCCGAGTTCATCAGGTAGAATGAGAAAATTCAAATTTTGCAAGCAACAATCAAGCAACCAATGCATCAATTCAATAGAAACCAATCAAGGCTCTGATACCACTGATGGGTTTTAGCCATATGAACATTCCTATGTGCACATACAAACCCTAATGCTTGGATCTAGGTTTCTCTAATTGAACATGCATTGAATCCAAGACTTTTGAACAATAGATCTAGGTAATAACATAAGAAAAATAGATCTAGAAGATTACCTTAAGTTGCTTTCTTGAATCTTCTTGTCCTTGGAGCTTAGAGTCACAATTGTCGCTCCTCTAATGGCTTACAAACACCAACTTAGCAAGAGGATGATTGGAGAGAGAGAGGAGAGGGTAAGAAGTCGGATAATGGCTTACAAACACCAACTTAGCAAGAGGATAATGGCTTACAAATCCTTGCCTTTGTATTTCTGGGCTGATGCAATTGTTGTTGCTTGTTATACTCAGAACATATCGTATCTAAACAAACGATTCTCCACCACTCCTTATGAGATCTTGAACAATCGTCAACCGAATGTGAACTTCTTTCATGTGTTCGGTTCAAGATGCTTCATCTTCAACTCCAGAGAGAATCCAAATAAGTTTGATGCTAAGGCTGATGAAGGAATATTCTTAGGTTTCTCCCTGAATTCCAAGGCGTATAGAGTTCTGAATAAGCACTCAAATAAGATTGAAGAAATATACTATGTCACTTTTGACGATAGTTATGTTAAGACGATGAAATCAACAGAAAGGGCAACACAAGAAATCATTCCAAAGAATGGTCAAGTTACTACCTCTATTTCAAATCTTTTCAAGCAATGTTTGCTTCTGTTTGATGAGCCTCAAAAAGCGATTGATTCTAAATCAACGACAAAAGACAACAAGGTTGATAATCTCAAACGAATCATCGATGATGTTGCTCAAAAGATGGCTGATGATCAACCCAAAGAAACAGAGAGGCCAGAAGCAAGCGAATCTTCAAATAATTTTCCTAATGACCAGGGGAGGGTCCATCTCTTCAACATGATCAAGGTTCATCGTTCCAGGGGTGAGTCTATCATCACGATCTTCAAGCTCCACTGAAGATTCAATCGAAGGAGATGATACCAATCCATATACTGAACAGGGGTCATCCTTCGAGGGGGAGAACACCAATGTCAATGATGATGACATTCTGTTAGAATTGGAAGAAGAAGTTAATGCAGAATTAGATCCCACTTGTGATCCAAATTACCCACCACTTATCAAATGGACCAAATATCATCCTCAAATTTAGATTATTGGAGAATCTTTAGAAAAGGTGTTAACTCGATCTCAAATCAAAGCGAAAGAAGTTGCACTCTTTTCACAAGTAGAGTTTTGCATGTTCAACTCTTTTGTTTCCAAAATTGAACCGAAGACCGTTAATTATGCCCTCGATCATTCATATTGAGTTCAAGCTATGCAAGATGAGTTAAATGAGTTTGAAAGAAACAAAGTATGGTGACTTATTCCAACTCCAAAGGATGCCTCGGTTGTTGGTCTCAAATGGGTATTCAGAAAGAAGATGAATAAGGAGGGAAATGTCATTCGCAACAAAGCTCGGTTGGTTGTCAAAGGCTACTGTCAGGAATAAGGCATCGATTATGAAGAGACCTTCGCTCCTATTGCAAGATTAGAGTCTGTTCGTATCTTTCTTGCCTATGCTGCACACAAGAACTTTGAAGTCTATCAGATGGATGTCAAATGTGCCTTTGTCAACGGTGAACTTGAAGAGATTGTATGTGTTGAGAAACCGCCAGGGTTTGTGAACGAGAAGTATCCAGATCATTGTTATGTCCTTGACAAAGTGGTATATGGCCTAAAACAGGCTCCCAGAGCATGGTATGAAATTCTAACTCGATTCTTAAAAATATCTAAATTGAAACAAGGTTTGGTTGACCCAACCTTCTTTCGCAAGAGAGAGGGTAACCACCTTATGATTGTCCACATTTATGTTGATGACATCATCTTTGGCTCCACAAATCCCAGCTTAAGAGCTAAATTCAGGAAGTTGATGGAAACCAAATTTGAGATGAGCTCAATGGGTCCTATTAACTTTTTTTCTTGGCTTAAATATTAGGTAGGGACCCAAAGGAATTTTTATTAATCAGGAGGCATACACCAAGACACTATTGGCTAAGTTTGGGATGATGGGAGACTCCAAAATGAAAGTACCTATGGCCTTTGGGACAAAGTTTACACCCTCATTTGAGAAACCAGCTGGTGATATGACGCTCTATCGTCAAATGATTGGGTCTCTGATGTATCTCACAACTAGTAGAGCTGACATCGTGTTTTCAATCTGTTACTGTGCAAGATTCCAAGCTAACCCACGCGAACCTCATCTGCATGCAGTGAAAAACATCTTTTGCTATCTGAAGCGAACCTCATCTCTTGGTCTGTGGTATCCAGCCAACTCAGGATTCTTTGTTCAAGCATTCTCAGATGCTGACTTAGGTGGCTGTGGATTAGATCGTAAAAGAACCACTGGAGGATGCCAATTTATAGATGGCAAATTAGTTAGCTGGCAATCAAAGAAACAAACTTGTGTCTCTCTCTCCACTGCAGAAGCTGAGTACATTGCTGCAGCATCCTGCACATCTCAAGTGGTATGGATACAAAGTCAGCTTAGGGATTACGGGCTAAACATGAAGAAAATCCCACTATATTGCGACTCTGAAAGTGCAATTAGGATTTGTCACAACCCAGTACAACACTCAAAGACTAAACATATAGCATTGAGGTACCACTTTATCAAGGATCATGTCGAAGATGGTAACGTAGAAATTCACTTTGCCAGAATGACCGATCAACTGGCAGATATATTCACTAAGGCTTTACCTGAAGCGAGCTTCAATAAGGTTCTACAAGGCCTAGCAATGATGGAAGCTGAATCCATACCAAAATCTCCTTCGCTTTAATAAAGGTAAGAAGCGAAATAGAGCGAACCGAAATGAACCGAACGTTCGGTCTATTTCGGGTGAAGTTCGACCACGAACCGAAATGAACCGAATGTTCGGTCTATTTCGGGTTCGGTCCTTCTGAACTCGTTCGCTTCTTTTTCTTATCAAGGCATTTTCACTGTATTCCTTTGTACACTTTTTTAAATACTTCTTTTATATTCATAAAATCCAAAAATATTTTTCTCTTTCATTCAATTGGTCAATTCTCACAAAATACAAAAATATTTTTTCATTTTTTTAATGTTTTTATTTGTATAAGTGTGATTCTCGATGGTGCAGCTAAGGTATGTAATTGTTTATTAGTTAGGCGTCCATAGAAGCATGCTGCTGTATGTTGACTAAAGCCTCAAAAGATTTTGAGTGAAGCCTTAATAACATGATATATACAAATCATGTTTTCCCAAACTAGGTTGCAATATTCACTCTAATCATGAGCTACCTTACTCTACTCACATTGAGTTTAGAGTTTTCTGCTTGGTCCTTTTTTTTATATGTAGAGGTACATTCGCTTCGTATACCATCTCCATCATTTTTCTCCATTATACTTCGTTTCACCAATATAACCCTTGAGACTCTCAAAACATACCACCGAGGTTTATGGTTATCCTAAACCTATGTTAATGATCCTAGTTTCATGCCACTATTAAACAAGTGAAACCCACAATCCAACACCAATAATGAATTGACGGTGAATTCTCATATTCAAGATCTTACTTGTTACCTAATGAAATCTCCTTTTATTTTTAAGTGATCTTTTATGAATTTGTCTAAAACCAAGGCTTTTCTTTCCCTAAAGATCCAGTTTATTTTTGTTTATGAGATTACTATAATTTCTTTTGTCACTATAAAATATATCCTACCTACTTGTTCAACAGATCACATTGATCTCACAAGTACTTCATTCAGTTTCGGTCTTATGTCAAGTATCGAAATTATGAACTGTAGCGAAAGCCACCCTTGATAACCTTCAAAAAGATGCCTTTCAATACTTCTTAACAAGTTATTGATCGTTATTTAATGGGAAACCAAGCAAGAACTTTAATGTCTCTCTTGACTTTGAAGGAAGTGATTCGTGCCCAGAATCCATTGTTTTATGTCTCTTGAAGACATCACAAATTATCACAAAAAGTTTTCTTTATTTCTTTTTTTTTTTACACTCTATGCACGAAAATTCTTAATTTTCCAAACTCTGGTTCTTTTATGGCTGTTCAATAAAGCACAACAGGGAATGGCGATTCAAATGGATTTTGGGGTGACAATTGGAATAAAGTGAAAGCTGACTCAGCGGTTATCTAATCTTTTTGGCGATTTGAAAAAGCGAATTTTATGGAATGGCGTGCAAAAAGGAAACGTCCTTTCTCTTTCCTGTGTCATCATCGGTATGCCAACTGTTCATCCATCAAGTCAGGTGCTATTTTTGAAATAATCCAAGATCTCAGCCGGATTTTTCTCTCTCCTCATTGTACGTATAAAAGGAATCAGAATGGTACTCTTTACCCTTTTATCACTTACTAAACTCTCTCAAAGAACAAAGGAGATTTCTCTTACTGTTCATCATCTTCTCCAAGTTTCTACAATGGCAGACTCTTCGTCTGTTCATGATAGTTCTGTTCGTCAACCTCTTCTCACCATCAAACCTCAACAGAACCTGATCATCAATCTCACTCCTTTTATCTATGAACCCTACATGCTATATGTCGTCGAGTGTCTCAAATACTCACCTCTCGTTGAAGCTCTGACCAAAGTTGAAGTCGTACCAATGTCCTGTCTTTCTCTTGTCTACTCCACTTCTTACTACGACAAGGTTCATGAAAAGATTCACTTTGAAATCCACAATGAGAAGACCTCCATCTCCAAGCACCGCTTTTGTTCCCTAATTGGTCTTTCTCAAGAACAATCTCTGGTAAACCCTGAATCCATCACCACTGGTCAACTATTTTCTATGTTTTATCGTATGGGGTATATTGAAACCCTCACCACAATAACCAAGTTCAAGAAGTCCTGCCTTCCTCCTCAATGGAATGACCTTTTCACTTTACTGTTCAAAGGACTCTCTGAGCAAAGCGCCGGCTCAGATGGGGGGAGCAAGTCATTCATGACTGTGCTATATGGACTCTACCATGGCATAGATTTGGATTACGGTACAATTATCTGGCAGCAACTGGTACAAAGCTTGATCTCTTCATCCAGGCACTCAGAGATTTCTTGTGGGCGATTTTGGTCCATAATCACTAATTTGGCAATGGATCACCTTCATGTTCCATCGCTACGTATCACACAACCAAAATCATAGTCACAGATCCCACCAAGTACTCCTTCATTGGATATGTTCCTGAAACCATGCTCGCTCGTGTCTCAGCAGTGAGTAATGTTTTGCAACAATACAGGAAGATTCCATCTTTGGGTCCAAGGGAGCTTACGCCAGCCATGGTTCGGTCCATTGAAGAGGCTGACAAGCCAGCGAAAAGGGGCAAGAAAACTGAAACTCAAAAGGAGGCATAGGTTTCCAAATCAACCAAGGGCCAAACCCCTAAGAAGCGAAATGTGACAGGGCTGCTAAATCACAGGCTCAATCGAAGAAACAAAAGAAGCCTGCTAGGAAGCTCATACTCCAATATTCCAGTGATTCAAACTCAGAGTATGTTCCTCCTAAACATAGGTCTGCTCCTCCTTCAGAATCTGAGAGCGAAAGCTCTGATGATGAGGCTTCGGGTCGAGGTGATACTCCGCCTCGCTCCCCTACCCTAGAAATTCAAGTTCGCTCCCACCCTCCTTCACCACCACCTGTAACCATCCCAGTATCCATCCCTCAAGTATTTCTTATTCCAGCCACTCAACCATCCACTACAATTCCCATCCCTACTCCTATATTCACAAACACTACTACCACCACTACTATCATAGGGGCTCATTCTACCGCTCCTACTCCACCCGTTACAACCAAAACACCAGTAACAACCAAACAACCTGTCACAATCGAACCTCCAGCCACTACCAAACCCTTATCTCCTACTCCATCTACTGAAACCACCCTTATTCAAGGCGGTGAGGACTTGGAATTTGATTCCACATATTTTAGTCCTTACCGTGTACAGAGTGACGATGATGATGAGCCTGTTACAAAGCGTCGTCTCAAGGTAGTAAACGAAAAACTCGATCAACTGCTCTCATCCTCTTCCTCTGGAGCTTACTCTGAAGCTGCTTTAAAGGCCTTGTTCTCATCTGTTGTTCAAGAACACAGCGCCTCGCTCACTGCTGCAGCTAAGGCTATTGAAGCCTCTACTTCTCAGTGTCAACAAGCCTCTCTCACTGTTGAGGCTTCCACCAAGGAGTGCAAGGATGCGACCGCAAAAGTCGATAAACTAGTTTCTGAAGGTCAGCTTTTTCTAGATTCGTTGTAGGCGGCTGCTAAGAAGAATACTCAAACTATTAATGCTTCAGTGGATAACCTTCAACGTTCGCTTCAATTTGAAAGGTCCAATCTTGAAGCTGCACGCCAAGCGATCGAAGCTGCCAACAAAACTCTGCATGCCAATGTTAATGATCGCCTGACTCAGCTTGAGGCAGAATTAGCTGTAGAGAATCGTATTATGGGTCAGCTTGATAGACGAACCTCTCAGCTGAAGATGCAAAATCTCAAGCTTCGTACTGCCACTGTTGAACTCAATGACCTGAAGTCTGAAAGGGAGGTTATTCGAAGCTCTGTTGTTGATGTTCAATCCATCCTCCTTCATCTCCTTGAAGTGCATGATCCTATCATCACCATTACTATCAGACGGCACTTGGCTGACAAGCTCAGGCCAAAATTGGACATCCTTAGTCATATTGAGGGTGTTTCGGTGACTGGTGTCCAGCCGAAACAAGGGGGGAAGGCAACAACTCAATCTCCTCCTGCACCAAAACCATCCACCAAACCGAAGGGTAATGAAGCTTCGATCAGTAATAAGGAGAAAAAGAAGAAGAAGATTGGGGAGGATGACACGGATAATGAAGATGATGTCTATGCTGAGAATCCTAAAAAGCCTTTTCAGAAGGCAAAGTCCTCCGATAAAGAGCTAGCAGAAAAATTCAAGAAACAATAGGCTGAGATTGAGCAAAAGCGAAAGGAGGCGGAGCTCCTGGAAATGAAGAAGTCCATGTTTCCTATCTGGACTATAGATTCACTTCAAAGGTGTGCCATTGATGAGCCTAGCATACTTTGGCTTGAGCCTGTGATGTCATTTGGGCTCAAGAACTCCAAGGATGCACAGTTTGACATGCCGATCACGCGAAAGGCATTCATTTTTCACTGCTTTAATTCAACTGTTGCCATTCCTTCTCCAGACCCGAAGGTAGATAGGAATATGTTGGAGTTCTACTTAGAGTTTGCTCAACCCCAGTACTTGACCTGGAGTTCGAAGAAAATTACTACCGTCAAGGTTTTGAAGCCCTACTCAGCGGGGAAGTTTATTAACAGTAAATTCAAAGTGACTCGAGGCACCGAAGGCTCAGTTAACAACATCACCCTTGCTGATCTACAGAACCTTAATCCCCACGACTAGATACTCCTCGACAGTATTCTACTGTAAAATCCACGGGAGTACCAGCCAATAATTGACCATGTCAAGCGAATGCTTGTATGCTACATTCACGAGGTAGCGAAGATGGACCAAGAGATTGCTTCTGCCATTCACAAGTGAACCACGATCAAGACTATGGGAAAAGCATGCAATGTTAATACAATGTTCAAGGGGAAGATTGACTCGAAGTACCACACTGTTATGTTCATCAGGGGCGAAGGTCAGAAATGCCTGTTCACTCTCCTTGACAAACACCTCTTCTCAACTTCTTGCCTGGAGCATATTTTGGAGATCATTCATAGGTGTGATCAGAACAGTGCAACTGACAAGAAGTTGTTCACTGATATGCTGAGGTGGTATATCCAGTTTCAGAAGACACTTCTTGCAATAATTCATCGGCTGTTCAAAGTGATAAAGACAGTGAAGCCAACACAGAAGAAATAATCTCTCGCCTCATTTGACACAAAGGGGGAGATTGTTGGTATTATTATGTTGCGTCATGGGCTCGGTCTGTAGCCCAGTTTTGATTGCCGCTATTGGGCCTGTCCAACCGTGCAAGTTTTGTTCTAGGGATTAGTATATAAGCTGCATGCATGTAGTCTTTGGAGTTAACGCTTTATTTATTTTTCTCATTGAGTTTTTGTAAAACCCTAGCTCGCCTCTACAGTGGATGTTCTTTGTCGAGCTCTGCTGAGGCATGACTTTATTAGAATCATAAGCACATATTTGATTCAATTATGTATTCATATTCTTATTGTATTTGTCTTGTTTGATTTTCATGTTCTTACCTGTGAAAGATCTAATCGATCTAGAGTTTTATTCTCATCAATAGTCATACTTGGGAAAGATACACTTTTACAAACAACACAACACAAAGAACATTTGGGCCTTAGTAGAAGGTTAGTTTTAGTAGAAAATATAGGATTTTCTAGGAGATAAAAACATTTACTACAAACTCTTGCAAACATTTACATCAATCATTTACAACCACTTTCATACAAGCAACGACACTAAAATACTTATGAACTCACCAGCTTTAATGTTGATCTATGCTTTCAAAATAATTTGTATTCTCAGGTCATCAGTAGAAAGGTACCGATGCCAGGTTTTGAGAAGATGGAGCACGTTCAAGACTCATCTCTTATTTTGATTCAGATTTTTGTTTTTGGTGTCTTATAAACTATACATAACACACTTGTATTAAAATTATATTATTAATGCAATGGATGATGTTGTTGCTTGTTTACTATTATGCATTGTTGTGATACTGTACATGTTGTCCTGCACCCCCAAACGTTTCCGTCGTTCAGGTTTGGGGTGTGACACATCTTCATAATGTTCAGATATATCTACTTTCCTAAAAATTTGGCCACCATGTCGTGGTCTTCGTGTTTATCCCGTATTCCCCAAGCTAGTGCCAAGAATTGCGAAGATTCCATTCACCACGTCGTGGTTATCAAGAATCATCATTTTCTGAAAACACAAACGTTGTCCGAAACAGATCATTTTGGATCACCTTAATCAAAGTCAAGAGTGATGGGATATGGACAAAATGCTAACGAGGGGTCAAGCTGTCCAACAACATCCTTTTTGTATCCATTTCAACTCCAGTCCTTCCAAGCTCCAATATTTGTCACTTCTGGTCCTTATTCTTCCAAAGTGTCCTATTTGGCTGAAAAAAATAATTTAATCTTATAAGTACCATATATCTTTGCAAATAACCAAATATTAATAAAATGTATTAAAATTGCGTAAAAATGTGTGTAAATATGGCAATATGACCCCCTAAGTAGATCAATCAGTAATGTGCGATTAGAATTACTAACAAATCTTATTTATAAATCCATAAAAACGACTATGAATTTTAAACATAAATTACACTAGGAAAAAATTGAGTGTAATTTAACTTTTAGAGATTCCCTGGACAAAATCCGGAAATTACACCAGAGAAACTTCGAGATGATAGCTACTAGATATCGGAGCTCCAGAGGATTTTTAACTTTCCAAAATATCTTAACTACTAAAGAGAAATTTAGACCAAATTGAGAGAGAGAGAGAGAGAGAGAGAGAATTGGATGTTCTGGGAAAGGAATTAGCTTATGGTGTCTATTTATAGGCTAGATTATAGGCATGTGCGCCATGCAAGGGACTTGCCCGCCGCGCATATGGTCAATGTGCTTGCTAGGGTGTGGTGCCACGTATCAGAATCCAGTTGGTGCTACGCGGCGGCTTCTAGAAGCCCGCGTGCAGGGCACAAACGTGTGCAACGAAATTCAAACTTTAAAATTGCGTAACATCTTCATACAAGCTGCATTTTTGACGTTCTTTATATTAACGCGAAGCTATTGATGGGATCTACAACTTTCATATAGACTCCATCGGCTAATTTTGAATTTATATATTTTACATAGGCTTAGACTGCTAAAGTTTGTATAAAAACATAACTTTGTCATCCGACGTCCATTTTCAACTGTCTTTTTATCGTTGGACTCTTACTAACGATATCTTTGACTCCCGTTTAGATTGTTTTAGCTAACAATCAACCGATATAAAATTTTATATTTGGGTTGTTTACTACTATGTTGAATCTTAGAAAAATCATATATTCCTCTATTGAAGTCAGATTTGGAAGTTCTCTAAACACACGCTCTCGGTTTAACGACTACTACAACTTTTGTTTAGATTACGAAGTCTAAAAAGTGATCTAACAAAAGTTACTATTTACAACACACGTTGTTGAATCGGGTCGAATCGCAAACTTTGATAGACCATAGCTTCTTCATTATAAGTCTGATTTTACCACTCCTTATATCCCTGGAATCCTTGTCGTAACTACTTCAACTTTCGTCAAGGGTATTCGGCCTAATTGTCATTCTATTTTGGACGAGTATTTTATTCTTATTTTATTATGTTTCCGTAAGAACGTATACTACAAATAATTTCACATAAATCACATAATACTCAAATAATTTCCCTTTATTATATCAAATAATTTACAATTGTTGACCCTAATCGTCTAATTAATGCCTAGCAAGAACGCAAATGTTACAATTCTGTCCCACTTAGGATGATTTTGTCATCGAGATCATGCATCAAAAAACATATGTAGATAGAGATTCTTCATCTCACTTTCTATTTCCCAAGTGAGGTTTGGCCCATTCAAATGTTTCCATCACACAATCATTAATTCAACCATCTTACATTTTAACTTCTTCGTCTTACGGTCAATAATCACTTCAGGCTCGTCGATTAATCTCTTATCTTCATCACTCCTCATCTCTTAATATATAGAATTATATCGGGTACTTCTCCTATGAATTTCCTCAAATAACACACTTGGAAAGTGTTATGAATACCCTCTAGTTCTTCTGGAAATTCATGTGTTGGGATTAAAACCCTAATTGTGATTTCATGAACAAGATGCGGAAAATAATAACACACAAAATAAAGAAGATATGTCGAATTATCACTTGATTTATTCAAAACATGAGGAATAAATTACACTTTCAGAATAGACTAAAGAAACTAACTCTACATAAGAAACCTCACAATGTTTGGCGGTTACATTTTGCCTCACTCTTAACCCTAATTATGAATAATACATGACTATTTATAGGGAAAAGACAAGTCTTGGGCTTTTAACCTACACTTCATCAATGGGGGCCATTGCCATAATCCATGGACTACTTTGAACCCTACAACCTCCCCCTCAAAGTATGGAATGGATGACAAGGATTCAACTTCCAAAACAAGCATCTAGAAAATAAGAAAAGATCTCGCAACGAGGAATATTTGAAGAAATCCACGAATCTTGATTCTTCAATAGTCTTCAAAAATGAGTTCTAGGATATATATGTACCAAGCACTAAAGTAATGTCTTTAAACTTCATTTTCTGATGTAATCCCAAAGATCTTCAAGAAAGCTAAACCCGCCATAAAAACCTATTTCAGAATTAAGAAACAAAATCACTTCTTGTCTTTGAAGAACTCCCCCTCCAAGTCACAATGATCTTCAAATACGCAAATGATATAATCCACCAAAAAATATCGCGTAACAACCCAAATTTTAGGATTCGTAACGCCACTTAATCGAGAAAAATACTAGAAGTCGGAGATATATCAAGGCCTTAGAAGATCTCGACGAAGAACTGCTATTGTAACGGCTACTTCTTTGTAAAAGCTTTTAATATTCTTTTGTAGTGCATTATGGTGATATTTATTTCTCATGGTTTATATATTAACAATGATCGATCGATATGAATGAAAAGTAATATTACATTTGATAAATGAGTAATATAGTTTAGTTTTACATGCATATAAAGTTTGTTATTACGAGTTAATCACATGACATTTGTGTTGTATATTTTGTGTTGTATAGTTTTTCCTTTTTACTCACCATGATGGTGTTAGGGATTTTATTTTGAAGTTAAAAATAGCTTTTACATAAAATGAATTTTGTAGTAGTGTAGGTAGGAAAAGAAATTTTTTAAAAGGTGTTTGGATTAGTTTTTTAGTGTCAAAAAATATAAAGGTCAAAACTTTGTAGTTTTTTGTAAATACCAACACACACATTTTCCACAATCAATACCAAAAACTTTGTTCATAATATTCATAACAAAAAAGGAAGTACAATACCATTGTTTTTGAAAAAACCGCACAATACACACAAGTAACAAAAAAACATCAAATTAAATCAAACCAAGCCAAACAAACATCATACTAAAAACGCCCTGACCTATCCTCTTATCATCTCTTAACTTTACATAAAAACTTTGTTGTCCTTTGTGACAACCCGAAATTTCTATTCTTTACAACCCTTCGATTCAATAGAAGTTAGAACAGTTCCTGTTAAGTTTCAAACTTTTTGGAACAAGTTTGAGTATTGTAGGATTTACACTTCGGGTAATATCAGGAGAGAGGATGCCCTAATATTTATTGTGCAACAATGTTATTCCAAAACACGAAGAAATTTGAGTTTATAGCCAGAATAATATTTACAGCCAAAAACCCTGAATTGGGGGGTATACATATGAGAATTGGTCATTATTTACACTTTTTCCAAATCTCAAGATCCAAGTCCCATTTCTCTCTCAAGTATCATCCAAAAGTTTTTCGAGATCTTCAATCTAGTAAGTGTTTCTAGCTTTCTTAAGTTGTTATTGTTGGATTAATGTCAAAGTCCATAACTCTAATTGGTAAGACTTGACCCGAACCGGCATGGTCCATTTGGGTTGCATGGCATCATGCACTTGGATAGACTAAAATGAGAAAAATAACACTTAAGGTTTGTTAATATATTATAAGTTCTAATATATTAATAAGATTATTTAATTAGTATTGATCAATAATTAATTTAGAATTAATTATGTGATCAAAAGAAGACTAATTAAATATATGGGTTGATTGTGTAAATCATCCATACTTATATAGTGGGCTAATGCTCCATGGATTATCATGTTGGGCTCAAACCCATTGGATGCTCCATGGATGATCCATGGTGTATTTGAACCCATGGATCCATGGAAATGGATAGCCATGACAATTAGGGTTTACCCTAATTGTAACACACTATATAATGATCTCTTTCTTGGGAAAATTGGCGACTATGATATGCAAGGAGGGCAAGCCGATTCTTGAAGCGTTCTAATTTCTCTCTAAGTTATTCCAAGTGCTTATGGTGTTGTGTGAACCATTTGAGGTGTCACACTTGGGGCACTAGGCACTCAAGCTTCATGAAGACAAGCACCAACAAAAGGTATGTTATTCTAACTTGTGTTATTCAAAGTTTTGTATGCTAGAATAGAACAATACCTTGGAAAGTTAATATTTGCATGTATAATAGAGAAAACATAGATCCAAGGTATTTAGGGTTGCATGTACACTTAGGAGTGTTAGATTGCTCAAAACCCAACAGTGGTATCAGAGCCTAGGCTTGTTTTCTTGTTGTACTTGCTTAAACTGCTTAAAAATCGACTTTTGGTGCTGTCTGCCCAGCAGACTCGCCGAGTCCATGAAGGGACTCGACAAGTCTAAGGCAAAATGCATCCAACTCGCCGAGTTTGTTCATGCACTCGACGATTTGGACCCCCAGACAGCATATTTTCGAGTTTTGGTGTTGGAATTGGTCTAGAATCATTACCTTTGACTATTTTGGGCTTATAAAACTTATTTTGAATGTGGTAATGATTATGTTAAACCAATTTCAATGCTATAATAAAAGTTTCAAGTTTATATGTGTTCATGTTATTCTTGAAAATTGTTGACTATGAATGATCATGCTTATGAGTTTTGCTAGATCATATGAATTGTGTGCAAATTGTTTGTTGATATAATTCATGATCTTGTTGAAAATTGTATGGAGTTCATAACTTGTCCTCAAGTTTTGAATTTTCAAGAATTTTATGTTTCCTTGATTTATGAGTTAGTTTAGATTGATAATGAAAAAATTCTGTTTTAGTTGTTTTCAATCCATATTAGTCTAAAAGAAGTTCATAAAATATGTTTTTGTAACTTGTCTTCAAGTTATGTGAAAAGTCATATTTATGAATCTTAAAAACTCATAAAAGTTTTGTAGGTTACATAAAATGTAAGAGTTTTTTTTCCATTAAATAGTTTAATGACTCCATAACTTGTCCTCAAGTTATGGATGTTGAAGAGACACTTTTTTAAGGTGCTTTTAAAGAATAAGGGGTTACATTAAAATGAAGAGTCTTCATTTTAATGAACCATTAAAATCATAAGTTATGATTTAAAGAGTCTTGAAATAGTTTCAAAACTTGCCCTCAACTTTTGGAATTTGAAAAGTTACTCCTCATGTATACTTTAATTCCAAATTGAACATTGAAATTTTAAAAAGTTTAAAATTCAACCCTTATACTATTATTATAATTTTAATTATATAGATATGTATAAGAGGAAGTCAATCTTACCGTTAGTAGGTCTCATTCACGAAGCTGGTCTATAAGGGGGTAAGGTTACTGCCTATAGAATGGCAGTTTAATGGGTGTCCACTCTCACCCACCGCTTCCTTGACTGGTGGAGGGTCGTTAGCCGAACGGGTAGGATTGGACTATAATTCTCCCTTCATTAAAAGTATAATGAAAAATACTAAGTAACTAAACACTTATAAATTCCCAATCTTAGTTACTTAGGAAAATGTGAAAATGTGCTAGCCCATAAAAATTACACTTTGTACCTTACCAAGTCATTAGTGGAGCGTGTGTGGTTAACCGGCACACTAACATGGACTAGTAAGAGTGGCAAAGGGTAACTTGACTTTATTATAGATCGGTGGAGCGTGTGTGGTTAACCGGCACATCCATTGGGTAATATTGTTAAGGGTACCAAGTCAATTTGTATGGTTATTCACACCTTGTTTGTGATCCTCGGCATCCCAGTCACAAATTTGAGAGGGCACAATCGAGATTCAAACATGCCATTGAAAAGTTCAATGTATCTCAAAAGATCTAGGAGTTTCAAAACTAATAAAACCTAATAATAAAATATTTTATTTTCATGGTGGAAATTAGTAAATCGTCATTTACCTACCTTCAACTATTTTATAATTTGGATTACGGCATCCCTCTTCCAGTTATAAATAGGTTGTTGGGTCCTAGCCTTAATATTTCATATTGGGTGTTATATTAAGGATTTAAATCAACTAACTTGAATTTCTCCCATTATAGATGTCTAGTTTAGACAGCTATGGTCTTCCCAAATCTTTAGGAACAAGCTTCCTAATGAAGATGATATCCCAAATGGCAATGAAGGTGAAAATTCAATCCCTTTGTTGGGCATTTGTGGGACTAGAAATCATACTTCACTTCATCCACCTCCTCCAATAAATCTCCCTATCCCACAAGTTTTAAGACTTGATAAGTTCTAAGTCACTCAATCCCTATTGGCAAGCAAAGTCTATATGTGCTTAGATCTTGGGGATTAAGCCACATATTGACAAGTCAGGAGAGTCGGGTGTCGAAGTCTCAAGGTAGCTGGCTACTGACTTGGTACTTCAGTCACTCCCTGATGACAGGTCGCGACAGGACCCTTAATGATCTTACCTGTTTGCTTGATGATGCTAAATCAGCAATGATTTGGAGCATTAGTAAAGCAAACTGGATTGGAAGATCTACTTTCCAAACCTATTTGGACATTGAAAATGGTGACATTGGAGGTCCAGGAAAAAACTTTCTCTTCCCAACGGAAAGGGATCGGTCATAGTCAACTCGGTTGACCAAATTGTAAAGAGAAAGGTTAAGTCTGTGATAGTCCCATGTACCATTTCCAAAGAGTCCATATGATTATGTTGCCAAAGGAAAGAAATTGGTTGCGAAGCTGCTAAATTTACCTAAAACATCTTAAGGATGGTAAAGTCAATAGGTTTGACTCTACTTCAGGTAAAGTCCATTGTCTAACTCTATTAAGTTTCTATTCTGATATTCTTATTGCATAATGTGACGAGGTCACATGTTGATGTTTTAAGAATCAAAGAAAAAGTGAAGAAACTTAAAGGAAGTATATGTTGATTCTGATCGCGAAGATGGATTTCGATCGCATGGTTCGGTGATCAGAATTTTGAGTTGTTACTTAAGAGTTATGATATATTGCTTAGGAATAGATAACAACAAGTTTTCCATATGGATTGTAAGGATAAATTTTTCCGCAAAGTTTTAAAATAAAAGAAAAAATGGTTTTGATTTTATCTATTTTAAGTATCCTTACAATGGCAGTTGTGAAAAATTGTTGATTATATGTTTCCATTGATAAGCAATATGGGTAAATGGATTTGAGTCTTTCATTAGTGGAAGTGTCATAATTTACCAAATAAGGAAAGATTCTCATCGCCCAAGTTTCAGTTGGATAGAAACTTGGAATCATGCAACATGTATTGTATGATCATGATAATTTTTTATATATTTGGGAAATTAAGTCTAATTCCTTGTTCACATGTATATGTGAATCAAGTGAAGGACAAAGGGATCGGATACACTTGGGTGTGCGCTGATCAGGTCCACCACAAAGTTGATAGGATTATTCAATATGATTTACTAAAGTTTAGTAAATATGGTTATACTTACAAGTTTAAGTATAGTTCTGGATCATTGGAGAAGTTTCAATGATAGACACAATGAGTAAGAAGAATCAAATAAGGCAGAAAGATAAAAGTTTCTCTAATCTGAAAAGATGGGAGAGTACTTGAGTATCTTGTTTTATGATTATCTCAGTGATTATGAAACCATTTCATAATTGATCCTCTAAGGACACCTTAGTTCATTTTGTTTGTCTAAGGAGAGGAATCGTGAATTGTTGAAATGGTTAGATCAAAAGATAAATTATACTTCGTTCCAAAATTAAATCTTGGAGTCATACTCCAAGATTAAGCCTTGAGTGACATAATCTTAAGAAAGGTTTAAAACACTTGTTAAATGTAGAGTAAAATGTGTTCTTACTCTTGTACATTTGAAATTGGTAAGCTGTGATGTTTTGGATAAAACAAAGACCAACTAAGACCAATTGTGAGAAGTGTTTAACTTGATAAGAATCTGCACTAACTCTTGAATATTCGTTTTTGTCAAGGAATGGTTCTTGACAAAGAGAATCTTATATGTCAAGAGGTCAGTGGGAGTCTTAAAAGGATCTTAAGATAGATTCAAGAACTAATCAAGAGTTTTGTTAATCACTAGACCATGACTTGAGGTTTGTAACCTATCGTGTTGACATATTCTGTGCCCATTCCAGTTAAAGTTGGTTTTGCATTGGAGTTCTAAGAGTTCTCAACTGGTTGCATAACAACTTGGAAGCAATGGCAGGCCCTTGAGCTGCCAGGTGGCAAGAAATTAGATTGAGTTCAATCCATATGAGTTTGGATTTGTCATTATCCTTGTCTTGTGACTATGGTTTTGACAATTCACATGGATAAGAACACATACACCATTAAATTAAGTGGCATAAGGTTTCTCTCCGATTCATGAAAATGATAGTGAGGAAACTCTTTCACTAAGTAGATTTAAGTGGATAGAAAGCGTGAAGTTTGCATTCTCATGTCGTTAGTGGAGCGTGTGTGGTTAACCGGCACACTAACTAATGAGAATGGCAAAGGTTTAGACTCACATGTGAGCTATCTATGGAAAGGTTTAGACTCCAGGTGTATGATTTGATAAAGTCTTATCAATGCAATCTAGTATCAGAAATCTGACTGATTTCTAGGTACATGTCAAAGCTAGTGGGAGCATAAAGTGTTATGCTAGTTAGATAATAATCATTATGCTAGTGGGAGCATGATGATTATGTTGCAAGTTAGCAATGTTAATTATAGAAAACAAAAGTTTTAACTCGCTTTGAAAAAGTTGTTTTACTATAATTAAGGGAGAGGAATTTATACTTCATTCCAATTCTACAAGCTTAGATTGAGATTTTAATCAACTTTAGTCAAGAATATATATGAATGTTATGTTGGAATGGTTCAACATAAGGAATTTCTATATATGTTGCTTTCTCAAAATTCGATTATGATTACGGCATCCCTCTTCATAGTTCGAATTATGAGAACATGGCAAATAAAAATTTTATAGCATGAATCGTATCCCATATGCTTCGGATGTAGGATCGATTGTATGTGTTATAATATTCGTCCATTCTAATTTTTCCTAATGCTTAGGGCGTTAAGAAGGGAAAAGGGATTAGAACTGGATATGACTAAGATGATTAAGCAATTGTCGAGAACAATTTGGGGTTTTCCAAAGTTTGGTTACTCATGGACAATTGGAAGTATAGAGTAAGGATCGTATTGACATATTTTTGGAAAGAGGAAACTCTTGTTCAAAAGTGATGGTCAAGATGGGAATATGGAATTGTTTCCATAGGTGGAAGTTATTTTTTGAATCTGTGTAAGATTAAAGAACTTAATGCAAAGAAGGATGTTCAAAGGAATGTACTTTGAATTTGAGACTTCATCTCCATGGAATTGCTTTCCATTGGAATACTTTGTGATGTTTGTTGCCAAGTCTTTGTGACTTGTGTGAATATCACTACAAGAGGATCATTGCATAGATTACGGTAAATGACAAGAACTTGGTATTCTTACATTTACAATAAGGATTGGGATTGTGAAATGAGAATCATTGAAGTCATGTTCAATTGATATACATTTCACAAAGAGATGACCATATGTAAACATAGTGTGCATACTTGGAGTATGGCATAGCTATTGTTTATAGAAACATAGTATGCATGCTTGGAGCATGGCATCACTACTGTTTCAATTCAAGTATTAAGTTGATTAATAGAAACATGAACAATGAGTGATCAATATGGTGCCTAGATAAAAGGTGTTTTATTTACGCTCAAAGTGTTGAGGCCATATAGGACTAGTATTATTTTGTGTTTCACTTTGCATGTTTTGACTTCCAGAATAACTAGGTCATTCTCCTGAATGACCAAGTTATTCAAACCATCCACAGTCGGTCATATGTTGGAAGTAGATATGAATGAAGACTGTCGTGAATTTGGCTTGTATGATTTGTCTAAAGTGCTTTACACAATGCAATGGTTGCTACAACGTTCATGAGTACTCATAAGGGATGAGTATTGGATTCAACCCACGCTCATTTGGATTCACTTCATGGATTTCATCACGAGTGAATCATGAGACGATAATATCTTATATTCTTCAAACCTAGAGATATGAGTTGTTGCCTATGAGTTGGTTATACATTGATTGTACGAAAACGCATTGGTAACTCGATGCTATAAAACGTGCCTTTGTGTATGATTCAACAAGTAGTCAGTACAAGCATATGAGTCGAATTTTATCCATTCCTTTTACCCTAAAAGGGATAAAAGCGATATATGTGGGCCCCTCGATGATTTAGTGATGACAAAAGTAAGTGCTCGGTCGGGCCTGGACTGATTTCATTTGTTCAATTAGTCAGTCGTCATAAATCAGAAATCGGGAAACAACAAATGGACAAAGAGAATGATTATAATCCATGTCTCAGTCCATATGATATCTAGAATGGAGGAATATATGATCACTAATCTAATGGACAAGTCATTGACAGAGGTCAGAGTTCATCGACAAGGTCAGAGATCGACAGAAGCTTTTGAGAGCTACGATTGCTAGTCGGGTTCTGAAGTCATACTTGCAATAATAGTTTTAGACTTATCCAAGTGGGAGACTGTTGGATTAATGTCTAAGTCCATAACTATAATTGGTAAGACTTGACCCGACCCGGTATGGTCCATTTGGGTTGCATGGCATCATGCACTTGGATAGACTAAAATGAGAGAAATAACACTGAAGGTTTATTAATATATTATAAGTTCTAATATATTAATAAGATTATTTAATTAGTATTGATCAATAATTAATTTAGAATTAATTATGTGATCAAAAGAAGACTAATTAAATATATGGGTTGATTGTGTAAATCATCCATACTTATATAGTGGGCTAATGCTCCATGGATTATCAAGTTGGGCTCAAACCCATTGGATGCTCCATGGTGTATTTGAACCCATGGATCCATGGAAATGGATAGCCATGACAATTAGGGTTTACCCTAATTGTAACACACTATATAATGATCTTTTTCTTGGGAAAATTGGCGACTATGATATGCAAGGAGGGCAAGCCGATTCTTGAAGTGTTCTAATTTCTCTCTAAGTTATTCCAAGTGCTTATGGTGTTGTGTGAACCATTTGAGGTGTCACACTTGGGGCACTAGGCACTCAAGCTTCATGAAGACAAGCACCAACAAAAGGTATGTTATTCTAACTTGTGTTATTCAAAGTTTTGTATGCTAGAATAGAACAATACCTAGGAAAGTTGATATTTGCATGTATAATAGAGAAAACATAGATCCAAGGTATTTAGGGTTGAATGTACACTTAGGAGTGTTAGATTGCTCAAAACCCAACAGCTATATGACTTAATCTAGTGTTTTAACACACTTCTAACCGTGAAATCATTCCAAAAGGATCAATCTTCAATTTACACCAAGAACACCAAGAACACACACTAGTGTTCATGGAATTTTGGCTCATTTCAAGCTTCTATATCGTAAGTATTTCTATCCTAGAGTATCATACTGCTTAGTAAACGTCCTTACATCAAGAAAATCACAAGAAAACACCAAGATTAAAGGTGTTTACGGTCCAAGAACACCTTGGGCCGTAAACCCTTCTTAAGGGGTTAAAAATGGCCCTAGTCCCTTCACAAGCTAAGGAAACCGGTCTAGATTTATTTCTGGATATGTTTGGGACTTGAAAACATCAAAAGAACATAAATAATATGTGTTTACGGCCACAAACACATGGAGAAGTTGTCCATGGGCCGTAAACTACATATAGGGGTGTTTTGATGCCACAAACACTTCCATAGGCTTATACTTCAATGTAGAAATGCTTCTAAGGCTTCAAAACTCAAAGTGGTCAAAGAAGTGTGAGTTTACGGCCGTAAAATCATGAGTGTAGGCTATAAACTCAATGGGTTATGGTCATTAGGAAGTAAACTCATATTAGGGGTTCCCTTGAACCCTAAGCTCAATAGCTTTGTCCTACAACACTCAGATGCACTCCTTAGCACTTATAACACTTATATAATGTGTTTAACAAGACTTAGGATGTCTTAACTTTGTTATTTAATTGTCTAAAGGCTAATTGGTTACATATATGTGATATTATATGTTAACTAGGATCATAGGGTGTGTACAAGTCTTCACTTGACACCTAGCATCCTATACAGTCCATTCAATCCCAACCACTTGCTACAGGTGAGTTCATACCCCTTAATCAATGGTTTATATGTTTTTAAATGCTTTTATAGGGGGGATACAAGTTGAATCATGCTAGTTATTATATCAATCACATGTGATTAATAAGTAGCATACAAATGGATTTACTACTCTTTTAGCTGTTTTACCAAACAGATTAGTTCAAATGGTTTTCGAAAACATTTTTACTCGTTTAAAACTCTTTGTTAGACTGTCTTACATGCTAAGTGTATCTTTTCAAACCCTCTTACAGTTGTCATTCAAAACAAATGTTCTCCTTATACTTTACACTGTTCTTATCAAACAAGTTGTTTTCAAATCGTTTTGCAAATTAACATCAAGTCATCTTTTCCTAGTTATAAAACTTTTCAAAGGTTTTACAAAACATCTTTTATACTTTTATATTGTTAATTTCTTGTCTATATATGTATAGTTATATAAGTAATGTTTAAAGGACTTAGGAAGACTGGCTCGCTTTACCTCGTTTTTCTTGTTGGGATGTGGCATTAGGGCATCGGTTATCCGTCCGAAGGTCGTCTAAATATTATTTGTATATTATTCCACTCGACGAGATTGAGATCAACGAGAGCCTCAACTTTGTGGAAGAACCAGTAGAAATCATGGACCGAGAGGTCAAACAAACAAAACAAAGTCACATACCCATCGTGAAGGTCCGCTGGAACGCCAAGCGGGGACCTGAATTCACATGGGAACGCGAAGATCAGATGAAACAAAAGTACCCTCATCTCTTTCATGTTCACTAGTATCTTTACTACTTTAAATTTCGGGACGAAATTCTCTCTAACGGGGGGATGATGTGACAACCCGATATTTCAACACTTTGTAATGACCTAAAAGGTCAAGTATTGTAACCACTTTTGAGTTAATAAAATTAACTTTCATAATAAAATGTCCAAATAGTTCTATTTAAATTCCTTCTATGTTTAAATGTCTTTAAACCATGATCGTACGTAAAAAGAACGCCCAAATCCGACTTCGTATATTGAAGTTATGATTTTTCAAAGTTCAGCTTAGCAACAGATAGCTAAAAACTCGAATCGGAGATCGGGCGACTTTTGGCCGGAATGACCTAAACGAGAATCGAAGGTCTCGACATTGGTATTTCAGCGGTAAAAAGTCTGGCAAAAACCGACGTTGGATAAAGAAGTTATGAATTTTTGAAGAAATTCCTTAAACACGATGAGTTATAAAATAAATAATAAAAATAATTTCGGAATTTGCCAACGGAGTCTAAACGAAAGTTGTAGAGCGTAGTCTCACCTACGCGGGGATATAAAGACCATCGAAAACGGAGTTCGTATGAAGAAGATATGATTTTTTGAAGTTTATTAAATAAATTATATATTTATTTAATTCAAAAATCAAGCATTATCCGAAGAGGAGTCAGCGTCCTCATCCGAGGTACGCGCTGCGTACCCCTGTACGCCCTGCGTACCCGAGGGCCTTGGCCTCTGATCGTCCACATCGCCCTATGCGAGGCTGCCGACCCGTCCGACCCGCCCGTCCGACCGACCCGTCCGACCCGCCGTCCCATCCAACCCGCCAGACTGATCCGTCCCATCCGAAGCCGAGACAGTCGAGGCTTCGGTCATGCATGACGTATGCGTACGCGCTGCGTACGAGCATACGCCCCGCGTACGAGGCTTCTCACACCCCCTTATAAATAGCATGCGAAGGCTTTCGAAAAACTTGCTCATTTCTCTCCTTTCTCTCACGATATTGCCTCGTTTTCCGTGCCCGTTCAAACCCGAAGCTCTGGTCTTTTTGCTCGAGTCCCGAGGGTCGATTTTACTCCCGAGATTCCCAAGAATCCCGAGAAAAATCCGTTTCCCGAGACGAAACTCTGCCCGGTTTTCCATCTCGCTATCTTCAAACTTTCAAGTGAGTTCATACCCCTTAATTTACCTTTTAAATGTTCTATAAATTCTTTTATATGCTTTCAAGGGGGGGGGGGATTACAAGTAAAACACACGAGTATTATCGTGTGTTACATAAAGAACTCTTTTATACGTTGTTATATATCCAAATCACATGCGATTTACAAACTTTATAAGGAACTTTCATATATATAACATATGTTAAAATAGCATTCTATCTTTTGAAATATAAATTGTCGTAATGCATGCATAAACTAAACTTTTCTTAGATTATATGTATACTTGTCTATCTTAGACTCTACACCAAAAATCTATGCTTTCATAACAAATGATTCCTTTTCTAGGTATTTCTAAACAAACGAGACACACTTTTAGAAAACTATAATAGGTATAGTTTTACGAACAAATTTCTAACTCTTATGTACTAGAAACATGAATTTCAAGAAGTCACTTTCGTATACAAGAACAAACGTAACATTTTAAAGTAGATCTGTTTTTATACCACGGTTTTGTGAGACACTAACTTCACATACGTTCGAGTACACATTTCAAGTCCTGTATTATATACCAGAATCCCTTGGAGGGGGAGCATGGTGTTTGTGTATAGATCTATACGGGCTTGACAACCCGCGCCCTGACTGTTAGCTGCAGTCCACCGTTTGGGGTGACAAACGTCATAACATTCCAACGCTTGAAGAACGTTGTGTATAGGCATTCCGAGTCAATAGTATGGTTATAAAACTCATATGGGGTATTTTACACTTACATACATTTTTAGAAACAAACATTGGTCTTGAGTGAAGGCTACTTTTATACTAGTAGAAAATATAGGATTTTCTAAACACAAACAAACGAAGACAAAACATTTCATTTCATACAAACATTGTCACTTAAATACTTATGAAACTCACCAGCTTAAATGCTGGTCTACTCTTTCAAAATTTCTTGTTTGTCCCAGGAAATCAGTAATTTCAGGTATTCATTTTGTTTTGATGAAGGGATGCTGCGGCGCCAGTTTAATCTCGTATTTGGACATCATATTGTAATTGGTTTTGAACATGTAACTTTTGACAAATGTAAACTTTCAATTATATATATGATGGTTGTATTGCATTCTTTACTATGTATTCATTTGTTACGTTACCACATGAAGTCATCCGCCCCCGAACGTTTCCGCCGTTCAGGTTTGGGGGTGTGACAGATACAGGTCGATCACATGTTACTTTAAATTACAATAGATTTAAGGTAGTTAGTACGGTTGTAGTTATTTGATACTACACCATAGTACTATTTCATTTTCCCATTACATTCACTTCGTGAACATTCTCACGATGCACGGTAATGTAGAATCTATATTTTTGGTTAATGATAGTCGGATTTGGGAAAGTACACACACTTACAAGAGACACACACAGATACTAGATGTCGTGGTAGAAGGATACTTTTAGTATGAAACATATGGTTTTCTAGGAGGTTCAAAACTTTTACATACTTACATTTCATATACGTACAAATACTTACATACAAATTAAGACACTAAAATACTAATGATATCACCAACTTTAAAGTTGATACTCTCTTTCAAAATAACTTGTATCCTCGGTCAACAGTAGACAGGTACCGATGCAAGGTTTAGAGAAGATGGAGCTCGTTCAAGACTCATCTTTCATTTGGATTTATACTTTAGTGTCTATTAGACATATCAGAACCCTTGTATTAAAATTGTATTATTAATGCAATGGATGATGTTTTCGCTTGTTTACTACTATTCATTGTTGTGATAGTGTACATGCCATCCTCCGCCCCAGAATGTTTCCGCCGTTCATGGTTTTGGGGTGTGACAGATTCGTATCAGAGCATTGTTTATAGTGAATTGAGTATATCAACCCAAAAAAGATATACAGATCAAAATACTCTGACCAATAGTTTATACTTTAAATGATATAATATTTAATTAAGTATATGTGTTTGCATTCATACTAAAATCAGTGTCACTAGGGCAGTACAAAAGAATTACGATTGTTGGGCAGCACAAGTAGACTTAGAGACATATAGTCAAAACTGGGAAGATATAGCCTGATCAACTATATTATCCGAGGCTTGACTAGCATGTTCCTAAGTGTAGTTGTGAGGTTGCAACAAGTCTAAAATCTTACCAACAATACCACAATGAGAGCAATAGAACATAAACCTAAAATACTATAGGGGTATTTGGTGTTACTATAAGTACTTCATACTTGAGAACTAAAAAGGATCTTCATTACTAAGTTGATAGTTTCTAAGTGGATACACTAAGCCTATATGTAACTAGGATGTTATAGACTTAGAATCCGTGAAAAAGTTTCTTTACAACTATTCCTTGTGAATTTGGAGTTAAGGTCACTTATTCGAAGGCCTATCCTATTTTGATTACATATAACTGGTATGCACTTCACAAATAGTGATGTAACTAATGAAGATTTTCTAAATATTTATCTAGATAGTTCATCTAGTAATTACTTTCTTACCCTAATTCTCGCATAGATAACATGGCTAGACTCCATCCCCACGACAATCCGTACCTTCCGAATGAAGTCATTATTGGATGGTTTGGAGCAGAACCAGGGAATGATCATCCTATCCCTTTGAATGATCACCATGATGAAGACCTTTCGGATGGTGCTAACTCCGAACCCGAGGTTGAGAACCTACCCCAGACAGCTCCCTTTCCAAATCCTAACCCTCGTCCGGCTTTTCATGGCCCGACGCCTCCATGGGTGGAATGCTTGGAAACATGGAGCCAAGGAAAGGATCAGCCCATGCCATTTAATGGTGACTGAAGCTTTTATGACCTGAGCAATAGGGGCTCAACAGACAGAATCTTGCCAATCCTAGTCCGCATAGTGGCTCAAAATGAGATTCAAGGCAGGACAGCCCTACATCAGATCACAGAAGTTGTCACCAATGCGAGAATGGAAACCCTCTGCACCATTCGCCTGGAAGATGCTCGTGAGAGATCTGAGAGAGACCATGAAACCCTGATGTAAGCACTGGCTGAATCACAAGCCAAAGTCATACAACTCCGAGTACGCCAGAGGGTGTACGAAAGACACATGCTCAATGTGGAGCGCCAGCTGGCTGAACTAAGAGTTCACCAGAGGGATGATCGTCACTAGTAGGAGATTCTTTCTAAGGTAGAAAGTTCGAATCTTGACTTGTAGATCTTGTGGTATGCTTTATGGACCATTCTCTAGGATTTTGGTCCTAAAGGTGGAGACTTTATGAGCAAGTGGTCTCCATTAGCTTAGATCCATCATATTTCTGGTCCATTTGAGTTGTAGATCCATAAAAATGTAATCTTGGACGTGAATGATTAGCCATGCATGAGATCTAGATCTTTGAGTTGAAATGGAAAGGTGTTAAGGAGTGTGAGAGCCTTTACAGCCATGCCAAGGCTTAAAGGTTCCGACTTTATGAGTAAGGATGCTTAAATAAGGTCGGATCTTGAAGTTGAAGTAGTGGCTTAACCGATTAAGACTAGAAATGAAGTGTGTCTAGATCTGACTATTACGCTGGGCGTAACTCCCAGTACGCGCAGCGTACTGGGTGGAGGCCCCGATTATTGAGTTGGCGATGTACGCCCCGCGTACATCAGTCTGTACGCCTCGCGTACTGAAGATGTTGACTTTTGCTGACTTTTAGGGTTTTGGTCAACTTGAGGAGTTTGAGTCAAGGGATGGTAAAATGGTCTTTTACCCCTCTAAGGAATGTTAATAAGGGGTAAAGTCTAGTGGTGGAAATTTATATTAATTAAAATGATATTCGTTATGATTAGGCGAGGTTGAGTCTTCGTTTGGGATTCAGAGATAGCGAGGACGTGAGATTCTAGACTTTCCACGAGGCGAGTTTTCTCACTATACTATACCCGGAAGGGTTTTATTGTGTGACCGGAAGATCGGATATGTTATGAGTTGTATGCATCGTATATGATAAGTTAATCGTTTATATGTGTTATGTATGCTATGCTGGATATGGGCCGGAAGGCATTATGTTATGGGCCGGAAGGCATTATGTTATGGCCGGAAGGCATATATGTTATGGTCCGGAAGGCATTGTGATGAGGACCGTAAGGTAGGACCGGAAGGTTTATCGAGTCGGGACGGAAGTCCCCTGAGACACATGGACCGGAAGTTCAGGGCCTGGAAAGGTGTATGTGCATAAGTAGTATTTTGGGGAACTCACTAAGCATTTATGCTTACAGTTGTTGTGTTATGTGTTTCAGGTACTAGCGAGGACCGTGGGAAGGCACCGGCGTGATCTGTACACACTGATGGAGGATTTGTGATCTTGGGATTATATGATTTATATTATGAAATGATACATTGGATTTTTATGGCTTGTTCTGGATGAAAACATGTTTTTAAGAAATCAAAATTTGTTTTGAAAATTTACGTTGTTACAAGTTGGTATCAGAGCCTTGGTTTGAGGGATTCGGATGCACCTTCGGACGTAACTGAACTCAAACCGAGGAGTTGAGGAATTTTTCAATTAATAAAGGCATAAAAGTTTTATAAGAGATTTTGTAATAACCAAAGGAGAAGCAATGTGTACGGTCAGCCAACGCCCGAACGGTAAAATCCCAAAAATACCCTTACAATATGTGTTATAAGATATGTTGTGATATGTTATGCATGCTAGAGTAGACTAGGTATTCATATTAGGACTATAGTGGCCTGATTTGTGATGCCTTAGTCTAGGGGAAATCTGCTGCTATGAGATGCTTTGAGAACGAGTAGGTTATCAGTGCATAGCAAGAATAGAGTACTCGTTATCCGGGGTCCAAGGAGGAGGACTTGGGGTGAACGCTGATGCGGTGTAGTCAGTAGTATAGCGCCCGTACTACTGAAGACACCGGATCAGTGGGCAGTCCAAGTAAGAATCCTTTGGGTATTGGAGGTCGAGTAGGGTTACGTTATCGAGTGCGAGTATGCTCGATTGGGTCTATGATATTTTTATGTTGTATTTCAGACGCATCATGGTTGGAACATGCCACAGACCTGAGACGAGCGGTGTTAGTGACGAGGAGATTCGTCAGATGATCCACGATGAGGTGGCTGCGGCAATCTGTCACACCCCCAAACCAGAATGGCGGAAACATTCGGGGGTGGATGACTTCACGTAGTATCACAACCATTGAATATTGTAAAGAAAGTAACACAACCATCACATATATAATGAAAACGTATGTTGTTGCGTTATACATAATAGCAAAAGAATATTACAATGAGATGATAAATGTTCAATAATAAAACATCTTTAGTGTTTCCTTCTCCAAAAGCTGGTAGTTACCTGTATTACTGATTCCCTGAGAAATACAAGTGGTTTCGAAAAAGTGTCAACAATTAAGTTGGTGAGTTCATAAGTGTTTTGCATTTGAAAAGTATGTCCTTTTTGATAGTAAATCGATGAACGAGGTTTTCAGAAAATCCAATATTTTCTATAGATGATTTGAAAAGTCTCCCGTGTTGGAGTGCATTAGTGTTTTCCATGCTTGAATAATAGTGATAACATTTTTATTAACAATGAAATGGAAAACTGAAATGCATGCATGAATCTCGTAAATCTAACTTGTTTTTATACTTTTATGTGAGTTTTATAACCATGCTAATGACATTGTTGGCCTGTAACAACGTTCTTCAGGCGTTGGAACTGTTATGACATTTGTCACCCCAGGCCTGCCGGCCTAGCTGTAGCTAACAGCTTAGGTGTGGGATTGTCAATCCCGTATAGATCTATACACAAGTATCACGCTCCCCCTACAAGGGATTATGGTATATAATACAGGACTTAATAATGCATACTCGAACGTACGTGAAGCTGTCTCACATTACTAGGTATAAACAGATTTACGATGATAAAAGACTGTACTTCTTTTGAAAGCATTTCATTTGTCGAGATGTATATGTAAAAAGTATGAATCACTTGAATTCTATGCTCATTATAGTTTGTCAAAAGTATGTTCCCATTTGGTAATAACAACTTGGTGATATAATATCCCTTTAAAACATAAAGTTATTTTTGTATCAACACTCTATAAGAACGATATTATAAAAATAATACTTTGATTTGTAATGTACTTGTATTTCCCCCCCCCCCCCTAAAATGTGAAAAGAATTGAAAAGTAGGGGTATGAACTCACTCGTTTTGAAGAGAGAGGCTAGGGTTGAGCAGAACTTCGTCCGCGGATGGTTGCGTCGTCGGGCTCTTCGGGGATCTCTGCAGCGTAAATCTTCCGTCGGGGGCTCGAGTGCGGAAACGAAGGTCGTCGGGAGTGGTCTCTGGGGCTTAGAAGTATGGGAGAATGACTGATGAATTGTGAGGGTGTGCCAAAGTTCGAAGCTCATGCCATCTATTTATAGTGCTGGAAAACCCCGTACGCGGCGCGTACTTCCGGAGTACGCGGGGCGTAACATGGCGTCATGGCTTACGACTCGGGTCTAGCTAGCGTAGCTTGGGCGGGTCGATGGGACTCGACTCTGGGTCTAGTACGCGGGGCGTACTCCCAGAGTACGCGGGGCGTAATCCCTGCTTCCGACTTCTAAATTCCGTAACTTTCGCGTACGATCTCCGTTTTTCACGTTCTTTATATCCACGCGTAGGTGAGATTATGCTCTACAACTTTCCTTTAGACTCCGTCGGCTAGTTTTGACTTTATTTTTAATGATATAATTTTAATAGGCCGGGCCTCCTAAAGTTCGTTAAAAATTCATAGGTTCTTTATTCGACGTCGGTTTTCGTTTGTCTTTTTATTGTTTTATTACTACAGAGGAGATCTTCAACTTTCATTTAGGTTGCGTTAGCTAAATAACACTCGATCTTCAATCCGAGTTTTTAGCCCTCTACTACTGTTACGAAACTTTGAAAATTCGTAACTTCTTCATACGAGGTCCAATTTGGGCGATCTTTTTATGTACGCTCACCTTTCAACGAGATCTACGACTTTTGTTTAGATACTTAAGGCTAAAAGTGCATTTTATTGAGATTCTACTTTTTACGACAAATAATGTTTTAACGTCGCGTCGTAAATATACGAGTGGTTATGATTTCTTCAATATAACCCAGTTTTGAGCGTTCTTTATGTTTTTGGAAACCTTGGCATGATATCTAATATTCGATGCATCCCAACTTAGATACTTGAACACTTCCTTTACGAGGTTAATTTCGTTGTTTTTAGCTTTCGAGTGTTTACAATGCTTTTTTTTTTTTTTTTGGGAAAAATAGGGTTGTCACATCATCCCCCTGTTAAGGGAATTTCGTCCCGAAATTTACTCTAAGATTGAGTTTACAGTTTTGGAAAAAGATGCGGGTACTTTTGTTTCATCTGATCTTCGCGTTCCCAGGTGTATTCAGGTCCTCGCTTGGCGTTCCAGCGGACCTTTACAATGGGTATGCGGCTTTGTTTAGTCCTTTTGATTTCCCGATCCATGATCTCTACTGGTTCCTCCACAAATTGAAGGTTTTCATTTATTGCAATTTCGTCTAGAGGGACGACAAGGGTCTCGTCGGATAAGCACTTCTTTAGATTTGATACGTGAAAGGTAGGGTGTACGTTGTGGAGTTCTTGAGGTAGTCTAAGTTTGTAGGCCACTGGACCGATTCTCGCAAGGATCTCGAATGGTCCGATGTATCTAGGGTTCAGTTTCCCACGTTTTCCGAAGCGTATTAAACCTTTCCAAGGTGAGACTTTGAGTAGGACATGGTCTCCAACTTGGAATTCCAAGGGTTTGCGTCTCTTATCTGCGTAACTCTTTTGTCTATCTCTTGATGCTTTTAGACGTTCTCGGATTTGAACAATCTTCTCCGTAGTCTCCCTTATGATTTCTGGTCCAGTGAGCGTGTTGTCAGTTGCTTGTCCTTTTGCTAGTTGCGTGTCCCCCACTTCGGCCCAGCACAAAGGTGACCTGCATTTGCGGCCATAAAGGGCTTCGAACGGGGCAGCCTTGATGCTGGTGTGGTAGCTATTGTTGTACGAGAACTCGACCAATGGTAGATGTGTGTCCCATGCTTTGCCAAAATCGATTACGCAAGCTCTCAGCATGTCTTCTAGGGTTTGTATAGTTCTCTCACTCTGGCCGTCGGTTTGTGGGTGATAAGCGGTACTCATGTCTAGTCTTGTCCCCAAAGCTTTTTGTAGCGACTGCCAGAACCTTGAGGTGAATCTACTATCTCGGTCCGAGATAATAGATATGGGCACACCATGCAGTCGTACAATTTCTCTGAGGTATGTTCTTGTTAACTTCTCCAATTTATCCGTCTCTTTGATCGGTAGGAAATGTGCTGACTTAGTTAACCTGTCGACAATTACCCAAATGGTGTCGAGTCCGCTTGTTGTCTTGGGCAACTTTGTTATGAAATCCATGGTTATCCGCTCCCACTTCCATTCGGGTATTTCTGGTTGCTGTAATAAACCCGAGGGCTTCTGATATTCCACCTTGACTTTGGCACATGTCAGGCATTTGCTTACGTAGGTAGCAATTTCGGCCTTCATGTTTTGCCACCAGTACAATTTCTTGAGATCGAGATACATCTTATCGGAGCCGGGATGTATGGAGTATCGTGTTTTATGGGCTTCGTCCATAACGATTTCTCTGAATCCACCAAACTTCGGTATCCAAATTCGATCCATGAAATAACGAATTCCGTTGTTCTTGGTCTCAAGGTTCTTATCCATTCCTCTTAGGGCTTCTCCTGTCACATTTTCGGATTTCAAGGCTTCTATTTGGGCTTCCTTGATTTGCGTGAACAGGTGTGAATGGATTGTCATAGTTAGGGATTTCACTCGGCGACCTGAGTACTCCTTCCGACTGAGTGCATCAGCCACTACATTAGCCTTTCCGGGGTGATATCGGATTTCGCACTCGTAATCACTTAGTAGTTCTACCCATCGCCTCTGTCTCATGTTGAGTTCCTTCTGGTTGAGGATATGTTGGAGGCTTTTATGATCAGTGAAGATGGTACATTTTGTGCCGTAGAGATAGTGTCTCCATATCTTCAGAGCGAAGACGACTGCTCCTAGCTCAAGATCATGCGTTGTGTAGTTCACTTCGTGCGTCTTTAGTTGTCTTGAGGCGTAGGCGATGACCTTCCCTCTTTGCATTAAGACACACCCAAGTCCTTGGTTTGAAGCATCACAGTAGACCACGAAGTCCTCCGTTCCTTCTGGCAAGGTTAGGATGGGCGCACTACATAAGGCTCTCTTTAGTGTCTGAAATGCACTGTCTTGTTTTTCTCCCCAGTCGAAGGTCACATTCTTCTGGGTTAGGGTGGTAAGTGGCTTGGCAATCTTTGAAAAGTTCGGTATGAATCTTCGGTAATACCCGGCGAGTCCCAAAAATTGCCGGATTTCTGTAGGGGTTCTTGGAGTAGTCCAATTATCTATTGCCTTTATCTTGGAAGGGTCCACGTGTATTCCTTCTTTGCTTACAACATGTCCTAGGAAATCCACTTCCCGAATCCAAAATTCACATTTGGAAAATTTTGCGTAAAGTTTCTCTGCCCTTAATGTTTCCAATACTTGGCGGAGGTGTTTGCTGTGTTCTTTCTGGCTTCTTGAATAGATGAGTATATCATCTATGAACACGATCACGAACTTGTCCAGGAAGGGACGACATACTCGGTTCATCAAGTCCATGAACACTGCTGGAGCATTCGTCAATCCGAAGGGCATTACCACAAATTCGTAGTGACCATAACGTGTTCGGAAAGCCGTTTTGGGGATGTCTCCTCCCAGTACTCGTAGTTGGTGATACCCAGACCTTAGATCGATCTTTGAGAAGTAGCTTGCCCCCTGCAGTTGGTCGAATAGATCGTCTATGCGCGGTAAGGGATATCGGTTCTTGATTGTGAGTTTGTTTAGCTCCCGATAATCGATGCACATGCGAAAGGATCCGTCCTTCTTCTTCACAAATAGGACTGGCGCTCCCCATGGTGAGAAACTTGGTCTGATGAATCCCTTGCTTAGCAGCTCGTTTAATTGACTGGATAGTTCCTGCATCTCGGCTGGAGCTAAACGGTACGGCGACTTTGCTACAGGGGTAGCCCCGGGGATTAAGTCGATTCTGAACTCGACTTGACGTTCCGGTGGGATTCCTGGAAGATCTTCTGGGAAAATATCCGGGAAGTTGCAGACTTCCGGAATATCTTTAATGTTTTTCGATTTTCGTTTCTTGTCTACTACGTGGGCTAGAAAGGCATGATATTCCTTACGAAGGTACTTTTGTGCTTTAATACAGGAAATGATTTGTAAACTTGAACTAGGTTTGTCGCCATAAATGACAAGAGTTTCACCGTTTGGCAGATTTAAGCGAACAGCCCTTTCGTGGCAAAGGATATCGGCATGGTGAAGGCTCAACCAGTCCATACCGATGATGACATCGAAACTTCTTATAGAAATGGGCATAAGATCGACTTGAAACAAGTGCTCGTTTAAATTTAGTGTGCACCCTACGTATAAATCGTTTGCGTGTTCTGTTTTACCGTTTGCCATTTCTACAGTGAATATTTTATTGAGTGGTTGGGGTTCTTGATTAAGTAGGTGTTTGAATTTATGACTCACAAAACTTCTCTCCGCACCGCAGTCAAAAAGTATGCATGCATAAGTGTTGTTGAGTAGAAACGTACCCGTAACCACCGTGGGGTCTGCTATTGCTTCTCTCTGTCCTACTGCCAGCACTCTCCCCACACCGCCAATATTCCTTTCCTTGGGACAATCCCTCCTGAAGTGTCCAGTCTCTCCGCACCCATAACATGCCCGGCTTACCCCAGTTCCAGGAACCTGAGTAATTGGTCGTGCCGGTGCTTTACAGAAACGGGCTGTGTGCCCTTTCCTGTCACGGTTCTTGCAGTGCATCTCGCGACAAATACCATGGTGATGGTAGTTGCACTTGCTGCACTTGGGCAGAATCCCTGCATATGGTTTTGTTGGTGCAGAGGTAGCAGGAGTTGTGGTGGGGGTAGTAGCAGCATAAACCGCAACCATTTGTTTCTTTGAAGGTTCTTGTGAAGTTTGCCCCTTCCTTTTGTTCCAAAATTTCTTCTTGTTGTTGTTGTTGGCATTGATTTCATTGTTGCTGTTCCCTTTGGCTGGTTCAGCCATAATCGCCGCGACTCCTTGACAGACACCATGATCAACAAGAGATTGCGCTAGTTCCTTGGCGCTGGCGAAAGTCAAGGGTCTGGAAGCTAGCACACTCCCTCGAAGTTGGGGTGATAGTCCCCAAATGTATCTCTCAACCTTTTGGCTCTCCAAGGTTAACATTCCTGGGCAAAGTGTTATTAAGTCACTGAACCTGTTGGTGTAACCAGCTATGTCCGATCCTACCATCGAGAGGTTCCACAGTTCCTGTTCAAGCTTCTGAATCTCGCCTCTTGGGCAGTATTCTCGAAGGAGCATTCTTTTCAGGTTTTCCCAACCCATGGAGTTTGCTACCACCAGGGTTAGTGTCTGGACGTGGCCGTTCCACCATGTCAGGGCGCGTTCAGAGAAAGTAAAAGCGGCGAACTTTACTTTGCTTTCTTCAGGACATGCACAGATTTCGAATACAGCTTCTGTTTTCTCTATCCATTGAGATAGAGCCAATACTCCCCCAGTCCCGCAAAAGGGAATAGGTTTTCCGTTGGTGAAGTCCTTGTAAGTGCATACCCCTGAACGACTTTGACCTTGGCCATTTGTAAAACTGTTCGTTCCTCCCCCCGATCCGTTGTTGCTCATTTGAGCCATTGCTGCAGTTACAGCAGCGGTTACAGCAGTCTGGAACATAACGGTGTCCATAATTGGAGGAGGTGGTGGAGGTGGTGTTGAAGTTGAGTTTCTGCGTGTTGATCTACGAGGAGGCATGTTCTGGTAGGGAAAAATAAGAATGAATACTATAAGTTTCTAATGTTTTGACAATCGAGTGTTAGTTGTATCTTGTAATTTGTTTTTGACTTTAGGTTATGGTTTCAAGGTAGGCATGGAAATTTAAAACTCGCTACTTTTGAGAGGTATATAATAAGAAATACTTCATATTTATACATATAGGTCACACCTGAGGTGTGTTACATTGCATATCTTGTTTGGGAAAATTTGATCCTCCTAGAGATCTCCGATTACGGATACAACAGGGAAAATAAAGGAAAAAAAAAAAAAAAAACTTTTATCCGAAATCCTAATCTATAACAAAATTGTTGGGCATCGAACAAGCTCTACTTGCGGCGTTTGGAGCTAGACTCGGCATCCGACCGTTTGACTCCCATCAGTCGCCTCTCAAGATCTGCTTGTTGTTCCTTCATCCCTCTTATTTCTGCCAGAGCCACTATCATTTGGTTCTGAAGTGTTCCCGTGTAGATTTGGGTATTCTCATGTAGTCCTTCCAAACGGCGGATGTCAGCGGCGTTACCTTGGGTAGCAGCATTGATTTCACGAACTCTGGCTGCTTGTTGATCCGCCTGGTAGTTCTGGTTAGCTATAGCATTCACGACGACAGGAAGTGCTCGATCTGCTGAGCCTCCCCCACTGACGTTGTAAAAATCCCGACACATGCCGAATGGAGGGCGTACACCTTGTTGGCGGCTCCAGTAGTAGAGGTGGCTTCCCCAGATGGGGATGGGTCCCGGTTGATCTGGTCTGATTACGGGAGGATGAGGGATGGGAGGGTCGTACACTTCTGGCTCGGAGTCTGTCCCGCTAGAAATCTCCACGATCTCTTCGTCGACTTCGAACTCCTCTCCGACTTCGACTTCGAATTCTTCCTCGACCTCTTCTTCGATTTCCTCTGGGTCTTCCTCCGGGTCTTCTTCTATCCAACCGCCGTTGCCTTGGTTTGGGTAGTAGGGATCGCCTGGTAAATGGAATCCGGCCATTTGTCTGTACTAGGATGGGTGTATGAGAACGTTATAAGAAAAGAAATTTCTATTTAGCGACTTATTATTTTTAACTATAATTTTTATCGTACAACTATTTTTAATAATACTTCTATACTATTTCAACTTGGCGAAACTAGAACAATTTTGTATTTGGTAAGTTTTCGGTTTGTTGTCCACTACGACCATTCCTCGACGTACGTTGGTCAAATCCAGGATAAATATAGTTGATCAGGCTATATTTATTCTCGACATGATTACATACCCCGAGGCTCAATCGTAGTGTCGTAACTTGCCGTAATACTTTTTAGTAAAACTTGTTATGATACGAGATTTATGCATGCTTGTAAAAAAAATGTATATCTTTAAAAGAAGGTATTTTGTTCATGAAAATGTTTCATCAGAGGGTTTTTGGTCCCCTTTGCATTTATAGTTTGTATATCGTATGTGGTTCGATATACTTAGTTCACTATAAACAATGCTCTGATACCAATCTGTCACACCCCCAAACCAGAATGGCGGAAACATTCGGGGGTGGATGACTTCACGTAGTATCACAACCATTGAATATTGTAAAGAAAGTAACACAACCATCACATATATAATGAAAACGTATGTTGTTGCGTTATACATAATAGCAAAAGAATATTACAATGAGATGATAAATGTTCAATAATAAAACATCTTTAGTGTTTCCTTCTCCAAAAGCTGGTAGTTACCTGTATTACTGATTCCCTGAGAAATACAAGTGGTTTCGAAAAAGTGTCAACAATTAAGTTGGTGAGTTCATAAGTGTTTTGCATTTGAAAAGTATGTCCTTTTTTATAGTAAATCGATGAACGAGGTTTTCAGAAAATCCAATATTTTCTATAGATGATTTGAAAAGTCTCCCGTGTTGGAGTGCATTAGTGTTTTCCATGCTTGAATAATAGTGATAACATTTTTATTAACAATGAAATGGAAAACTGAAATGCATGCATGAATCTCGTAAATCTAACTTGTTTTTATACTTTTATGTGAGTTTTATAACCATGCTAATGACATTGTTGGCCTGTAACAACGTTCTTCAGGCGTTGGAACTGTTATGACATTTGTCACCCCAGGCCTGCCGGCCTAGCTGTAGCTAACAGCTTAGGTGTGGGATTGTCAATCCCGTATAGATCTATACACAAGTATCACGCTCCCCCTACAAGGGATTATGGTATATAATACAGGACTTAATAATGCATACTCGAACGTACGTGAAGCTGTCTCACATTACTAGGTATAAACAGATTTACGATGATAAAAGACTGTACTTCTTTTGAAAGCATTTCATTTGTCGAGATGTATATGTAAAAAGTATGAATCACTTGAATTCTATGCTCATTATAGTTTGTCAAAAGTATGTTCCCATTTGGTAATAACAACTTGGTGATATAATATCCCTTTAAAACATAAAGTTATTTTTGTATCAACACTCTATAAGAACGATATTATAAAAATAATACTTTGATTTGTAATGTACTTGTATTTCCCCCCCCCCCCCCCTAAAATGTGAAAAGAATTGAAAAGTAGGGGTATGAACTCACTCGTTTTGAAGAGAGAGGCTAGGGTTGAGCAGAACTTCGTCCGCGGATGGTTGCGTCGTCGGGCTCTTCGGGGATCTCTGCAGCGTAAATCTTCCGTCGGGGGCTCGAGTGCGGAAACGAAGGTCGTCGGGAGTGGTCTCTGGGGCTTAGAAGTATGGGAGAATGACTGATGAATTGTGAGGGTGTGCCAAAGTTCGAAGCTCATGCCATCTATTTATAGTGCTGGAAAACCCCGTACGCGGCGCGTACTTCCGGAGTACGCGGGGCGTAACATGGCGTCATGGCTTACGACTCGGGTCTAGCTAGCGTAGCTTGGGCGGGTCGATGGGACTCGACTCTGGGTCTAGTACGCGGGGCGTACTCCCAGAGTACGCGGGGCGTAATCCCTGCTTCCGACTTCTAAATTCCGTAACTTTCGCGTACGATCTCCGTTTTTCACGTTCTTTATATCCACGCGTAGGTGAGATTATGCTCTACAACTTTCCTTTAGACTCCGTCGGCTAGTTTTGACTTTATTTTTAATGATATAATTTTAATAGGCCGGGCCTCCTAAAGTTCGTTAAAAATTCATAGGTTCTTTATTCGACGTCGGTTTTCGTTTGTCTTTTTATTGTTTTATTACTACAGAGGAGATCTTCAACTTTCATTTAGGTTGCGTTAGCTAAATAACACTCGATCTTCAATCCGAGTTTTTAGCCCTCTACTACTGTTACGAAACTTTGAAAATTCGTAACTTCTTCATACGAGGTCCAATTTGGGCGATCTTTTTATGTACGCTCACCTTTCAACGAGATCTACGACTTTTGTTTAGATACTTAAGGCTAAAAGTGCATTTTATTGAGATTCTACTTTTTACGACAAATAATGTTTTAACGTCGCGTCGTAAATATACGAGTGGTTATGATTTCTTCAATATAACCCAGTTTTGAGCGTTCTTTATGTTTTTGGAAACCTTGGCATGATATCTAATATTCGATGCATCCCAACTTAGATACTTGAACACTTCCTTTACGAGGTTAATTTCGTTGTTTTTAGCTTTCGAGTGTTTACAATGCTTTTTTTTTTTTTTTGGGAAAAATAGGGTTGTCACACAATCCAGGCCGAGATTTCGGAGATGTTTGGGTCTATCAAGACCACGTTGTTGGAGACTTTTGATGAGCGGTACGCCACGGTGACTGAGGCCGCAGCCGCTGCAGCTACCATAGTTGTGGCTGCTGCCAGACCATAAGGAGGTGACTCGTTGCTATTCTGGGAGTTCAGCAACACGAAGCCACCCGATTCTGATGGGACGCAGGATCCGATCGTTGCGATGAGATGGATTGCTGACATTGAGGGATGCTTCTACACATGTTCATGTCCGGAGCATCTGAGGGTACGGTTCGCTTTGAACCAGCTCCGCTTGGGAGCGAAGGATTTGTGGATGTTCGTGACGGCGAACTTCACTCTTGCAGAGATTTCAGCGGTGACCTGGGAGAGGTTCACCACCATGTTCAGAGACGAGTATGTTCCCCCGGTGGAGAGGGAACGGTTGGTTCAGGTGTTCTTGACCCTCAAGCAGGGTAATGATTCGGTTACTGTGGTCACCCAGAAGTTTCATGAGAGGGCGATGTTCTGCCCTGAGCAGGTGTCTACTGAGCAGGCTCGGATGAGCCGGTATCTAGGTATTCTGAGGAGGGACATCCGGGAGTTCGTGTCAAACTCGACGTACCAGACATTTGCTGAGCTCCAGGAAAATTCTAGGAAGAGGAAGATTGAGTTGGAGACTCAGGCCAGGGAGGAGGCCGAGTCTCAGAGGGTGGATCGGCGGCCGACTCAGTCTCAGCTGGCAGCCAAGCGGACCAAGTCCACTGATTCGGGGACTGGAGGCCAGAAGGGCCGCACTTGCGGGAAGTGCGGCAAGGGTCATGAGGGGACCTGTCGATCGGGTGCTTGCTACAAATGTGGCAAGGAGGGGCATATCGCCAGGGATTGCCCCAAGGGATTTATGGTTTGCTTCCATTGCAACCAGATTGGCCATCAGAAGGCCGAGTGCCCTCAGATACACTAGGGATCAGCGCAGGGATCTGCCCCGGCTGCTAGGATTACCGAGGCTCGACCGGCGAAGGTCGAGGCTCCGAAGGCTCGTGGGAGAGCTTTTCAGTTGACTGCGGAGGAGGTCCATGCGGCGCCCGATGTCGTGGCTGGTATGTATTCTTTCATGTATTTATTTTTATGATGAGATGTTGTGCTCATTTTATGATATGCGTAGGTACTTTTCATGTGAATTATGTACCTGCCTTGGTATTATTTGACTCGGGTGCGAGTCGGTCTTTTGTATCTCTGGCTTTTAGTCAGCACCTTGGTATTGAGCGAGAGGTGATGAGTCGACCTCTGAGGGTTTCCATAGCTGATGAGAAAGCGGTATATGCCACCGACGTGATTCGAGGATGTGTGCTCGAGATTTTTGGTGTCGATTTTCTTATAGACCTAGTTCCTATCGCTATGGGAGATGTCTGTGTCATCGTGGGCATGGACTGGTTGAGTAAGTTTGGAGCGGTCATTGACTGCGAGAGACAGCTGGTGACTATGCGAGACCCTAGTGGGGGAGTGCTTACTGTGTATGGTGAGGGGACCCGGTGTGGGTAAGCGTAATGTTCGGCTGCCAGGGCGAGGCAGAGTTTGCAACAGGGATGCAGTGGATTCATAGCCTATGTGATGGATGCACGAGTGGCCACTGGGAGGCCAACTTCAGTTGACGAGGTTCCGGTAGTGCGCGAGTTCCCGGACGTTTTTCCTAAGGAACTGTCGGGTGTGCCTTCGGAAAGACAAGTGGAGTTCCGTATTGCCTTGATTCCGGGAGCAGCACCTATCGCCAAGGCGCCTTATCGCCTCGCGCCGCCGGAGATGCAGGAGTTATCCTCGCAGCTTCAGGAGCTGTTGGGGAAGGGGTTTATTCGACCGATTAGCTCGCCTTGGGGAGAACCGATCCTTTTTGTCAAGAAGAAAGATGGTTCACACCGGATGTGTATCGATTACCGGGAATTGAACAAGTTGACGGTCAAGAACCGGTATCCGTTACCTAGGATTGATGATCTATTCGATCAGTTGCAGGGGAGAACTTGGTTCTCCAAGATAGACTTGAGGTCGGGTTATCATCAGATGAGGGTTCGGGATGAAGATATCCAGAAGACTGCATTCAGAACTCGTTATGGACATTACGAGTTTGTGGTGATGCCTCTTGGGCTCACCAATGCCCCAGCTGCGTTCATGGATCTCATGAACACGGTGTGCAGGCCGATGCTGGATCGGTCGGTGATCGTATTCATTGATGATATTTTGGTATATTCAAGGTCTAGAGAGCAGCATGAGGAGCATTTGAGGGAGATCCTTGGAGTTCTGACATTGGAGAGGCTGTATGCCAAATTCTCCAAATGTGAGTTCTGGTTACGAGAGGTCCAATTCTTAGGACACCTTGTTAACCAGAAAGGGATATTGGTCGATCTGGCCAAGATTGAGGCAGTAATGAGATGGGAGGTGCCGAGATCACCCACTAAGATCAGGAGCTTTCTGGGATTGGCCGGCTATTATCAGAGGTTTATTAGGGATTTCTCCAAGATCGTCGTGCCACTTACCAAGATGACCCGGAAGGGTGTTGCATATTCTTGGGGTCCGGAGCAGCAGTCCTCATTTGAGACCCTCCGTCATAAATTGTGCGAGGCCCCGGTGCTCGCACTCCCGGAAGGGATGGAGGATTTGTGGTATATTGTGATGCATCTATATTTGGGTTAGGGGCAGGGCTTATGCAGAGGGGGCACGTTATATCATATGCATCGAGGCAGCTGAAGCCTCATGAGTCGAGATATCCCACCCACGATCTGGAGTTAGGGGCTGTGGTGTTTGCCCTCAAGATCTGGCGGCACTATCTATATGGGGTTCGGTGTACCATATACACGGACCACAAGAGTCTGAAGTACTTGATGGATCAGCCAAAACTGAATATGCGCCAAAGGAGATGGTTAGATGTGGTGAAGGACTATGATTGCGAGATCCTGTACCACCCGGGCAAGGCTGATGTCATAGCCGATGCTTTGAGCTGTAGGTCGGAGAACGCCCCGATCCGAGACATTTGTACGAGGTTGACGGTGATGACTCCAGTATTGGACACCATCCGAGGGGCTCAGGTTGAGGCTGCGAGACCAGAGAACCAAAAGCGGGAGCGGGTTGTTGGGCAGGTGTCAGAGTTCGTTACCGATAGACGGGGACTTATGACATTTCAGGGTCAGATTTGGGTACCATTTGTGGGCGGGACGCGTACCATGTTGATGGAGGAGGCACATTGATCGAAGTTCTCGATCCATATCGGGGCCACTAAGATGTATTTGGACTTAAAGAGGGAGTATTGGTGGCCCTGTATGAAGAGGCATGTTGCATGGTTTGTCGAGAGGTGCCTAACCTGTCACCAGGTTAAGGTCTAGCACCAGCGTCCGCATAGTAAGCTGCAGCCACTGGAGATTCCCGAGTGGAAGTGGGAACAGATTACCATGGACTTTATCACCAAATTGCCAAGGACTACGAGAGGAGTTGATGCAATTTGGGTGATTGTGGATAGGTTGACGAAGAGCGCTCATTTTCTTGCTATCAGCGAGAGCTCTTCTGCTGAGAGGTTGGCAGAGTTGTATGTGAGGGAGGTGGTATCGCGGCATGGAGTTATGATGTCAATTGTTTCAGATTGAGATGTGCGATTTACTTCCAGATTTTGGAAGAAGTTTCACGAGGAGTTGGGTACGAGGCTGCATTTCAGTACCACATACCACCCACAGACGGACGGGCAAAGTGAGCAGACGATTCAGACGCTCAAGGAAATGCTCCGAGCGTGTGTTTTGGATTTTGGAGGGAGTTGGGACACCTATTTACCCTTGGCAGAGTTTTCGTACAACAACAACCATCATTCGAGCATTGGTATGCCACCCTTTGAGCTGTTGTATGGGAGGAGGTGTCGGACCCCCATCTATTGGGGAGAGGTGGGGCATCGGGTAATGGGTAGTACGGAGATTATGCTTCAGACGATAGAGCAGATACAACAGGTCAGGCAGAGATTTTTGACTGCTCAGAGTCGCCAGAAGAGTTATGTGGATAGGCGTCGGTCCGAGCTCGATTTTCAGGTTGGTGACTTTGTACTCTTAAAGGTCTCTCCTTGGAAAGGAGTGATTCGATTCAGGAAGAGGGGCAAATTGGGGCCTCGATATATTGGACCTTTCAGGGTAATCGCGAGGATAGGTAGGGTAGCCTACCATTTAGATCTACCTGCGTAGCTGGGATAGATTCACGACACCTTCCATGTGTCGCAGTTGAGGAAATGTATCGCCGACGAGTTGGCAGTGGTACCATTAGAGGATATTCAGGTGGATGCGGGTCTGAACTATGTTGAGAGACCAGTGGCAATTTGGGATCGAAAGGTTAAGGTTCTGAGTAACAAGGAAGTGCCCTTGGTTCAAGTGCAGTGGCATCATCGAAAGGGGTCCGAGCTGACGTGGGAGTCCGAGTCGGAGATGCGGGAGCAGCATCCAGAATTGTTTTCGGTATAAGACTTCGGGGACGAAGTCTGGTTCTAGTGGGAGAGAACTGTAACAGCCCGAAATCCAGGTACCCTTTTATTTAGCCCTTCATCTTTAATTGTTGTCATTTTAGGGCTTTTAGGTTGGGCGAATACGTTGGGCGTACAAGGAGTACGTTGCGCGTACTAGCGCGCCTCATTTATACGCATCCCCCCCTCAAGGTTACGCTGGGTGTAACTGGTCCAGACCCAAAAACCCTAATTTGAGTTGTTGGCTATAAAAGGAATGAGATGGCTTGGCTCCTCAGCCACCATCCCTCAAAAAGAAACCCTAAGAGAGTGTTCCTTCGTTCCTAGCCCTTTTGTGAGTGTTCTAAGCTTGGTGGTGTCATTTCAAAGTAGCAAAGGAGAAGAAGAGTCCATTGTGAAGGCTAGAAGCTGGTGTTCAAGTGTAGATTCAAGATTAACAAAGGTTGGAGCTTCTTTCTAAGGTAGAAAGTTTGGATCTTGACTTGTAGATCTTGTGGTATGTTTTATGGACGATTTTCTAGGGTTTTGGTCCCAAAGGTGGATACTTTATGAGCAAGTGGTCTCCATTAGCTTAGATCCATCATATTTCTGGTCCATTTGAGTTGTACATCCATAAAAATGTAATCTTGGACGTGAATGATTAAGCATGCATGAGATCTAGATCTTTGAGTTGAAATGGAAAGGTGTTAAGGAGTGTAAGAGCCTTTACAGCCATGCCAAGGCTTAAAGGTTCCGACTTTATGAGTAAGGATGCTTAAATAAGGCCGGATCTAGAAGTTGAAGTAGTGGCTTAACCTATTAAGACCAGAAATGAAGTGTGTCTAGATCTGACTATTACGCTGGGCGTAACTCCCAGTACGCGCAGCGTATTGGGTAGAGGCCCCGATTATTGAGTTGGCGATGTACACCACGCGTACATCAGTATGTACACCCCGCGTACTGAAGATGTTGACTTTTGCTGACTTTTAGGGTTATGGTCAACTTGTGGGCTTTGATTCAAGGGAGGGTAAAATGGTCTTTTACCCCTCTGAGGAATGTTAATAAGGGGTAAAGTATAGTGGTGGAAGTCTATATTAATTAAAATGATATTCGTTATGATTAGGCGAGGTTGAGTCTTCATTTTGGATTCGGAGATAGCGAGCACGTGAGATTCTAGACTTTCCACGAGGTGAGTTTTCTCACTATACTGTAGCCGGAAGGGTTTTATTGTGTGACCGGAAGGTCGGATATGTTATGAGTTGTATGCAACGTATATGATAAGTTAATCGTTTATATGTGCTATATATGCTATGTTGGATATGGGCCGGAAGGCATTATGTTATGGGCCGGAAGGCACTATGTTATGGGCCGGAAGGCATATATGTTATGGGCCGGAAGGCATTGTGATGAGGACCGGAAGGTAGGACCGGAAGGTTTACCGAGTCAGGACGAAAGTCCCCTAAGACACATGGACCAAAAGGTCAGGGCCTGGAAAGGCGTATGTACGTAAGTAGTATTTTGGGGAACTCACTAAGAATTTATGCTTACAGTTGTTATGTTATGTGTTTCAGGTACTAGCGAAGACCGTGGGAAGGCGCCGGCGTGATCTGTACACACTGATGGAGGATTTGTGATCTTGGGATTATATGATTTGTATTATGAAATGATACATTGGATTTTTATGGCTTGTTCTGGATGAAAACATGTTTTTAAGAAATCAAAATTTGGTTTGAAAATTTACGTTGTTACAGAATGCTTTTGGTGTATTTTGCTGAAGAAGTTGGAAGGTTGAGAAGCTTGGAATGGGAAGGAGCTTGTAGATCCATCATCTACAACGTTTAGGCATCCATTTGAAGGTAACAAGTTGTTACCTTGATCATTCTAGAATTATATCCCCTTTTTCTTGGGTTTAAGGCCATTTTAGTATATTTGTGAACAATTTCGGGTATTCGTCATGATCTGAAGTTGTAACTCCATATCTGGGCTCCTTTATGTTCCTATAGTCATGAAGTTATTAGATTTAGCAAGCCTTGGCCTTTCTCCTTGGGTTTACTTTTCCCTTAGCTTGATTTTGGCATTTAGGACCATGCATGTACATAAAGCCTGCAACTTTACGTGGAAACCATTCCCTAGGAGGTTAGATCTGCAATTTGAAGCTTTGGGGTAGCTTAAAAACGTCTGAATGAGAAATAGACTGAAAGGAATCGAAGAGTTGCATGGTTAACTCGATGATTCAGATGAAGATTGCTTGTATTAATTCTACATGGACTCGGCGAGTCAGTGAGAAGACTCAACGAGTTAGTTAGGGTTTTTCCTGACATTTGGATATCGCATGGACTTGACGAGTTGCTTAGGAACTCGGCAAGTCAACTAAAGTTTTCACGATTTCTAGAGTTATTGAAAGACTTGACGAGTCAGTGAGTTGCACCTGATGAGTTGGGTCAACATTGAGTGTTGACCTAACCGTTGACTTTCACTTTGACCAAGGGTTGACCAGTTTGACTTCCGAGGGTATTTTAGTAATTTGGGAATTTATGGAAGTGGATCATTGGTGGATGTAGGTGTTGGAGTCGGAGCTGTATTTGGAGGAGTTTGACATTATCACTCCGACCAACTTATGAGGTGAGTTCTTCTCACTATATCAATAGGGTCTAAGGCACCAATGTCAGCCCTTTCAGATTTGTATTTGTGTTTATTTCATGATATGCTTATCGATTTTCATAGTGGTATTTAGGATGGTGATATGCTTGGTGACCTGGTAGGTCGGTTTCCTGGTATATAGGATAATGCTATGTTAGTGACCGGTTAGGTCGGCATCCGGGTATAGGATGTTGTTATGATTTGTGATATGTTGGATCAGTATGACTGTTATATATGCTAGTGTATGATATTTATGTGCACATGTTTGTTTGATTTGGGGTTGGGTTGAGGCGGTCCTGCTTTGTGCTGAAGGCCAACATACTCAGGGCGGAGTTGATAGACTACTGGCCCGGAAGGGTGTACTAGTAAGGCTGAAGGCCCGACGAGCATTTCAGATAGGCTGAAGGCTCTACGAGGCAGTCTAGACGTGTCGAAGGCTTGGAGAGCGGTCCAGATAGGCTGAAGGCCTTGCGAGGCGGTCCAGATAGGCTGAAGGCCTTGGGAGGCGGTCCAGATAAGCTGAAGGCCTTGCGAGGCGGTCCAGTCAGGCTAAAGGCTCATTATGCATGTTGTTTATTTATATGATATGATTATGATTGTAAGGCGTTGGTATTTTAGGGGAACTCACTAAGCTTCGGGCTTACAGTTTTTGATTTTGTTTTAGGTACTTCTGATGATCGCGGGAAGGCGAAGGCGCGATCGTACACCTCCTTATGATTTCATGACTTGATTTTGGGATAATCTGACACTAAACTATTTTGAAAACAAGTTTTGTAATAATTGTTGGTTTTTGAATGTTTTAAAATGTTTAAATTTGGAATGATTTTTATGGGTGTTACTATTATATATATATATATATATATATATATATATATATATATATATATATATATATACTTTTTTCATGATCAATAAAAAATGTATACACGTATATATACATGTATATATGACTATTAAACAACAAAAATTATATTATACACATTTATTACTATAATCAAATTGAATTAATTACAAATCATTTTAATGTCATAGTAAAAATGCCAATTATATAGGTCATTGATTACTGATTAGATGTTAAACCGGCTGGGAAATGTACTCTCTTACAAGCGTCTTCTCATTTTTCGTGGATTAAACATATAAGACACTTTTCCCAGTAAACTTAATCATATTTTCAAGTTAAAGACCAAAACTACTTTACTAAAAAACCTAACATAAAATAGGGTCAAGAAGCATTCGTTTCCTGTTAGATTTACTCCTTGAAATGATGATTGCTAATTGGAAAGACTTGGAGAAACATAGAAATATATTACAGTTGATGATTGAGGTGGCCTCTAACTATCTTGATAAAGAAGTTATTTCGGTGCAGCTCAAAGGCTTCCTCTACTCCACTGAAAGGGTTTGTGCAAAACTTTACCTCAGTCAATCAAAAGTTAAATATTTGGAGCTCCTTTTGGCCCTTAAAAATCTGGGGGATGTCGTTGAGCAACAATTCAAACATCATGTGACACTTATTGAGAGGGCTAATAAAGAGGGCTGAAGCCTTGAGATTGAAGCTTTTGGGTGTTCTTGTTAGGTTTAATCTTTTATAATGTGTTTTTCTTTTGAAAATGTTTAACTTTGTTTGCGTTTGACGCAAAAATTTCAACCTTGTGAATGAATGGAATGAAAACATTGTTTATTGTCTTGATTTGAGAAAAAAATTGCAAAACTAATAGGAAAGAGTATAATATGTTATGTTTGATGGGGATGCCATCTCAAGTGATTCTTAGGGTGTCTCATTCTAGGGTGTCGGAGATGAGAGGCATATTGATCGCCGGAGATGCAGAATGTGATCATCGAAGTGGACTGGAGATGGAGGTAGTAGAGACGATAGGTAGATGATTAGGGTTCTTATATATGTATTATTTAAAGGTAAATGATCCGACAGGGCATCCACTATCCGTTCAAGTCTCCAACGAATCCTAAAAAGGATAGAGAACTATATAATTTCTTAAAACCACATCATTTTACACTTTAACATGATGTGTTCAATGTACATTCAACTCCATATTTGATTAAAGACCAAAATTTTTGTATAAAATAGGAATTTAAAATTTTAAGGTTATACTTTGTAATTGAGTTAGTTAATTTATCTGGTAAAAACTTAATACTCTCAACATCTATACTATAATATAAACCGTAAAATTAAAAAAAATCAATATATCCTAAAAAATATATATGCACTTCTTTTTCTCAATGATGAACTATCAAATCACGTGGCACATGATCATATTATGCCACATTAATACATTGAGGCTAAACGATACATATGGGGAAAAAACCAATTCAATAAAAATAAATGAAACCATAAGATACTTACAGTCACATTTTTTATTATTTTATCATGAGAAAAACTAGTTATTAACCATACATTTTATAATATAACATGACCATAAATTACTTCTAGCCAATTGATTTGTTACGTTTATTATATGTCGCTAAATGATACATATGGTCATACAAACAATTCATGTGTCCATAGGTATTACCTTTCGCTATGTTAGAACACATTACACATTACTTCCAATAAAGCAAACACAAAGACGTGGCAGATGGTCATATTTGGCCATATTATTCAACTGAGGCAAAATGATACATATGGACACACGAACTATAAAAAAAATTACACCACCATAATATGCTTACAGTGACATGGTTTGTTACATTTATTATATTTTGTTAAATGATACATATGGTCATAAAAACATTTCATGTAACCATATGTATTACCTTTAGCCACATTAGAATCCATTACACATTATTTCCAATAAAACAAACACAAAGACATGGCAAATTGCCATATTTTTCCATATTATTCGACTAATGTTGAACGAGACATATGGACACAAAAACTATTAAAAAATTCCACCATAATATGCTTACAGTCATATGGTTTGTTATGTTCATTACAAGTCGCTAGATGGTACATATGGTCATACAAACAGTTCATATGACCATAGGTATTACATTTAGCTACATTATATAAATATATATATATATATATATATATATATACATATATATATATATATGTGTGTGTGTGTGTATGTATGTGTATGTGTGTGTGGCTAAATGATACATATGGTCATACCAAGATTCCACGTGACCATAGGTATAACATGTAGCTACATTAGATTTCTACATGTGACTATATATGCTAATCATCTCAACGATTACCATTATGATTTTTAAATGTGGCGAAAATATTCCAGGGTTTTACTAATGATAATTTGCCATACTTTATAACAAAATCGTCACATTTTTTCACAAATATGGAAAATCAATTTTTAAAAAGCGTAATCGTAGCTCAAAATTCCTTTAGTGCATATTATCATCCATCAGGGGTAATTCAAAATCATCTGAGGCAATATCTCGAGCAAAAATGTTGGCCTCAACAAAGTTATATAGCAAAAAGGGAAAGCAAGCATCATCTGAATAAGGAAAACAAGCATACAACATCGAAACAATCAAAAACGGATAAAATGGACGAGCATAAAAGGCTCACCAAGGATGTACGGGCAAAAGAAGATAATCGGTTCACGAACATATAATGTTGGAGGAGAACCCATGTGAATCTACTTATGCCAACTTACCCTAAACATTCCTCAGTAAACTTGTTCATAGCCTCACCGAACCTAGATATTTTATAAACATCTTGACAAAGGTCGGCGGTTCGATCAGGGTTCTAAGCGTCGACGGTGCCAGGATGATGATAGATGATGGGATACATGAATTTTCAAGAATTAATCCAACTAAATTCATTCTTCCACCCTTTGATGGACTCAGGGAGACCCTTTATAAAACTCCTCTCCCAAGAACAAAATTAAAACAAGGCACCACTACTACAAACACGAAAGACATACTAGCACAAATCGACAGTGGTCACTACAAGCCAAGCACGGTACAATATTTTGAAACATATTATCTAAGAAATGGAATTAGGTTTGAGTTGATACCTGTAAATGTTGGAAAAGGTGTCTAAGCTCATAACTATAATTGGTATGTACTCTGGGCAGTTAATAGCGCCGAGATCTCGGTGAGATCTTGGCGGGATAACGTTTCTCGGGTGTTTGCAAAATCCCGGTTTCAAATAGCGTTCTGAAATATTAGAGCCGAGATTATCGCTAATATCAACCGATATCGACCGGTATTTCACCGATATTTCAATACCGGTATCCCGATTTTTTCCCGCTATTTAATTTTTTAAGATTTTTATACATATGTATAAAAAAATAAGTACATATTGGATTATCCCACAACTTGTAATATTATAATCTCAATAACCTTTCGTTAACGTTGTGACCTAATCAAAACATGGAAAAACCACATGGAAACAAATTGGAACAGATATATAGATATAAAGACCCAGTTAATTTGTAATTAAACATTAGTTAATGCATCTATTTTATAATTGTAATCAAACCTCAGTTATGCATTTCATTTGTAAGTTGTAACTCTTTTTGTGCAACGGTTATAGTTTTAACTTATAAACAGGTTAGTTTTTTGTGATTATATATATATATATATATATATATATATATATATATATATATATATATATATATATATATATATATATATATATATATATATATATATATATATATATATAATTTTTAAAAACTACAATCCCACCGCGAGAACCGCTATTTTGAATCACGGCAACTGACCGCTATAAGATATTAGACCGCGATAACTGCATAGTATGTACTTTATCCAATAGTAGCATGGTCCATTTGGGTTGCATTATTAAAGCAATATGTTAAGAAGGATTGATGAGAATAAAAATCTAGATCGATTAGATCTTTCACATGTATGAATATGAACCCTATAACAAAAACATGCACGGTTGGACAGACCCAATACCGGCAATCAAAATTGGGCTAAGGACAGAGCCCATGACGCAACATAATAATCCTAACAATCTCCCCCTTTGCGTCAAATGAAGTGAGAGATTATTTCTTCTGTGTTGGCTTCAAGGTCTTTATTAATTTGAACAATCGAGGAGTTATTGCAAGAAGTGTCTGCCGAAACTGGATATACCACCTCAGCATATCAGTGAACAACTTCTTGTCAGCTACAATGTTCTGATCACACCTCTAAATGATCTCCAAAATATGCTCCAGGCAAGAAGTTGAGAAGAGGTGTTTGTCAATGAGAGCAAACAGGCATTTCTGACCTTCGCCTCTGATGAACATAACAATGTGGTACTTCGAATCAATCTTCCCCTTGACCATTGTGTTGACATTGCCTGCTTTGCCCATAGTTTTGATCGTGGTTCGCTTGTGAATGGCAGAGGCAATCTCCTAGTCCATCTTTGCTACCTCGTGAATGTAGCACACAACCATTCGCTTGACATGGTTAATTATTGGCTGGTACTCCCATGGATTTGACAGAAGAATGTTGTTGAGGAGTATCCAGTCGTGGGGATTAAGGTTTGCTAGATCAGCAAGGGTGAAGTTGTGAACTGAGCCTTCGGTGTCTCGAATCACTTTGAATTTAACATTAATAAACGTCTCCGCTAAGTAGGGCTTCAAAACCTTGACAGTAGTAATCTTCTTCGAACTCCAGGTCAAGTACTAGGGTTGAGCAAACTCCAAGTAGAACTCCAGCAGATCCCTATCTACCTTCGGGTCTGGGGAAGGAATAACAGCAATCGAATTAAAGCAGTGAAAGATGAATGCCTTTCGTGTGATTGACATATCAAACTGTGCATCCTTGGAGTTCTCGAGCCCAAATGACATTACTGGCTCAAGCCAAAGTATGTTAGGCTCATCAATAGCACACCTTTGAAGCGAATCTATAGTCCAGACATGAAACATGGACTTCTTCTTTTCTAGGAGCTCCGCCTCCTTTCGCTTTTGCTCGAGCTAAGCCTGTTGTTTCTTGTAGTTTTCTTCTAGTTCTTTTTCAGAGGGCTTTACCTTCTGAAAAGGGTTTTTAGGATTCTCAACATATACATCATCCTGATTTTCTGTTCATCCTCCCCAATATTCTTCTTCTTTTTCTCCTTGTTACTGACTGAAGCTTCATTACCCTTCGGTTCAGTAGATGGTTTCGGTTCATGCGGAGGTTGAGTTTGCTTTTCTCCCCCTTGTTTCGGCTAGACACCAGTCACCGTAACACCCTTAATATAACTAAGGATGTCTAATGCTGGTCTGAGCTTGTCATCCAGATGGCGCCTGATAGTTATGGTGACGATAGGATCATGAGCTTCAAGGAGATGAAGGAGGATGGAGTGAACATCAGCAATAAAATTCCGAATGACCTCCCTTTCTGACTTCAGGTTGTTGACCTCAACAGTAGCAGTACGCAGCTTGTAATTTTGCATTTTTAGCTGTGAGGTTCTCCTGTCTAGCTCATCCATGATACGATTCTCTACAGCTAACTCAGCCTCCAGTTGAGTCAATCGATCATTGACGTTAGCATGTAAAGTTTTGTTGGCAGATTCAATTGCCTGGCGTGCAGCTTCAAGGTTGTAACATTCAGATTGAAGAGAACATTGAAGATTATCCACCGAAGCATTGACTGTTTGAGCATTCTTCTTAGCAGCTGCCTGCAAAGAATCTAGAAAAAGATGAGCTTCAGAAACTAGTTTATCGACTTTTGCGGTCGCTTCCTTGCACTCCTTGGTAGAAGCCTCAACAGCAAGAGAGGCTTGCTGACATTGAGAAGTGGATGCTTCAATGGCTTTAGTGTTGGGTTTTGATCATTCTAACACTCCTATGTGTACATGCAACCCTAAATACCTTGGATCTATGTTTTCTCTATTATACATGCAATTATGAACTTCCAAGGTATTATCCTAATCTAGCATACAAAATAATGAATATAACAAGATAGAATACATACCTCTTTAATGTAGAATGTCTTCATGAAGCTTGAGTGCCTAGTGCCTCAAGTGTGACACCTCAAATTGTTCACACAACACCAAATACACTTGGAATAACTTGAGAGAAACTTGAACACTCCTAAAATCGGCTAGCCCTTTCTTATTATTCATAGTGGCCGATTTTTCCCAAAGAATATGATCTTATATAGTTGTTACAATAAGGGTCAACCTTAATTGTCATGGCCTTCCATTTCCTTGGATCCATGGGTTCAAATACACCATGGAGCATCCATGCACCATCCTATGGGTTTTAGCCCAACTTGATTATCCATGAAGCATTAGCCCATTATACAATTATGGATGATTTACACAATCAACCCATATAATTAATTAGTCTTCTTTTGATCACTTAATTAATTCTAGATTAATTCTTGATCAATACTAATTAAATAATCCTATTAATATATTAGAACTTATAATATATTAATCAACCTTAAGTGTTATTTCTCTCATTATAGTCTATCCAAGTGCATGATGCCATGAAACCCAAATGGACCATGACGGGTCGGGTCAAGTCTTACCAATTATAGTTATCGACTTAGACATTAATCCAATATTTAGCTGCAGCACAGAGTGAGGCACTGTGTTCTTGAACAACAGTTGAGAATAAAGCCTTTAATGCCGCTTCAGAGTAAGCTCCAGAGGAAGAGGATGAGAGCAGTTGACCAAGTTTTTCGTTTACTGCCTTGAGATGACGCTTTGTAACAGGCTCATCATCATCATCGTCACTCTGTACACGGTAAGGACTAAAATATGTGGAATCAAATTCCAAGTCCTCACCACCTAGAATAGGGGTTGTTTCTGTTGGATTAATGTCTAAGTCCATAACTATATTTGGTAAGACTTGACCCGACTCGGCATGGTCCATTTGGGTTGCATACCATCATGCACTTGAATGAGAGAAATAAGACACTTATGGTTATTAATATATTATAAGTTCTAGTATATTAATGATAAGAATAATAAGATTATTTAATTAGTATTGATCAAGAATTAATCTAGGATTAATTAAGTGATCAAAAGAAGACTAATTAAATATATGGGTTGATTGTGTAAATCATCCATACTTGTATAGTGGGCTAATGCTCCATGGATAATCAAGTTGGGCTAAAACCCATAGGATGGTCCATGGATGCTCCATGGTGTATTTGTACCCATGGATCCAAGGAAATGGAAAGCCATGACAATTAAGAGTTTACCCTAATTGTGTAACTATATAAGCATCTTATTATTGAGGAAAAATCGGCCACTAGTAGTATTCAAGAAAGGGCTAGCCGATTTTGGTGAGTGTAGATTTCTCTCAAGTCATTCTAAGTGTTTTGATGATTGTGATTCCATTTGAGGTGTCACACTTGGGGCACTAAGCACTCAAGCTTCATGAAGACTTTCTACATCAAGAGGTATGTATTCTATCTTGTTACATTATTGTTTTGTATGCTAGATTAGGATAATACCTTGGAAGTTCTTATTTGCATGTATAATAGAGAAAACATAGATCCAAGGTATTTAGGGTTGCATGTACACTTAGGAAGTGTTAGAATGCTCAAAACCCAACAGTGGTATCAGAGCCACGGGTTGTTTTCTGTTATATTGATGCAAATATTTTATTTTCAAAGTTGAAAAAAAAAAGAAAAAAAAACATGAAGTTCGTCAAATTTTAAGATAATTACTTGTTCTTGTGAAAAACTAATTATTTGTAAAATTTGAATAATTTGCTTTATGAGTTGAATTAGGTCAAATTTAATAAAAGATAAAATAATATGATTATTTTATTAGTTTTAAAAGTTTGATCTAAAGAGTTTTATTTTTTGAAACCTCCATAAGTTATGGATATGAAAAGGTTTTAAAAAAAAAAAATTGATTCAAAGTTTTATGGAGTTACAAAAAATTTGGTGTTAATGTTTTAAAGGATTCCATAACTTAAGAATAAGTTATGGATCACCAAAAGTTTTTTGTGTTACTTTGTTTTATGAGTGAATTTAGATTAATGAATAAAATTATGTGATAGTTGGTTTTAATCCAAATTAATCTAAGAATTGATTCTAAAATGTGTTTTTGTAACTTGTCCTCAAGTTATATGAAAAGTCACATTTAAGAATCATAAAACTCATAAAAATTGGCAAAGGTTACAAAAATGAAGAGTCTAGTTCTAATTAAATGGTTTTATGACTCCATAACTTGTCCTCAAGTTATGGAGGACAAAGAGTCTCTTCATTTAATAAAATAAAATAAAATAAAAAAAGTGTAACCTTAATTAATTCCATAAGTTATAAAATAAAGAAAAGTTAATTCTTTTATTAGTTTAAAGTCTTCCATAACTTGTCCTCAAGTTATGGAACTTGAAGAGTTTTTGGATTAAAACTACTTTAAACACATAAGTTATGGAATTAATTAGTTTTGAATAGTTTCAAAACTTGCCCTCAAGTTTTGGAATTTGTAAAGTTTTCTCTAATGAATACTTTAATTCCAAGTTAGCCCTTAGAATTTTAAAAGTTAAAATTCAACCCTTATACTTTATAATATTATAAGTTAATAATATATATATGTATAAGAGTGAAGTCAGTCTTACCGCTAGTACGCCTCATTCACGAAGCCGGTCTATAAGGTGGGTATAAGGTTGTTGCCTATAAAATGGCAACTTAATGGGTGTCCACTCTCACCCACCGCTTGCTTGACCGGTGGAGGGTCGTTAGCCGAACGGGTTTGACAGGACTATAATTCTCCCTTCATTAAAAGTATTAATGAAAATACTAAGTAACTAAACTTTTAATAATACCCAATCTTAGTTACTTAGGAAAAATGTGAATAAGGTGCTAATCCATGAAATTACACTTTACACTTTGTCTAAGTCGTTAGTGGAGCGTGTGTGGTTAACCGGCACACTAACTTGGACTTAACAAGGTAGGTAAAGGGTGACTTAATATTTATCATAGTATCGATGGAGCGTGTGTGGTTAACCGGCACATCGATTGAGGGGTAATTTATTAAGGGTACCAAGTGATTTGCATGGTTACTTCACACCTTGTTTTGTGATCCTCGGCATCCCAGTCACAAAACCTGAAGGGCACACTCGAGATTGAAACATGCCTTTGAAAAGTTCAATGAATCTCAAAGATCTAGGAGTTTCAAAACCAATTAAAACCTAATTATACATTTTGTTTATCTTGGTGGAAATTGGTGAATCGTCATTCACCTACCTTCAAATATTCTATAGCTTGGATTACGGCATACCTCTTCTAAGTTATAAAATAGTTTGTTGGGTTCTAGCCTTAATATTTCATATTGGGTGTTATATTAAGGACTTTAAATCAACTATCTTGAATATCTCCCAAAAGATGTCTGGTTTAGACACCTATGATCTTCCCAAATCTCTTGAAACAAGGTTTCCTAATGAAGATGATGTCCCATGGATATCATACTTCTTTCTCCTCCTCCAAATATTCTCCCTAACCCACAAGTTCTTGAAAAGTTTAAGGTCACTCAAGCCCTATTGGCAAGGCAAGGTCTAGGTGTGATCACATCTTGGAGATGTAGTCACATATTGACAAGCCGGGAGAGTTGGGTGTCAAAGTCTTGAGAAAGTTGGTGGTTCAATCACTTTCTAAGTCACATAGTGAGTTCCTTTGGGACACCTATGAAACAGACTATGACAAGACCCTTAATGATCTTATCTATTTGCTAAGATCAACTTCCTAAAACTTTATGGACATTGACAATGATGACATTGGATATCCAGTAAAGCATTCTCTTCCCAATGGAAAGGGATCGGCTATAGTCAACTCGGTTGACCAAATGGTAAAGAGAAAAGCTAAGTCTGTGATAGTCCTGTGTACCATTATCAAAGGGTCCATATGTTTGTATTGCCAAAGAAAGGGCATTGGTTGCGAAGCTGCCAAATTTACCTAAGGATGTTAAAGTCAATAAGTTTGACTCTACTTCAGGTAAAATCCACTATCTAACTCTGTTAAGTTTCTATTCTGAGATTCTTGATACATGATGTGACCGGGTCGCATGGTGATGGTTTAAGAATCAAAGGAATGTGAAGAAACTTAAAGGAAGAATATGCTGAATCTGATCGCATAGATGGATTTCTATCGCATAGTTTGAAAAATCGGATTCTTGAGCTACTTCTTAGGAGTTATGAGATATTGCTTTGGAATAGATAACAACAAGTTTTCATATGGATTGTAAGGATAGTTTTTCCGCAAAGTTTTAAAATAAAAGGAAATTTTTGATTTTATTTATTTTAAAATATCCTTACAATGGCATCTGTGGAAATTTTTGTTGCTTATAAGATTCCATTAGTAGCAAGAGTGGAAGTATGAAATTGATTCTTTCATTTGTGGTAATGTCTAAATTTACCAAATAAGGAAAGATTCTCATCACCCAAGTTTCAATTGGATCGGAACTTGGAATCATGCAAGTTGTATAGCATGATGAATGAGAACTTTCAAGTTTTGGAAAATTAAGACTAATTACTTGTTCACATGGATGTGTGAGTCAAGTAAAGGACTTAGGGATCGAGTACACATTCTTGTGCACTGATTAAGTCCACCACAAAAGATCGATAAGAAGAATCAAATAAGGCAGAAGGATAAAAGTTTCTCAAATCTGAAAAGATGGGAGAGTACTTTAGTATCAGTTTTGTGATCATCTTAATGATTAAGAAACCATATCAAAATTAGTTCTCTAAGGAAATCTTGGTGCATTCTTATGACTAAGAAGAGGAACTTGAATTGTTGAAATGGTTAAATCAAGAAGATGAGTCATACTTCGTTCCAATACAAGTCTTAGAGTCATACTCCAAGATTGTCATTTGAGTGACATGTCTTAAAGAAGGTTTAAAACACTTGTCAAATGTAAGAGTAAAAGTTTTCTACTCTTGTACATTTGAAATTGGTAAGTTGTGATGTTTTGGATAAAACAAAGACCAACTTAGGCAAATTGGGTAAAGTGTTTTTCTTGATTAGAATCCGCACTATCTCTTGGATGTTTGACAAGGGAGTCTTATAGGTCAAGAGGTCAGTGGGAGTCTTAAAAGTCTTGAAAGTCTCAAGAACTAATCAAGAATAAAACCTAAAGTTCTTCACTAGCACACAACTTGAGGTTCATAACCTATCGTGTTGACATATTCTGTGCCCATTCCAGTTAAAGTTGGTTTTGCATATGAGTTCTTAGAGTTCTCAATTTGTTGCACAACAACTTGGAAGCAATGGTAGGCCCTTGAGCTGCCAGGTGGCAAGAAATTAAGATTGAGTTCAGTCCATATGAGTTTGGATTTGTCATTATCCTTTTCTTGTGACTATGATTTTGACAATTCACATGGATAAGAACACATACACCATTAAATCTAAGTGTCATAAGGTTTCTCTCCGATTCATGAAAATGATGGTGAGGAAACACTTTCACTAAGTAGATTTTATCTAGATAGCAATTGTGATATTTGCATTCTCAAAGTCGTTAGTGGAGCGCGTGTGGTTAACCGGCACACTAACCTGGACTTGTGAGAAGTGGCAAAAAGGTCTAACCATTATGATTACGGCATACCTCTTCATAATTGTTTAGACTCACAAGTGTGCTATCTAAGGGAAGGTGTATGATTTTGATACAACTTTATCAAAACAATCTAGCATCAGAAATCTGAACTTTGTCAATGAAGTATTGATTTCTAGAAGTCCAGCTGATTTCTGAGTACATGTCAAAGCTAGTGGGAGCATAAGTGTTATGCTAATAATCATCATGTTAGTGGGAGCATGATAATTATGATAAGTATTGCAAGTTAGCAATGTTAATTATAGAAAACAAAAGTTTCAATTGGGAAAAAGTTGTTTTGCTATAATTAAGGGAGAGGAAATTATGCTTCATCTCAAATCTATAAGCTTAGATCGTGAGGTTTTTATCATTTAGTCAAGGATATATATGAATTTCATGTTGGAATGGCTCAACATAAGGAAATTTTGTATATGGGTCCATTATTTGCGTTCTAAAATTCGATTATGATTACGGCATCCCTTTTCATAATCTGAATTATGAGAACTTGGCAAATTGAAATGGAAATATTATAGCAAAAGACTGGTTTAGTCTTTATGTAAGACATCATGAATCGTGTCCCATATGCTTCGGATATAGGATCGATTACATGTGCTATATTCATCCGTTCTAAAATTTTCCAAATGCCTGGGGCATTAAGAAGGGAAAAGGTTTAGAACTGGATATGACTAAAAGGATTAAACAATTGTCGAGGACAATCTAAGGTTTACCAAAGATTGGTTGCTCAAGGACAATTGGAAGTATAGTGATAATTCTGGAAGGACCATATTGACATAGTCTGTAAGGAGGCAACTCTTGTTCAGAAGTGATAGTCAAAATGGAATCTGGAAATGTTTCAAAGTTAGAATTTTCAATCTGTTTAAGATTAGGAAACTTAATGCAAGAAGGATGTTTCCAAGGAGCTGATCTCCTTTGGAATACTCTGTAATGATTGTTGTCAAGTCTTTCTGACTTTGTGCATAATCATTACAAGAGGATCAATGCATATAAGTTTAGAATCTAACAGATTTCAGTAAATGGCATGAATTTGGAATTCTTGCATTTGCAGTAAGGATTTGGGAGTGTGAAAAGAGAACCATTGAAGTTATGTTCAATTGATCTAGTTCACAAAGTAAAGATCATAGACAAACATAGTATGCATACTTGGTGTGTGGCATGACTAGTGTTTAAGAAAAACATAGTGTACATGCTTGGAGCATGGGACAACTATTGTTTTAAATTCAAGAATAAAGTTGATAGCTGAAACAGTGTACAATGAATAATGTGTAATCATATGGTGATAAATAAAAGGTGTTTTATTTATGTTCAAAGGGTTGATACCATATTGGATTCAATTATTATTGTGTTTCACTTTGCGTGTTTTGACTTCCCGAATAAACTGGGTTATTCTTCCGGAATGACTAAGTTATTCAAACCATCCACAGTCGGTCATATTTTGGAAGTAGATATGAATTAAGATTGTCATGATGGGTTGTAGAGGTCTAAGGTGTTGGACAAGGCTACAACAATCATGAGTGCTCATAAGTTCTGAGTATTGGATTCAACCCGCGCTCATTGGAATCACTTCATGGATTTTATCACGAGTGATCATGAGACGATAATATCTTATATTCTTCAAACCTAGAGATATGAGTTGTTACTATGAGTTGATAGTACATTGATTGCACGAAACCGCATTTGGTAACTCTGTGCTATAAAACGTGCCTTTGTGTGTGATTCAACAAGTAGTAGAACAAGCCATATGAGTCGAAGTTTATCCGTTCCTTTTACCTTCGGGATAAAAGCGATATCTGTGGGCCCCTCGATGATTTGATGATGACAAATGGAAGTGCTCGGCCGGGCCAGGACTGATTTGATTTGTTCAATTAGTCAGTCGTCATAAATCGGAAATCGGGAAACAACAAATGGACAGAGAGAATGATTATAATCCATGTCTCAGTCCATATGATATCTAGAATGGAGGAATATATGATCCCTTATCTAATGGACAAGTCACTGACAAAGGTCAGAGTTCATCGACAAGGTCAGAGTTCGACAGAAGCTTTTGAGAGCTACGATTGCCAGTTGGTTCCTGAAGTCATACGCAATAATAGTTTTAGACTTATCCAAGTGGGAGACTGTTGGATTAATGTCTAAGTCCATAACTATATTTGGTAAGACTTGACCCGACTCGGCATGGTCCATTTGGGTTGCATACCATCATGCACTTGAATGAGAGAAATAAGACACTTATGGTTATTAATATATTATAAGTTCTAGTATATTAATGATAAGAATAATAAGATTATTTAATTAGTATTGATCAAGAATTAATCTAGGATTAATTAAGTGATCAAAAGAAGACTAATTAAAATTAAATATATGGGTTGATTGTGTAAATCATCCATACTTGTATAGTGGGCTAATGCTCCATGGATAATCAAGTGGGGCTAAAACCCATAGGATGGTCCATGGATGCTCCATGGTGTATTTGTACCCATGGATCCAAGGAAATGGAAAGCCGTGACAATTAAGAGTTTACCCTAATTGTGTAACTATATAAGCATCTTATTATTGAGGAAAAATCGGCCACTAGTAGTATTCAAGAAAGGGCTAGCCGATTTTGGTGAGTGTAGATTTCTCTCAAGTCATTCTAAGTGTTTTGATGATTGTGATTCCATTTGAGGTGTCACACTTGGGGCACTAAGCACTCAAGCTTCATGAAGACTTTCTACATCAATAGGTATGTATTCTATCTTGTTACATTATTGTTTTGTATGCTAGATTAGGATAATACCTTGGAAGTTCTTATTTGCATGTATAATAGAGAAAACATAGATCCAAGGTATTTAGGGTTGCATGTACACTTAGGAAGTGTTAGAATGCTCAAAACCCAACAGTTTCTGTGGATGGAGTAAGAGATAAGGGTTTGGTAGTGGATGGAGGTTCGGCTGTGATAGGTGGTTCAGTTGTTACTGGTGGAGTGGGAGCGGTAGAGTGAGCTCCTGTGGTAGTAGTGGTAGTAGTAGTGTTTGTGAATATAGGAGTGGGGATGGGAATTGTAGTGAATGGTTGAGTGGTTGGAATGGGAAAAATTGGAGGGACAGATAGTAGGATGGTTACAGGAGGAGGTGACGGAGGGTGAGAGCGAACCGGAATTTCTGGGGTTGGGGAGCGAGGCGGAGTATCACCTCGGCCCGAAGCCTCATCATCAGAGCTTTCGCTCTCAAATTCTGAAGGAGGAGCATTCTTATGTTTGGGAGGAACATACTCTGAGTCTGAATCACTGGAAGATTGGAGTATGAGCTTCCTTGAAGGCTTCTTTTGTTTCTTCGGTTGAGCCTATGAGGTAGCAGCCTTGTCATACTTTTGCTTCTTGGGGGTTTGCCCCTTGGTTGGTTTGGAAACTAGTGCCTCCTTCGGATTCTCAGCCTTTTTGCCCCTTTTCGCTGGCTTGTTAGCCTCTTCAATGGAGCAAACCATGGCTGGTGTAAGCTCCCTTGGACCTGAAGATGGATGCTTCCTGTATTGTTGTAGAATGTTACTCGATGTAGAGACACGAGCGAGCATGGTTTTAGGAATAGATCCATTAAAGGAGTACTTGGTGGGACCTGTGACAATGATTTTGGTTATGTGAAAGGTAGCAATGGAGGAGAGAAGGGAATCCGCCATGATTGGAACATGAAGGCGGTCCATTGCCCAGTTGGTGATGATGGACCAAAATCGCCCACACGAGATCTCAGAGTGCCTAGATGAAGAGACCAAGCTTTGTACCAATTGCTGCCAGATAATAGTTCCATAATCCAAGTTGATCCCATGGTACAGTCCATATAGTACAGTCATAAAAGACTTGCTCGCACCATCTGAGTCGATGCTTCACTAAGAGAGTCCCTTGAACAACAATGTGAAAAGGCCATTCCATTGAGGTGGAAGGCAGGACTTTTTGAACTTGGTGATTGTGGTGAGGTTTTCAGTATACCTCATCTGATAAAACATAGAAAACAGTTGACCAGTGGTGATGGATTCAGGGTTTACCAGAGATTGTTCTTGAGAGAGACCAATTAGGGCACAGAAGCGGTGCTTGGAGATAGAAGTCTTCTCGTTGTGGATCTCAAAGTGAATCCTTTCATGAATCTTGTCATAGTAAGCAGTGGAGTAGACAAGAGAATGGCAGGACATTGGAACAATCTCGACTTTAGTCAGAGCATTGACCAAAGGAGAGTACTTAAGACACTCAACTACATACAACATGTAGGGTTCATAGACAAAGGGGGTGAGATCGATGATCAGGTTTTGTTGTGGTTCGATTGTGAGGAGAGTTTGGCGAACGGAGGTGTCATGAACTGAGGAAGAGTCTGCCATTGTTGAAGCTTGGAGAAGATCATGAACAGTAAGAGAAATCGTCGTTGTTCTTTGAGAGAGTTTTGGAAGTCATAAAAGGTTAAAGAGTACCGTTCCAATTCCTTTTATACGTACAAGGAGGAGAGAGAAAAATCCGGTTGAGATCTTGGATTATTTAAAAAATAGAGCCTGACTTGACGGATGAACAGTTGGCATACCGATGATGATGCAGGAAAGAGAAAGGATGTTTCCTTTTTGCACTCCATTCCATAAAATTCACTTTTTCAAATCGCCAAATCGATTGGATAACCGCTAAGTCAACTTTCACTTTATCCCAATCGTCACTCCAAAATACATTTGAATTGCCCTTGCCTATTATGCTTTATTGAACAAGCTTAAAAGAACCATAGTGTGGAAAATTAAAAAAATTCGTGCATAGGGTGTAAAAGATAAAGAAATAAAGCGAACGTTTTGGGATAATATATGATGTCTTAAATAGACATAAAACTGTGGATTCTGGGCACGAATCACTTCCTTCAAAGTCAAGAGAGACATTAAAGTGCTTGCTTGGTTTCCCATTAAATAACGATCAATAACTTGTGAAGAAGAATTGAAAGGCATCTTTTTGAAGGTTATAAAGGGTGGCTTTTGCTTCAATTCATAATTTCGATACTTGACATAAGACCGAAACTGAATGAAGTACCTGTGAGATCATTGTGATCTGTTGAACAAGCAGGTAGGATAAATTTTATAGTGCCAAAAGGAAGTAAAGAAATCTCAAAAAAAAAAATGGATCTTTAGGGTAAGAAAATCCTTGGTGTAAGACAAATTCATAAAGATCACTCAAAAGTAAAAAGAGATTTCATTAGGTAACAAGTAAGATCTTGAATATGAGAATTCACCGTCAATTCATTAGTGGTGTTGAACTTTGGCTTTCACTTAGTACATAGTTGCATGAAACTAAGATCATGAACGTAGATTTTGTATAACCATAAACCTCAATGGTTAATACTGAGAGTCTCAGGGGTTAGATTGGTGAAACGAATTATAATGGGGAAAAATGACGGAGATGGTTAAAGAAGCGAATGCACCTCTGCTTTAAGGAAAAAGAATGACCAAGCAGAAAACTCTAAACTCAATGTGAGTAGAGTAAGGTAGCTCATGATTAGAGTGAATAATACAGCCTGGATTGGGAAAAAAAAGATTTATATATATCATGTTATTAAGGCTTCACTCAAAATCTTTCGAGGCGTTAGTCAACATACAGCAGCATGCTTCTAGGGACTCCTAACTAATAAAAACATTTACCTGCCTTAGCTTCGCCATCGAGAATCACACTTATACAAAAAGAAAAACTTTAGATAAAAAGAAAAATAAAAAATAAAAAAAATAAAAATATTTTTGTATTTTGTGAGAATTGACCAATTGAACGAAAGAGAAAAATATTTTTGGATTTTATAAGTAGAAAAGAAGTATTTAAAAAGTGTACAAAAGAATACAGTCAAAATGCCTTGATAAGAAAAAGAAGCAAAGGAGTTCAGAAGAACCGAACTCGAAATAGACCGAACGTTCGGTTCATTTCGGTTAATAGTCGAGCTTCACCCGAAATAGACCGAACGTTTGGTTCATTTCGGTTCGCTCTATTTCGCTTCTAATCTTTATTGAAGCGAAGGCGATTTGGGCACTGATTCTGCTTCCATCATTCCTAGGCCTAGTAGAATCTTGCTGAAGCTTGCTTCAGGTAAAGCCTTAGTGAATATATCAGCCAGTTCATCAGTCGTTCTGACGAAATGGATTTCTACGTTACCATCTTCGACATGATCTTTGATAAAGTAATACCTCAGTGCTATATGCTTGGTCTTCGAGTGTTGCACTGGGTTGTGACAAATCCTAATTGCACTTTCAGAGTCGCAATATAGTGGAATTTTCTTCATGTTTATCCCGTAATCCCTAAGCTAACTTTGTATCCATACAACTTGAGATGTGCATGATGTTGCAACAATGTATTCAGCTTCTGCAGTGGAGAGAGAAACACAAGTTTGTTTCTTCGATTGCCAGCTAACCAATTTACCATCTAGAAATTGGCATCCTCCAATGGTGCTTTTACAGTCTAATCCACAGCGACCTAAGTTAGCATCTGAGAATGCTTGAATGAAGAATGCAGAGTTGGCTGGATACCATAGACCGAGAGAGGAGGTTCGCTTCAGATAGCGAAAGATGTTTTTCATGGCTTGCAGATGAGGTTGGCGTGGGTTAGCTTGAAATCTTGCACAATAACAGACTAAAAACATGATGTCAGGTCTACTAGCAGTGAGATACATGAAAGACCCAATCATTTGATGATAGAGCATCAAATCAGTGGCTGGTTTCTCCAATGAGGGTGTAAGTTTTGTTCCAAAGGTTATAAGCACTTTCACTTTGGAGTCTCCCGTCATCCCAAACTTTGTCAATAATGTCTTGGTGTATGCCTTCGGGGTCCCTGTCTAATGTTTAATCCAAGGAAAAAGTTAATTGGACCCATTGAGCTCATCTCAAATTTAGTTTCCATCAACTTCCTGAAGTCAACTGTTAGGCTAGGATTCATGGAGCCAAAGATGATGTCATCAACATAAATTTAGACTATCATAAGGTGTTTACCTTCTCTCTTGCAAAAGAAGGTTGGGTCAACCGAACCTTGTTTGAATTTAGACATTTTTAAGAAATGAGTGAGAGTTTCATACCATGCTCTAGGAGCCTGTTTTAGGCCATATACAACTTTTTCAAGGACATAACAATGATCTGGATACTTCTCGTTCACGAAGCCTGGCGGTTGCTGAACATACACAGTTTCTTCAAGTTCTCCGTTGAGAAAAGGCACATTTGACATCCATCTGATAGACTTCAAAGTTCTTGTGAGCTACATAGGCAAGAAAGATACGAACAGATTCTAATCTTGCAACTGGAGCGAAGGTCTCTTCATAAACGATGAACCTTGATCATGATGAAGAGATGGACCCTCCCCCTGGACATTAGGACGATCAATTGAAGGTTCACTTGCTTCTGGCCTTTTGGTTTCTTTGGATTGTTCATCAGCCATCTTTTGAGAAGCGTCATCGATAATTTGTTTTAGATTATCAACTTTGTTGTCTTTTGTAGTTGATTCAGAGTCAATCGCCTTTTGAGGCTCATCAAACAGAAGCAAATATTGTTCGAAAAGATTTGAAATAGAGGTCGTAACTTGACCATTCTTTGGAAAGATTTCCTGCGTTGCATCTTCTGTTGATTTCATCTTATTAACATAACTATCGTCAAAGGTGACATAGTATGTTTCTTCAATCTTCTTAAAGTGCTTATTGAGAACTCTATACGCCTTGGAGTTCAGGGAGTAGCCTAAGAATATTCCTTCGTCAACCGAACACATGAAAGAATTTCACATTCGGTTTACGATTATTCAAAATCTCGTAAGGTGTAATGGAGAATCGCTTGTTCAAATATGACATGTTCTGAGTATAGCAAGTAGCGGCAATTGCATCAGCCCAGAAATATAGAGGTAAGGACGCGAAGCATAGCATTGTTCGAGCTGCTTCACACAGAGATCGGTTTCGTCTTTCAACGATACCATTTAGCTATGGAGTATATGGGGCTGAGAAATTGTGAGTCGTTCCCATTTCAGCAAGAAAGTCTTCAAAATCTTTGTTCTTGAATTCCAAGCCATTGTCGCTTCTTACATTACGAACGACTTTCCTTAGTTGAGTCTCTATCTGTTTTATAAAGAGCTTAAGCTTTGGAGTAGCTTCAGACTTTTGCTTCAAGAAGAATACCCATGTAAATCGAGAGAAATCGTCCAAAATTACCAGAATGTACTTGTTTCCACCAATGCTTTCAATGGACGAGGGTCCACACAGGTCAATATGTAATAGCTCTAATGGTTCTATCACCGTATTGATAATAGAAGGATGACTTTGCCTACTCAGCTTTCCCATTTCACATGCTGCACAAAGATGTTCTTTATCAAATTTTAGAACTGGAAGACCTCGAACATGATCACCCAAAACCAAATTGTTGATATCCTTGAAATTCAAATGAGAGAGTCTTCGATGCCATAACCAGCTTTCATCAGAGTGAGCCTTTGTGAGTAATCAAACTGCTGGTTTACCTCGAATTGGGTTGAGGTTCAAAGGATACATTTCCCCCTTTCGCTTTGACTTCAGCAGAACGTTATTAGATTTCTTCTCGACAATCTCTAAGCCTTCATCGTTAAATGATACTTTCAATCCAGTGCCAACAACCAGCTGTGATACACTGATAAGGTTATGTTGGATCCCTTCAACATAAACCACTTGTCTTATAGAGAACTCGCCATTAGTGATCATTCCATAGCCTTTGATAGTACCAAATGAGTTTCTGCCGTACTTCACAATACCACCATCCTTGAGAGACTGAAACACCCTCAGTTCTTCCTTCCTTGCTGTCATGTGACGCGAGCATCCACTATCAATGTACCATTCTTTGTCAAACTACTCGTCACGTATAACCTGCAAAATACTAAGCAGATTTAGCAACCCAAAGTTTCTTGGGTCCTTGTAAGCCTTTTATAGGACAAGGAATAGTAAGAGAAATATCAACCAAGTAAGTACGTTTAATTAAATTTGTTTCGTCTTTTCTTTTTATGGTGAAAACTTTAATTTTGGTTGGTTTAGTAGGATTAGGATTTGTGGTGTTGACGTCATCATTCTTTTCGATCTCTTTGCAAATAAGTATAATATATTAATTGAGAATCAAATTATTTAATTAGTATTGATCAAGAATTAATTTAAGAATTAATTTAGTAATCAAAAGAGACTAATTAAATTGATACATATGGATTGCGCTATTGATCCATGATTGCTTTGTGATGGGCCTATGGGTAAGTCCATGAAGTGGTTATCCAAATCAAATGGGTGGATCATAAGTTTATGGGTATGGATTACGGTTACACATGCCGCTTGATATTATATATATATATATATATATATATATATATATATATATATATATATATATATATATATATATATATATATATAAGCAAAAATTGGTGACACAGACCTACCACTTATATTTTGAAGAGTAAGAACCGATTTTAGAGTCCCCATAACCTCTCCATATTCATCCTAATTGTTCTTGGTGTTTTGTGATTCCATTTAGGCATCACACATGGGGTGCTAAGCTTTCTTGAGGCCAAGTCATTCAACCGACTACACATGGTAATATTCTGACTAGTTTTTATGATTCAAATATCACCTTGCATGCTAGTTTAGGCTTCGTGCTTTGGAAAATTTGTATTGCATTTTTAATTAGAGAAAAATTAGATCCAAAGCATTAGGGTTGTATGTGCACCATAGGAATGTTAGAATACATAACCGGCCAACAGTGGTATCAGAGCCATTGGTGTTTTCTATTATATTGACGCAATTGTGTGATTTTCAAAAGCTGAAAAATGAAAATTTTGGATTCTGCCAGGGCCTACTCGACGAGTCCATGTATGAACTCGACGAGTATGTTCCTTATTATGATGAACGCGTTGAGTTCATCAGTGCACTCGACGATTTGGAGAGTCAGTGGGCAGAATCTTCGAGTTTTTGGCCTGTTTTGGATTAGGAACATTACCACAAACTGTTTTGGTTCATAAAATTTGATTTTACTAGTATGGTAATGTCTATCCCCATCCAATAACATGATTTTTATCAAATTCTAGGATAACTACTTGTTTTTGTGATATACTTGTAATTTGAAAATTTTGTAGTTATCATGTACTATGAATCAAATTAGGTCAAATTCGTAAATGATATTCATGTCATAACTGGATTAGTTAATTTGATATATATGTGTTCTTGGAAAAGTTCCATAACTTGTCATCAAGTTATGGAATATGGAAAATCTTTATTTATGAAACCATTAACTAATGTAAGTTATAGAATTCTAAGATTCTTGAAAGGTTTCATAACTTATACACAAGTTTGGAATTGGAAAGGTCACATTCATGGAACATACAAGTTCAAAAGTTATAAATTTCAAGAGTTTTGACAACTTACAAAACTTGCCCTCAAGTTTTGGAACTTGAAAAGTTACATTAATGAAATTTTAATTCCGAACCATAGAGTTTTAAAAGTTTAAAATTCAACCTTATACTATTAGAATATTAAAGTTTAAGATTCATCGAGAGTACCAAGCTAATTTGCATCTGTATTCACACCTTGTTTGTGATCCTCGGTATCCCAGTCACAAACTAGAAGGGCATAATCAAGATTTAAACTTGTCATTGAAGAGTTCAATGAATCTCAAAAGAATCTAGGAATTTCAATTCATTTACAACATAATCTTAAACTTCGTTGTTCATGGTGGAATTGGTAACTCGTCATTTACCTACCTTCAAATATTTTAGAATTGGATTACGGCGTCCCTCTTCCAAATTGTAGAATATTGTGTTGGGTCCTACATTTAATATTCCATTTTGGGTGTTGTATTAAGGATCCTTACCTAATCTAAACTTGGTCTTTCTTTTCAGATGTCTACTTCAAACCAAATCCCTTCCGGCTCTTTCTCCCTCATGAACTTATGTGGGAGGGTCATCTTCGATGTATCGAATTTCAATGATTGGATTCGAAACATCCGAATGGCTATTCGTTATGAGGACAAAGAATATGTCTTTGATAATGAGCTTAAGGAGATTAATAAATCAAATGCTATTCCCGAACAGATTTTTGAGTACAAAACTCATGAGAGGGACATGAACAAAGTGTCGTGGATAATGATCGCTACCATGACTACTGAGCTTCGTAAGTCCTATAAGGACTTTTGGCCTTATGAAATGCACCTGGATTTGATGGAAAGGTACCATAAAAGTGCTCGGAAAAAGAGGTATGAGATCATTGCCTCCATGTTCACGACAAAAATGAAGGATGTATAGTCCATCACGACCCACATGCAAAAGATGCAAAGGTTTGTGGACCGCTTGCTGAGGTTGAATGCCAACTTCGATGAAGATTTGCTTATAGGTATTATTCTACACTCTTTAACTCCTTGTTATGATTAGTTTCATATGACTTATCATATAAACAAGGAGGATGTCACTCTAAGCAAGCTTCAAGGTCTTTTTACAACTGCTGAAAGCAATTTGAAAGGAAAATCTATTGTACCTACTCCTACTACAATTGCCCCAGTCCTGGCAATTGGACATGGAAAGGGAAGGAAGAGGAAGACTCCTTCCAAGAGTCACAAGGGAAAGCCCCACACTGGATCCTCTTCTAGTGGAACCAAAGTTGGTTCTGTCACACCCTCTTCCAATACAAAGGAAGTCGAGTGCTTCCATTGCCATGAAAAAGGGCATTGGAGACGAAGTTGTCCCAAATACTTGCAGGACATAACGAACGGGAAGATCAAACACTCCTTTGCAGGTATTTATACTATTCTATCTAATAACTCATCACATGCAAATTCTTGGGTCCTTGATACACGATGTGGTTTTCACATTTGTTCTGATTTGCAGGGTCTAAAAAGAAGTAGGGATGTGGAGCATGGGAAGATGAACTTAATCATGGGGACTAGGAAAAAGTCGCCTGCCACCAATATTGGAGTTTATTCTTTATTGCTTAGTAGTGGGTTATAATTAGATTTGAATAATTGTTTTTACAAGTCTGATACGGCGAGAAATATTACTTCCTTTCACAGTTTCTATAAACAAGGTTTTACCTTTTCTTTTAATAATGAAATTGGTTCAATAAATGCTTATTTTAATGGTGTATTTTATTTTGAAGCATTACTTTGCAATGACATATATGAAACATTGATGGTTATAGATAAATTAGGAAATGATCTGTTTCATATTGATTCATCCAATGATTTGGATAAAGAATGTTTATGGCATTGTCGTCTTAGACATGTCAACAAGAAGTGCATAGCCCAACTCCAAAAGGATGGAGTGTTGGAGTCATTTGAATTAAATTCAGATGACACTTGTGAATCTTGTTTACTTGGAAAGATGACTAAGTCACCCTTCACTAGTTCTTGTGCAAGGGGTGAAGGTTTGTTGGACCTCATACACACCGATGTGTGTGGACCCTTCAAAACCGTCACAAGGGATGCTAACCACTTCTATGTGACTTTTATTGATGATTAAAGCAGATATGGCTATGTCTACTTAATCAAGCATAAGTCAGAAACCTTTGAAAAGTTCAAAGAGTTTAAGCAAGAGGTGGAGAATCAATTGGGTAAGAAGATAAAGATGCTTCGATCCGATTGTGAAGGAGAGTATCTTAGTATCGAGTTCCATGACTATCTTAAGCAATGTGGAATTGTCTCACAATTGACGCCACCTAGGACACCACAGCCTAATGGTGTAGCTGATAGGCGCAATCGAACCTTGCTAGACATGGTTCATTCCATGATAAGTCGAGCTTCGTTACCTATCTCATTCTGGGGGTATGCCTTAGAGACTGCCACCCATATCCTTAATCTAGTCCCAACTAAAAAGGTTGCCAAACACCTCACGAAATGTAGACAGAGAAGGATCCCTCGTTAGCACATATCTAGGTTTGGGGTTGCGAGGCTTTTGTATGACGAGAGACGTACGACAAGTTTTAATCTCATAGTGAGCGATGTATTTTCATCGGCTACCCATAGAAATCCTTTGTATATGTCCTCTATAGACCGAGTGACAATGTTGTCTTCGTTGCAAGGAGAGGAGTTTTCCGGGAGAGGGAACTCATATGCCAGAAGGACAGTGGGAGGCAAATTGACCTTGAAGAGCTTCAAGAGTTAAGTGATGAAGGAACCTCAAACACTAGCACTCAACCGAGGAGGAAACTCCTGTTGAACCAATTGACGAGTTTTATGGTTTCCATATTACTTCTGAAGGTGATATATTTATCAGTGATAGTATACTGGTTAATTTGGATGAACCTAACAACTACAAGGAAGCCATGGTAGACCACGAGTCTGCTAAATGGAAAGAGGCGATGGATAGCGAGATTCAGTCCATTTATGATAATCAAGTTTGGAACTTGGTTGACAATGTACCAGTCCTGTTGGGACATATTTATGTGGTTTATGCTAGTTTTATATTATTTAAATTGGTTTGTAGTGTTTTCGCTTAAGTGGACCAAAATCATTCTTGATTTCGGTCAGAGTAGCTTTCGTGGGCTAGGCTTGGGCTTTTATTAAGCTTTGTATTTAGGTCATTTATATAGGTGATATCCGTTTACATTTTGCAGTTGTTGATCATAATTGTATTTGGCTGTCAAAAGAGCATGCATATGTACCAGACGATTAATCAATATATCGTGTGCATTTGAAGTTGTTTTGTGTGTTCTTGAACCGTTGTTTGATTAACATTCCACATTCTTTATTCTATTGAGATTGATATTACATAAGATCCATAGTTTTGGAACTTACAATTGGTATCAGAGCTCTAACGGGTATCAATCGCATTCAAGGACATTGGAATCGTTTTTAGTTGTTTTGGGAGTATTAGTTTAATCGAAAAACCTTGAAAATTTCGATTTTCATTAATAAATTTTCATGTGTTCTTCGTGAAAATGTTTTTGGTTTTGCAAATCTTCTTCGTGTTCATCGGATTTAAAATGGAACCTTATCAATTTGAATCACGTATTTTAAGGAATTTGATTTGTTTCTGTTTCAAATAGCTTTTTTTTTGTTCACTTCATTTAATTGTTGTTTTGTGTTTTTGGTCAAATATAACAAACATGAAACAAATTTTGATTTCGGCAAATGTTATTGTGTTTTATAAATTTTGATTTCGGTCAAATTTGAAAAGTCTAATTTCAATTTGTTTTCGGTCAAAAAAAGGGCAATTTGTTTTCGGTCAAAAAAAAAGGGAAATCAAAATTGATTTCGGTAAGATCCGAAATCAAAGTCCAGTTTTTGCTTTGTGATTTTATTTTATTTTATTTATCTATATTTTTTATCAAATTTTCATTTATCCAATTTCAGTTTTGCGATTTCGGTTTTAATTTTAAACAATCAGCTCTTGGGTCAACAATTGAGTTTTTGGCCCATCTTAAAATTTTGATTTTGGCTCAGAATTTGATTTTGTTGTTTTCGGCCAATTTTTATTGATTTCATTTCAAATTTCAGTCAACTTTTATGTCAAATAGTCTTGTTTTTTGTCTTGAAATTTCATTTTCGGCCTAGAAACTTTTGTTTTTGATTAAGGTTATTTTTTTGGGACAAAAGGATTGACCATGACTTTTGACTTTCAAGTTTCCAAGTTTGAATTTCAAGTTTGACTTTCAAGGTTTCAAGTCAAACTAAATTTTTTTTTGGGTTCGCAATCATATATATTTTTTGTAATCAATGAGTTCTTACAACAATACAAAGGAGGTCAATGAAACTTCATGTTTTCAGTCCTGTGAAGCTAAAATTAAACCTTATCGTGATCAACTTGATTTATTAATTAGGGAAGTTGAGGACCTTAAATATGAAGGATACACTCTCAGAAAGGCCAAAGAAAAACTTAAGAGGCTCAAACCAAAGACCTAAAAAGGATTAAAGCAGAATATAGCGATAAATGTGAACAATATAATTATGCTCAAGGAGAGATTGCCAATCTAACTGCCAAACTTGACACATTAAAAAATAAGTTTGAAAATGAAAATTTTAATTTTAAGAAATTTGATGTGTCAACTAAGAAAGTTGAAACAATGATAGAAAAATAGTTAAAATTTAAAGATAATCAGAATAAGGGTCTAGGGTATCACAATGTTCCACCTCCCTTCAATGATAACTAACCGCCCCCCCCCCCCCCCCATGGAAACCAATGAGGTAGATATACCTGCTCAGTTTGGCCCGCCCCCGTACCAACTTCAGTTAAGACTGAACAATCTGGCCCAACTGAGAAAAGTGAGGTGAACTATACTAATGTCTCTACTTCATGTACCGGTAAAGCAGTGGAAGATGAGAACAATGAGAACATAAATAATTCTAGTTCTATTGATTGTAAAACCAATGTCTCTTTGAACTCTGAATCTTTTGCTTCTGATTCTATTACTTCTAATAAACCTGCTGTTGGTAAACACATGTCACCAAAACAAGCGAAACAGACTGCCTGCTGTAAGTGTCCATGCGGGAACAATCAGAGACAAGGCATGGGCACGCTACCATGGATAGGCAGAAACAACTTCTACATGAAGAAACAGACATGTTTCCACTGTGGAACACATGGACAGATTTCCAGAAATTGTCCAAATCGTGCGTATGTCCCCTACTATGCACAAGGTTGGCAGAATATGCCAAGAGGGAGATCCTCCAAAAGAAACCCTTTGTGGTCACGTTCACACAATGGTGACTGGAATGCTAAGAAGGGCAAGAATCAATCTCCCAAGGACCAAAAGGGCCTGTAGGACAAGATGTCTAATTCAAGAGATGGTTTAGCCAAACCAAAATCGGTAAGGTCAAATTCATCTCAAGGATCATCTTCTAGCTCACACTTGAGATTCAAATCTAAATAAAAATATGGTTCAAGTTCAAAATCAAGTGTTCTAAATAAAAGTATGGTTCAGTAGGTTAAACATTAACAGGCCTAAACCTAATTACCAATGGGTTCCCAAGGGTCAAATTTCTAACTCGTCCAAAATTCCTATAACTTCTTCATGTTTCTTATCTGATAAACAAGATATGTCATGGGAAAGAGTATGTTGTATAGATGATAAAGGTCAACCCAGATTCAAAATAGACTTGGTTCCAAAAAGCAACTAATCTCGCACATTATGCTGGAGCAGCTACGGAGGAATATCATCATACTTCTGTAGGTTGATAGTGGCTGTTCCATGCACATGATAGGAGACATCTCTTAACTGCACAACATTCAGAACCTTAAGTAAGAGTATGTGTCCTTTGTGGGAATGAAGAATGGAAAGGATCACAAATGGGTTCGTACTTAACGGCGTGTTGTTCTCGAGTCATCTGGATACGTCTTCAATTGCTGAAATACGGTTTGAATTCTTTCGATATCCCTGAGGTTTATCAAACTTAAAAAAATTAATTAAAAAATTAACAACAAAATTAGAAAATAAAAAATTTAAAAAGATGTTTTTCTTTCGTAAGTATTTTTGGGAAGTGATATGAACTTTAGTGTTAAAGGGCAATATGAAATGCGTGTAATGCACTGAAACTAAATTGTTTAGACTTTGTGTTCAATATGCTGGTAGCACGAAGCATTTCATATTAAATGATTAGACATAGCTGACAATGAAAAGAATAGAAAATGTTAACTCATCTGGATTGAGATAGTTTCATTTGGACTGACCATACGATGGTTGGATAGATTGATAAGTGAGATAAACAAGGGAGCCTACAAGATACATTAAAGTTACATATCATCTAGAATTATGGCTCAACATTTCTTCAATGTACAGAATTATGTCCTTAATTCTGGTGCTGATAGGGTGTCTGGGGGATTCTGATAAAGTAGATATGTATGAAATTGTTTTTCTTTCTTATCCTCTCTGTTAGTCATATGTTGCCCCTTTGCGTAATCGGAAGATCTGACCTGGGACGCAACATATGCACCTCTATTTCTATACATCTCTATCTATGTGTCTCTTTATCTATCTATGTCAGTCATATGATGCCCCATTTGCGCGATCGGGAGATTTGACCTGGTACACAACATATGCACCCTTCTATCTCTCTAACCCTTTATCTATGTTAGTCATATGTTGTTCCCTCTGCGTGATTGGAAGACATCCGACCTGGGATACAACATATGCCTCTTTATATCCATCTTCTCTCTCAAATAATTGAGCACTCACCTAAAGTAAAGAGTTCTTTGGAATTCCTTGATTGATGGGGTATGTCGTGAAATGGGGAACATGTTCTAGTTCACTTAAAATTGAATTAACTAAAGGTTGTATGTAGATCTCGCTGCTGAATTTAAGTGGACAACAATATCCTTGGTCGTGATCAACAAAATGGTTTATTTAGGAATATAGTTGCAATGTTTTGTCATTTATAATTTTTCCAACTTATCGATATTCTTCTTTGTGTTTACGTGGATCGCAATATTGGTGATTGACCAGAGCTAAACATGTAGGTGTGTGATGATAAAAAATATTGAATTGCTTGACAATTTTGATCCTAAAAATGTTTTAAATTTAGTTATTATGTATTGTTTCTGTTATATTTGTTCATATTTTTCCTCTATGCAAAAATTTAGGGGGAGAATTAGAAAAATTAAACAAAAATCATAAAGTTTAATTAATCCAAAAATATGTTTATTTTTGTTTTATTTCTTTTTCACAAAATTAAAAAATCCAAAAAAATATTTTTATTCTTACTTTTGAGTGTATTTGATTTTATTTTTATTTCTTAGTTATTTCAATTGTGTGCTAAGTTTATTTTTACTTTTGTTTTATCTTAAAAATTCTTTTGTCTTGAAATGTGAATTCAAAAAGAAGAAGAGACTCAATGAGACTGTAGCAGAATTTTCTGAATAAAGAGAAGAAACTTGAAAATGAATTGACGGTCATCACACTTCATACTACTTTCACAAGGAATTGAAGGAATGAAACCGTTCAATTTATCAGTTAAGCGGTTACCTTCTATTAACTATCGTATCCAAGGAATTGAAGGATTGAAAACTGTACAAATTTTCAATTTGCCAGTTTCTTTCTAAGAACGGCCGTATTAAAGGAATTAAAAGTCTGAAATGGTATAGATGTCATGGCACCAGGGCGATGCACCTCGCAAGCCATGATTATCGTTGAACTTCTCGCCAAGGGCCAAGTTAACTTGTTAACTTGAAAAACTGTATTGAGATCTTTGATTAAGGATATACAAGGGCTAACATCAAAACGAGCCATGAGTAGTTCTTCGATACACAAAAAATCACAGTGCATTACTCCGAGTTCACACACATACTGCGAGTAGTCTCTTTCTAAGCCAAGGTTACATCCTTGAGCAACTGTGGTGAGAAGGGTCTTTATGATTCTGTGATCTACAAGGACTTTTTAGTCATGGTCACCTTTCAAGATGTACCTGTGTTGGATGAAGAATGAAGGGTCTACTTAATGGTTTGGTCTAGGCTTTCATTGTAATAAGTTCTTTTGAGTCTTTATGCAGTTTTGGTAGGTTGTTTGTTAGTTTACGACCAACTAGTGAGTTTACAGCCGTAAACCCAATGTCCGGCCAAAGTCCATTATATATAGGGGTTATGTAGTTCATTAATGGTTGTTGATGCCACAATAGTTCACGGTCACAGGAGCAAGTTGTACCAGACGTTTTATGCAATATATGCGTGTGCAAGCTTGTTTCAATTTTGTTTCTACTTTGTTTCTCATTCTATTTGATTGTGTGATTGCTTGATCATTGGTAAAGATCTGTTTTCAGGACATTACAATTGGTATCAGAGCAGAACCGGTGTCAAAGCATCATTCAATCGAGTTTTCAGCCATTTAAACTCATATTCTTTAGTGTTCGAGATTAGGGTTTGGTGTTTTCATAGCAAAAGGGGTCAAATCTACATCAAACTTGCGTTTTCTGAGATTTTTGGGAGTTTACTGCCAAAAGCGTAAATTGTGTTCTTAAACCGTAATTAGTGCAACTTAAATAACCGTAAACTACATGGTCGTAAACACCCCAACCATAAACACCCGACCATAAACACAGTTTACGGTCATAAACTACTAACCGTAAACTCAATTTTGATCATTTTTATTTTTTTAAATTTTAAAAATTTTAAAAAACAGAATAAATGGAATCTCAAAGTCAAACACATCATCATGAGTTGGATTCTGTCATGGGCACCACTACACGCATTCCAAGACTGTTGTCTGCAGATGGTTTTCCTAAATGGAAATACCGGATAGAAAAGTACATTAAAATGAAGGACTTCAAGATTTGGAGAAGCATCATCAAGAATCCCGTCAGAATAACTACAACTGGTGCAGGGCAAGTAGTTGACAAAGCTATTGAAAATTACATAGATGAAGATTTTGAGAAAGTGGAAGAACAGGAAAGGGCTTTGTCCACTCTAACCATGGCTCTATTTCCTGATATAGCTTTAGGTTTCAGAGAGTATACTTCAGCAAAAGCTTTGTCGGAAGCTTTGATTGAGGTATATTAAGGTAATGAGGACATGAAGGAAAGCCGCCAGGATATGCTGCGACAAAGATTTAACATGTTCAACTACATTCCTGGAGAAACCCTGGAGGCACAGCTGCAGCGATTCACAATTCTCACCACTGAGATGACTATAGCTGGGATCCTCTTGACAAAGTCTGAAATAAATAAAAAAACTACTAAATGCTCTCCCAAAGTCATGGGACATGAATGTGGCTGCCATCAAGAAGACCAAGGATCTAAATCGTCTTACTTTTGCTGAAATGATGGCGATCAAAATGCCTTGTGATATTGATGATAAATAGTGGGAGATAAATCATGTGAATTCTTATTCAACTGCAAACCTTGGGATTTCATCTAACAATGCTCTTTCATCTCTCACCTTTCCCTCTCTAGGTCAACCTTTTGCTGCTCAGTGAGCTTAGACTCAACCCTTTTCCACTTCATCAGCTACTTCACTTCCTGCTACATCATCCATGCCTTTTTCTCAGAACCAATCATTTGTTGCTTCTTAAGTTGCTCCTTCCTAAAATGTGGCTTCTTCCTCAAATGCTAAGGAGTGTGATGAAAATCATGCTCTCACCACATGACTTGTTAACTGCTACAATTCTCTTGTAGCTGGAGATCTTCCACCTCAATTGTCATTTGCTGATCTGGATCAGATTCATCCAAAAGATGTGGAAGAAATGGATATTACATGGCAAATTGCTATGGCAGTGTTCAGGGCGAAGCAGTTTGCAAAGAATACAGGGAAGAGTAACTGGGGGATGAGCGTTGATAAAAAGGTAGGGTTTAGCAAAGGGAAGCTATGTTGTTACAACTGTCACGAGCAGGGTCATTTTGCTCGTGAGTGCCCGAAGCCGGATAGAAGATTAAACAATGACCGGTCAATGGTTGTAGTGGAAAAAAATCGGGGAGGTGCTCAAATAAACAGTGAGAAGGCTATGGTTGCTCACTCATTTGACTGGGAGGACCAGATTGAGGCCCTAAACATTTCAAAACCTGAAAATGCTCACCTGGCCCAAGTTAAAGATGAAGCCTACGTGGAGAGTGTTGCAGCTGAAGAAAAGATGATGGAGCCTCAGTTTGCATTGATGGTATCTTCTACTTCTGAACCGAAGAAAAATGAGGTAAGTTTGCCTTCTTGCTCTCAAGCTTGTATTAATTCTGTTAAAATTCTTCGTGAGGAAATAGGACCTTAGATATGAGGGCTATCAACTTAGAAAAGGACAAAAACCCTTAAAGGCCCAATTCGAGACATAAGTAAAGGACTTTAGGAGACTTCAGGAAGACTACATTAATAAATGTGAAAACTATAATTATATCAAGAGACAAAATGTTGAGTTAATTACTGAGCTTGATACATTAAAGAATAAATTGGATACAACAAACTTTGATTTTAAAAAATATGATGTATCAAGCGAGGTAGTTGCCAACATGATTGACCATTGCCTGCAGTTTAAACAAAACCAGAAAAAGGGTTTGGGATACGATAAAGTGCCTCCTCCTTTCAATCACAATTATCAGTATCGCCCTGTCTCTGATGAGGAGATTGCAAATGAATCTTTCATGGTTTATGGCAAACCAAAAAGTTTTGTTTCAAGAGGAGTTATTAATGTTGAAAATACTAAAGTTTATACTTCCCCTGCAGATCAATCCTTAAATCAATCAAAGCATGAAGTTGAAGGATCCGTTTCTGAAAATAAAACTGAGTCTGATCCTGAAGTTTTAGTTTTAAATAAAGACTTTATTTTTTATGATGTTAAAAGTGACAATGTTTTTTGTGATTTTTCCGCAACTGCTGATATTGGTTTGAATTGCTTTGAAGTGTTTGATGAGATGTTTGATAATTCTGATGCTTGTAATGATGCTAATAAAACTCACCATTTCCACAAGTCACTACATCCCTTACGCCCTCACTTATCTCGTAACCTGCTTCTTGTTCATGTTCATGTGAGAAAAGTAAGGTGTCGGTATGGAAAATAAATCTGAAAAAGGCAATAAAGGTTTTGATAATAACAAACAGATTTGTTTTAATTGTGGTATTGGTGGTCATATAGCTAGGAATTTTCTAAATAGAATGTTTGTACATTATACATCACAAAGAGGAGAAAACGAATTTAAAGGAAGGTCTTTAACTAGAAATTCCTCTAGAGCTCGTTCTCGGAATGATGATTGTAGTAGAAAAAGGGTAGTTTTTCAAAATAATAAAAAGGTTTTTCGTAACAAAGTCCCAAACAGTTTGCCAAAACCGAACACGGCTCCGGCCAAATCGGTTTCGTCAAGAAGCAGCTCTGGGTCTTCAACCACTTTTGATAGAAAAACTAAGTGCTCAATGCAAACTGATAAGAAACATATTTCAAAACCATTGGGGTCTGTTAGGAAACCTAATTACCAATGGATGCCCATAATAAACTCCAATCTATCATGAACATCCTCTGAAAAGTTAGAAAATAAAGATAAATCTGAAAAAGTGAAGGGTCAACCCAGGAAAGTGATGACCTAGGTTCCCAAATCTGTATGATCCTGCGCATTTTGCAGGGACAGTTGCAGAGGAATGTCGTCAGACCTTGGTACGTCGACATCGGCTGCTCCCGGCATATGACAGGAGATATCTCCCAACTGAACAACATTCAATCTTTTAATGGGGGATATGTTTCTTTTGCGGGTGGAGAAGGTGGCAAGATCACTCAGAGAGGAACCGTTACAAATGGAGTATTAAGTTTAGAGAATGTCAACTTTTCTCCCGAGTTAAAGCATAGTTTGTTGAGTGTATCTCAGATATGCGATAAAGGCTATTCTACACATTTCACTAACAAGGAATGTATGATTCTCAATCCAGGCATCGTCATCTCGAAAGAATGGATTCTTGTAAAATCTAAGAGGGATGGAAGTGCTTACATTATTGATATGAATAGCAACATTCCTGAACAAGTCACTTGCCTTTTTCAAAGGTCTCAGAACAAAATGCAATGCTGTGACACCGAAGACTTGCTCATGATAACGCCAAAAACCTAAATCATCTTGCAAAGAATGAGATGGTTCGTGGTTTACCTGTCAGAGATTTTATAACGTTTGAGAATTGTATGTCATGTACCCAGGGTAAACATCATAGAAAACCACACCTGCCAAAACAGGTTAACTCAATCAGTCAAGTGCTCCAATTACTAAATATGGACTTGTTCGGTCCAGTCAACATCCTAAGCATCAACAGAATATCCTAATGTCTGGTTGTGATTGATGATTTCTCTCGTTTTACATGGGTCTTCTTCTTATCCAACAAAGTTGGGCTTGCAGATCTGATAAAGAAGTTTATAATGCTGATTGAGAACCAAACCAATAATCGGGTGAAGGCGCTTTGTTCCGACAACGGAGCAGAGTTCAAGAATTCTATTTTACATCATTTTTGCGCAGAAAATAGGATTATGCATCAATACAACTCTGCTCACACACCTCAACAAAATAGTGTAGCTGAAAGGAGAAATAGAATTTTAAAAGACGCTGCAAGGACGATGTTGTGTGACTCAAAGTTACCGGTTTTCTTTTGGGCCGAGACGATTAACACTGCTTGCTACGTTCAGAATCGTGTGTTGATCAACAAAGCTCAGATGAAGACACCATATAAGATTCTATATGGTCACAAGCCATCAGTCAGTCATTTCTGTGTATTTGGCTGCCTTGCACTCTTCTTCACCTAGAGTCCAACCCAAAGTTTAATGACAAAGCTGATGATTATTACTACGTAGGGTATGCTGCACACACCACATATAAGGTCTACAATAAGAAGACGAAGCAGATTGTGGAATCCTATGACGTGCGCTGGTTAGAGGAGAATGAAACGGATGCTTGTGTGGGTCCGGATTGGTTTATTTCATTACACATCGCTTTTCAAGTCTATAAATGTGTCTTTGGATAGTTCATCTGGGTCTTTCTCTGGTTCGAAGAACGTTTCTGAAGACGAAGACGAAGAAGTTGTCTACAGACCCCCAACGGTATCCTCTTCACCATCTGAGGGGGAGTCCTCTGCTTCACCTGAGGGGGAGTCATCTGTACCACCTGATAGTCCAAAATCTCCAGTTCATAATGATACTCCTGATGTTAAGGCTACGCCACTCACTCTTGTTGAAAGAGAGTTCTGTTGGATAAGGTGTCTAAGTCCATAACTATTTCGGGCTTGTACTTGACCCGACCCGGCATGGTCCATTTGGGTTGCATGGCACCATGTAATTGGATAGACTAAATGAGAGAAATAACACTTGGAGATTATTAATATATTATAAGTTCTAATATATTAATAATATTATTTGATTAGTTTGATCAAAGAATTAATTTGGAATTAATTAAGTGATCAAAGGATAACTAATTAAATATATGGGTTGATTATGTAAATCATCTATATCTTATATAGTGGGCTAAGAGGCTCCATGGATTATCAAGTTGGGTTCTACCCATAGGATGCTTCATGGATGCTCCATGGGAGTTACAAACCCATGGGTCATGGAAATGAAGAGTCATGACACATTAGGGTTTACATGGTGTAACCCTAGATGTGTCAACACTATATAAGAGTCCCATTCTCCACAAAATTGGCGACACAAGTTGAACACTAAGAAACAAGAGGGCTTGGCCGATTTTGAGAAGTGTGTATTATCTCAAGAGTCTTTCCAAGAGCATTTCGTGTTGTGTGAAGCATTTGAGGCATCACACATGGGGTGCTAGGCTCACAAGGGTTCAAGGAACACAAGCAACAACAAGGTAAGTTATTCTATCTATGATTCAAGTTAAAATTGTTCCCCATGTATGCTAGATAGGAATATAACCTTGGAATTCAACTTTGCGTGATAATTAGACAAACATAGATCCAAGGTTATTAGGGTTGCATGTACACTTAGGAAGTGTTAGAATGCTCAAAACCCATCAGTGGTATCAGAGCCTAGGCTTGTTTGTTTGTTATTTGTGCTTAAAAGTTGAAGAAAGTCGAAAATTCTGCTGTCTGACTGATGGACTCGGCGAGTCCATGGGGAGGACTCGTCGAGTTCATGTGTATCTTCAACCTACTCGGCGAGTAGGTTTATGCACTCGGCGAGTAGAGTCGACAGAGTGCAGAATTTCGACTTGAGTTGCTGGAAATGGATTAGAATCATTACCCTAAAATGTTTTGGTACTTGAAAACTTGTTTTAGAAGGTGTAATGTCTTTTCTAACTCATTTACAACAACTAGTTATCAAAATTACAAAGATTAAATGTGATTTTGATTCTTGAAAGTGTTCATATTCATATTCTTGTTCTTATGATGTTTAGATGATCATAGGAATTATTTGTAACCTATGTGGTAGATTAATTCATGATCATAATGTGTTTTAATGGAGTCCATAACTTGTCCTCAAGTTATGGAAAACCAAAAGTCTCTTGGATTAAAAACCATTAAAAGAACACAAGAGTTAGGAAAAATGAAAAGTTCTCATTTTATTACTCTATTAAACTCATAAGTTACAAGAAATGAAAAGTTTTGAAAGTTTACAAAACTTGCCCTCAAGTTTTGGAACAAGTAAAGTTAAGTTAAAACTTTAGTTCCAACCCCTAGAATTTTAAAAGTTAAAATTCAACCCTTATACTTATATTATTATGATTTAATAATTATATATATATATATATATATATATATATATATATATATATATATGTATGTATAAGAACAAAGTCGTCTTACCGCTAGTACGCCTCATTCACGAAGCCGGTCTATAAGGTGGGTATAAGGTTGTTGCCTATAAAATGGTGACTTAATGGATGTCCACTCTCACCCACCGCTTGCTTGATCGGTGGAGGGTCGTTAGCCGAACGGGTAAGACAAGGACTTATTAATTCTCATTCAAAGTATGATGAATATTATAAAGTAACTAAATGGTTTACTAAATTCCCAATCTTAGTTACTTTAGGAAAAATGTGAATAAGGTGCTATTCCATGAAATTACACTTTACACTTTGATTAAGTCGTTGGTGGAGCGTGTGTGGTTAACCGGCACACTAACTTGGACTTAACAAGGTAGGTAAAGGGTGACTTAGGGTTTATTATAGTATCGATGGAGCGTGTGTGGTTAACCGGCACATCGATTGAGTGATAAACTTTAAGGGTACCAGGTGATTTGCATGGTTACTTCACACCTCGTTTTGTGATCGTCGGTATCCCAGTCACAAAACTTGGAGGGCACACTCGAGATTGAAACATGCCTTTGAAAAGTTCATTGAATCTCAAAGAATCTAGGAATTTCTAAGAACCATTCAAACACCTAATACTAAAATATTGCGGTTTTCGTGGTGGAAATTGGTGAATCGTCATTCACCTACCTTTCAAATATGATATAGCTTAGATTACGGCATACCTCTTCTAAGTTATATTATATTGTGATTGGATCCTAGCCTTAATATTACATTTGGGTGTTTTATTAAGGACTCTCTTATCTAAACTAATCTTGTCCTCTTTTCTTCAGATGTCTTTCAACAATGCTTCCGGCTCTAATCCTAATGGCTCCTTTTCCCTTATGAACTTGTGTGAGAAAGTCACCTTTGATGGATCCAACTTCAATGAGTGGATCAGAAACATCAGGATGATTACCCGCTACGAGGACAAAGAATATGTCCTTGACAAGGAGCTTAAGGAGATTGATGAGTCCACTGCAACTCCTCAGGAGATCGCTGAATTTCGGGCACATGAAAGGGATGCTACGAAAGTGGCTTGCATCATGATGGCCACGATGACAGCGGAACTCCAAAAGTCTTATGAGGATTTCTACCCTTATGAAATGCACCAAGATTTGATGGAAAGATACCATCAAAGTGCATGACAAGAGAGGTATGAAATCATCTGCTCCATGATAACAACCATGATGAAGGACGGGGAATCCGTCACGAGCCACATGCAGAAAATGCAAAGGTATGTGGATCGTTTGCTGAAGCTTAATGTGAACTTCCCGAAGGATCTTGCAATAGATATTATTTTGCATTCCTTACCATCGTGCTATGATCAATTTCGCATGACATATCACATGAACAAGGAAGAAGTCACCCTCAGCAAACTTCAGGGGCTTCTCAAGACCGCAGAATCAGGTCTTAAGGGGAAGTCGGTTGCTATCACTCCTACTCAAAACTCTACTCCGGTTTTGGCAATCGGGAAAAGTCGAGGGAGGAAGAGAAAGAGCTCTTCTAAGGGTACCAAGGTTCGGACCCTTGATGGCTCTTCTTCAAGTGGAACCAAGAAAGGTTTCATTACTTCTTCTTCTGACCCAAAAGAGGCTGAATGCTTCTATTGCCATGAAAAAGCTCATTGGAAGCAGAACTGCCCAAAATACCAGCAAGATGTGAAAGATGGGAAAGTTAAACCCAACCATGCAGGTATTTACACTATCATTTCTAATAACTTACCCCATTCTAATTCTTGGGTCCTTGATACCGGGTGTGGTATTCATATTTGTTGTGACTTGCAGGGACTAAGAAGAAGTGAGAATGTGGAGCAAGGAAGGATAAACTTGATCATGGGAATAGGAAAGCTATACCTGTTACCAAGATTGGAGTTTATACTTTATTGCTAAGTAGTGGGTTTAGTTTAGATTTGAATAAGTGTTGTTATTCGCTAGGAATGGCAAGAAATATTATTTCCTTTCATGCTTTGTACAAACAAGGGTTTACCTTTTCATTTAATAATGAAGTTGGTTCTATTGATGCTTTCTTTAATAATGTTCTTTATTTTAAAGCATTACCTTGTGATGGTGTGTATGAAGCTGTATCTGTTGTAGATAACTTAGGAAATAATGTTTTGTGTATTGATTGTACTAATAATAACTTGGATAAAGCATCTTTATGGCATTGTCGTCTTGGACATATAAGCAAGAAACGCATAGGCCAACTCCAAAAGGATGGAGTCTTGGAGTCATTTGACCTAAAGTCAGATGATAGTTGCGAATCATGCTTACTTGGAAAAATGACAAAGTCACCCTTCACAGGTTCGTGTGAGAGGGGTGAAGGTTTGTTGGACCTTATACACACGGATGTGTGTGGACCATTCAAACATGCCACAAGGGATGCTAATCGTTATTATTTGACTTTTACTGATGATTATAGTAGATATGGATATGTCTACTTGATCAAGCATAAGTCAGAGACTTTTGAGAGGTTTAAGGAATTTAAACAAGAAGTCGAGAATCAATTGGGCAGGAACATTAAGATGCTTCGGTCCGATCGTGGTGGTGAGTATCTTAGTTCAGAGTTCCTCGACTATTTAAGGGAATGTGGGATAGTCTCACAATTGACACCTCCCAGGACACCACAGTTGAATGGTGTGGCTGAGAGGCGTAATCGAACCTTGTTGGATATGGTTCGTTCCATGATGAGTCGAGCTACGCTACCAATCTCATTCTGGGGGTATGCCTTAGAGACTGCCGCCCATATTCTTAATCTAGTCCCTACAAAGAAAGTTGCCAAAACTCCTCACGAGATGTGGACTGGTAAAGTACCTAAACTAGACCACATCAAGATTTGGGGTTGCGAGGCTTTCGTGAGACGCGAGACTCATGATAAGCTCGAACCTCGAAGCGAGAGGTGTATTTTCATCGGTTACCCACAGCGATCCTTTGGTTACCTCTTCTACAGACCTAGTGACAATGTGGTCTTTGTAGCAAGAAGAGGAGTCTTTCGAGAAAGAGAATTTATAAGCCAAGGAGACAGTGGGAGGCAAATTGATCTTGAAGAAATTCAAGAATCAAGCGGTGAAGGAACTTCAAACTCTAGCCCTCAACTTGAGGAGGAAACTCCTGTTGAGCAAATTGACAAATCTATACCTCTGAGACGTTCCACGAGAGTTAGGAGTGCACCTGAGCATTACTATGGATTCCATATTACTGCAGAAGGTGAGACACTTATTAGTGATGAGACACTAGTAAGTCAAGATGACCCTAACAGCTACGAGGAAGCCATGGCAGGCCCCGAGTCTGCTAAATGGAAAGAGGCTATGGATAGCGAGATACAATCCATGTATGACAATCAAGTTTGGAACTTGGTTGAAAATGTACCAGGTCGCAAGACAGTAGGGTGCAAATGGGTCTTCAAGAAGAAGACCGACATGGATGGTAAAGTACACACTTATAAGGCTAGACTGGTTGCAAAGGGCTTCTCTCAAATTCCTGGAGTGGATTATGATGAGACCTTTTCTCCAGTAGCCAAGATTAAGTCTATTCGGGTTCTGTTAGCCATAGCTGCATTTCATGATTATGAAATATGGCAGATGGATGTCAAAACCGCTTTCCTTAATGGAAAGTTGGCTGAAGATGTTTACATGAGTCAGCCAGAGGGTTTTGTCAGCAACGAGTACCCTAATAGAGTGTGTAAGCTTGAGAAATCCATTTATGGATTGAAGCAAGCACCTCGCAGATGGAATCTTTGCTTTGATGAAAAGGTCAAGGAATTTGGCTTTTCTAGGAGTGAGGATGAATCTTGTGTGTATGTCAAGGCTATTGGGAGTATAGTTAGCTTTTTGGTATTGTATGTGGATGACATACTACTCATAGGAAATGACATTCCAACCCTGCAGGAAGTAAAGTCCTGGCTTGGGAAGTGTTTCGCTATGAAGGACCTTGGTGAAGCTGCATATATTCTAGGGATAAGAATCTTGAGAGATCGGAGTAAAAGACTAATTGGACTTAGTCAGAGTACCTACTTGGATAAGGTGCTGAAGAGATTCAGCATGCAGGATTCCAAGAAAGGAGAGTTACCCATCCAGAGTAACACCAGATTGAGTAAGACACAAAGCCCTAGCACTGCGGCTGAGATAGCAGAAATGAGTCGAACACCTTATGCTTCGGCTGTAGGATCGATCATGTATGCTATGACGTGTACTCGACCCGATGTTGCTTTTGCCTTGAGCATGGTTAGCAGGTATCAGGCGAACCCTGGCAAGGCACACTGGACTGCGGTAAAGAATATCCTCAAGTACCTACGGAGGACTAAGGACTGGGTTCTTACCCTCGGTGGGAGTGATGACTTGAGAGTTGTAGGGTATAGTGATGCTAGCTTCCAGACTGATAGGGATAATTTCCGCTCTCAGTCGGGCTGGGTCTTTACCCTAAACGGAGGAGCAATTTCTTGGAAGAGTTCCAAGCAAGAGACAGTGGCTGATTCTACTTGTGAATCAGAGTATATTGCAGCTAGCGAGGCAGCAAAGGAGGCGATATGGCTGAAGAACTTCATTGGAGACCTTGGAGTTGTACCAGCTATTAAAGAGCCAATGGAAATTTTCTGTGATAGTGAAAGTGCTGTTGCCTTAGCCAAGGAACCAAGGGATCATGGTAGATCCAGGCACATCGATAGAAAATACCATTTCATTAGACATCGGATCGAAGAAGGACACCTCGTGGCAAAGAGGGTATCATCAGATGAAAATCCGGTAGATCCCCTCACAAAGGGACTGACTCGGGTTAAGCATCTTCAGCATGCTCGGAGCATAGGGCTGAAGGATGATATTAGATTTAGTAGTTAGATAATCTCGAAATTTGTAAAGTGTAATTGACATTTGATGATGAATAAAAGTGTTTTATTTGTGAGTAAAGTGTTGCTATCTCTTGTCAATCGTTTACTATATTTCTTTTGCATGTTTTGACTTCCAGAATAATTTTGTTTGGTATAACATATTATTCAAACCTCCACAGTCGGTCATATGTTGGAAGTAGATATGAATCAAGACTGTCATGTTTGGTTGTAGAGGTCTTGGACAAGGCTACAACAATCATGAGTGCTCATAAGTTCTGAGCATTGGACTCAACCCACGCTCACTGGAATCACTTCATGGAATTCTATCTCGAGTGATCGTGAGACGGTAATATCATATAAGTCTTCAAACCTAGAGATATGATTTGTTACTTACAAGTTGGTTATGCATTGACTGTACGAAACCGCATTGGTAACTCGATGTTATAAAACGTACTTTTGTGTGTAATTCAATGAGTGGTAGAACAAACATATGAGTCGAAGTTTATCTGTTCCTTCTTGGATTAGAAGCTGATATCTGGGCCCCTCGATGATTTTGTTTTGACCCATGTACCGGGCCCGGTCAGAACTAAGTTGATGTGTTCAATTAAGTTCTATGTCAAACAAATCGGAAATCGGGAAACAAATGTTGGACAATAAGCAAGACAATGTTCCATGTATTTGTCCGGCTGATATCTAGAACGGAGGATTATATGATCACTTATCTTAAATGGCGTACCATCATCTTCTCAGTTCCGAGAGACCTTGAAAGAGCTACGATTGCCGGTCAGTTCCTGAAGTACTAGAGATATAGTTATTAGACTTATCCAAGTGGGAGACTGTTGGATAAGGTGTCTAAGTCCATAACTATTTCGGGCTTGTACTTGACCCGACCCGGCATGGTCCATTTGGGTTGCATGGCACCATGTAATTGGATAGACTAAATGAGAGAAATAACACTTGGAGATTATTAATATATTATAAGTTCTAATATATTAATAATATTATTTGATTAGTTTGATCAAAGAATTAATTTGGAATTAATTAAGTGATCAAAGGATAACTAATTAAATATATGGGTTGATTATGTAAATCATCTATATCTTATATAGTGGGCTAAGAGGCTCCATGGATTATCAAGTTGGGTTCTACCCATAGGATGCTTCATGGATGCTCCATGGGAGTTACAAACCCATGGGTCATGGAAATGAAGAGTCATGACACATTAGGGTTTACATGGTGTAACCCTAGATGTGTCATGACACATTAGGGTTTACATGGTGTAACCCTAGAGGTGAAGGAAGAAATCTATGTTGATCGGCCCCTGGGTTCGTTAACTCGAAGTTTCGTAATCATGTCTACAAGTTGGACAAGGCATTGTATGGGATACATCAAGCTCCTCGAGCATGGTATGCGACCCTTACAAAGCACTTGCTCGAGCATGGATACTCTCATGGCACTATCGATCAAAATTTGTTTATCAAGCATGTTGGTAATGATCAAATTCTAGTTCAAATCTACGTTGACGACATTATCTTCGAGTCTACCAGCCCGCAGCTATGCAAAGAGTTTGAAGGCGTTATGAAAAAGCGGTTCAAGATGAGTTCGTTGAGAGAAATGACCATGTTTCTGGGGCTTCAGGTCAAACAAAATTCAACCGGAATCCTGATACATCAAGCCAAGTATGTGGAGGGTATTCTTGAGAAGTTCGGGTTTCAAGACGCTAAACCTGCATCGACGCCAATGGCCAAAAGACCTCTGTTAACTCCAGATACTGATGGCGAACCCGTAGATCAGACACACTACAAATCGATGATCGGATCGTTGATGTATCTTACTGCAAGCCGTCCAGACATCATGTTTGCAGTTTGTCAATGCGCACGTTATCAGGCTAATCCTAAATTCTCACATCTTATTGCTTTCAAAAGAATTTTTCAGTAGATCAAAGGCAGCCCAAAATTGGGTCTTTGGTATCCGAAAAATTCCAAATTTGATTTATATGCTTTTGCTGACAGTAATTATGGAGGCTGTGAGCTTAACAGGAAATCTACTTCAGGAGGGTTTCAATATCTTGGAGATCGGATGGTGTCGTGGCAGTGCAAGAAGCAACACACCGTCTCAACTTCAACAGCTGAAGCGGAATACATTGTTGCATCTACTTCTTGTTCTCAAGTTATCTGGATCCAACATCAGCTGTTGGATTACGGTTTGAATTATCTAGAAACCCCTATTTACAGTAATAATGAGGCTGCGATTGAAATTGCTAAAAATTATGTCCAACATTCCAAAACCAAGCCTTTTAACAAAGCTCGATTCGATGTGCTTGTGGGATTTTTAAAAATGATTCGTTTTGAGGATTAGCTTTATTTTTCTATTTTTTTTACTTATTTTAAGTTATTTTTATTTTTATTTTTTTAATTCTTATCTTCTAACTTATTTTTGATTAGATTAGTTTAAATTTGCGCATTTTAGTGATTTCATTCTCACCCATGCACAAATTTAGGGGGAGAAATAAACAAAAACCAAAAAAATTTCAAAATTTAAAAAAATCCAAAAACAATAAAAAAACAGAAAATCAAAAATATGTTGCTGATAGTTTTGCTTGTAGGTGATGTGTTGGGAAGTGATATTATCATGTTATAACAGGCAATATGAATCTGCATAAAGTACCAAAACTAAATTGTCTACGCTCTGTGTTCGATGCGCTGGTAGGCACGAAAGATTCTAAATGGACTTGACTAGGAAAAGTTGAACTTAAGGAATTCAAGGTCCTGACAAATCTTGAATTTGTAACATTAATTCATAATGCATTGTGTTCAAAATTTCACAAAGGCAGGGAAATAAATTACTAAAATTGATTTTCTGGTTCTAAAAAAGGGCATTGGTGTCCAAAAATTTTGTAGTCATTTTTGAAGGTCATTTGATATTTATTTGTAAATTAAAGCCCAGATAATAGAGAAAATTCAAAATAAATGGTAAACAATTTCTAAAATTCTCAATTTAATTTTTACAGGTTCTCATAATGTTCTCAAGGTTGAAAAAATGTTGGTTAGAGTCTTTGAATCCAATAATCTGAATTTGTAAAGTCATGCACCAATTTAATGAAAAATATGGATAAAATACCAAATAGTATCCAACTCGTCTACAAATTTACATGACTTTCTTATTCTGTGAATATATTAATACTACAATTTTTCATATTTTTATCTCTTTTAAAATGATTATTTTGTGTTTAAAGCCATTAAATCATTATTTTTATAGAAAAATAAGGAATTGGTTCTAGCCCTTGGAGTTTTACAGATCATCACTTGTGTATATGAACTTACATAAAATAATTTGTTCAAAATATATTTAGAAGCAAAATAGGGGTATTCAACCACAACAATTTAAGCAATGTTGCACAATATAGTGCATGAGTTCTAGATGTAGCTGAAAGTTCACGAATTTGTGTAGAAACTTCTGTGGGGTTTTAATCCACGTAATTTCAGGCATTATTGTTTTTTGAATATGTTAAGTTACTAAAAAAAATTTCCCTAGATTTAAGGTGGGGTTTAAGACCCTTGATCATGTAAAGCAAAACTAATGATCACATAAAAAGTTTTGTTTGCGAAACTGTTTTGTAAAAATTATCAAAAATCATATTTTTAATTTTTTAAAGTAAAGACAATTGTGTTCGAATGTTAACTCAAGGAGCTAGTCCTAATAAAAACAATATCATGATTTCATTTAGTAATGAGTGAGTTGTGGTCATTCAACGCTGAACAAATATTATGACAGAATGCATGTCATCCTTGGTTGCTTTAAGTGCCTCCTTAGGGTGTTTTATTCTTGTGATAGAGAACTCCTTGGAACCACCGAATCTTACACTAAGATTGCACCATAAGTCCGATTTTTAGCACACACATGGAGTGAATAAGCATCCATTATGTACTATAAACAAGTTAAATGCTTTATGTTATGTAAGAACACAACAGAAATGAAGAAGAAGATATAAACTCGATTTTTGAAATCATATGAACATATGTGCATCTTTTCACTCTTAGCATGGTTTTGATAATGGATTTTCACCATCTCAAACATATGTAATGTGTTATGTTGAGAATATACAAACACCAAGAGGAAAAACAAGGATATCTAGCCATAGAAGGGCATAGAATCCGAAAAGTAAAGAAGAACCATGATGAAGAGGAAGTAAAGTTGTAAAACTATAAGGGGTTGTGTTGTTTACCTTGATTTCGACTTTGAGTGAAGAAAGAACACTTCAAGACCTTCAAGAATCCAAAATTAGGGCAAAAGATGGATGATTTTCGGATGGGTTTGAGAGGTTTTGGGAGTTGGATAGTTTTCTTGAAGAATGAGAGAGAGTTGAGTGTAGAAAGGGCTCAAATGAGTAGTAATGATAGGTTTTAATGCATGAAAGAGAGCCGATGGCATATGGACGAATTTTGAATCGTAGTAAGGTGAGAGAAGAATATTTTTCTTGGTATTGGATAAATCATTAAAAGCCTTTCTTTAATTTTTATAAATCTAGGCTTTAAATTTTTATAAAAACTCAAATATTATCATAATTTCCTAGGGTTTTATTTATTGGGGTTTATTCAAATATTTACATTTGGAAATAAGTTGTAAACTTATATTTCTTGAATTAATTTAGAAAAATGATAACCTATGATTTAGTTTTTATAAAAATCAATTTCTCATATTTCAACAATTGTAACCAGGGTTCTTAATATGTGGTTGTAGGATTTTAAAATCCTTGGATTTTACTTATGGTTCACATTTCGAATTATGAATTATATGAATTTGTCATCAACTTTATAGTTGGTTCACATTATGATTTAATTTTGTTCTTATTAGCTTAGAATACTTAACCTTGTTAAGCATTAGATTATTGTAATATGGAAATTTTAGGGTTGCTAACTTACCCTTGGGTTGTGGTCTACCGAACATAGTTTTATGTTTTGGCTTAAGGTTCAACTTTGGCACTTTACTACTCAGTTGGTTCATTTACATATCAATGTGATCGTTCAATACAAGCTAAGGTACACTAATTGTTTTGAGGGATCTATTAAGTCGCGAACCTAGTTCAACTTGTAACTCTAGAGCCAAGTCAAGTGCACACAAGGAAATGACGAGGTTCTAGATGAGTACTGACCTGAGTTTTGGCGGATGTCATAGAGGATACCTTCCTTCATGTTCTAATGTGGTATAACCACATTATTTTAGTTAGTGTTTCTTGCTACTGGCTACTTAGTCTTAACGGTGATTGTGATATTTCGGTTGATCGCTTCGATTGTCCTTCCTTTCAATATTTTGACTAAATTTGGATGCTAAATCCAACTTGGTTCCGTCAACCAAGTAACTTACTTCGTATTTAAGTTGGACTCGATTCAATATGACCACTAGGGTCATAAATAACATTCGTCTTCTTAGTTGTTACCGAAACGATGGTAACGACGTACATGAACAAACAATTCCAACTACTAGTGCCTTAGTAAGCTTGGGACTCATCCTGATTTAAGGATAAATCATGTGCTTTCGGTAGTACGTGCCCATACTACATTTCACACTTATTTATACTTATCCCAAGGATGGTCTTGCAGTACCTAAGTTGGTATTCTAAAAATCACATAAGCAATGTAACTCATATAGATGTGTCCAAGAAATCGTATACAACAAATTTCCTAGACTTCACTAGGATTTCATCCATGCTTATCTTCAACCACAAATTCACTTCCCAGCCTTTGGTATAAATTCTTTCTCGTGTAGTGTCCTGCCTACAAGTTGTTCTATACCTTAATTTATTCTTAACCAATCCATTATGTTGAAATCATAATTTCTTAGTGGCACACAACAATGTAACATAACTACAAATTTTATAAACTTCAAAAATGATTACAATATTTGTTCATACATTAGGCCTCTAATATTAGGTTACACATCTTATTATTATTTATATAGGAGGACTACTCCATATATCGAATTCTAGATAAACAGTTTACTACTCTTGATCTCCTATGACGACATCCGCTTCATCAAGGATCTTTTGGTAGCTTCTACCCTTGAGCTTTGTAGGTAGGATCCTTGGGGTTGGATTTTCAGCATTTAGGAACTCTGCCTTCATGTTCCCTGCTGCGCCGCAAGTGAAGCAAACTTTTCGTTTTGTTGGGCAATTTGTAGAGATATGCCTTGGATTCTTGCACTTGTAGCAGAGGACACGGTCATTGAAATGCTTCTTCTTACACCGATCGCACTACTTCCCTTCTTAGTTTCTTCCATACTCGTCGCTTGACTTTAGATACTTCTTCTTCTTCCTATTGTTATTATTTCCAGAGAATATAGCATCTTTCTTTTTGTCACTAACTTTAGCCTTGTCGATAGTTCTTTTCTTAATCATACTCTCCATAGATTTTGCAGCCTAGATAGGTTCCTCAAAATTTGGTGCCTGCTTAACTGGCACAGAATACTCCCATGGCAGTCCTTTGGAGTATATATCAATCTTGGCCAGTTCGTCGGGGACCACACGTAGTGCAAACTCCATTTTACCCATTAACGCATTAGTGTATTCTTCAAATGTGATGCTTCTCTTTTTCAATGTTAGGAGTTGATTCTCTAACTCCAACATGTATTTAACACAACATAATTTTTACTTGAAGCGGGTTCAAAACTCCTCCAACGTTAGTTGCAACGGCTTGTTAGGGATTAGCGTGTTCCCAGTGTATTCTACCAACGGATTGTTGCACCCTTGAATTGTCTTACAACATAGGTGGTTTGAATCTTTCCAATGCACCCGCATGTGATGAAAGATAGTTTCATCTCCGAGATCCAGCCCATTACTCCTATTGGATCCTCATTGCCGTTAAATAATGATGTCTTGTAAGCCATGAAATCCTTATACTTTCAATAGACTCTAGGTTCATCATTCCTTCGGATCTCTGAATCTTCCATAGGAGGAGTGGCCCTTGATGACTTTCCGAGTCATCATGTCCTTCTTGGACCATCGTCATATAAGAGGAAACTAGTCCATCATTGACTCGCTCAATGATTATCGGTTTGTTGATCACTGACGCTATGCCTCCATCATTCACTAGTCCCTGAGTTGGGAGATCCATAAACATGTGCCATTGCTGATCTAGCATATCATACATCATCAATCAAACTTTACCTATCTGGGAACTGAGTAGCTCCTGCTCCAATGTTCTGAGGTGATGGACCTCCTTTGTTATTTAAAACTCTACCGCTCTTTGTGATCGTCATATTGTTGTACATATCGAAGCGTACGTTCAATGTATCGAGCCGAGAATATAGATTGGGAAAGTTAAGATGTATAATTCTCCTTATCACTCGGAAATGTTATATGTCAGTTCTAATACTATAATTAAAAGTTTAAAATATGAACACATAAAATTTCCTAATCTAGGTTAGCAACTGACCTTTCATCTAATTTAAGTAAGAGCATTTTGGTAACCTAAGGCATGCTACAATATAAATCTTTTAGCACATAATAAAAATGAAGGCATATTCCCCAAAGTATTTTAGTGCTTGTGTCAATTTAGGTATACCACCTAAAAGAAAATAGACACTCACATCACGATCATTTCCTAGCATTCTAAGTTTAAGTCTAGAAATTCCCTAAATTCCTAGTTCACGTAAGCTAATGCTCTGATACCAACTGTGACATCTCTAGTTTTCACGGTTATTTTAAACCTTTTTATTTATGCTTATTTAATACAAAGCTTATTCATTAATGTGGAATTTGGTACCGTAAAATTATTTCCAAAGAAATGTCTCAGGCCCTGTTTGGTAAGGAGCTGACTGGGTCCGGTCAGTACTTTTTGCTGACTCGGTCCGGTCAGGCTGTTTGATATAGGGCTAATTGTGTCTGATCCAGTCCAATATTCTGACTCGGTCTTGAAAATTTGTCTGACTCGGTCCATGACAAAAAGGAAGCTGACTGAAAAAAACCCTCATTTGCCCTTGTCATTCTCGTTTCCTTGTTCTTCTCCTTGCCCAACTCTGCATCATCGACATCACCAGCGTCGCTCCTCTCTTCTCCTCCCTCCGACTTCACCTACCCCTTCCAGCGCCGCCTCCTGAAGCTCCGACCTCCTTCCAATTCATACAAGATTGGTGAAATTTCTTCTTAACAGACGCTCCCTTCCTAGCCTTAGCCTTCTTCCTTCGTCGTCTCGTTTCTCCATCGACGCCGACCCTTCCCTGCTCAACAACGTCGCCGTCCACCGCTAGTCCACCATCCTCCTCTCCAGCACTTTCCTCCACCAGGGTCGATCTGCAACTCCGACGGTAATTTGTTTCATCTGTTTTTTTTCTTTTTTTTTTTTCTGAAATTTGATGCACATATGTATGCATTTTCTGCAATTTGATGTTATTTGTGTATCTATTTCCTGAAATTAGATGCAATTTGTGTATTTAATTGCATTAATTTCATCTTATTTGTGTATGGATTTCATAAATTTGATTGATCTTTTATTGTTTATCACTTGTCTTCAAAGATGAACTTAACAAGAACATTGGTTTTGAGGAAAGCAATAAGAATGAGGCTGATTTTCTTTTGGATTTGGACGAGTTGACCATAGCCGAAGCATATAAAGATGTAGGATTAACACTGAATGGTTATGGTTATGATACCATATATCATGTTAAAGATAGTTATGGAGGCCTAGAAGCTGATTTTAGTTATATTTCCACAAATGAAATCAACAAGAAATCATTGGTGTAAATTAAAAGTAGAAAGTATTGGTAGTGTTTAGTTTTGTATGATATGATGTAGTGGATGATTGGATTAGACTAGAATGGATGAAGTTTGGAGAAATGTTGTATGTATGATCCATGAATGTTGTATAAACCTTAGAATTGATTAACTATATGTATCATAACAGTGTTTGCTTATGATGTTATACTTTTAAAGAATAATGGTAAATTACATCATTTTATCATTGTCTTATATTTTTTATTTGCATCTTTTTTTAAGAATGGTTGTAAATGGCATATCCATTTTGTAAATTACACAGTAATGTTATAAATTAAATGGTTAATCATAAATGAATTATTATAAAAAATGTTGTTTGAGGGTAATATAGTCATTTTGTACAGCCAGTCGATGTAAAATCAAACAAAAAGTTTCGGTCAGAAGTTAACTCAGTCAGAACTTCTAACCCAGTCAACTTCTAACCCGGTCAGCTCTAACCCAGCCAGCAACTATCAAACGACCCCTCATTGATTTACTAGGAATTGGGATGCTATAATTGATACAAGAAACATAAGCATAAACGGAGACTTACAATGTCTCAATGTTCTAACGACCTACATCTCCTTGAACTTCTTAGCAGATACATACATCATTATCCAAATATCTTTATTTAATTACCTGCAATTCAAAGAGACTGAGTGGATGAGGTTGGGCAACTTGGTGAGTATATAGAGATTTCAATCATAAAATATTATTATTACTATTATTATTACTATTATTATTATTATTATTATTATTATTATTATTATTATTATTATTACTATCGGGAAACCTGATGAGTACATAAAGATTTCAATCCCAAAATATTATTATTATTATTATTATTACTACTATTATTATTGTTTTTTTTGTTGTTGTTATATATATATATATATATATATATATATATATATATATATATATATATATATATATATATATATAAAAAGCATCTATAATAATGTCTTAAGTACAAATTTTAAAGGCAAAGGTATAAAAAATTAAGCATGATATCTTAAAATACAAGTAAAGTTGATCTGAACTGTTGAATGGTGGGGATTAAAAACACGGGACTGTCACACGAATTGCCAATGTGTTATAATCCAAGGCGGGCAATTCACATATTTTTGAAATCGAATTTTCATATGTCTGGAACCAAAATGGCGTTTATTTCTCTTTCTCGCTCGCTCCATTCAACATCAGGATAAGCCATTCTTCCTGAAAAACCCTAGCCGCTATCAATCTCTCCTTCATTATGTCCTATGTTGGACCGCCAACAGATACTTTGTTCATTGGTCATGTCTGGTTCTTAGAAGTTTCGATTCAGGTAAGAATCCTCTTCTTGATTTCCTTTATTTGTCTCTCTCTCTAAAAACACCGATTATCTCGAATTGTTCAGGTTATCATCTAAATCCCATCCCCACCTATGCAACGATTACAGTGGATTCCGAGATAACTTACATCCCAACAACGATTAAACACCACTGCATCAGTCGACTCCTTCTTCTTACTTATTTGTTTGTATCCTCAGTTGGAATCGAAAATCAAAGCTTCCAAATCTAAGCTGGAGTTTTTGAGGTATAGATCGACTTTTTGAGTTTATATTTTGTTTTTTGGTAGTTTATTTTAACCCCTTTTTCTCCAAACCTCAATAGCAGGTCTTGAAGATATGATTTTTTGAATAATAGGTTTCCCAGGTATGAAGATTCTGAATCGTTTAATCGATATAGGCCTCAGATTTGTCGATACACTTTGGTCTTTCTCGCTTTCTCCCTCTTTGTATTTCGCTGAAAACCACCACCCTCTCTCTACAGGTATGGGTTTAATTTTATGTTTGTGTGGATTTAGTGCATTTGGGTCTAGATCTCTATATATGTATGATTAACTGTGCATGTATGTTTAATTATGTGTGTATGTCGATTTCGTAGGTCTGCACATCAGCCTCTTTTTGGGCAAGAGACACCTCAATCAGAGAGAAATCAAGGTAAGCTTGCCTTTAACATATTTTTTTATGATAATGGCCTGTTTGTTTACCGAATGTGGTTTTCAGTTTTATGTGCTAGGAATCAAAAGAAACTTCAATTCTTCCAAGATTTTGCTGGAAAGGTTTGTTTTTTTACTTGGTTTCATTTTGTTGTTCTGTATGTTAACCGATATTTGACCCAAATCCAAATAATTGGAACGTCAGTCGATATAAAATAATTAGAATTTCAGTCAAATGATCTGAATGGTCTGAAATTAGGGCTCTTACAAAGAAAATGAGGACGCAAGGTTCAGCCCCAAAACAGCCTATTGTGCCTTCGTTGTTGTTACCATTGGAATCCACATACCCAGATGACACCTTCAATTTATTTCATTTTGTGTGGTTGTACTTTATTTTAAATATTTGAATTATACATAAATCATTCAGCATGCTAACTGATATAGTCTTTTGTATGGGTTTTTAGGTGATGAATGGATGTTGATCTGATTTGATCTTCATTGATGGATTTCGTCTCTATATCTAATTATCGGTATATTACTTTTGAATACAAATATTTTCTTCTGAAGAACTTAATTCTAGAATCTTAGGACCTGGAAAGTGGAAACCTGAATACATGAAGGATCTGAATTATGTGTGTGCTTAACAGATGAACTTGAAATTAGACAATAAGCATATAACTCACATATAAACTTTTTAACATATATTTAATAATTGTATTAATACTTGTATTGAAATCTTGTTCATGAAAGGGACAATGTACTCATGTGACTTAGGTGGGTGACTGGAGGATTCGACAACGCTCCTCCAAACTCCTTGACTTTTCATCTTATGTGACCAAGTTTTTTTGTTTTTTTTTTTTTTTTGAAAAGAGCAAAAAAAAATTGTGACCTAGTTTCACATTACTAAGTCTTAGTGTTATATTCTAGGTGACTAATCATCTTGCGATCACTTACAATATATATATATATATATATATATATATATATATATATATATATATATATATATATATATATATATATATATATATATATATATATATATATATATATATATATCTAGGTTTTAAGACCATATGATATTATCGTCTTGCGATCAACCTTTTTGTCACATTCCATAACGTGATTCCAGCAAGTGCGGGTTTGTTCCAATGCTCAAAACTAGTTCGTAAGCACTCATGAACGTTGTAGCAAACGTTTGCTATGTCAAATACAATTTAGACAATCTACACACCAATTCATGACAATCTTCTTTCATATCTACTTCAAACATATGAACGATTGTGGACCATTTGAATAATTCGATTATTCTTAATAACTCAATTATTCAGGAAGTCAAAACATGCAAAGTGTAACAATAGTTAAACAATCAACATATGACAGTAACTTTACTCATAAATAATACTCCTTTATTTAATCATCAAATGTCAATCACATTTATCTATTACAAGTTTCTAAAACGATCTAATCTAAACTAATATCATCCTTCAGCCCAATACTCCTAGCATTCTGCAAATGCTTAACCCTACCCAGTCCCTTCGTAAGCGGATCTGCTGGGTTATCTTCTGATGATATCCTCTTAACCACGAGTTGTCCTTCTTCTACTGGATGTCTAATAAAGTGATATTTTCTGTCGATATGACGAGATCTACCATGATCCCTCGGTTCCTTGGTCAAGGCAACCGCCCCTTCATTATCACAGAAAATTTCCATAGGCTCCTTTATGGCAGGTACAACTCCAAGGTCACCAATGAAGTTCTTCAACCATACTGCCTCCTTCGACGCTTCGCTCGCTGCAATGTACTCTGATTCGCACGTTGAATCAGCTACGGTTTCCTGCTTGGAACTTTTCCAAGTTACTGCTCCTCCGTTAAGGGTAAAGACCCAGCCCGACTGCGAACGGTAGTTGTCCCTATCTATCTGGAAGCTGGCGTCACTATACCCTCACACCTTTAAGTCATCATTCCCCCCCGTCCCCCCCGAGGACTAAAAACCATTCCTTCGTCCTCCGAACGTACTTAAGTATATTCTTGACCGCAATCCAATGCGCTCTGCCAGGGTTCCCTTGATATCTACTGACCATGCTCAAAGCAAAGGCTACATCAGGGCGAGTACAAGTCATAGCATACATGATTGAGCCAACTGCGGAAGCGTATGGTACTCGGCTCATTTCTACTATCTCGGCTTCGGTACTCGGACTTTGAGTCTTACTCAACTTGGCATTACTTTGTATCGGTAATTTTCCCTTCTTTAAATTTTCCATACTAAAACATTTTAGTACTTTATCTAAGTAAGTGTTCTGACTAAGTCCTATTAGTCTTTTACTTCGTTCTCTCACTATCCTTATTCTCATGATATAGGAAGCCTCTCTGAGGTCCTTCATAGCGAAACACTTCCCGAGCCAGGACTTAACCTCCTGCAGTGTCGGGACGTCGTTTCCTATGAGTAGTATGTCATCGACATACAAAACGAGGAAGCTAACTATACTCCCACTGGCTTTGACATATACACATGATTCATCTTCGCTTCGTACAAATCCAAACTCTTTGACTTTCTCATTGAAGCAGAGATTCCATCTGCGAGACGCTTGCTTAAGTCCATAAATGGACTTCTCAAGCTTGCACACTCTATTGGGATGCTTCACATCGACAAAACCTTCTGGCTGATCCATGTAAACATCCTCAGCCAACTTCCCATTAAGGAAAGCGGTCTCGACATCCATTTGCCATATCTCATAATCATGAAATGAAGCAATGGCTAGCATCACCCTAATAGACTTTATTTTTGCAACTGGTGAGAAGGTCTCATCATACTCAACTCCGGGAGTTTGAGTAAAGCCCTTTGCAACCAATCGCGCCTTATATGTGTGCACATTTCCATCCACGTCGGTCTTCTTCTTGAAGATCCATTTGCACCCAACGGTCTTACGTCCGGGCACATTATCAACCAAATTCCAAACTTGGTTGTCATTCATGGATTGAATCTCGCTGTCCATTGCCTCTTTCCATTTTGCAGATTCCGGGCCTGCCATGGCTTCCTTATAACTATTAGGTTCATCTAAATTTATTAGTGTACCATCACTAATATACGTGTCCCCTTCGGTAGTAATATGAAAACCATAAAATTGGGGTTGAACTCTAACTCTTTCGGAACGTCTAAGAGGTAAGGACTCGTCACTTGGTTCAATCAGAGCTTCCTCCTCGGGTTGAGCGCCAGCGGTAGAGGTTCCTTCATCACTCGATTCTTGAATCTCTTCAAACTCGATCTGCCTCCCACTGTCTCCTTGGCTTATGAGTTCTCGCTCTCGGAAAACCCCTCTTCTCGCAACGAAGACAACATTATCATTCGGTCTATAGAAGAGATATCCAAAGGATTTCTGCGGGTAGCCGATGAAAATACATTGCTCACTACGAGGTTCGAGCTTTTCGTGAGTATCTCGTCTTACGAAAGCCTCGCAACCCCAAACCTTGATATGTGCCAACGAGGGAGCTTTCCCTATCCATATCTCGTGAGGTGTTTTGGCAACCTTCTTTGTAGAGACTCGGTTAAGGATATGAGTGGCAGTCTCTAAGGCATACCCCCAGATTGAGATAGGTAGTGAAGCACGACTCATCATAGAACGAACCATGTCCAACAAGGTTCGATTATGGCTTTCTGCCACACCATTCAACTACGGTGTCCTAGGTGGCGTCAATTGCGAAACGATTTCGCATTCTTTGAGATAGTCGTGGAATTCAAGACTTAGGTACTCTCCTCCTCGATCGAATCGAAGCATCTTGATTTTCCCGCCCAATTGATTCTCCACTTCATGTTTGAATTCTTTGAACTTTTCAAACGTTTCTGACTTTTGCTTGATTAAGTAAACATACACATATCTACTATAATCATCGGTGAAAGTCACATAGAAGCGGTTTGCATCCTTTGTGGCGGATCTAAAGGGTCCACATACATCGGTATGTATGAGATCCAACAAACCCTCACCCCTTTCACAAGTACCAGTGAAGGGTGACTTGGTCATCTTTCGAAGCAAACAAGACTCACACGTGTCATCTTCCCTAAGGTCGAATGACTCCAACACTCCATCCTTTTGGAGTTGGGCTATGTGCTTCTTGTTGACATGTCCAAGACGATAATGCCACAAACATGCTTTATCCATACTATTGGAAGAATCCATGCATAAAACATCATTTCCTAGGTTATCTACAATCATCACAGTTTCATAAATTCCATTACACGATATTGCTTCAAAATATAAGATACCATTTAGATAAGCATAAATTGAACCATTCTCATTATTAAACAAAAATCTAAATCCTTGTCTAAACAAACCGTGAAATGAAATGATGTTTCTTGCCATATCTGGCGAGTAGCAACAATTATTCAAATCTAAACTTAATCCATTACTAAGCACTGAAGAATACACTCCAATCTTGGTCACAGACGACGATCTTCTGTTCCCCATGATTAGATTTATTCTTCCATGCTCCACATCCCTATTTCTTCTTAGTCCCTGCAATTCAGAACAAATGTGGTAACCACACTCGGTATCAAGAACCCAAGAAATAGCATGAGATGAATCATTAGATTTAATTGTGTAAATACCTACGAAAGACGGCTTGATCTTTCCATCCTTGATAGCTTGCAGATATTCCGGGCAGCTTCTCTTCCAATGCCCTATTATGTGGCAATGGTGGCACTCTGCCTCCTTCGGGTTAGGGTTGGATTTAGCAGGATCAACCTTGGTCCCCCTAGAAGAGGAACCATCTCGGGACTTTCCCTTGTGGTGGCTCTTAGACGGAGCCTTCCTCTTCTTACCCTTCCCTGCCCAATAGTCAAAACAGGAGCTGCGGGTGGATTGGGAGTTGGTGCAATAGACTTGTCCTTGAGGTTGCTCTCAGCAACCCTTAGGAGACCTTGGAGTTTACCTAGGGCGACCTCTTCCTTGTTCATTTGGTAGGTCATCCTAAATTGGTTGTAGCACGGAGGCAAGGAATGAAGTACCATGTCGATAGCCAAATCTTCCCCAAAGTCGACATTCAACTTGCGAAGACGATCGACATACCTTTGCATCTTTTGAAAGTGTATGGTTAGAGAATCTACATGTTCCATTTTAGTGGTGATCATGTTAGTGAAGATCTCGGAATGTTCCTGCCTTGTGTTTTGATGGTATCTCTCCAATAAGTCTTGGTGCATCTTGTACGGATACATGTCCTCATAGGACTTTTGGAATTTGGCGTTCATTGTGGCTATCATGATGCAATGAACCTTCGTTGCATCACGTTCATGAGTCTCGAAAGCAGCCATTTCAGCCGGAGTAGCGATTTTTGGATTGATCTTCTCGAGCTTCTCATCAAGGACATACTCCTTGTTCTCGTAGCGAGTAATCTCGTCAAGTCACCTTTTGGCAAAGGCTCATTAGTGTGAATGAGCTAGCAGCAGCGTTGTTCGCGTTTGACATCTACAAATAGAAAGGACAAAGTTTGATTAGAATGGAATCCCTAATTATCACCCAATATGAAAAATTAGGGCTAGGATCCAACAACATTATTTACACATTAGAAAAGAGATGTCGTAATCCAACATGCAAACAATTTGAAGGTAAGTGAATGACGATTCACTAATTCTCCACCATGAAAACATAACCTTAAGTTCTAAATGTATTGAGAATTCCTAGGTTTCGATGAGATTCATTGAACTTTTCAATGGCATGTTTAAATCTCGATATGCCCCTCTCGTTTGTGACTGGGATGCCGAGGATCACAAAGTGGGGGTGAATAACCATGCAAATCTACATGGTGCCTTCATTGTTACAATCACCTATTCGATGTGCCGGTAAACCACACACGCTCCACCGAACTATGATAAACAATGAATCACCCTTTGCCACCTTTGCTTAGAACCAATTAGTGTGCCGGTAAACCACACACGCTCCACTAATTTCTTAGCAAGGATGCAAAGTGTAATTTCATGGGTTTGCATCAATTCATTTTTCCTAACGTAACTAGGATTGGGAATTTGAAAAACATTTAGTTAATTTGTATTTTAATATTATACTTTTAATGAGGAGATAGGGTTGCCCTATCCTACCCGTTCGGCTAACGACCATCCACCGATGAAGCAAGCGGTGGGTGTGAGTGTACACCCATTAATCGCCATTTTATAGGCTGCAACCTTATACCCACCTTATAGACCGACTTCGTGAATGAGGTCTACTAACGGTAAGACTAACATTTTAATTATACATACATACATATATATATATATATATATATATATATATATATATATATATATATTAGTCTTGTAATATTATATTAGTATAGGGTTGAATTTTAAACTTGTAAAATTATAGGGTTTGAAATTTAAATTGTCTAGATTAAACTTTTAATCACAAAACATAAATTTCAAAACATGAGGACAAGTCTTAAACTTTTAAAAACATAAGGGATCAAATAACAAATAATTTAAACTAACCATTTAATCTCATAATTATCCATACTTGAGGACAAGTCTTAAACTTTTAAAAACATGTCCTGGATCTTTCAGTTGCCCCAAATCTAACCTTAATTTCGATATATGAGAACTCCCAAATTTCAGTTTCAAACGCTTTCAACTCCATCATTACCATCGTCATCATCATCGCCTTCTTCATCAAGGTTTATAAACCTCCAATCCTCATCCTCTGTTCATAAACCTCTAATCCTCAACCTCCAGAAAAAACCTTAACCTTCATCTCACTTCTTTAGGTGAGGAATTGGATCAAAACCATTTCGAGAGGTTGGAGATTTAAAAGAATTATTCATACACATTTTTTGGCTCCTGTAAATGCAAACATATCCTATTTTGTAGCAGCTTTTGAATTTCTTCATGATCTGTTAAGGGAGTGTTATGTTACGCGATCTTCTTTTCATCTTCTGTTTACATCGATTATGGGAAAGACTACAAGTTACATTGATTATGAGAAAAGATGCAGAAATCATCTTCTCCATACAGCAATCGTCTCCATCTTCACACATGCAAGAAACCAACCCCTGGAATACTTCATCTTCCTTCTCTAAACCTTAGATAAGATACCCTCTCTCAAATCACTGATCTCTTGCTTCTTCTCTCAACTCACATTAGTAAACACCACAAACTACTACTTCACATCCAACGAGTTTAGGTTTATTTGGTATGTAAAGAATGATATCATACTCAATTTGGGGAAATCTGGTTCGTCTTGTGTTTTATTGGTTCATCTCTGGGAAATTAACGAATGGTTAAAGGGACAATCCACCTTACCACTACCATCTATTGTTTGTTCTTCTTCTATATCCAAATATTCTTATCTAGATATGGGTTTTTATGTTGATATTAGCATCAATGGGGTGGCTTTGGTGATGGTTGTCAATGACAAATTTTCCTCACATGGATGTCGTGGTTATTGTTGGGTCAAAAAAATTGGTTTATACTTTACTTTTCTAGAAAAATGTATTTTTCAGTCATGTAATAGGTGTTTACGGTTGTGTTTACGACCGTGAATGGGTTCACAGCCGTGAACACATTCATGGCCATGTCTGATATATATAGATGTTAGGGGTGAGGAGTGGACGGTATAGAGGAGCTTAAGTGCGTGAAACTCAAGGTGTGTTTCAGAGAGAGAAGAACTAGTGTGTGTGTACTATGTGTATGGAGCATCATTCTATTCATTGAATACATCATAGATTCACTTATTCTTCTTCTCCTTCTCTTTTATTTTGATCTAGCATCATCCGTTTGATTAGGATTCCGCACCATCAAGCGGATCTGATTGATACACAAGCAGATTTGGGACTTACAAGTGGTATTAGAGCTTGGATTGTATAAATCATTTTTCCAGATCTAGAGCGTATTTATCTTATTTTTGAAGGATTTTTGCATTTTTGGATAGCTCTTGGCAAAATAAAGGGGGTTTGTTCTTTGCATTTTTCATAAAAAACGAGTTTTTGATTGAGTTTTGGAGCAAAAAGTGGCAAAAATCGTTGGTTTTTTTTTTCATATTTGCGAAGTGTTCATGACCCGGAAGAAGGGTTTACGGCCATTGAAGCTTTCTCGGCCGAAGAAGCATTTGCAGCTAGGGTTTCTCGGCGGCGGCATTTGCGGCTAGGGTGTCTCGGAGTTTACGGCCCTCGGAGTTCACGGTCCTCGGTTGTTTGCTGTCCGAGGTTCACGGCCAGTCTCGAGGTCACGGTCCTCGTCTCGTTCCCGGTTTGCTTTTTTCTCGGCCAGCAAGCTCCAACACGTGCCCGGTCGGTCCTCGCATCACAACTCTTCTTAAAAAAATTGGGGGTTGCAAGGATCGAACCCGGATCTCTTGTTTTCAACTTGCAGCCTTACCAGTTGAACCAGCTTGCCTCACGTTCCATTCCTCCCGGATTTAATTCAAAAGGACTCCATTTCGGTTCCTAATTTTCGCAATTTTAACACTTTCAGCCCAAAAATCAAGTTCTTTTTATTTTTATGTTCCATTTTCTTCCAAAAATTTTAGTTTTTTATTTTTTGACTTTTGATCTCAAAAATTGATTTTGACTTTAAAGTTTGACCATTGACTTTCTCGTTTAACTTTCAAATTCTCAAATTTAGCTTTTCAGTTTGACTTTTAAGTTTGACGTTTAAGTTTGATTTTCTAAATTTATCTTTTAAGGTTGACTTTTGAGTTTTTAGTCAAAGGGCATTTTTCATAAAAATGAGTTCAGCATCCCTCTCGGTCAATGACGTTTCATGTACTCCATCTTGTGAAACTACTATCAAGTTTCTTTGTGAACAAATCGATTTATTAAAAAGAGAATGAGGAACTTAAATATGAGGGGTACCAACTTAGGAAAGGCCAGAAACCATTGAAAGAAGAACTAGAGGCCAAGACTAAGGACTTTAGGAAATTACAGACAGAGTACAGTGACAAGTGTGTCCATTATAGATATCTTAAGAAAGATTTTGATGCTGTGACTACCAAACTTGATGCATTAAAAACCAAATATAAAGATGCTGAATTCAACTATAAAAAGTTTGATGTGTCAAGTGAGGTAGTTGTGTCCATGATTGACAATTTTTTAAAATTTAAAGATAATCAAACCAAGGGTCTAGGGTATCACAGGGTACCACCTCCATTCAATGACAATTATAACCCACCCCTCGAGACCAATGAGGAAGAAATTCCTACTCAGTCTGTGTAACAAAATTTGAGAGCCTCCCAAAACACACACACGTCACAACAACTCTCTCTAAGTCTCTCTAAACTCATCCATTTCTTCATCCAAAAATTCTCAAGACTTTTGCTTATGTTTCAAGAGATTTTCCAAAGATAATCATCATTATTTGGTAAGTTTTTACTTGTCTAAGTTATACAACTCTTCTCTCTTGTAAGATCATTCCTTCTAAACAAGTTTTTGGTGATCACACTCCTAGAAAACTCTTTATGTTCGAGATCTTCCAAGAAAGGTTGCTGAAGCGGAAAAACACATCACTTACTTCCATTCTTCTTCAAAAACCGAACCCACAACTCAAGGTGAGCTTCATACCCCTCTCTTTTTGGTTTTTATGTGTTTTATGGGAGAGAATACAAGAAAATGTGTAGATCTATGTGTATGTGTATGCTATGTGTGATTTTATGCATGTATGTGTGTTTATATGTGTTTTTATGATGAACATGTAACCAAAAAGGGGTGATACTCGAGATCTATGACATGAGAAAGGAAACAAACATGATCTAAGTTATTTTACACTAAACAAGTCAAGAATAATAACTTATAAGATTATGATGAACATATTTCCAACATAAAACCCATTTTTGGGCTTAAATTCTCAAAAATACAAAACTTGGGTTAAAAATTGTCAAGTCACGGTTTCTTAAGGGCCAAAAGAGTCAAAACGGTTTCCATAATTGTTTTTCTAAATATTAAAATTTTCAAAGGAATTGAAATGTAAATTTTTAGCTTAATGGGCTAATTTTGGGCTTTTGGCGCAATAAGCCCAAAATCGCGAAAAATGACAACTAAAGGGGCTAAAATGAAACTTTCTTCAAAACAGGGGATAAAAAGGGTATATTTCAAGGGTAAAAAATGCTTTTTATTTCCAAAAAGGATAAAAAATGTAAAGTTTTTGGATTTCGGGCCAAAACTGTAAAAATTGTGAAAAGTTGGGTTTTAGCCGAAAATTAATATTCTAAAAGGACTAAAATAGTTAACAAAATAAATTTTGAGTTAAAACCATCATTTCAAGAAATTTATGATACAAAGGTGTCTAGAAAATGTTTTAAGGGCTAAAAATGTCTTTTCTTTTATATAAAGGACTAAACTTGTTATTTTTATAAAAGGAAAGGTGTGAAAAGGGTCAAACTTCTACTTTAAACAAATTACTTCATTGAGTCAAAATACAAAAACCACGACTGCCGAAAAATCGAAAGACGAATACACGTTTAACTCCAAATATCGTTACAAATGAATCGATCGGTCTCGAACCGATACCATTACAACAACCGTAAAATCGAACCCTCCAATAGAAGGACTTTCAATAGCTTTTATGTGCTATTGGGCCCTAGTAGCCCATTATTAATGCTAGTAAGGTCAAAGTAATCAAGTGCAAGTTGGACCATCGTGTCTTTCGCATCCCCGACAGCCTAAGGTACTTACGATAGTAGCATGACATAGTACTCCACTTCTCTTCGTTCGCTAAGGCTTACGAGTAATCAAAGTAGATGGAATTAGGACATTATTCAATAGTAATCAAGGTGGTGAAATCAATATTCATTCGATGTGATGGTACAAAATTTGTAATCACGTATATCTTTCGACATCGGAAAACATCGGGTTTTCCGGAGAAAATCAATACTATTTCATTCGGAAATTCTATAACTACAATACAAAACACCCTTTTTACATATATGTTTTGAAATCATTCATGCATCAACTTATGGATCTTCACACTTTGATAAACTAATGTCTTGTCAGAAAATATCGAATTTTCTAGGTTTTACAAACTATACAAATCATTTTATTCACAACTTTGCTTATGAACTCAACAACATTTCATATGTTGACGTTTTCCAAAATAACTTGTATTTTCAGGTAACAGATAAGCAGAAGGGTAATACCAAGTACGTTAGAATGTTTTGTTTTGAAAGCTCTGAAACAATTTGTGTTATGAATGTGTAATATGTTAAAACAATGTACTTGATGTGAACAATTCCAGTTGTAATATATTGATGCATGGTGATGTTTATGTTATGATTCATGTATATTGTTTGTGATAATATTCAATTAAAGTCACGCAAGCCCTCGGACGTTTCCGCCGTCCGGTTCGGGGGTGTGACAGGTTGGTATCAGAGCTCTGTTTATAGGGAACTAGCATATCTAACCACACATTGATATGCAACTATAAACCAAAGAGGGACTAACACAACTCTGGACAAAACAAATAAAACACAACGATAAAACATCTTTGCTTGTGTGAATTAGAAAACAGAACATAATACCAAACCAACAAAGATAATGATATCATCTCGGTTAGCCTGATCAACTGCATTTCCTCCGAGGTACAACTATCACATGTCCCGAGGAACTCACGATGGTAGGAAAACCTAAAAACATACCCTTTTATCACCAAAAAGAGAACATCAACTCAATCTATACAATAATTGAAGTGTCATAGGAGTGATGATTGTTTATTCGTATACCTCCTCTCAGTCACCATGGAAGGGAGCATCAGGGCATTCAGTTTCATCAGGTCTTAGTGGCTCACGGGATGATTGAAGATGAGCCTCAAGGAGACCAATGGGGAGCACACGACGTGGGGCCTGACGAGTACACAGACACTGACTACAAGTTCGATGAGGCTGAGAACGACATGGAGGAAGAACAAGACTCTGGCGAGGACTCTACCACAACACCTATCAGCGAGGCGCAGCAGGACCACCCCGCCCCACCAGTGAATCCCGCAAGGGAGAATCGCTTCCCAGAAGCTGAGATTGCCGCCCTGCGGCAACAGTTATTCGCCATGGAAGCACGAGCAGTGCGAGTTGAGCATGAGAGGGATGAAGTCATTGGAGAAATGACTGAGATGGCCCAGTTTTTGGTGCAACACTTCGGTATATGACCTCGCTGCCGTCATAGAGCGCTCCATAGAGTGCTAGGAGTAGACTTACCCTACTATTACTATGATCTACGCTATGTTGCATCTACTCTATGCTTAAGTGATTACACTACTCATAGAATCGTTATGCTACCGACTTGCACCACTTATGTATGCTCTTTTGAGAAAAAAATTCATGTATCAAAGTATGGATAGTATTAATGGAAAATTTTATGTGTTCTACTATGATGTTGTAATCTGCTATGTGTTATATATCCATAATTGTATGCTAATTTGAGAAACTACTTAAGTTCATGCCACACACCTAGTTTATAGGATCATAATATCATAAAAACCATAGGCACTCAACATCTTTCCGTTCCATGACAGAAAGATGCCTCAACGACCAACTCGCGGTAACCCTAGGCCAACCCCACCCGAAGTCGACTCAGCTGCATTCCAAGCGGCTGTATCTGCTGCGGTCACCGCAGCAATGGAACAAATTCATCAAGGGAACAATGGAGGAGTCAACGGACAAGGGGCTGGAAGTTCGAACAACGGGATCAATCAAGGACCTACCAAAACGTGCTCCTACAAGGATTTCACCAATGCCAAGCCACGAACCTTTAACAACACTGGAGGAATGTTAACCCTGAAAAGATGGATGGAGAAGGTGGAATCGGTGTTCGAGATATGGGAATGCCCTGAGGAGATGAAGGTGAAGTTTGCCGCATGCACTTTCGTTGACCAAGCTCTCACTTGGTGGAACGGACACGTAGAAGCCATGACTCTTCCTGTAGCTAATTCCATGCCATAGGCAGAGATGAAAGAAATACTGATGGCCGAGAACTGCCCTCGAGGCGAAATTCAGAAAATGGAGCAAGAGTTGTGGAATTTCATTGTCCGAAACTCTGACATAGATGCCTACATATCGAGGTTTAGTGAACTGTCTCTGTTGTGCCCTGGCATGATCACTTCGGAGGGAAAGAAAATCGAACGATTCATCTGGGGACTAACCTCCCCAATCCAAGGAAATTCGACAGTGCCAAGAGACTGGCCAAGAAACTGTATGATAATAAAAACAAGAAGGGTGACAAGCCGGTGGAGGCTGAAGGTAAGAAGGAAAGTGACAACAAGAAAGGAAAGAACAACAAGAGGTAGGGATGTCAAGGATCAGAATCGTCCAAGAAGCAACAAACCATGACGGTCAATGCTGTAACCACCCAAGTTCCATCCACACCACATACTCCAACCTCAACTGCTCCAAGTGCTCCTAGGTAATATTCGGGAAGTCTTCCAAAGTGCAACAGGTGTGGTCTCCACCATAATAGAGAATGCAGAGAAATGCATTGCACTAGTTGCAATCGGAAGGGTCACACAACAAGGTATTGCCGAACCTATCCTCCCCAGAACCAACAACAAGGAAACAACAACAACAATAACCGTAATAACAACAACAACAACAACACCAACATCGGCAACAATGCAGGACCAAGTCACACCTGTTATGGATGTGGAAGGACTAGGCATTTTCATCGAAATTTCCTTAACAACAACAACCCTAGGAATAGAGGAACAGGAAGAGTGCTAACCATGGGTCAGGGAGAAGCGGTTTAGGATCCCGCTGTCGTCACCAGTTCATTTTTCCTAAACCACACTTATGCATGCATCCTATTTGATACCGAAGCAGAGCGAAGTTTTGTGAGCAATAAATTTAAACACTTGTTAAAACAACAACCCCAGAAGCTCAATGAAACCTTCACGGTGGAAATGGCTAATGGGAAAACAGAATCCACTGGGGAAATCTATATCGGATGTACCCTAGCCTTAAACCAACACGTCTTTCAAATAAACTTAATGCCTGTTTCCATTAGGAGTTTTGATGTGATTATCGGCATGGATTGGTTAAGCCCTACCATGCTGAGGTTATGTGTCACGAGAAGGCCGTTCGCTTTCACCTTCCAAATCGCGAAACCCTAATTGTATGCGGAGACAAACCCAGCACGAACCTTCGCCTTATCTCGTGCATTAAGGCACATAAGTACCTGCGAAAGAAGGACCTGACGTTCCTGGCTCATATAGTAGACAAATCCAAGGAAGTGGCCAGTATTCGAGATATTCCAGTAGCTCGTGAATTCCTGGATGCCTTCCCTGATGATCTTCCGGGGATACCCCCAGAAATACAAATTGAATTTCGAATTGACCTTGTGCCGGGAGCCACTTCCATCGCTAAATTGCCTTACCAATTAGCCCCTGTAGAGATGCAAGAATTGTCCAGTCAACTCGGCGAAATTTTGGATAAAGGATACATCCGACCCAGTTTCTCACCATGGGGAGCTCCAGTTCTCTTTGTCATGAAGAAGGATGGATCTTTTAGGATGTGCATTGATTACAGAGAACTAAATAAGCTCACCGTCAAAAATCGCTACACACTTCCGCGAATCGACGATCTATTTGACCAACTTCAGGGCGCAAGCTACTTCTCTAAAATAGATCTACGATTAAGGTACCATCAACTCAAGGTCTGGGAAGAGGATATCCCTAAAACCGCTTTCCAAACCCGTTATGGACATTATGAATTTGTCATAATGCCTTTTGGTCTAACGAATGCCCCCGCTGCATTCATGCACCTAATGAATTGAATCTGCCGACCATTCCTCGACAATTTTGTTATTGTTTTCATTGACGACATTCTAGTTTACTCTCGAAGCGAAGAAGAGCATGGCTAACATCTTCGACAAATCCTAGAAACCCTGCGAACCGAAAAGCTATACGTGAAGCTCTCTAAGTGTGAGTTCTGGCTTCGTAGTGTGAACTTTTTGGGTCATGTTGTTAGCCAAGAAGGAATACATGTGGATCCTTCTAAGGTTAAAGCCATCAAAGGATGGGCAAATCCAACAACACCCATGGAAATTCGCCAATTTCTAAACTTCTCTAAAACAGCAAAGCCACTTACCATGCTTACAAAAAAAGGGCGTACCCTTTGAATGGACGAACAAGCAAGAAGCTGCATTCTGAACTCTGAAACAAGCACTCTGTAGTGTGTCGGTGCTATCATTACCAGAAGGAATAGGAGATTTTGTAGTATACTGCGATGCATCGAATTAGGGCTTAGGTTGTGTACTCATGCAGCGTGGAAAGGTGATAACTTACGCGCCCCGGAAACTAAAGACGTACAAGGTGAATTACACCACTCATGATCTGGAACTGGGAGCAGTGGTCTTTGCCCAGAAAATTTGGAGGCACTACCTTTACAGTACTAAGTGCACCATCTTCACCGACCACAAGAGTCTCCAGCACATCTTGAATCAAAAAGAGCTAAACATGAGGCAACGAAGATGGGTCGAACTGCTAAACGACTACGAGTGTGAAATCAAGTACCACCCAGGCAAGGCTAAAGTGGTAGCTGATGCTTTGAGTAGGAAAGAATACTCAAATCGTCGTTTGAAAACTCTCTCAATAACCATCCAATCCCACTTAACCTCTCAGATCAGGGCAGCCTAGTTCGATGCCATCAAGGCAGAAAACAAAACGAGCAAAGCAGTATGTGGAATGGAAAAGAATCTCGAAGTGAACAAGGACGGAGCATATTATTTCATGAACCGTATTTGGGACCTTAAACTTGGGGGATTCAGAGAGGTAGTCATGAATGTAGCCCACAAGACGCGATACTCCATCCATCCGGGTTCAGACAAAATGTACTTGGATATTAAGCAACATTATTGGTGGCCCAATATGAAGGCAGAGATTGCCACCTATGTTAGCAAATGTCTTACTTGCGCTAAAGTAAAGGTGGAATATCAGAAGCCCTTAGGACTATTACAGCAACCAGTAATTCCCGAGTGGAAATGGGAGAGGATTACTATGGACTTTGTGACCAAGCTACCCAAGTCAACATATGGATTGGACACCATATGGGTAATAGTCGACAGATTGATGAAATCCGCTCGTTTCCTGCCAATAAAAGAATCTTACAAGATGGAGAGGTTGACGAGGATATACATCAAGGAAATTGTGAGACTGCACGGACTGCCAGTGTCTATCATCTCAGATAGAGATAGTAGATTCACTTTGCGTTTTTGGCAATCACTTCAAAAAGCTCTAGGAACACATCTCGACATGAGCACTGCTTATCATCCACAAACGGATGGTAAAAGCGAACGAACCATTCAGACACCTGAAGACATGCTTCGCGCATGTGTGATAGACTTTGGGAAGTCATGGGATACCCACTTTCGCTTAGTTGAATTCTCGTACAACAACAGTTACCACCCGAGCATCAAAGTTGCTCCTTTCGACGCGATGTATGGACGTAAATGTAGATCACTGTTGTGTTGGGCTGAGGTAGGTGACATCCAGCTAGCGAAAGAACTGACATCGGACAAGACGTTAAGGGGATCGGAGATCATACGTGAAACAACGGAAAAGATAGTTCAAATCAGAGCTCGACTACAAGCATCACGCGACCGACAAAAGAGCTACAGTGATAAACGGCGAAAGCCCTTGGAGTTTCAAGTCGGAGATCGGGTGTTGTTAAAACTCTCTCCATTAAAAGGGGTTATTCGTTTTGGAAAACGGGGAAAAATGAATCCACGATTCATTGGACCCTTCGAGATTCTTGCCCGAATTGGTCCAGTGGCATATAGACTGCAGCTACCCGCTGAGCTCAACATTCCCCTTGATGAAATAGAAGTGCTTATCCGATGAAACCCTCCTCATTCCCCTTGATGAAATAGAAATCAATGAGAATCTCATGTTCGTCGAGGAACCAATCGAAATCATGGACAGTGAGGTGAAGCGTACTAAGCAAAGTCACATTCCGATTGTGAAGGTACGATTGAACGCGAAGCATGGGCCAGAATTCACATGGGAACACGTAGATCAGATGAAGCAGAAGTACCCTCACCTACTCTCGCATTATGAAATCTAGCTTTCTGTAACACTCTAAATATTCAGGCCAATTTAAACTTTTTCAAAAACAACTCTGTTTCGTTAAGTCATTACAAAAAGGTTTTCAATACAATTATTATCAGGGTCTTCCTAGAACCATATCATAAAACATAAACATGAGGAGCGGTACGATCACGCCTTTGCCTTTCCATGGTCTCCTGAAGTACCTGAAACATTTAAACCACAACTGTAAGCCCGAAAGCTTAGTGAGATACCCCCAAAATACCAGCCACATATACCATACACATAACATGGCATATCATGACAAAACACAGAACAACCATGCACTTCGGGTCTACTATGTGATTGATCCGCCGCACCGGGCCTTCAGTCCACATGGTCCACCCTCCGAGTCTAGCCATATACATTGAGTCTGCAGTGTGGTTGGTCCGCCCACACCGGGCCGTCAACCCACCTGGTCTACTTCCTAAGTCTACAGTATGACTGGTCCGCCCGCACTGCGCCTTCAGTCGGCCTGGTCCACTCTCTGAGCCTCGACTCGTCTGGTTTGCCCTCGTGGGGCCTGCAACCTATCCGGACCGCTCGCTAGGCCTTCGGAATATCCGGTCCGCCCTGGGTATGTTGGCCTACAGCACAAAGTAGGACCTGTCTCAACCCAACCCCAATCAACCAACCATGTGCACATAAACATATAGTCATATAACAATTAATCACCAATCAACCGATCAAGCAGATCACGTAACATAACATCATCCTAACTAGGATACCGACCTAACCGGTCACTAGCATATACCATCCTAACTACCAGGATGCAAACATAGCAAAGCAATAACATAACAACGATACCCGAATTACAATCCGATAAAGGGCAGGCCTTGGTACCTTAGACCCTGTCGATATAGTGAGGATAACTCACCTCGCAACTGCTGATTGAAAAGATAAGATCGCACTAGTCCAACCTCCGACACGAAATCCATCACTGATAATACCAAAAGACTGAACTCAATAAATACCAATAATTACCAAAATACCCCTGGAAGTCAACTGGTCAACTCTTGGTCAAAGTCAAAGTCCTCAGTCAAAGTCAACTTCCTGACTGAATCTACTCGCCGAGTCGCCCCAAGCCTCGCCGAGTTCAAGGATCTCCGAGTCATCCCTCGACTCACCATTTCACGACATAACCAAAAGAGGATGGGGTTCCATGACCAGACTCGTCGAGTCCAAGAACAAACTCGCCGAGTCCAAGGCAATCTTCAACAGACTAGTCGAGTTGTTCTTCCAACACGCCGAGTTCCTGCCTGTCTTCATGCAACTCGCCGAGTACACCCATGTGAATCGCCGAGTACCTCTAGTTCTTAATCCATATAGTGGCTTTTTAAGCCATGCAGGGACTCCAATCCATAGATCTACTCTTCTACAACCCACTCATCACGTAAAGTAGCAAACTTTACGTGAATCCAAAGAGATCTAAGCATAAAACACTCTAGGGCTAGGGTTTGGGACAAAGGAACTTCACCAACAACTCTTGGGAATAGACTTTATGACTCCTTAGGTCATTACAAGCCTAGATCTGAGGTAGCAACCTCAGATCTTACACCAAACTCGAGATGGACCTCATTTATGCTCCAAAAAAGCTACAATTGATAGATCTAGATGTACAAAAGCTCAAGAATAGATCTATTACCTCCAATGCAAGCTCCCACCGAAGTAGACCTCGGATCTTTGTCCCTTCCTTGCTGCAACCCCTTTGCTCTTCACGATTTCCTTCCTAATCCACTTATCGAAGCTCTAGAATGTGCGCCAATCTCTCACTCACGTCTATTAGGGCTTCTGGAACTCAAGGGAGGGTAAAGAGGCTGGGGAGAGGGTATTATGTTCTTTATATAGGGCTTAACCCCCGGGATTAGGGTTTTCTCCATACAGCACCAACTCGCTGAGTCCACCCATGCGACTCGCCGAGTTGGTCACCTAACACGGGACCCGTAACGCGACTCGACTCGCCGAGTTTATCCATCAACTCGCCGAGTCGACCTTCTTATTTACACTTTTATCCCTTCAACTTTACTTCTGAATTTCTGGGATGTTAGAATTCTCCCCCACTTAAATTAGGCTTCCTCCTCGAAGCCTGCTGCAACACACAATTCCAGATACTATTCCCACAACGCATCTACTGAAATCAACCGACCCAGGTTCCTCCAAACACTGTTACCAAACCCCTATAAAGTCTAACTCCTTCTCATAGAGTCATGACAATTGCTTCAATCCGGCCACTGACTTCTTTTTCTGATAACAACACTTATCGATCAATGACCACCCGATGATACTTCCATCCTTCCAGAACACATAATCACTTGTCTCATACAAGATAGATATCACCCTGAACCACCGGGTCCTGACCCGGTACCAAATGATATCCCTTTTCGAATCCAACTCTTTTCTTTTCGTGCTGACAGGATGACACATCCTTCAGCTCCTGAGCAACTCCCCTGAGCTCTCCTCCGCAATCACATACACGTGCTGAACCTGCTCTAACATCCTCGGGCTGGAAAAACCTGACACACTGATGATACCTCCAACATCCCCAGGATGAGTTACCGCTACATACATAACCTCCTGATCACAGCCATACTGAAAATCCAAGGCTCCATCATTGCCTCCCTTCCGAACTCCTTAGGTTCTATACCATCAGAAATTCATCCGCAACCTCAACAGACACCCAAACCGGATGTGCTTCCATACCACTGGTATTATCACAGTGCTTCAAGAACGATAATTGAAATACTCTCGATCATCCATTCTCACTACTGCATCCACTTCTGTGAACCAACACTCACTCCCGGAGTTACATATCTTCCCCTTTTCTTATCCAAGGAAATCTACTTGCCAACCTTGCCACTTTAGACAAGTGCCACAGTGTACACACCCCACTCTACACTATCCCTTGTAGAGTAACTGCTACTCCGTGCATCGCACATGCTCTGAATCTGCTTGCAAGGACTCTTGAGTCCATGTACTGCTTTCCACTAACTTGATCAACACTTGGGGCCAGACCATATCAATCATCATTCCATGGCGACGCATTTCCTCATTCTCCCCATACCGATCCACAAACGTGTACTTAGTCTTCAACATGGCTGGACCGCCCCTCCAAGCCTTCAACCTATCTGGACCACTCTCGGAACCTTCAGCATGTCTGGACCGCCCTCCTGGGCCTTCAGCCTATCTAGACCACTCTCAGAACCTTCAGCATGTCTGGACCGCCTCTCTGGGCCTTCAACTTGTCTGGACCGTTCTCCCGAGCCTTCAACCTGACTGGTACGCCTTCCGGCCTTTAGTCTATCCGGTCTGCTCAACTATCATACATCTTTCCAACTACCCTTCCAGGGAATCCTTCCCGATCATATTGTTCTAGCCCCTTAGGGGTTCCGAACTCTCGTTCCGATCCCGAAATCCTTTCCATGGCCTAAACCCGGGCCTAACATCAAACACTATCTACCCTGAATCCATGGTCTGCTCCCTGCCCCCACTAGTCTGCCACTTACTCATACCAGCCCACACTCTTGACTGACAGAAACACCGCTGACTTCCAAACAGCTAATCAACCTCAAATACTTGTCAATCCTCCTCAGAATTTTCCAATTCTCCCCACTTAGAGCACTGACTACCAATCGCTGGTGACCCAACCAACATCACTTAAACATTCTTACTCAACAAATTCTCTATTACTTGAACTGAATCAAAACGAGCAACCTCCACAAAATCACTTATCCGACATCGCACATATTGAACTCTAAGGGAGTTCGATTCTTAGCTGAACACTTCTCAAGTCGTAATTGCTGTACCCGACAACAAGATCAATCCACCAAAATATGACCATCAATCCCTTGGATGTTAACTGATTTCAAACCCTAACTATCGACTCCTCAATAATACCATAAACTCGAAAGATCGAATGGACACAATACCATAAATTACGCGAACAAGACTAGCAGATATAATACTCCATAACAACCATAAGATAACAAGATATCAAGAAGGAAACGTACCCACAGCTGCATCCGGCTCTGCCCTGACCTCCTCTGCTATAAGCTGAAAAGCACGCCCCTGAGCCCTCGGGGGCTCTGCTCCAACCTGACCTCCACCCGTAATCCTCAAAGTGGCTGGTGCATCTCTGGACAGTTGGCCCTCATGTGACCAACCTGATGGGACTGATAACAAATCCTCATATCCTGAATTGGGGCTGACTGACGACAATCCCTCGCATATTTCTCCTCTCTCTCGTACTTACGGCATACACCACCGGACCTACAAACTCCGGTGTGACCCTTCCCACACTTCCCACAAGTGAGGCTGCCCTGATCTCCCAACCTAGTGTCAACGATCTTGGACCGTTTCGGCGCCGGCTGCGACTGTGTCGGGGCCTGCCTCTGCTCTCTCAACTGCAACTCAATCTCCAATGCACGCCGCTGAGCGGCCTCCTGCAACTCCAACAAGGTCTCGCACCTATGCGTAGATACAAATTGCCTGATATCCCTCTTGAGCATACTCAGATATCGAGATATTTGAGCCTGCTTCGAAGCAAACTCCAAGCAAAACATCGCCCTCTCAGTGAACATCCTGGTGATCTCCGTCACCGATTCCGAATCCTGCTTCAGCTCCAAGAATTCCTGAGCCAACCTCTCTCTCTCTCTCTCTCAACCCGTGGAACATAACGAGTGCTAAACATCTCCTGAAACTGATCCCAAGAAACCGCAGCCTGCTGCGCATCCGAATATGACCCCGTGGTCAATCTCCACCAATCCATCGCCCCGATCCTCAACAGGTTCAGAGCACACCTCACTCTCTGATCAGCAGGGCATGAACACGTGAAGAAACACCCCTTCATGTCTGACAACCATCTCATAGCGACAATCGGATCATGAACACCATCGAAGGTAGGGGTTTCGTATTATCGAAGTCCCGATACTGAAAACCTCTACCGGCTCCTCCCCCTGCCGCTGCTACAGCCGCAGTAGCCGCCGCGGCAGCCGTCTCTGTAAGAGCTGCATAGCACTTATCAAAATACTCGACCATGGCGGTCTTGATCGACCCAAACAGTTTCGGCAGCTCGACCCGGAACATAGCAGCAACCTCATCATGCAGGATGTCACGAACCCTAGCGTCCAACTCATCCGTCCTCATCTGACCGATGACCTCGGGTGGCACCGATCCACCCTGACCGCAAAACATCAGATACTTCCCACTAACCCGGGAACCAACCCCAACCCAACCCTAGGGGTTGTGACTTCCTTGATACGCGTATGGGTCCTGTGCTTTCAGTAGTACGGGCCCATACTACTTGCCACACCTGCCCATATTTATATCAAGTATCACCACAAAACCCTAGAGATGAACATACATAACAAGCAACCAATCCTCAATCCTAGAGGAACACTAAATATCTCATACTGACCTACCGGTCCCACAACTCACCCGACCATGAAACTTCCACCAACTCCTACAACACTAATGTATGCTAGTCATACATAAGGTTGGACCCCATAAACTTTCGAATATTCAATCCTACCCTAAGCTCCCAATCAAACAAGAACAAAACATAAGGTCAAATCCAACATTCTCAGGCTATAAGATCTTAATTACATATGGCCGTGATGCATACACTAAATATCTACAGTAATGATGTCAATTTCATACAAGGAAACCCTAGGCTAGCTGGCATCATATAATCAGGCAATTCTATCATGCAATTCCTGAAGATCCCTAGCCTAGTACTAGCATGATGTTCTATCATATCTCATAAACAAATAACTTGTATGGTACTTTGGGGCTACTTACTGGCTCTGGCTGATCGTACCTCCGCGTCCTCCTTTATTAATTTTTTAAAACCATTTTAAATTCTCTTTTGAAAACTCTCCTCGATTTGAGACTGGATTCACACGAATTTTTCTCCAATTCACTCAAAGCAAGGCTCTGATACCAACTTGTAACACTCTAAAAATTCAAGCCAATTTAAACTTTTTCAAAAACAACCCAGTTTCGTTAAGTCATTACAAAAAGGTTTTCAATACAATTATTATCAGAGTCTTCCCAGAACCATATCATAAAACATAAACATGAGGAGCGGTACGATCACGCCTTTGCCTTGTCACGGTCTCCTAAACTACCTAAAACATTTAAACCACAACTGTAAGCCTGAAAGCTTAGTGAGATACCCCCAAAATACCAACCATATATATCATACACATAACATGCCATATCATGACAGAACACAGAACAGCCATGCACTTCAGGTCTACTGTGTGACTGATCCGCCGCACCGGCCTTCAGTCCACCTGGTCCACCCTCCGAGTCTAGCCATATACATTGAGTCAGCAGTGTGGTTGGTCCGCCCGCACTGGGCCTTCAACCCACCTGGTCCACTCTCTGAGTCTACAATATGACTGGTCCGCCCGCACCGGGCCTTCAGTCTACCTGGTCCACTCTCCGAGCCTGGCTCGTCTGGTCCGCCCTCGTGTGGCCTATAGCCTATCCGGACCGCTCGGTGGGCCTTCGGAGTATCCGGTCCGCCCTTGGTATGTTGGCCTACAGCACAAAGCAGGACGCGCCTCAACCCAACCACAGTCAACCAACCATGTGCACATAAACATATAATCATATAACAATTAGTCACCAATCAACCGATCTAGCAGATCACATAATATAACATCATCCTAACCAGGATACCGACCTAACTGGTCACTAGCATATACCATCCTAACTACCAGGATGCAAACATAGCAAAGCAATAACATAACAAGGACACCCGGATTACAATCCCATAAAGGGCCGACCTTGGTGCCTTAGACCCTGTCGATATAGTGAGGATAACTCACCTCGCAACTGCTCATTGAAAAGATAAGATCGCGTTGCTTCAACCTCCGACACGAACTCCACCACTGATAATACCAAAACACTGAACTCAATAAATACCAATAATTACCAAAATACCCCTCGAAGTCAACTGGTCAACTCTTGGTCAAAGTCAAAGTCAACTTCCTGACTGACTCTACTCGCCGAGTCAGCCCGCTGACTCGTCGAGTCCCCATGTTCTGAAAACTCCCATATCGCGACCCAACTCGCCGAGTCGCCCTAAGACTCGCCGAGTTCAAGGATCTCCGAGTACTTTCCTGTTCAACACACCGAGTCGTCCCTCGACTCACCGATTCGCCACTTAACCAGAAGAGGTTGGGGTTCCATGACCGGACTCGCCGAGTCCAAGAACAAACTCGTCGAGTCCATGGCAATCTTCAACAGACTCATCGAGTTGTTATTCCAACTCGCCGAGTTCCTGCCTGTCTTCATGCAACTCGCCGAGTACACCCATGTGACTCCCCGAGTAGCTCTAGTTCTTAATCCATACAGTGGCTTTTTAAGCCATTCAGTGGCTCCAATCCATAGATCTACTCTTCTACAAACCACTCATCACGTAAAGTAGTAAACTTTACCTGAATCCAAAGAGATCTAAGCATAAAACACTCTAGGGCTAGGGTTTGGGACAAAGTAACTTCACCAACAACTCTTGGGCGTAGACTTTATGACTCCTTAGGTCATTACAAGCCTAGATCTGAGGTAGCAACCTCAGATCTTACACCAAACTCGAGATGGAGCTCAATTATGCTCCAAAAACCCCACAATTGATAGATCTAGATGTACAAAAGCTCAAGAATAGATCAATTACCTCTAATGCAAGCTCCCACTGAAGTAGACCTCAGATCTATGTCCCTTCCTTGCTGCAACCCCTTTGCTCTTCAAGATTTCCTTCCTAATCCACCTATCCAAGCTCCAAAATGTGCTCCAATCTCTCAGTCACGTCTATTAGGGCTTCTGGAACTCAAGGGAGGGTAAAGAGGCTGGGGAGAGGGTATTATGTTCTTTATATAGGGCTCAACCCCTAGGATTAGGGTTTTCTCCATACAGCACCAACTCGCCGAGTCCACCCATGCGATTTGCCGAGTTGGTCACTTAACACGCGACCCGTAACGCGACTCGACTCACCGAGTCTATCCATCAACTCGCTGAGTCGACCTTCTTATTTACACTTTTAGCCCTTCAGCTTTACTTCTGAATTTCCGGGATGTTACACTTTCAAAAGAATTTCGGGACGAAATTCCCTCTAACGGGGGGATGATGTCACAACTAGGAATTTGGTGCCTTGTAAACATTGAACAACGATAACAAATGTAAACCAACAATGTGAAAGCATGTATGATGCTTATTAAATAACAACAAAACTTCCATCAAATGCTTTAGAAGAGCACATCAAATAGTCAACAAAAGTTTGGAAGCCCTAAAAATCCCGGTTTAAGTCCATTTTGGACTAGGATTTCCTTCTTGGGCCTAATGGACCAGTAAACTTCCAATTTGACTATCCTGGACTTAGAACTCTTAAATGGGCTCTAATTGGACCCACTTTCATTTATTTTAACATTTTGGGCCATATTGGGCCTATAATGAAATAAAATACTTTAATGGGCCTTATTGGACCATAACAAATCTAATTAGCCCTAATGGATCATAAAAATCATTCCTTGATTTATTTTGGGCCAAAGATAATCAAATTAAGTCATAATATGGGCTTAAGCATTCAAGGCCCAATTTTTCTTTCTCCTTTCTCCTCTCTGTCCGCCCAAACCACAAAACAAAGGAGGAAGGGTTGACTTTAGGAGGTGCCACCTCCTTATTGCACACCATGCACCCATGAATGGACTAACATGTATCTAGACAAGTCACCTCACTCTCTCTCTTCCCCTCTCTCTTCTTCTCTCAGCTGAGAGCCTCCCAAAACACACACACACACACATCACAACAACTCTCTCTAAGTCTCTCTAAACTCATCCATTTCTTCATCCAAAAATTCTCAAGACTTTTGCTTATGTTTCAAGATATTTTCTCAAGATAATCATCATTCTTTGGTATGTTTTTACATGTCTAAGTTATACAACTATTCTCCCTTGTAAGATCATTCTTTCTAAACAAGTTTTTGGTGATCACACTCCTAGAAAACTCTTTAATTTCGAGATCATCCAAGAAAGGTTGCTAAAGCCGAAAAACACATCACTTACTTACATTTTTCTTCAAAAATCGAACCTAAAACTCAACGTGAGTTTCATACCCCTCTCTTTTCAGTTTTTATGTGTTTTATGGGGGAGAATACAAGAAAATGTGTAGATCTATGTATATGTGTATGATATGTGTGATTTTATGCATGTATGTGTGTTTTTATGATGAACATGTAACCAAAAAGGGGTGATACTCGAGATCTATGACATGAGAAAGGAAACAAACATGATCTAAGTTATTTTACACTAAACAAGTCAAGAGTAATAACTTATAAGATTATGATGAACATATTTCCAACATAAAACCCATTTTTGGGCTTAAATTGTCAAAAATACAAAACTTGGGTTAAAAATTGCCAATTCATGGTTTCTTAAGGGCCAAAGAGTCAAAAGAGTTTCCATAATTATTTTTCTGAATATTAAAGTTTTCAAAGGACTTGAAATGTAAATTTTTAGCTTAATGGGCTAATTTTGGGCCTTTTGGCCCAATAAGCCCAAAATTGCGAAAAATGACCACTAAAGGGGCTAAAATGTAACTATCTTCAAAACAGGGGATAAAAAGGGTAATAAAACTATTTCAAGGGTCAAAAATGCTTTTTATTTCCAAAAAGGATAAAAAAATGTAAAGTTTTTGGATTTCGGGCCAAAACTGTAAAAATTGTGAAAAGTTGGGTTTTAACCGAAAATTACTATTCTAAAAGGACTAAAACAGTTAACAAAATAAATTTTGAGTTAAAACCATCATTTCAACAAATATATGATACAAAGGTGTCAAGAAAATGTTTTAAAGGCTAAAAATGTCTTTTCTTTTATATAAAGGACTAAACTTGTTATTTTTATAAAAAGAAAGGTGTCAAAAGGGTCAAACTTCTACTTTTAAACAAATTATTTCATTGAGTCAAAATACAAAAACCACGATTGTTGAAAAATCAAAAGACGAATACACGTTTAACTCCAAATATCGTTACAAACGAATCGATTGGTCTCGAATCGATACCATTACAACAATCGTAAAATCTAACACTCCAATAGATATGCGAAACCTAAGATGAGTAATTATTCAAACTTTGGGCTTAGAAGTTTTAAATCATGCTTGTTGGACCTTGCAAGTCTCTTAACATGATCTTTGGGCCCAAAGGGATAATGCTTATATGTTACTGGGCCTCCTATGACCCAATTCCATATAAAAGGACTTTCAATAGATTTTATGTGCTATTGGACCCTAGTGGCCCATTAGTAATGCTAGTAAGGTCAAAGTAATCAAATGCGAGTTGGACCATCGTGTCTTTCGCAACCCCGACAGCCTAAAGTACTTATGATAGTTACAGGACATAGTGCTCCTCTTCTCTTCGTTTGCTAAGGCTTACGAATAATCAAAGTAGACGGAATTAGGATGTTATTCAACAGTAATCAAGGTGGTGAAATCAATATTCATTCGATGTGACAGTACAAACTTTCTAATCACGTATATCTTTCGACATCAGAAAACACCGTGTTTTCCAGGGAAAATCAATACCTTTTCGTTCGGAAATTCTATAACTACAATACAAAACACCCTTGTTACATATATGTTTAGAAATCATTCATGCATCAACTTATAGATTTTCACACTTTGCTAAACTAATGTCTTTTCAGAAAATATTGGATTTTCTGGGTTTTACAAACTATACAAATCATTTTATTCACAACTTTGCTTATGAACTCACCAACATTTCATATATTGACGTTTTTCCAAAATAACTTGCATTCTCAGGTAACAGATAAGCGAAAGGGTAATACGAAGTATGTTAGAATGTTTTGTTTTGAAAACTCTGGAACAATTTGTGTTATGAATGTGTAATGTGTTAAAATAATGTACTTGATGTGAACAATTACAGTTGTAATATATTGATGCATGGTGATGTTTATGTTATGATTCATGTATATTCATTGTGATGATATTCAATTAAAGTCACGCGAGCCCTCGGACGTTTCCGCCGTCTGGTTCGGGGGTGTGACAGTCTGGCCCACTCTCTGAACCAGCTTCAGTTAAGACTGAACAATCTGGGCCAACTGAGAATGTTGAGGTGAACGTTTCTGATGCCTCTACTTCATGTGCAGGTAAAGTAATAGAGGATGAGGACAAGGAGAACAGAACTAATTCTAGTGCTATAAATTCTATTGACTGTCAAACCAATGACTCCTTGAACTCTGAATCTGCTGCTTCTAACTCAGTTACTTCTAAACATGCTGTTGGAAAATACAAGCCACCAAAACAAGCGAAACCTACGACTTGCTGCAAGTCTGCTGTGGGAACAATAAGAAACGGGGAAAGGAAATGCCACCAGGGGTAGGAAGAAACAACTTTCCACTGAAGAAAAAGACGTGTTTTCATTGTGGAACACCGGAACACATTGCCAGAAATTGTCCTAATCGTGCATATGTTTTGCACTACGCACAATGCTGGCAGAACGCGCCAAGAGGGAAATACCCCAAAAGAAGCCCTTCAAGGTCACAATTGCGAAATGGTGACTGGAATGCGAAAAAGTCCAAGGATTCATCTTCCAACAACAAGAAGGGTATGCCGGCCAAGAAGTCCAATCCAAGAGATGCTCCAGTGAAATCATGATCAATCGTATCAAAGTCATCTTAACGATCGGCTTCCAGTTCAAAAGAAAGTACTAAGGCACCCATCGAATCGAACAAGAAATGGGTTAAACCCAACTACAGATGGGTACCAAAGGTTCAATCTCCTAATGCTTCTAATATTTCTACATCTTCTGTTTGTGATAAGCAAGATATATCATGGGAGAGAGTACCTTGCAAATATGACAAAGGTCAACCCTGTTTCAAAGAGGACTGGGTTCCAAACACCAACTGATCCCGCTCTATGCCGGAGCAGCTATTGAGGCATATCATCAGACTTCATTATGTTGAGAGTGGCTGTTACAGGCACATGATAAGAGGGATATCTCAACTATACAACACTCACAACAGTGTTTGAGAGTATGTGTCCTTTGCGGGAAAGGAAGAAACAAAGGGATCACACATGGGGTTTGTTCTTAACGATGTGAAGAATTTTCGAATCTTTTCTGAGATTACGCGTGCTGCTCTTAGTCCTTCTGGGTGCAAATTCAATCGCTGAATTATGGTTTGAGTTTTCTTCTTGATACTCCTGAGTTTATCTAACACTGATTCATTTTGAAGAGAATCTTTAATTTTCTTATAGCTTTTCACTAGTAGGTATTGTTTGGGAAGTGATATCAAGAAAGTGATAACGGGAAGTCTAAAACATGTGTAAGGGAATGAATCTGAATTGTGTAGACTCTGTGTTCAATGTGCTGGTAGGCATGAAGGATTTGACAGTGTGGATTTAGATAGGATCGTTTGGACTGACCATACGACGCTCGGGTAGATTGAGCAGTGAGATAAACACGGGAACCCACAGGATACACTAAATTAATACGCATCTAGAGCTGTGGTTCAACTTTTCCTTGATGTACGGACTTATATCCTTAATTCTAGTTCTGATAGGGCAACTGGGGGGTTCTGATAAAGTAGGTATGTAGGAAATTATTTTCTTGCTTTCTATCTGTCAGTCATATGTTGCTTCCTCTGCGTGATTGGAAAAGATCCGACCTGGATTGCAACATATGCAACTCTATTTCTATGCACCTCCTTATCTATGAAATTCTTTCTATCTGTTAGCCATATGTTGTCTCATCTGCATGATTGAAATGATCCGACCTAGAACACAGCATACGCAACATTCTACCTCTCAATTCCTCTATCTCTGTTAGTCATATGTTGTCCCCTATACGTGATTGAAAGAGATCCGAACTGGGACACAACATATGCACCTATTTCTAAATCTGACTTCCTCCTTAATATTTTTCTATTCACCTAAAGAAAGGAGTCCTTAGGAAGTTCTTGATAACCAGGGTATATCGGGAAGCGGGGAACACGTTCCAGTGCACCTAAAATCAAACCATTTAGAGGTTGCCTGTAGATCTCGCTGCTTAATTTAAGTGGACAACAATACCTGTGGTCGTCGTCAGCTAAATGGTTTATTTAGAAAAATATGTGAATATCCTTCGTGTTTAAGTGGATCACAATATCGGCAATTGACCATATTTATTCATGAAGGTGAAGGTACTGATAAACAAAGTTAAGACTGTCTCACAACTTTGATCCCAAATATATATTTTTTTTTTGTTAAATTGGTTCATAGCTTTCCTCTATGCACAAACTTAGGGGGAGAATTAAAAAAATGCAAAAATCAAACAAAAATCAGAAAATTAAAAATCCAAAAACAGTGTTATTTTTGTTTTATTTCTTGTTCATAAAATATGAAAAATCCAAAAATCTTGTTTTAAGTTTTCTTTTAGTTTTTTTTTTTTGTCTTGAAAAGTGAATTCAGATGTAGGTGAGACTCACGGAGATTGTATCGAAATTTTCTGAGCCAAGGATTCATCTGTGATCATCGAAGAATTTTCATTCGAATGAGCAAGAAATGAAGATTATTCTTACAACAATCAAATTTTCAACCACCCCAGAAGCAAGGTGAAGCTGCACCTGAAGATTATGTGACAGATTACATTCAAGCCTCCTCAATCAATTTGTTGTTATCTTTGTACCTACTAAAGTGATCCAGAAGATTCATTCTCTCTGATATTATCTCTAAAGATATTCAAGGTGAATGCGCTATCTTTCAAGAATCAGTACAAGAAGCCTCCTCACTCAATGTGCGTTCAATGTCAAATTTTGAAGAAAAGCCCAACTGCTCGAGATGAATTCATTTATTGAAGATTCATATGTTCATCTTGAAGTCGTGAAGATATCGAAGATTAACGCTGAAGCCAAAATCCAAATGAAGATTGACAAGAAAAGCCAGCTACATTTTTAAGGGGGGGGGGGGGTGGTTGGGTCAATTAGAAAAGAAAGCTATAAACCAAGGGGAAGATTGTTGGGTCAAAAATATTGGTTTACACTTTACTTTTCTATCAAAATGTATTTTTCAGTCATGTAATAGGTGTTTGCGGTTGTGTTTACGGCTGTGAATGGGTTCACAGCCGTGAACCCATTCACGGTCCATGTGTGCTATATATAGATGTTAGGTGGGTGAGGAGTGGATGGTCTAGAGGAGCTTAAGTGTGTGAAACTCAAGGTGTGTTTCAAAGAGAGAAGAACTAGTGTGTGTGTGTGTGTACTATGTGTATGGAGCATCATTCTATTCATTGAATACATCATAGATTCACTTATTCTTCTTCTCCTTCTCTTCTATTTTTATCTGGCATCATCCGTTTGATCGAGATTCCACACCATCAAGCGGATCTGATTGATACACAAGCAGATTTGGAACTTATAGTTATAGGTTGTAATTTAGGATTCTTATTTGGTTGTACTGGTGGATTGGATTTTTTTTACAGTTAATTTTAGGTTTCCGGTGATGACTAATGGTGACTAGTGGTGTCTTTTTATGGTTGGTGGTGACTAGTGGTGGTTTTTAGTAACTGGTTGTGGTAGTGGTGGGAGTGGGATAGGGAGTGGGTTCCAAGTGTTTATAAATCATTTAATGTATTTTTTTTTACAATTAATGAATAAAAATCAAATAAACATGAAAAAGAAAAAATAAAGGACAACTAAGTCTTTTTATGTCTGCCAGGGACTAAAAACAAAACAAACTGAAGCTATATCGAGTGCAAAAGAAAACTTAGGGACCAAACATGAAATTTTGGCAAACCACAGGGACAACTTTAGTAATTTGTTCATTAATCAAGAAAGTATATGTGTCCTTTTATAATTGTTACTCACCATTTTAGTGTAATTCGAGCATTTTCTTATGAACCTTATATATATATATATATATATATATATATATATATATATATATATATATATCTGTGTGTGTGTTGTGTGTGTGTGTGTGTCTGTATGTATGCCCCTATTTTCCAAAACTGAAAAAAAAAACATTTCTTTTTGCCTTCAAAACCATGTTATCTTCGTCTGCGAAAATCTCAGTTGCTTAAAACATTTTGAGTACAAATGTTGTTTCAAAATAACAAAACCCTAAGGATGTCGTAATCAATACAAAACATGAGTTACATCGTAAAGATATTTTGGTCATGAATAGTATTGAAGGTTGTCTCTTATTCACTGGCATCCAATTCAAGTTCACCAACCTTTGCACCGCTACGTGTGATGCATATAATTTGAGTAGGTCATGTTTGGGAACCAGGCGAGACATATAGGGTTTTCAATCCCAAAATATTATTATGATATAGCTCATAAATAATAATCCTGCAAAACCAATTATTACCAAACAATATAGATATATCATACAACAAAAGTATCTATAAGACACTATACCCTTTATCCTTAGTTACCCAGCCCGTCGATTCTCAAACGTTATCCTATAACAATGATCCCTTGAAATATAGCCCGATGGATCACTATAAGCAATGAGTATACTCTACTGCTTTGGGTATTCCGGATCAATGTAAGTCAATACATGCAACCATGAGGGGGATAGAGTACCCGAATGAAAAAACAATCCTTTTCCCTGGATAAGTATGAATCATTTAAAAACCTGCAAATTACAAGTCTGCTAGCATTCCAAAATATTGTCTAAAATAGTCATAGGTCGTCATCTATACTCTACTGTATGACTAGTCCTGATAACATAATAGTAAAATTTTATTTGTGGCCTTACTCTACTATTTTATCTTTCTCACCCCGTCACTTCCCAATACAAATTTTACAAGTAACTCCGGTACGTAACTCGTACCCTGACACATGATAGCGCCACATAATAGAGCTATAATCTCACACACACACACCTAGTATGATACTTCCATCTTATTCAACTTACTTTAAACTAAGCATCCCTTATAAATCTTAGTTTATGACTATTGTAACGCAATATCCCTAATCGTTTCCTATTTCGGACTGGTGAGCAAAGATCAAATATTATCAGGCTTAGGAAGTATGAGGAAATAAGATATGGACCCATTTGGATGTGGGTGGTGTGATTTATATGATCCAGGTGTTCGGTTTATGTTTTGAAGCTAAGGGGTATTTTAGTAAAGTATCAGCTCGAGTTTTATGGAAATTGGATTTTTGTGCGGGAAATTTTAAGGAAAGTATGAGTTGATAAAAGCGTAGAGCTTCTCGTTACCTTTTCATGGATATAAGGACCGTTGAAATTGGATTTATAATGAAGAAGTTATGGCCTTCGGAGGATTGCAGGGTTTGAGGATAACCCTAGTACACGGGGCGTACATAGGGAGTACGCAGGGTGTACTAGTGTGAAGTTCATTACGTGAGGTGTACATTGGTGTACACTTAGTGTACTAAGAGGGATTGGTCGTGGTTGCGAAGCCTTGTATGCTCATCATACGAGGATTACGTAAGGGGTATGAGGGTTTAATAAAACCCTAGTTTTGAGATGTTGCACACAATTTAAGCTCATTAAGTCCCTAGGGCTGGCCTCTTTACCAGCCTCCATACCTACTAAACCCTAAATTTCGAACTTTAGTCTCCATACCTCCTAAGAAGTTGGTGCTTATTTTGCTCATTATGAATGGATTGAAGAAGATTGAAGGTGCATTGCTTGGTGTGAAGCTTAGAGATCCAGAATCATCACTCATTTTCCAAGTCTTTCGAGGTATCAAGTTCATAGCTTGCCTTCTACTTGATTAGATCTCTACATGTCATGGTTTTTGTGTTTTTAGGTCCTTTTTGGGTTAATTTGATGAGTAAAGTCAGTTGTGGGGTTTATCCTTTTAGATTTGGGCCTATTATGAGTTTCTTAAGCATAAGGGTGCAAGCTTTATGGCACTTATGGTCTCATGCATGCATTAAGTCATCTATTAAGCTCTCTTGAACTTTAAGAGCTTCATTTAGCCATTCATGCACATAAAGTTGGCAACTTTATCTGCTTAACCACCTAAAGGAAGTCAAATCTGAACTTGGGTCATGGTTGCAATAAGCCCATTTTCACGGCCAGAAAAGACCGATTTTGTTTATGCTTTATAAAAATCAGAGTACCTCTTTTTATAAAAATGTTGTGGAATTTGTTCCCAGTAAAACATGATAAATACGTTATCAAATCATTTTCCGAAGAAAATTATTTTTATTCATTTTAAAACATTTGGAATGTTATCGTCAATAAAGAAACATAAGCATAAACAGAACTTACATTCATTATCACTAGTGATTTATATCTCTCCTTAATCTCTCAGTGTAATGTGACTTCATATCAACACTTGCGATATAAATAAATTGAGTGGGTCAGGTTAGGAAACCGGGTGAATACATAGGGTTTTCAACCCACAATAAATAAGTTTATTAACTTTATCAAACCAAACAAACCCGATTACCCGTTCCCGTTATCCTCACTTTACATCCCTAAAACATCTAACACAAGGGACCTAGTCTAAGGACATCCATCGGGGTGACAAGACATGCTTCGGGGGTTCCTCAACAATTCATGTAAAATAAGGCAACCATGTGGGGGAATGGAGTATTGCTGGTGAGCACACAGTTCAAATAAACACCTACAGGTTGCGAGCCTGCTAGCGTTCCACTGGACTGTCTAGAATAGTCCGTGGTCATCATCTGTACTCCGCTAGATGACTGGATCATCAATAACATCTATATTGAGGCCTCTCATTATTTTATTTGGTCACACAACAACTCTTACATCTACCAATGTTTTACCCAAAACATTTTGTAGATATAAAATACATATACAGTTTAAATCATTTAAAACGTGTATAAAAATATTTCACCCAACATAGAAAGCAAGTATTCAGACAATTTGCACACATAGCACGTAATTTATATTAAATACTTCATATCTATGTGTAAGATGAAAGTAACTATGCACTCACTTGAAAAGGTGGTGATTCCAAACTCAGACAACGCTTCGCTTCTTAAAAATAATTTCCTTCGACGAAATCTAGTATTATTACTACTAGAGTTTAGTATATCATTTGCCGAGACAACTTTATAGAAAACCGGTATTTTCTTGGAGCAACATTCCCAAGACGAAAAGGTCTTCTTCTCGGAGCTGTCGAGCACTCTGGGGCTTCTGCCTCGTGCTAGGGAGGTTCCCTAGGCTTTTCGGGGGGTTTCGGAAATAGAGAGAGGTTCTAGAGAGAGAGTAAAGAGATGAAAGAATGGGAAAGGTGTAAAGAAAATGATGGTGGGAGAGCTTCTATTTATAGGGTGAAAAGTGGCTGAACTTGGTGCCACATGTCACCATCTAGTGACAAGACTTGGGGATTAAGCATTGGCCAAGATTGTGTCACATCGCCCATTTTCGCACAACACACTTCCGACTTCTAAAATCCATAACTTTCACATACCATATCCGTTTTTGACGTTCATTATATCCACGCGTAGGTAAAAATAAGATCTAAAACTTTCATTTTGACTCCTTTGGCTAATTCTCGACCGATCTAAAATTTAACAGTACGAGGAGATTATACTGTTAAATGTCCGCATAAAATTCATAACTTCTACATACAGACTCTGTTTTCGTCTGCATTTTTACATTGAGTTCCTATTAATGAGATATTCAATTACCATTTAAGTCTCATAGGCCAAAAACAGCTCGATCTAAAATTCGAGTTTCGGGTTGTGTACTACTAAGCGAAATCTTAGAAAATTCATAACTTCCTCATACGAAGTCAGATTTGGGCATTCTTTTTTTGTATGTTCTCGGTTTAACGTATACAACAACTTTTGTTTAGATTTATAAGGATAACAAGTCCTCCATCATAAATTCACTATTTACGTCTCCCGGTGTCGTGCCGATTTTGCTGTAAAACTTCGACGGACCATAACTTCTTCGTTATAACTCGGATTTCAACGTTCTTTATATGTACGGAACCCTTGAGACATATTATAAAACTTGGTTAAGATTATTTATTCTAGATAATCTTTTGTCAAAAAGTCATTTTCGACCCCTGTTATCTCTAAATTGACTAGCTCGGATCTACGGGCATTACAATTATCTCCCCCTTAGGATGATTACGTCTTGGAATCATCAACGAAACAGGGCTCACGTGATGACTCCATACGTTATCTTTTCATCCTAAGTGATAACTGTAACTTTGATCTTTCTTTGAACGAATATCTAATTCTATGACTTCCTGATTGCAGGCGGTGCTCGATCTTGCACTTGCTCCCTATCTCACATTAGACTCCAAATTATGACCTTCAAGTCACAATCTCGATCCTTACTAGAGACTGCTTCTTCTTCTTAAAAAACTTAAGATAAGTTATTTTATTACTAAAATTGACTGATGTGTCATATTCTAATGACTTATTATCGTATGTTCCCATGGTACTCTTAGAGTCTTCCAGAACAAACTATACATTTCTCCATGTTCTAATCACATCGTAAAAGGTAGCATTTCTAGTTACAAGCAACTATCACGATACCTTTACCGATCGCTTTGATTATCTTTTATTTCAATCTTCCGACTTAAGTCAGATGCTACATCAAACTTGGTTCTTTGAACCACGTAACATACTTATCGTAGTCAGACTCAATTCGATATGACCACTAGGGTCAGAATAACAATCATCCTCTTAGTCATTACCGAAATGATGGTATCGACATATTTGAATAAAATGGTATCAATTACTAGCTTCTTGGTAACCTTGTGACTTTCCCTGATCCAAGTGTGAGTCCTGTGCTTCTGGTAGTATAGGCCTCTACTACCTTTCACACCTACTCATACTCGTCCCAAGTATTGTCTCACATTTCACCCAAGTCACCATACAAGAAAATCACATAACAACTTGTCACATTAGATAACAAAACCAAGGTTTTATATTATTCCTTGAAACGATTACATAGGTGTTCAAGTTCAACCTATACTATGCCTCTAATAGGCTACACCACGTGGTACTATTTACACGACTACTTTATAGATTCTCATTCCTGATCCCTTTCATTTCCATATTCTTTGTCAAGTATCATATGCAACGCTCTTGCCTTCGGTTTCGGTGGAATGTTTGGTCTTGTTGCCTCTTTCTTCTTCGGGAAATCCTTGGCAACGTGCCCTTCTTCACGACATTCATAACACACCCTTTTGCTGGCGGTGCACTCGTTGGTGTAATGTCAGGTCTTCCCACACTTGTAAAAAGTCACTTCCTCGCTACATTTCCCGAAGTGCTTCTTCTTGCACTTCTCGCACCATTTCACTTTGTTTCCTCCTCCGCTAAACTCCTCTGAACCAGAATTGATCTTCTTATTAGGCCTCATAGACCCCTTAAACTTCCTCTTCTCGCCAACCTCAATCTTGTTGGTAGTTCTTCCTTTAATCATATCCTCCACAGACTTGGCAGCCCAGATAGCTGCCTCCTGAGTAGGTGCCTGACGCACTGGCACCGCGTACTCCCATGGAAGTCCCTTTGTGTACTTGTCGATTTTTGTCAGCTCATTCAGAACAAGACGCAAGGCGAACTCCATATTCTCTGTGAAGTTGTTGGTGTATTCATCAATTGACATGCTTCCTTTCTTCAAGGTCAGGAATTGGTTCTCTAGCTCGAACAGGTTTTGGGCTGAGCAGTACTTGCATTTGAACTGCACGAAAAACTTTGCCCATGTCAGTTGCAGGGGCTCATTGCGGCTCAGAGTCTTCCCCAGGGTATTCCACCAGCGCACAACACCTCCTCAGAATTGACGTACTGCAAAGGTGGTCTGTAACTTGCCTCTGCAACCACACTTCATGAAAGCAAACACCATCTCCGAGATCTAATCCATGACTCCGATTGGATCTTCCCTTCCAGTTAAAGTCGATGGCTTGCAAGTCAGAAAATCCTTGTACTTGCATCCATTCCTCTCGACTCCGTCATACTGGTTGTTTTGTCGAACTGTTGGTGGGTTGGCTTGACCAATGGTTCCACTGTAGTTCCCTCCTTCTGACTGGCCATCGTTCAATTCGGGCTGTTCAATTGGCATTGTAGGTTCATCCCTATTTTCATGCCTCCTCTCTTCCCATTGTTCAGCTAACATAGCCCGTATCATGGCTTGTACTCCAGCCATTGTAATTGGCTCAGGAGCATCTGCTACAACAGGTATTTGTTCAATCACTAGTGGTTGATTCATGTTCCCATTTGCATTCCCTGCTCCACTACAGGTTCTTTCCATTTCGATCTATATACCAAATCATACGTTCGGTGTGCAATGACGAGAATTAAGATAGGAAAGATTTTATTTACGATCGACGTGTAATTCTCCCTATTTCTCCGAAAAGTTATATGTCAGATCTAATACTGTAACTAAATGTTTAGAAATCTGAACACATAAAGTTTCTAGATCCGGTCGGCAAAGACCATAGATCCAATTATACAATGCATATCATAAATCATTTAGCACATAAAAGCATGTTAGGCATTTTCCCTAAATTAGCTAGTGCTTGTGTCTATTCAAGTGCTTTACCTAAATTTTATTAGACACACTCCTCACAATCCTTGCTTAGCATTCAAAGTTTAAGTCTAGAGATAAATCCATATTCCTAGTTCGCTTAAACTAATGCTCTGATACCAACTGTGACATCCCCATTTTCACGGCCAGAAAAGACTGATTTTGTTTATGCTTTATAAAAATCAGAGTACCACTTTTAATAAAAATGTTGCGGAATTTGTTCCCAGTAAAACATGATAAATACGTTATCAAATCATTTTCCGAAGAAAATTATTTTTATTCATTTTAAAACATTTGGGATGTCATCGTCAATAAAGAAACATAAGCATAAACAGAACTTACATTCATTATCACTAGTGATTTATATCTCCTTAATCTCTCAGTGTAATGTGACATCATATCAACACCTGTGATATAAATAAATTCAGTGGGGCAGGTTGGGATACCTAGTGAGTACATAGGGTTTTCAACACACAATAAATAAGTTTATTAACTTTATCAAACCAAACAAATCCGATTACCCGTTCCCGTTATCCTCACTTTACGTCCCTAAAACATCTAACACAAGGGACCTAGTCTAAGGACTTCCATCGGGGTGACAACACATGCTTCGGGGGTTCCTCATCAATTCATGTCAAATAAGGCAACCATGTGGGGGAATGGAGTACTACTGGTGAGCACACAATTCAAATAAACATCTACAGGTTGCGAGCCTGCTAGCGTTCCACTGGACTGTCTAGAATAGTCCGTGGTCATCATCTGTACTCCGCTAGATGACTGGATCATCAATAACATCTATATTGAGGCCTCTCATTATTTTATTTGGTCACACAAAAACTATTACATCTACCAATGTTTTACCCAAAACATTTTGTAGATATAAAATACATATACAGTTTAAATCATTTAAAACACGTATAAAAATATTTCATCCAACATAGAAAACAAGTATTCAGACAATATGCACACATAGCACGTAATTTATATTAAATACTTCATATCTATGTGTAAGATGAAAGTAACTATGCACTCATTTGAAAAGGTGGTGATTCCGAACTCAGACAGCGCTTCGCTTCTTAAAAATAATTTCCTTCGACGAAAACTACTATTATTACCACCAGAGATTAGTATATTACTCTTCGAGACTAATTAATAGTCTAGCTATTATTACTATTATATAAGCGTTAAACAATACTTATATAACCCATAATAATAGCCCAAGTATTTATTATTAAGTTCCTAATAACGTTACTATAATTAAATAAAAGCTATATTAAAAATAGCGTAGGTGTAGCTCACATACAACAGTTTTATAGAAAATCGGGCTTTGCTTGGAGCAGCGTTCTCGAGCCGAAAAGCTCTTCTTCTCGGAGCTGTCGAGCACTCCGGGGCTTCCGCCTCGTGCTAGGGAGGTTCCCTAGGCTTTTCGAGGGGTTTCGGGGCTAGAGAGAGAGAGAGTAAAGAGAAGAAAGAATGGGAAAGTTGTGAAGAAAATGAGGGTGGGATAGGTTCTGTTTATAGGATGAAAAATTGGATTAACTTGGTGCCACATGTCACCATCTAATGGCAAGACTTGGGGAGAAAACAATGGCCAAGATTGTGCCACATCACCCATTTTCGCACAACAAACTTCCGACTTCTAAAATCCTTAACTTTCACATACGACCTCCATTTTTGACGTTATTTATATCCACGCGTAGGTAAAAATAAGATCTACAACTTTCATTTTGACTCCGTCGGCTAATTCTCGACCGATCTTAAATTTAACAGTACGAGGAGATTATACTGTTAAATGTCTGCATAAAATTCATAACTTCTACATACACACTCTGTGTTTCATCTATCTTTTTACCATTGAGTTCCTATTAATGAGATATTCAATTCTCATTTAGGTCGCACAGGCCAAAAACCGATCGATCTAAAATTCGAGTTTCGGGTTGTGCACTGCTAAGCCAAATCTTAGAAAATTCATAACTTCCTCATACAAAGTCAGATTTGGGCGTTCTTTTTTTGTATGTTCTCGGTTTAATGTATACTACAACTTTTGTTTAGATTTCTAAGGCTAAAAATTCCTCCATCATAAATTCACTATTTACATCTCCCGGTGTCGTGCCGGTTTTGCTGTAAAACTTCGACGGACCATAACTTCTTCGTTATAACTCGGATTTCAACGTTCTTTATATGTATGGAACCCTTGAGACGTATTATATAACTTGGTTAAGATTATTTACTCTAAATAATCTTTTGTCAAAAAGTCGTTTTCGACCCCTATTATCTCTAAATTGACTAGCCTGGATCTACGAGCGTTATAATGGTATTAATCGATTAAAAGCTTAAATAGGAAAGTTTTCCAAGTTGGTGAGTACGTGGGGTGTACAAGCATGTACGATGCTCGTACAAGCCCTATAAGTACGATGTTGAGCGTACAGGCTGGGTACGCCCCACATACTCAGGAGGTTGGGTGTAATATCCCGGTTTCAGGAGTGCAAGTTCAAGGTTCAAAGTGAAAATGTGGATGGTCAACTCGGCGAGTCCATGGGTAGACTCGGTGAGTAGGGTCGCGATTGTGGTCGCGTGTCAAATGGCCAACTCGGCGAGTCTGTAGCTGGACTGGGCTAGTTGGTGCTATGTGGAGAAAACCCTAATTCCGGGGGTTGAGCCCTATAAAGGACATAATACCCTCTCCCTTGCCTCTTTACCCTCCCTTGAAGTCCAGAAACCCTAATATTCGTTTGTGAGAGAATTAGAGAGCAATTGGATCTTGAAGGAGTGTTGTTGAAGAGATCTTTGAAGATTAATAGGCTTGGAGCAAGGGGCTTTGCAAGGCTTTGGCTTATTCTTCTGTTGGAGTCTTCTCTTGAGGTAATGATTCGTTGTTTGAGCTGTTATCCATCTAGATCTATCATTTGTGGGATTTTTGGGAGTATATCTAGTGCTATCTTGAGTTTGGAGGTTGGATCTGAGGTTGCTACCTCAGATCTAGTGTAGTGATGATCCAAAAGAGCATAAAGTCCATGTTCAAGAGTTGTTGATGACTCCTTTTTGTCCCAAACCCTATCCCTAGAGTGTATTATGCTTAGATCTCCTTGGATTCACGTAAAGTTTGCCAGTTTACATGATGGATGGCTTGTATAAGAGTGGATCTATGGATTGGAGACTCTGCATCGCTTGGAAAGCCTCTGTATGGGTTAAGAGCTAGTGGTACTCTGCAAGTCACATGGGTGTACTCAGCGAGTTGCTTGAAGATAGGCAACAAATCGGTGAGTTGGAAGAACAACTCGGGGAGTTGGTTGAAGATAGCCTTGGACTCGGCGAGTCTATTCTTGGACTCGGCTAGTCTGGTCGTGAGGTCCTAACCTTTCCTGGTTGAGATGTGAATCGGTGAGTCAAGGGATGACTCAGTGAGTTGAGTGTGATTAGACTCAGAGTTGTGGGACTCGGCGAGTCTTGGGGCGACTCGGCGAGTTGAGTCGTGTTTTGGGAGTTTCAGAGCATACGGAATCGATGAGTCAGCGGGGTGACTCGGCGAGTAGAGATAGTCTTGTGTTGACTAGTTGTCTTCTAGGGGTATTTTGGTATTTATTGAGTTCAATGTTTTGGTTGTTGATCAGTGGTGAAGTTCGCGTCAGAGGTTGGAGCAGCGTGATCTTATCTCTTCAGTCGGCAGTTGCGAGGTGAGTTATCCTTACTATACCAACAAGGTCTAAGGCACCAAGGCCGGCCCTTTACCGAATTGTAATCCAGGTATCGTTGTTATGTTATTGCTTTGCTATGCTTGCATCCTGGTAGTTAGGATGGTATATGATAGTGACCGGTTAGGTCGGTATCCTGGTTAGGATGATGTTATGTTATATGATCTGCTAGATCGGTTTGATTGGATGCGTACTGTTATATTACTGTATGTTTATATGCACATGGTTGTTGGACTGGGGTTGGGTTGAGGTGGGTCCTATGACTGGGGTTGGGCTGAGTTGACGGAACTGTTTGGGTCGATCATGACCGCTATGGCTGTGTATTTTGATGAGCGTTATGTAGCTCTTGCAGAGACAGCGGCTGCGACAGCCACAGCGGCTGTGGCAGCGGCAAGGGGAGGAGCCGGTCGAGGTTTCCATTATCGGGACTTCGATAATACGAAGCCCCCTACTTTTGATTGAGTTTAGGATCCGATAGTGGCTATGAGATGGTTGTCAGATGTGGAGGGCTGTTTCTTCACATGTTCGTGTCCTGCGGATCAGAGAGTGAGGTGCGCTCTGAACCTGTTAAGGATCGAGGCGAAGGATTAGTGGAGATTGACCACGGGGCTATATTCGGATGCGCAGAGGGCTGCAGTTTCATGGGATCAGTTCCGGGAGATGTTTGGCACTCGTTATGTTCTGCGGGTTGAGAGAGAGAGAGAGAGAGTGAGAGACTAGCTCAGGAGTTCCTGGAGCTGAAGCAGGATTTGGCGTCGGTGACGGAGATCACCAGGATATTCACTGAGAGGGCAATGTTTTGTCCTGAGTTTGCTTCGGAGCAGGCTCAGATGTCCTGATATTTGAGTATGCTCAAGAGGGATATCAGGCAGTTTGTATCTATGCAGAGGTGCGAGACCTTGTTAGAGTTGCAGGAGGCCGCTAGGCGGCGTGAGTTGGCGATTGAGTTGCAGTTGCGAGAGCAGAGGCAGGCTCCGGTGCAATCGCAGCCAGCACCGAAACGGTCAAAGACCGATGATTCTAGATTGGGAGATCAGAGCAGCCGCACTTGTGGGAAGTGTGGGAAGGGTCACACCGGAGTTTGTAGGTTTGGTGGTGCATGCTGCAAGTGCGGAAAGGAGGGGAATTATGCAATGGATTGTCGGCAGACAGCCCCGGTTCAAGATTTGAGGATTTGCTATCACTGCCATCAGATTGGACATTTGAGGGTCAACTGTCCACAACTTTTTGCAGGAACGGTGCAGGCTCCAGCAGCGACCACTTTGAGGATTATGGGTGGAGGTCAGGGTGGAGCGGAGTCCCTGAGGGCTCAGGGTTGTGTTTCTCAGCTGACAGCAGAGGAGGTCAGGGCAGTGTCGGACGCAGTTGCAGGTATGTTTCCTTCTTGATATTTTGTTATCTTGTGATTATTATGGAGTATTGTATATCTGCTAGTCTCGTTGTGTGAAATTTGGGTATTGTATTTGTTTGTTCCTTGAGGGTTATGGTACAGTTAAGGTTTTTGGTATTGGGAGTTTTGTTGGTTATCATCCATGTGGATTGTTAGTGGGAAATCAGGCTTTTGGTCTGAATGTCGGGTAGCATCTGCAGTCTGAGGAGTGGTTAGTTGAAGGTCGGGCTTCTTTCAAGTCCGAGATGATCAGTGTTGATATGTGATTTTGTGAAGGTTGCTCGTTCTGGTGGGAATCAGTTCGCGTGTAAGGGAATCTGTTGTGTAGGGTTGTTAAGGGAGGTCGGTTATGGCGACCGGTGGTTGATAGTCAGTGCTCTAAGTGGGGAGAATTGGAAAATTCTCCAGAAGATCAACAAGCATGAGAGGTTTATTAGCTGTTTGGGATTCAGCAGTGGTTCTGTCAGCCAAGAGCGTAGGCTGGTATGAGCAAGTGACAGGCAAACGGGGCGGGATACAGACCAAGGGTTTCGTAAAAAGGGCGATTGATTGTGGAAGGCCTAGGATCAGGCCGGGATTGCGTATGTAGGATGGAGTTAGAGTTCGGAACCCCTAGTGGGCTAGAACAGTATGCCTGGGAGAGTTTTCCAGGAGGGATAATTCGAGAGGATGAATGCTAGCTGAGCGGTCCGATAGACTGAAGGCCGGTGGGCGTACCAGTCAGGCCGAAGGCTCGGAGGATGGTCCAAACGGGCTGAAGGCCCTGGAGGACGGTCCAGACATGCTGAAGGTTCTAAGAGTGGTCCAGATTGGCTGAAGGCCTGGTAAGGCGGTCCGGTCATGCTGAAGACTCTGCATGTGTTGATAGATCTGTATGAGGAGATGGAATGAGTATGTTGCGATGTGATAGCATCAGAAGGTCTGTCCCCGGGTATTGATCGTGATTAGTGGAACGTAGTGCATGGACTCGAGAGTCCTTGCGAGCAGATTCAGAGCATGTGTTGTGCATGGGATAGCAGTTATGCTATAAGGGAATGGTGTAGCGTTGGGCGAGCACCGTGGCACTTGTTGTAGTGACAAAGCGGCCAAGTAGATTTCCTTGGATAAGGAAAGGGAAAGGTATGTAGCTCCGAGAGGGAGTGTATGTTCACGAAAGTGAAAGCAGTAGCATAGAGGTATGATTGAGGTGTTCCAATTATGGTTATTGAGCAGTGTGTTTGCGCCGGTGGTATGGAATCACATCCGGGTTGGATATCTGTTGAGGTCACGGAAGGAGTTCCGAGGGTGTAGAGCCTAAGAGGCTTGGAAGGGATGCAAGGATGGAGCCTTGGATTCCCAGTTTGGTGTGAACAAGAAATTATGCATATAGTGGTAAATCATCCTGGAGAATGTTTGGAGGTGTCGTCAGTGTGTCGGGTTTTCCCAACCCGAGGATGCTAGAGCCAGTTCATCATGTGTATGTGATTGCGGAGGTGAACTCATGGGAGTTGCTCTGAAGCTGAAGGATGTGCCATCCTGTCAGCATGGAAGGGATAGAGTTGGACTCAGAAAGGGAGCAGGTTAAGTCTCAGCAGTGAATTCGGTGAAGGATATGTCTAACGAGGAAAATGATAGCAGTGTGGTACCGGGTCGGGATCCCGGTGGTTCAGGGTTATATCTAGCTCGTAAGAGTCAAGTGATTGTTGTGATCTGGAATGAGTGAAGTATCATGGAGTGGTACTTGGTTGATAATTGTGGTTATCAGAGGATGAAGCCGGTGGCCGGCTTAAGGCGAAGGTCAGGACACCGCAGGGGAAGAGTTGGGTTTCGGGTTTCGGTGCTAGTGTTTTCAGGAACCTGGTTTGGTTAATTCCAGGTGGTGCATTGCTAGAGTAGTTATGGAGTTGTGTTGCCGCAGGCTTCGAGGGCGAAGCCTAATTTAAGTGGGGGAGAATTGTAACATCCCGAGTTCAGGAGTGCAAGTGTAGGGTTGTCACACCCCATAACCGGAACGAAGGAAATGTCCTGGGGTGGATGACGTCATGTCAAGTATCACAACATATGCAGTATAGTAATCAAAGTACAACAACCATTGCATTAATAATAATAGTTTTACATAGTTTACAATTCATAGAAACATCAAAGTAATACAGAAAGTAATATAGTTGCAGCTCGGTACTAAACTGTCTTCAACAAAAGCTCCTGAGATGTACCTGTCTATTGCTGACCTGAGAACACAAGTTATTTTGAAAGCAAGTATTAGCATTTCTATAAATTCTGGTGAGTTCATAAGTATTTAGTGTCATTTGTGTAAGTAAGCATTTTATTCAAAATAACTTTATAAAAGTAGTAGTTTAGAATCATCGGTGTATTAGAGTCCTTTCCAGAAAATCCTATATTTTCTAAATAAAAGCAGTCTTCTACCAAGACTCGACAGTGTTATGTTTTAAAGAGAAATTCCCTGAAATATTATCATTACCAAAATACGGTATTTGTCTTTAAAGAAAGTAGGAGAATATCACTAGTAAAAGTACTAAGGGAAAATAACATATGCCTCAGCAGCAAATACTGTTTACTAGGGCAAAGAAATCATAGACTCCAGGAGAGTATCGACTGAATGATACGCCTGGCTCAGTCTAAACAAAAGGAAACACATACCCTAGACGGTATCAAATGTACGATACGACTAGTAAGGTCTAAAAGAAACACAGACCCCATCCAAACGAGGAAAAGGAAATAGGGAGAACTAGCCTTCCTAAGTCCTTTAAACATCATTTATATAACTATACAGGTACAGGCATGCATTTAATGACGTAGAAGCATTTAACTAAGTAGAAGCGTTTAGGAAAGTGGAAGCGTTAACAAAGTAGAAGCGTTTCACGAAGTAGAAGTGTCTAACGAAGTAGTAGCATTTAACTAAGTAGGAGCATTTAACGAAGTAGAGGCGTAACTAAGTAGTAGTATCTAACGAAGTAGAAGTATAAAAACATGGAAGAAAACTTTGACGAAATCTTTGGAAAACCTTTACACTTAATAAAATCATGACTTGGTATTCTTTTGTAAAATAAGTTTGAAAACCTTTAGAAACCCTTGAAAATCTTTCATAAACAAGTCTTGATTATAACTTTGATAAAACAATATAAGTAAAGAAAACCTTTGTTTAAAATACTGCTGTAACTGAATTTGAAGTAAAACATATAGCGCGAGAGACAATTTGAGAAAAGATTTGAACAAGTAAAGACATTTTTGGAAAACCATTTACAGTATCATACTTGGTAAAACAATTAACAGTGTAATAAATCCTTGTGCATGCGGGTTATCAATCACATGTGATTGAAATAATAACTGGCATGTTTTAACTTGTATTCCCCCCCCCCCCCCCCCCCATAAAAGGATGAAAAACATTTAAAAGGTAAATTCAGGGTTATGAACTCACCTGCTGTAAGCGGATCGAACGAAAGGGTCGGTTGGGTGCTCGGTGTCAAGTAAAGACTTGAACACACTTAATGACCTATTAACATATGATGACATATGTTTACATACAATTAGTAAATATAATACTAATTTAAACACGTATACGCATCCTAAAATGTGGAAAACACTTTGGTCAAGTGCTAGGAGTGTCCTGGGTAACATCTAAGGGTGTGTATGGCCTAGATAGGGAGTTTACTCTTCAAGAGTAAACTCTTTATAGAGTTTACAGCCCTAAGACCTTATCCCCATGAGTTTACGGTCGTAAACTCATGGATGATGTGTTCTTTGATGCATTAAGGTCTTATAACACTTGTGGAATTAGGCTAGGTTCAATTCTAGGGCTTATGAAGGGTTTAAGGCCTCAAAATGGACCATTTGAGGAGTTTACGGTCCATTGACACTCCTTGAGGAGTTTACGGCCATAAACCCCATGGTTTACGGTAGTAAACTCTTGGAAACCTTCCATTCTTTGATTTCAAGGTCCTTAGCTCATTCCTAACAAGTTCTAGTGAGGGTATAAGGCTTTTTAGGGGGTTGAAGGTTCATTTGGCATGTTTTAAGGGAGTTTACGGTGTAAGCATATGCTTGGGCCGTAAACCCTTGTTTTCCCTCCAAATGGTGATGTTTGGGTGTTCCAAGTCCAAAATGGTAAGTCCCTTAGTCATATCTTAAGCCTAAATGAGGTTTGGAAGTGTTTTGGGCTTGATTTGCATATTTAAAGGGTGTTTACGGTCTAAGCATATGCTTGGGTGTTGTACTCGGTATACGACTACCCGATAATTATGTTTAACGAGGTTTAAAATTTTTACCCGGTTAAATAGTCGTAATCAAAAATAAACTTTTTCCAATAAAATGGAAAGATAATTTACGTGTTTATTTTTGCTTGACGAATATTATTTAAAATATTCCAACGGGTTTAATTCCGGTCAAAAATATTTTTGGGATAAATTTGGCTAATGTTTGACGTAATTAATTTCGACGTTAAAACTAACGGGAACTTTTGGGTTGTCATATCATCCCCCCGTTAGAGGAAATTTCATCCCGAAATTTAGGTTTAGGCAAGTATGAATGATCGAGTAGAGGTATGAGGGCACTTCCTATTCGGTTGGTCCATGAAGTTAGGGTTCCCAATGGTTTCTATCAAGATGAGTGGGATACAAAGAGTGACGTCGGGCAAAGACTTATCAAGTCTAAGAAGTGGATTGATTTGGGGTGAAACTTGTGGAATTTCCAAAAGTAGTAGTGGTCTGATGAGGGTTGGACCAATCTTTGTAAAGAATCTCGGATGGTCCTAAGCTCTCGGAAAAGTAGAGCTTTTCAGTACTTAGAACATAGTGTACTTCTATGGCAAGATCATCACTGGCGTGATCGCCATTCCGAAGTTCCAAAGGTTCTCTCTCATACTGGAGGTGTAGTCCTTCAGGTTGTTTCTTAGAAAGCTCGGGTTGTCCTTGGATTCGTGTTTCGTGTGAATTGGCTTACAGAGGTTTTCTAGATCATCGGATGGATTGCATGACTACGGGTATCTGTTTGCTGCAGGGGTCTATCTCAACCTAGTGCGAAACGAGTCCGCACTTCTAGTTCTTGAGACGTTTCTATTGGAAACTCTCAGAGTCGGGGAGATAGGGTTTCACCAGACGAGTGCTTAGAAGTTATTAAACTTCCCATTATCGTCTAGTTGGCGCTTTCACGGCATGATTCTTATCGGGAAAGGATCATGCTCTTACTTGCCTTGCTGTTTCATGAATAGCAGGCTCTGCTCAGGGCTAACAAAATCCTTTGAGATTTTCTGAAGTGTTGGACTATCTCGGGAGGTGGTTCTACTATTTCCGTGTGAGATAGTATTCGTGGAACACCTAGTAGTCCAATGAATCTGTAAGACATGTCCTATTCTCTAAGGCGTTGGTTTATTTCAGTTGTAGAAAGCGCGTGCTCTTGTATAACCCATCGACTAACACCTAGACTGGTGTCAAGTCTATAATCTCTTCGGGATCTGGGTTATAAGGCTTAACACAACCTACTTTTGCACTTTAATCAAGTATTCTTGGCTGCAGAGAATGCAGTCTATCATCTACAGGGCGACGGTGACTTCTTCCATGTGAGGGGGAGGCGGAGTGTCTTAGGCACTACTCGTCGGTAACGGGGTGCACGAAGTGCCTGGGTAGTGCGAACATCTTCTACAACTACTCTTCCGAAGGTTCTGAGTTTTCTCGATCTCCGCAAAATCTAGTGAGTATAGGGTTCCATCACTCGGAACTTTAATTCTCCTCATCCACTCTTCTATGAGTTTAATTTATCGTAGCTTCCGGGGATCCGGGATATCCGCTGAGATGCTAATTTCGGGGAATTAAGCGTGAATGGACGGTCGCAGTCAATGTCCTTGACTCTTACGACTCAGATTTCCTTACCAACTGAGGGCGTTAGCTACTATGTTGGCTTAATCGGGATGACAACAATTTCGGATTTATGGTCTGATGAGCTTATACAACTCCTTGATCGATTAGATCTTATAACAGGTAAATCATGAAAGCAAAAAATAGTAAGATAAAACACAAGAATGAATCTGAATGTGTTGAATGATTCAATTAACTCATTCCTCAGCAGAGCTCGATGAAGAACTTCCGCTGTAGAGGATATTAGGATTACAAAAGATAAGAACTGTGAACGCTATCAAAATCTTTTTCAAATCTTACGTTCAAGGATGCATGCAAGCATCTATAAATATTAAACCCTACAAAATAACTCACGGATGGACAGGCCCATACCGGAGATTAATTGGACTAAGTATCGAGCCCAAGACGCAACACTAACTGGACCTAACAATCTCCCCCTTTGCGTCAATTGGAGCGAGACTATCACTTCTTCTTGTTGGGTCCAGCTGCTGGAACCTTCTTAGTGGTATCAAACAGACGAGGGATAAGAGCGAGAATTGTCTGTATGAAGCGAATGTACCACTGGATCATGTCATCGAAGTACTTCTTGTCATCTGCTGAATTCTGCTTGCAATGATGAATGATTCCTAAAACATGTTCCAGGCATGCAGTGGTGTAGAGATGTTTGTCTGCCAAAGCGAACAAGCATTTTTGGCCTTCGTTTCTGGTAAACATGATAGAATTGCGTTTCGGGTCAATCTTCCCCATCTGTATCATGTTTAGGTCACTGGCAGAGCCAACAGGTGAGATAGTAGGCTTTTTCTTGAAGACACTAGCGATCTCCTAATCCATCTTGGCAACTTCCATTATGTAGCAGAAAAGCATCCTCTTGAAGTGGTCAATGATCGGATCATATTCTGCTTCATTTGTGAGGAGGATGTTGTGCAAAATTATCCAATCATGTGGATTCAAATTGGGAAGATCAGCTAGCGAAATGGCATGTTCGGTCTTAGCAGAACCCCTCAGCACCTTGAACCGAACGTTCGTGAAGTTTCCTTCTCTAAACGGCTTGAGGACCCGAACGTTGATTATCTTCTGAGCGCTCCAAGTTTGATACTGGGGTTGGGCAGCCCTCAGATAGAACTCGACCAGATCCCTTTCAACCTTTGGATGAGGATGAGGGATATCAACAATGTTGTCAAAGGCATGGAAGATGAAGGCCTTTCGGGTCAGTGGCATATCAAACTATGAGTCGACAGAATTAGTGCGATCCAGTGAAATCACCGGTTCAAGCCACAGAATGCTAGGTGTTTCAATTGCTTCTTTCAGCAGCTTCTCAAGAGTCCACGGAGGAAAAAGGGTTTTCCTGCTCTCAAGAAGGTCATGAGCCTCTTTCATTTTTCTTTCATGTTCCTCAGCCTCTCTGGCAACGCGAGTGCTCATATCAACATCCTTGTCGCAACCTTGCTTCTTTAAGAGATCTGCAATCGTCTCTTTATCATCATCGCTCTCTTCAGCAATTTTCTTCCCCTTGTCTTTGACACCCGAACCTGAGGCTTGGCCTGTTGAAGGAGGTTCGGTTGGTTTTGTTGCTGTAGAAGTGGGAGGCGGTTGAGATACATCCTCTCCCCCTTGTTTCAGAATGGACATGAACTCAAGGAGCCCTTCAATTTTGCTCAGGAGAGAAAGGGCAGGAGCAAGCTTTTCCGCGAGATCACGCCTGACTGAGTAATTCAGTATTGGATCATGTGCTTCAAGGATGTTGGAAAGGGCGGCGTGGACATCCGAAACACATGAAGACACAATCTCTCGTTCAGATCGAAGAGATTCAATCTCCTTTTGAGAATTGGATAGTTGAAGATTCTTGACCTTGAGAGCAGTGGTCTTTCGAGCGAGAGCGTCCATGAGGGAGTTCTCGGCAGCTAGATCTTCTTGTAGTTTAGTGAGACGCTCCTCAATAGTTGCCTTAAACGTTGAGTTGTCATCGGTGAGAGTTTGACGAAGAGTGGCGAAGGACTGCAGTTCTGAGGCAACTGAGGTAGCCAACTTGTTGACAATAGGGTCAAGCTTCGTTTTATTGGCATCGGCAGTTTCCTGTAAAGACTGCAAAAGAGAAGAAGCATCAGCAAATAGTTTTTCGACTTTTTCGGTCGCAGCAGCACAGGCCTTGGTGGAGGCGTCAATAGCGGCAGTGGCTGAGCTGATGGAGGCTTCATGAGCTTTGGAGAAAGCATCAATAATCTTCTGAATAGTAGCCTCAGAGATGGTAGACTGTGATGAAGAAGAGGAGGAAGCAATGATCGAATCAATCTTCTCGTGAAGCTCCTTGAGATGCTTCTTGGTGATAGGAGCATCATCGTCATCGTCACTTTGCACCTGATACGTACTGTAATAGACCGAATCAAATGTCTTGTCCTCCCCACCAAGAAAAGGTTATTCATTGTCTGCGGAGTGAGCAGGAGATGAGGGTGGAGGTGATGGTGGAGGCTCGGTTGTGGAAGTAGGTTCGGGTTTTGATGTGTGTTCGGTAGTGGGATTGGGTTCGGGTGCTTTAATAAGAGCCCCCATATCAGATACGTTGGTTCTTACTTCAGCAGTTGTTATGGTAGCTTCAGTGAAAATGGGAGGGGGTACTGGGATAGAGGTAGGTGGTATTTGAGTGGTGGAGGTTATGGGGGGAATGGAAATAGAAATGGTGATTGGTGGAGAAGAGACAGGTGAACTGGAAACATGTACCTCTGGGGTAGGCGATCGTGGAGGAGTGTTATCACGGGGAGACTTGTCGGAGTCTGAATTTTCTTCCTCAGATTTGCTTGAGGAGGAAGCAAGTATCAGCTTTCGCTAGGTTGGGTTTTCCTCTTCTTCAGTGGAGGAGATTGAGCAGCCTTGGTGGGTTTTCGTTTCTTCGGAGAAGGGCCTTTTGCTCCCTTGCCAACTTGCTTGTCTTTGCCCTTTTCATTTTTCTTTCCCCTTGGAGCGGGCCTATCAGCTTCATGGATCGACTTAATCATATCAGGAGTGAGCTCTCTAGGACCAGAGTGACGAAACTCCTTGTAGGTTTTGATGATGCGGCTATCGCTAGGAACGTCTCCAAACATTGACTCAGGGATGGAGCCAATGAACTAAAATTTAGATGCATCGGAGACTATTATCTTCGTAGTATGGAAAGTACCTATCGAAGAGAGTGGAGAATCAACAACAATGGGGACGTGATACTTGTCTATCACCCATTTTGTGACCAGAGTCCAGAAGCGAGCGTAGGAGATCTCGGAATGGCGAGATGTAGAGGCAAGACTCTGAATCACCTGCTGCCATAAAACTGACCCATAGTCCAGGTTGATGCCGTTGTATACCCCAGAATCGTGATGAACAAACGACTCGCTCCGTCTGAACCGGCATTGCGTTCCGATAACCCCTTGAATAACACTGTAAATAACCTGTTCCATTGAGGAGGCAAGCATGATTTCTTGAACTTCGTGACCGTCGTCAGAACCTCAGTGTACCCCATGTTATAGAACATGGAAAACAAGTGACCCACTGGAATGGATTCAGGGTTAACCCTAGATGAATCGGGTTCAAACCCTAAAAGCAAACAGAATCGCTGCTTGGAGATGGATGCCTTGTGATCAAGAATGTCGAAGAAAATTCTATCGACAGACTTATCATAATGAGCTGTGGCGAAGATTTGTGATAAACATTCCATTGGAACAACATCAACTTTGGTGAGAGCGGGAGCTAGCGGCGAGTATTTGAGACATTCGATGATCGGGAACATAAAGGCATCGTAAACGTGTGGAGTGAGATTGATGATCAGACTCTGTTGAGGACGAATCGGCAGAATGTGGGAAGTGGCATGAACAGAAGATGAATCCGCCATTGAAGTGAAGAAGTTGGGAGAGATGATGAACAGTAGAATACTCAAAGCTTTTATTGCTCTCTGAATTTTGGGTGCAGTAAAGAGGTAAATAATGGTCGAAGTTACTTTTTATACTGTGGCGAGAAGAGAGAGAAGAATCTGTTCCCAAATCGTCGACGGAAATACGAAGGGTTTCCTTGGGTGATTGACGCGTGACAGTTTGGAGCCCCGATGATTACGCAGGAGAGAGAAATAGCAGTCCTGATTCACACGCCTTCCCATCAGGCGCCGTTTGAAAAAAACGGTTCCACTTCGCACGCTTGTCCTTCAAACGCCGTTTAAAAATCAAAGCGATTTGACTCCCAGTTGAGTCAGCAGCTTATCCCATTTTGTGTTAGCTGTCATCATAAAGCAGAATGACTACGTGTAACATAGTGAGCCACAACTCTTTCAAAAAAAAATATTCCTTGTAAGTAATGAAACCAGAATTATGGAAAATCAAAAAGATTTTCGTGCTTAGTGTGTAAAAGAAAAAGAAATAAAGCAACACATATGTGGGAAATTGTGATGTCAATAAAGACACGAAACAATGGATCCCGGGCACGAATCTCTTCCTTCAAAGTCAAGAGAGACCTTAAAGTGTTTGTTTGGTTTCCCGTTGAATTACGATTAGACACTTATTGAGAAGTGTTGAAAGGCTTCTTTTAATTAGGCTAATTTGGGTGGCTTCGTTTCAGTTCAGAAGTCCTGATCTTGACATAAGGCAGAAATCGACTGAAGTACTTGTGAGACCAATGTAGTCTTTTGAACAAGTAGGTTTGAAAAGAATTTAAGTAGGAGGTTGAAAATATTTGTAGGTGAAATCTCAAAAAAATAAAAAATAAAACTGGATTCCATGGGAAGAAATGTTATGGTATGTAACAATTTCATAGGAATCACAAAAAGATAAAATTAAGAGATTTCCAGGTACAGTCGTAAGGCTGAATTCGTCAATTCTTTAGTGAAAGCTAGATCAAAGTTGATTGTTCACCGTCAATGCATAGAAGGTAGTGAACTTTGGGTTTCACTTAGCACGTAGTGGCACGAAGCTAAGATCATGAACACAGAAATTGTGTAACCATAAACCTTAGTGGTAATTTCTGAGAGTCTCAAGGGTTACATGTATGAGATCGGAATATGATGGAGAAAAATAATTGAGATGGTGTAAAGAAACCAAAGTACCTCTGCTATTTAAATAAGGACCAAGCAGAAAACTCTTATCTCATGTGAGAAGAGAGTAAGGTTGCTCATGATTAGAATAAATATAAAGGCCTGATTGGGAAGACAAGGTTTGTATATACCAAGTTAGTAAGGCTATTATTCAGAATCAGGTGAGGCTTTGGATATATACAACAGCATGCTTCTGGGGACACTTAACTAATAAAAGAATTTCCCAAAATATCCACAGAGAAAAAAAAATATTAACTAACACACCAAAAAAAAAATTTAAAAATGTTTATTAACTAACACAAAAAATTTGTTTTTGGAGTTTTTGAAAAAGAAAAAAAAATAAAAAAAAACACAAAAAAAAATGGAACCGAACCCGAGCATTCGGTCTATTTTGGTGCAAAAAAATTGAAATTGAAAAAGAAAAGAACTTTGAAAATAAGAGAGATGAAATTGAGAAAAGAATACAAAAGATTTACAACCAAAGAAACTACCTTTGAGTGATAAGCGAAGATCAGAGAATAGGACCGAACCCGAGCGTTCGGTGTATTTCGGCACACATGTGAACCGAACCCGAACGTTCGGTTCATTTCGCTTCCAAATTTTTAGTTTTGAGAAGTAGTTTTTGGTACTGACTCCGATTCCATCATTCCTATCCCTTGTAGAATTTTATCGAAACTCGCTTCAGGAAGAGCTTTGGTGAATATATCGGCCAGTTGATCAGTGGTGCGAACAAAGTGAATTTCGACGTTTCCATCTTCCACATGATCCTTAATAAAGTGATATCTCAGTGCTATATGATTTGTCTTGGAGTGTTGCACTGGATTATGACAGATCCTAATTGCACTTTCTGAAACGCAATATAGTGTGATCTTTTTCATATTGAGTCCATAATCACGGAGCTGGCTTTGGATCCAAATCACTTGAGATGTACATGAGGCAGCTGCAATGTACTCTGCTTCGGCTGTAGACAGAGAAACACATATCTGTTTCTTTGATTGCCAGCTAACCAATTTCCCATATAGGAATTGACAACCTCTTATGGTGCTTTTCCTGTCTAAACAACATCCTCCAAGGTCTGCATCTGAGTATGCTTGAACAAAGAAACCTGAATTTTATGGATTCCATAGACCGAGGGAGGTGGTTCGTTTCAGATACCGAAGTATGTTTTTCACTGCAAACATATGTGGTTCACGAGGATTCGCCTGAAACCTAGCACAATAACACACAGACAACATTATATCAAGCCTGCTAGCAGTGAGGTACATTAAGGAACCAATCATCTGGCGGTATAACGTAATATCAACTGTCAGTTTTTCCAAGGATGGTGTGAGCTTGGTGCCGAACGCCATTGGAACTTTGACCTTTGAGTCTCCCATCATGCCAAATTTAGCAAGAAGAGTCTTGGTGTATGCTTCCTGGTTGATAAAGATGCCTTCGGGTCCCTGTCTAATATTTAAACCAAGGAAAAAGTTAATCGGACCCATTGAGCTCATTTCAAATTTAGTCTCCATTAGCTTTTTGAATTCAGTTGTTAAGCTAGGATTCGTTGAGCCAAAGATGATATCATCGACGTAGATTTGAACAATCATAAGGTGGTTACCTTCCTTTTTACGAAAGAAGGTTGGGTCAACCGAACCTTGTTTGAATTTAGACATCTTTAAGAACTTAGTTAGCGTTTCATACCATGCCCTAGGTGCTTGTTTCAGACCGTAAACTGCTTTGTCCAGAATATAACAGTGATTTGGGTACTTTTCATTCACAAAACCAGGAGGTTGCTCCACATAAACCATTTCTTCAAGTTCTCCATTTAGAAATGCGCATTTTACGTCCATTTGGTATACCTCGAAGTTCTTGTGTGCAGCATAGGCCAGAAAAATTCGACCAGATTCCAGCCTTGCTACCGGAGCAAAACTTTCTTCATAATCAATTCCTTCTTCCTGGTAGTATCCTTTCACCACGAGACGAGATTTATTTCGAATTACATTACCTTCCTTGTCCATTTTGTTTCTGAATACCCATTTGAGACCAACGACTGAGGCATCTTTAGGAGTTGGAATAAGGCGCCATACAACTCATTGAGTTCATCTTGCATGGCTTGTACCCAATTGGAATGATCAAGAGCTGTGTTAACTGACTTTGGCTCAACTTTGGATATGAAAGAATTATACATGCAGAACTCTACTTTGGAGAATAAAGATGATTGCTTTGCCTTCACTTGGGATCGGGTTAGGACCTCTTCAGAGACATTACCCACTATCTGAGATACAGGATGATCTCTGGTCCATTTAATAAGAGGAGGATAATTTGGATCATAAGATGGATCCAATTCAGCGTTGACCATTTCTTCCATTTCAGATTGACTGTCGTCGTCGTAAAACATGTCGGAATTCTCCCCCTCGACTGATGAATCTCTTTGGTATTCAGGTTGGTTCGTACCTTCGGGTGCAACAGAACTCTCAGGTGTGGTTGGACTTTCTGGTGCTACAGGACTTTCGGGTGTAGCAGAGCTTTCGGGTGCTACAGGACTTTTGGGGTGTTACAGGACTTTCGGGTGTTACAGGAATAGAATTCTCCCCCTGAAAGTGTAAGTTCAGTTGATTTGAGGAAAATGGATTCTCCCCCTCAAGTGAAGTACCTTGCTGAGGAGGTTCGCTTGGAACTTGTTCTCCTTCACCCATTTATTTGGCTGTATCTTTGACGATTTGCTTCAGATGATCAATTTTGTTGTCTGCTGCCTTGGCTTCCGAGAGAGTAGCTTTCTCAGGTTCATCGAATAAGTCCACAAACTGATCGAACAAATTAGCAATTGTGGCCGTGGCTTGACCTGTTTGAGAGAAAATCTCCCCAATTGCTTCTTCAGTAGTCTTTAGCTTCTTGACGTAGCTATCATCGAAAGTCACATAATAAGTTTCTTCAATCTTTCTAGAACACTTATTTAAGACCCGGTATGCTTTTGAAGTAAGAGAATATCCCAGAAAAATTCCTTCATCAGCTTTAACGTCAAACTTGTTACGATGTTCTTTAGAGTTGAAGATGAAACATTATGAGTCGAACACATGGAAGAACTTTACGTTCGGCTTCCTGTTATTGATGATCTCATAAGGAGTAAGAGAGAAACACTTGTTGAGATAAGACCTATTCTGCGTAAAACATGCTGCAGCAATAGCATCAACCCAGAAATATAAGGGAAGAGAAGCGAAACTTAGCATAGTTCGGGCCGCCTCACACAAGGATCGGTGTTGCCTTTCGACAATTCTGTTCTGTTGAGGCGTGTAGGGGGCTGAGAAGTTGTGACTGGTTCCTTTTTCTTCCAAAAAGTCTTCAAATTCTTTGTTTTTGAACTCCAGTCCATTGTCGCTCCTAATGTTGCGAACGAATTTTCTCAGTTGCACTTCAACCTGCTTGATAAACATCTTTAGCTTGGGAGTAGCCTCAGATTTGTGCTTCAGAAAGAACACCCATGTAAAACGTGAGAATTCATCAACAATAACAAGAATATACTTGCTACCACCAATGCTTTCGATTGATGACAGACCACACATGTCGATGTGAAGCAACTCAAGTGGTTCAACAACTTATGTGTTTATAATTGATGGATGACTTTGACGACTTTGTTTCCCTATTTCACATGTAGCACACAAGTGTTCTCGATCAAACTTGAGCAAGGGAAGACCCCGAACATTACCTCCGGTGACAAGCTTTTTGATGTCCTTGAAGTTGAGATGTGAGAGCCTTCGGTGCCACAACCAGCTTTCGTCAGAATGAGCTTTGGACAAAAGACATATTGCTGGATTTCCTTTGATTGGTTTGAGATTGAGAGGAAACATTTCGCCTTTTCGGTCTGATTTAAGAATGACCTTGTTGGATTTCTTCTCTATAATCTCTGAACCTTCGTCGTCGAATGAAACCTTGAGACCGCTACCACCCACCAGTTGAGATACACTGATGAGATTATGCTGCAACCCTTCAACGTACGCCACTTTTCTTATTGTGAAGTCTCCATTGGTTATCATCCCATAACCTTTTATCATTCCATAAGAATTGTTACTGAACTTGACATTCCCACCATTTTGTAGAGATCGAAACTCCCTGAGCTCTTCCTTCCTTCCTGTCATGTGACGTGAGCAACCACTGTCAATATACCATTCTTCGTCGAACTGCTCGTCACTTATAACCTGCAAAAATTAAGCAGATTTAGGAACCCAAAGTTTCTTGGGTCCACGTGAGCTTTTCACAAGAACAGGAATAGTAAGAGAAACATCAACAAGATATGTTCGTTTTATTAATGTTGTTTCATCTTTTCTTTTAATAGTAAACACTTTGATTTTGTTAGGGTTAGCTATAGTCATTTTGGTTTCAGATTCTGGTGTTTGGGCATTAGACTGCTTTCGGTCATCCTTAACTGAGGAAATCTTCAATTTTCCTTTCATGTTCGTTGATGATTTTGAATTTTGTGCAGGAACAGAATTGGGTTTAGAAAAGGATTGAGAATGAGAGGAATCAGAACAAGTGAATTTAGACTGGGAGTTTTTCCTGACTTGAGTTTCTAAATGACCCTTTTGTTTATGGTCATTTGAGGGACCGAACCTGGATCTTCGGTAGCTTTTGCCTTCAGGACCGAACCTATCCTTTCGGTTGTTGTTGCTTTCAGGACTGAACCTAACCTTTCGGTTCTGTTCCTCATGCGGCCCGAAAGTCTTTTTCTCTGACTTTGAATTTTTATCAGGATAAGTGAAATGAGTGTTTTGAGAGCGCCAAAACTGCTTTCGCTCTGAGATATTCTTTTTGTATCATAGGTTTCTCTGCTGCGTTTGATTTTTCACCTGTTTTGGTTGTCTATGGATATTAGCTTTTTGTTTCAGCTTCTTGGCAGCCGGTTCACTCTTCATAGATGAGGTTTCGCTTGTGGAGGTGACTTCTTCTACAGGTATTTCTTTTGTGCCACTTGTACTTGGCACGTCAAAATTGTCAGGCTTATTCAGCGGCTCTGGTACATATCTTCCTTTGGTTTTCTAGGACGTTCGCTCTGACAGACCAACTGTTTCATCTGCATTATCTATAGGAGCAGACCTGAAAAACTCATCACAGCCATCTGCGTTATCTTCGTTCACTATGGCAGTGAGTTCAGCTGTTTGATGTTCGGTTACTCCTGTGACTTTATATACCTGATTTGGAGTAGTTCTAACCTTTTGAAACACAAGAGCTTTTTCTTTAAGGGCTGATGACTTATTTTTGGACAGACGAGCAAATTCCACAAAATTTTCAGAAATTAGATTTTTCTGATATTCAGGTTCGCTCTTGACAAAATCAGAACAGTCAACTTCAACCTCTACAGAGATTTCACTCATATCATCATCCTCATTAAGTTCAGATGCGTTTTCAACATCAATTTTATTTTCTGAACTTAAATTGGCACTCAATGAGTCGAATTTTTGTATGGTTTCGGTCCTTAGTTTCAGCTTATCGTTTTCATCCAAAAGATTTTTAAGCATGTCCTTATGGTCTTTGGACTTTATAAAAGATTCTATTTTGTCCAGACCGTACATATAAGTAGCATTCACATCATCAGAAGATACAACACTTTCACAGTTGTATGCTTCAACATCAATTTCATCCTCCTTAAACTCAAGGAAAGGTAAAATCATGCGATGTATCTTCTGCCCCATTTCACAATTCAGATGCAGTTGAGTAATGTTAGCATAAAGTCTTTTAGCAATCAAACAAAAAACATTCCTTTGTTTTAACAGTTCAAATTGTCTCTTTGCAAATAAATGTTTTCATCCTTAGACTTAATTAGCTCCGACTCCTTTTGCTCAATCCACATCCTTCGCTCCTCACTCTTGGATGACACCCTACTTATTTGGTCAGTAAGGTTAGAATTTGTGACCCGTGTCTGAGTTAAACAACTATCCAGATTTGAGATTCTTGAATTTATGTTATTTAATTCCTTTTCATATGATTTTTGTGGAATTTTAAACGAAATAAAAAGAGATTGTACCTTCTTGATCAGTTCATCAAGTTCACTGATCTGCACACTGAGAGGTTTTGCTGTGAAGCATAAGTCCTCTCGCTCCTTGGCGTCTTCGTTTCCACCATCAGTATTATGTCCCCTCATGTGAGATACGCCAGTCACCGTCAGACACGTTCCACTACTTTCACCACCTCTTGCGACATAAGCCTTTCCATGAGAAGGCTTTCTCACCTCATCATCTTCTGAGTCAGTCGACCAAACCTGTACGCCACCGAACTCATCATCCTTTGCCGAACCCTATACAATAAGAGCATTCATAGAAGGATTAGTAGCAGCTTTCTTCCTTTTAATCTCTTCTAGCTTTTTCATCAGGATTGCCTCTTCATCTTTCTCCTCATCTTTCTCCGTCATTTTCTTCAAAACACAATCTTTGGCGTAATGATTCTTTCCTCCACAGTAATAGCAACTGACACCAGAATCCGCTTCAACCTTCACCTATTTCTTTGGTTCTTCAGTCTTCGGCTCCCCCCTTACTTTTTTTGAACTGTAGCTTCCCTGCCAATTTTGGTTCTTATTGGTAGGAAACCTCTTCTTGATGAACCTTTTTGGATTAGACACCATCATAGCGTAATCTTCTGAAGTTAGATTGTAGTCCTCCAGGTTCAGATCTTCGTCTTCTACGGCATTCTTACTTTTAGACAGGAGGGCCAAGGACCCCAAGTTTGAGACCACACTCTTCTCTTGCATCACTATCTTTTCTTGGGATTTCAGAATTCCCACCAGTTTCGCCAGTGAATATGATTTGAACTGTTCGTGAGCTTTAACTGTAGACACAACAGCTCTCCATTCGGATCTTAAGCCATTCAAAAAGGTATCCTTCATTTCAATAAGCTTCCTTTCAATATCATGTTTGATCATCTTGCTGAGAAGATGATTGAAGCGATCAAACGTCTGAGTAACGGACTCATCGGAATTTTGCTTGAACTCTCCAAACTCAGACAAAAGCAAGGTCTGAATAGAGTGCTCCAAATCTTCATCTGTGGAATACAACTCTCATAGCCGATCCCAGATTTCTTTAGCGGTACTGCAGGAACTCACCAACCTAAACGTGTCAGATTGAAGATCGAATCGAATCAGTCTCAATGCTTTGATGTTACACTGAAACTTCTCCTTTTCGTCCTGAGCGACGTCTTTCACATCCTTCAACAGATCGTTATACTCCTTTTGAGATTTAATAATTTTGGATGTTCCTGAATGAGCAAATGGTCCAGACACAATGGCTTCCCATATTAGATACCCATTATCTTCAGATCCGATGACATAGTCTTCGAAATGATGCGCCCAAACCTCGTAATCTTGAGTGTAAAGAATTGGAATCTTTGTTGTTGATCCAATACTGTTTGAGATGTTGATAGGATTAGATTGAGAATCGTCCATGCTTGATCGTTTAACCTGTTGCAAGATCAGATTTGTAATATGTAATATTAGGGAAAAACGAATAAATAATGAGATACGTCAAATATGGAGTGACGGCTCAATAAATATCAGTTAATGCGGAATAAACCCTAATCACTTCTTTCATAGAAGAGATGTGTATGAATTACATAGTCTCCTACTCTGATACCAATTGATGAGTTTATACAACTCCTTGATCGATTAGATCTTATAACAGGTAAATCATGAAAGCAAAAAACAGTAAGATAAAGCACAAGAATGAATCTGAATGTGTTGAATGATTCAATTAACTCAATCCTCAACAGAGCTCGATGAAGAACTTCCGCTGTAAAGGATATTAGGGATACAAAAGATAAGAACTGTGAATGCTATCAAAATCTTTTTCAAATCTTACGTTCAAGGATGCATGCAAGCATCTATAAATATTAAACCCTACAAAATAACTCACATATGGACAGGCCCATACCGGAGATTAATTGGACTAAGTATCGAGCCCAAGACGCAACACTAACTGGACCAAACATGGTCATTATAGTAGCTCAGCCCACAGTGTTTCTTTTGACTCTAGCTCCTATTTTATGGAATAGGATGAAGGGTTTTACTATGAGATTTGTGGTAGAGATCATACTTGGCTTAACCACTCATACTTGGTGTATGCAAGCCGTATATAATTGAGGTCGACAGGATGTTCAGTTGTGTGACTCCACCCCAGACCCACAACCCAATGAGGAACAGGGAGTAGGGAGGAAGCACACATCTTAAATCTTTTTGATCTCAATTATATACCACCCTTAAGCATATACTCAGTTATAGTAGTCAGTCCCATGAGTTCTATCTTCTTGATTCACGAACCTGATTGCGAGGTGCGAAGGATCTTCCTGGGGGATCTACGGAGTATGCTTCGGGTGGTTATTGTCTTTTGGAATACCTGCAGTGTCTTTCGCTACGGTTTCTATCTGTCTAAGAGGGGTTGGTTAACAGTGCGTGTCACACCCCACAACCAAGAACGGCGGAAACGTTCTAGGGCGGAGGACGTCATGTACAGTATCACAACAATGTAAAGTAGTAATCAAGCAACAACATCATCCATTGCATTAATAATAGAATTATTATAAAAGTGTGTTCTGTCAAATTTTGATAAACACTAAAGCATAAATCAAAATGAGAGATGAGTCTTGAACGAGCTCCATCTTCTCTAAACCTTGCATCGGTACCTATCTATAGATGACCTGAGGATACAAGTAATTTTGAAAGTGAGTATCAGCTTTAAAGCGGGTGAGATCATAAGTATTTTAGTGTCTTAATTTGTATATAAGAAATTGTTGGTAAATGAACTGTAACTATGGAAAAATGTAGATGAACTGTAAGTATAAAAATGTTTGTAAAACAAATGTAAACGTTTAAAAACCCTAGAAATCCCTATGATTCCTACTTTATATAAAGGTGTCATCTACCAAGACTTAACTGTTCTAAATATTCGTTTCTTGTAAAAGTGTGTAATTTTCCCAAGTGTAACTATCATTATCAAAATATAGTTTGTACATTAAATGTTTAAGTGAAATGATCACTAAATATATGAAAAGGGGAAATTAATGTAGTACTGTAGTGTTGTATTATAGGAACTACTGCTGTACTAACTACCTTAAACCGGATTTATATTAAGGTATTATGTGATTAATTGCACCATACTATCGACTGGCAACAACGACATACGAATGGTCGTAAAACGGAATGACGTTTGGCACTTGCAGACCTGCAAGTCCGGCTGTAGCTAGCAGCAAGGTGTAGGATAGTCAATCCATTATAGATCTATATGCAAACTCACGCTCTCTCTCCAAGAGAATTCTGGCTACAACTCGGGCCATGACATTTAAGGCATGCTCCGATACAGTGGATCACAATTGTTAACGTATTCATGTATATGTAATGTAATGTTACTTGTTCTAGTATCGTTGTATATGTTATCTTCCTAGTATAGTTGTATATGTTCTCCTTCTAGTATAGTTGTATATGTTCTCTTTCTAGTATAGTTGTATATGTTCTCATAGTAATGTATGTTCTCTCTATCTAGCAAGTATTGACTCATGAATGAACTGACTCATTGTATGATATCGCATTCTAGTAATAGTTCTAGTATCTTCTTAAACTACCCATATGGTAGTTTACTAGTAATCTAACTGGTACGTATGGACATGGATGTATACCTTGCTACCCAAGGGCATGGGATGAACTGGAAGGACCTTTATGACTATATATGTACATATGTTATATAATTAATATTTAAACGACCTTCGGACGAGTACCCGATATCCCACCAGACCACATCTCAAGCGCGAAAAGAAAATAGGGTGGATAGCCTTCCTAAATCTTTTAAATATTTCTTATATAACTATACATATAGAGGCATGCAATTTATAATATTAAAAGCATAAAATAAGTTTTGTAAAATCTTAAAACATAATTATTATGTAAGAAAAGATCGACTTGATGTCAATCGATAAAACAGTTTGAAGTGAAAATAGTTTGAAGTAAAACGATTTGGTAATAGCTTGGACTAAAATGGATCGGAGTAAAATGGTTTGAAAAGGATCATACAGTGTGTAATGAACAGTTTAATAAGGATTTTTAAACATATAAAACGTTTAAGAAAAACATTTGAAAAACATGTTTGGTAAAACAGTTAATGTGTAGTAAATCATTTGAATGCTGCATATTAATCACATGTGATTGATATAATAACTAGCATGATTCTACTTGTATCCCCCCCCCCCATAAAACATTTAAAAGTAGTTTAAAACATTAATTAAGGGGTATGAACTCACCTGCAGTAAGTGATTGGAATTGAACAGACTGTTATCGTAAGGAAGGATCGGACAAGTGCTTGGTGTCAAGTGAAGACTTTAGACACACACAATGATCCTAATTACATATGAAGACATATGTATATAAATAATTAGTGATTAAAACACTAATTATAAAAGTATAAGCATTTTAATGCGAGGAAAACACTTTTGGTCAAGTGCTAGGAGGCAAATGGGTTGCAACAAAGGAGTGCAAAGCCTCTTATGGGAGTTTATGGTCACATGACCATATGCTTTGGAGTTTATGGCACATGGGAGTAAAATCCTGGCCGTAAACTCTAAACAAGGTCTATAAATGAAGCCTATCGTTTATACAACTAGTTTGGTGAATTGTTTCAAGGCTTAATCAAGTGATTGGGCTTCCTATTGACTCCATTGAGGAGTTCACGGCCCTGGGAGCACTCCCCCATGAGTTTACGGCCATAAACTCATGGTAAGGAGTACCATTTGATGTTTTGAGGTTCGTAACACATCAAGGATATGATCTATGTTGGGTTCTAGGCACAAGGAAGAAATTTGGGTGTCGTTTGTCCCCTTTATAGGGGTTTACGGACCAAGAACTTGTCTTGGCCTAAACTCCTTAATACTTGTGATTCCTTATGTTTTCTATGCTATAAACACTTTAGGGTATATGTCTAAATTCAAGCCTAAGCCTTAGGAAGTGTTTGTGGCATCAAAACACCCCTAACTTGTGTTTTCGGCCCATGAACCATTTGGCCATGTGTTTGTGGCCGTGAACACCCATAGGTGTTGGTATTTTGATTGTTTTGAGTCCTAGACACACCAATGTAATGTGCTATGCTAGTCTCTTGGCTCAATGAAGGCATTTAGGGCATTTTGGAAACCTAAAATGGAGTTCACGGCCCAAGAACTTCCTTGGCCGTGAACTCACTTTCACCCTTGATTCTTATATGTTTTGTGGACTAAATATTGTAATGAAGGCTTCTAGTTTGAGTTCTAAGGCTTTGAGGGTCATTGGGACACTTTTAGCCCTTAAAATGGAGTTTACTCCCCAAGTGTTCTTGGGCGGTAAACTCCCAAATCTTGGGGTTTTGGTCCGATTTTGATGTTTCTAAACACAATCTAAGCTATATAATATAACTAGATCGATGTACTCACAATTTGGGATAAAAACCCGAAGATCCGTGAGAGAGAATTTGGCTTTTCTCTAATTGGAAATGTAACTAATGAATTATTTGGTTCAAATTTCTATATATAGTCCTGAGATTTTTGGACAGAAAATATTTTATTCCCGGAATGAACTCTAATATCATAGAGTATTGGAATAACAGTGTTGCACGAAACCCTGGTGCATCCACTCTCCTGATATTTCCGTAAGTGTAACTCCTGAAAAACTGCCAAACTTATACTCGAAGTCTGAATTTTCACTGTAACTGTTCTACTTCTATTGGCTTCAAATGGTTTGTACAGAATGGAAATTTCGGGTTGTCACATCATCCCCCTGTTAAAGGGAATTTCGTCCCGAAATTAAAATTTAGATAAGGAAGTAGGTATGAATGATCGAGTCGTGAGGAGGAAACTTCCTAATCGATTGGTTCTAGCGCACCTAAGTGAAATCGGTTTCTTGGTTGGCATTCCAACGAACCTTCACTAACTGGCGACGGCGTTGCTTCATCCGCTTGACCTCTTGGTCGAGGGTCACTACAGTTCTAATATGAAGGCGAGGATCTCGACGAGTGGACTTATAAGAGTCCTAACGGAAAGGTATGGTTTCATGATCGAGACGCGAAGAGTAGAATGTACGCTACTGAGTTCGCGGAGTAGGTATAGTTTGCGTGATACAGGACTGATTCTGGTAAGAATCTCGGAGGTCCTGTCTATCTTGGATTTCGCTTTCCACGCTTTACGAAGCGTATTAAGCCGTTCCCGAGTGAGACTTCCTAAAGAATTTGGTCTCTCACTTGGAATCTCCAAAGTTTCCTTTTGTTGTTTAACTTCCCAGTCAAGGGCCACTCCTTGCTGGGTCAAGGTCAAAAGGGTTTCTGTAATTTACGAGGGGTTCTAGATGAACTATGACAGTAGGTCTGTAAGACCTAGAATTTGGCGAATTTTTGTCGGTGTCTCCGGTGTCGACAAATTCTCAACGGTTTTGACAAATTGTAAGAGTACTCAAAATTTCCCACATCACTAACAGTGTGTCATAAGAATTTGACTCTTCAATTTCAAAACTCGTGCCTAGAGAACTTCGCGAAAAGTTCGTCTGAAGGAAATGTTTCCATGGGTTTCTTCTTACTAAGAGGGTAGATAAGTAAGTCATTACATGGAGAAATGACAAACTAATCTAAGTAAGAAAGTCGTACCCTACTCGTTTAGCTCATGAAAGCTATGGGCATATTGGTCCTATCCGAAGGGTATCACTACGGACTCGAAGTGTCCGCATCGAGTTCGGAAGATAGTCTTCCGGACATCCTTCCCTAACACTCGAACTGGTGATATTCGGATCTCAGATCCATTTCTGAAAGCAATTCTTTGCTTGCGTTTGCTCAACCATTTCATATATGCGAGGAAGAGATAATGATTTCTAACGAAAAATCTTGACGGAGTCCTCGATATCCGAGGCATATACGATGCAATCTGTCGATCTCTGGGAGAATAAGACTGGGGGTTCTCCAGGGTGAGAAGCCTAGTCTTCTTATTCTATCATTATGCAGTTCGTTAAGTTGTTTGTATTGTTCTGGTATCTCCATAGGTGTTTAGACTATAGGGCGATCTGTTTACAAGAGTCGTACTGGGTTCTAAGTTTGTTCACATGACGATGCGATTACTCGTAGGCTTAGGCAGTTCTCCGTCCTGAAGTTCATATTAGAATTTATACATGTTTTCACAATCACAATCTCGTGTATACGAGTCGTATATAATTAAGGTTGAAAAGGTAGTCGAATAACTGATTCTTCTTTAAGCTCACTTCCTTTCGAAGAAAAAGAAGTTAAAGCGGAATCATCAATTCTAAATCTGTAGAACCTTGATTATATATCCCTCTTATGTATACATTCCTCAGGATAGATCAATCGCATGAATCCTTGGATTAAACTTGACGTACTGCATGAGTGGTACTTCGGGGATTTCTTCGGAAAGAAAATAACTAAGAGGTACTCCTGGCATGAGTACTTCGTTGTTCTGATATGGCGGTTTCGCTAAAAAGACGTTTATTGATAAGCAGACGTACGTATGAAGCTGTTTTTGTGAGGATCAAATTGAATCGAGTCGTATGATAATGTCGAAATCATACTGAAACCTAAAGACATTAGATTTGAACATAAGACGTTTACAGACAAAACACAACCATGCAACCATGAACAGAGTTACAGTACTTTAGATTTACCACAAGACTATTGCTGCGAATAAGATATACTACAAAAGACAAGTATACGCAACACAAGAGTCCCTATACAGACAGGATCTCGCAAAAGGTAAGACTCTAGTTGCACTAGTTCTAGATAGTTTATAAGTCTGTTACAACAACACGCCTAAGTTACATTAACGAGGGTTCCGAAGTAGGCTCTCCTGCAGCTGTGATCCTGAGAATCCTCCCATCTGCGCCAGAGTTCTTTGCTATAGGGCAATCCTTCTTGACGTGCCCTATCTCACCACATTGGGGGCATGAATGGCTAGTACTTGCATTGGTGACGGGATTGCGGTGTTTAGCCAGTGTTATGTGGACACGAGTGCCTTCCTCGTTACTCCACTTTGAAAATTGCTTCCAAAAGTGTTCGGCTTTATAACTACTCTTGTGTGTAGGGTTAGTCCCTATTTTTGGGAAATTGCGACATTGCATCTCATGGCAAGCCTCATGATGATGGAAACTACACTTAACACACTTCGGGAGTTTTCCCTCGTATGGCCTGCTCGGTACGGGGGTGGCAGGGGTTACCACTTGTTGTTGTTGCATGGCAAGTTTTTGGGATCTCTTGCGCTCCTTTTGGGCTTGGCGCTTTCATTTATTCATTTCAGTTTTTCTGCTTTGTAGGTCCATGTCTGTTGTCATTTGTTGGTTTCCCGGCTTGGTACTACCATCGGAACTCTCGACTCCTTTTTCAGTCTTGCTTGTGTTGCCGGAGTTGATGTGTGCAAGAAATGTTGTCACAGCAGCTGCTATGGCTGCTTGTAGCGTAGCGGCGTCGATATGGAGGATAGGGGTTTCGTTGTTCGGCTGATTGTTTCCGGATGACGACATGATTCTGTAATATGAAAGATAAGGAATTTGTGAGCGATTCTGGTTGACCCTAGATGTACTTCGATGTCACACCCCCGAACCAGACGGCGGAAACGTCCGGGGGCTGTCGTGACTCAATTGCATACCATAACATTGAATATATATGAAACATAACAACATTCGTCACCATTCATTACATAGTACAACCGGTAGTGTTTACATGTCATACATTGTTTAAAACATTACATTCCCAAAAATTAATTTGTTCCATTCATTCAAAAATAAACTGCAACCGTCACTGAATATGATTTCCCTTGATTCACTGGTTCCCTGAGAATACAAGTATTTTGAAAAACGTCAACATATGAAATGTTGGTGAGTTCATAAGTAGTGTTTGAAATTGAATGTTTGTATTGCTTGAAAAACCACCAGAAAATCCGATATTTTCTGAAAAGAAAAGCTTTTGAAAACGTTTGTGAAGATCCATAGGTATGCTTGTTTGTTTCTATACTTGTAAAAAAAATGTTCATTTGAGATGTATGCCTTTCAAATCTGTATGTATTGAAAACCCTAGGAAAACCCGATGTTCTCCTAGTTCCTTGAGTTACATGAAGTTACGTTGAAACCATTATGTAGCGTATAGTGTCAGTCCCAGGCGACGTTGGAAGGTTCTCGAGCAGGATTATTTACTACAGACCCGCGTTACACAAACGCCTAGTTTATAGTTATACTAACGACTCCGAAGGCGTCGTCAGTACTAATCGCGTTATCCAATCGCCCGGACTAGGTGTAGTCCCACATCCGAAGAGAAAGAGGTCACGAAGACCCCGGTGACTCCATTAACCGGTTGGGGAAAATATGCGTGCGAGGGGTCCCCGACCCGCCTCGTAAAATATGCAGACTGTTCTAGCAATACCAAGGACCCTTGGGGACCAGTGGTACAAGCCATTGAAAGTCACTCTACGTTGTGCCAAGTCGGTGAAACTCAACACTTCGTAGAAAATATGTGTCTTCGGGCCTTAAGATCAGGTCATTGGGCTAGCTAGGCCCAACAAGCAAGATTTTACACTTTTGGGGCCCGAAGATGGTGCGTAGACGTCTGTGCACACTCGTATGTATATGTATTACCAAACGTTATTTGTATGAATCGTAGTATCGAAGAGTTAGTAGTTGTAGATTTCCATTGGCTCGAGACCGAGCCAATTCGTTTAACAACGACTTTTGGTATTGTAATGAGTTGTATTTCGTCGATAGTCGCGGTGTCATTATTTGATCAAATTGTACATATTGAATTAGCCTTGAAATATTTCTGTTTTCAGCCCCTCTTTATTTGTAAAATTTACATTTTCAACCCTTTTTATGTAATATTTCCCGGTTTGGTCCTTAAACTATTTTTCTTGACATTTTAACACCAAAAATTATTGAAATTAATATTTTCCAGCATATTTTTCATAGAAAACAGTTTAAGTCCCTGAAAATGCAGTTTTTCTCGGTTTTAGCCCTTCTTTTCGCAATTTTGACAATTTTGGCCCAAATTGGAAAATTTTTGCAACTTTGGTCCTTTTTAAATTTAAAAAGCATTTTAAACCTTTGAAAAGGATTTGGGACACTTATAGTCCACTGTTTTACAGAAAATCACAGTTTTGGCCCTCCAAAATAGAAAAATTCGCATAATGGGCCTCCTTGGGCCGAAATTTTCATTTTTAGCCCAATAAGCTTGAAATTTATGTTTCTAATCCTCTAATTGAATATAATTCCAGAAATAGTTTTATGGAAACTGTTTTGGCACATTTCATCCATCAGAATCTGTGAAATGTCAATTTGGGCCCTTAATTTTGTATTTTTCACATTTTTGGCCCAAAATGTGTGTTTTTAGCTTAAAGAAAATTGTTACTAACCACTTAGCTATTTTTCTTGTATCACTTTATATGTAGAAATATATTTGAAGCTAAAATCATAAAACATAAGTTATATCTCGGTTTTGAGGGGTTTAATGGCTAGATCCAACATTAAAACACATAAAAGCATACATATAAGCATGGAAATCATACAAGGCATACAAAACACATATAGATCTACATTTTCACTTGTATTCCCCCCCCCCCCCCCCCCCCACAAAACTCATAAAAACAGAAAATAGGGGGTATGAAGCTCACCTTGGGGTGTTGATTCGGTTTTGCAAGGAAAAATGGAAGGAAAATGAAGTGATTTTTGGCCTAAACTCCCTTTGATGAAGATCTCGAGTTTGAGATGGTTCTAGGGTGCAAGATCACGATTTTTGCATGGATTAGGAGGAGATTTTTGATAAATAAAGAATACAAGTCATAGATCCAAGCAAAACCTTACCTTAGATGGTGATTTTTCTTGAAAGATCTCCTTGAAAGCTTCTTGAAATCTCGAATTTATGGGGAGGAAATGAGAGAGTTTTCTTGAATGTTCTTTGAGGGAATTTGTGAAATGTGTGTGTGTGTTTGAGATGTGGCCGAGAGTGAGAGAGAGGAAGAGAAAGAAGTGATTTTTGAAGTGATGCTTGCATGGAGGCATGAGATGTTGCTTGGATATCCTATGGGTAAAGATGAGGTGGCATGCATTAAGTCAACACTTCCATTTCTCTTTGGGTTTGGGCCTTTGGGCCGAGATTTTTAAAAAGGGAAAAGAAAAATTTGGGCTTTTTCCCTTAAGCCCAAAGTTTGAGTTAGTTAGAGTGTGTTTTATGCTTAAAAGAATGTAGTATGATTTTTATATTTTTATTGGACTAGTTTAGGTTATTCATGGCCCAAAGCTTTCAATTCATTTCATTATAGGCCCAACATGACCTAAAATGTTAAAATAAATAAGAGTGGGTCCAATTAGAGCCCAATTAGGGTCTAAGCCCATGATAGTCCAATTGGAAACTTATTGGTCCATTTGGATCCAATAAGGAAGTTCTAGTCCAAAATAGACTTAACAAGAACTTCTAGGGTTTTCCAATTGTTTGGTGACTACTTGTAGTACTTGCGTAATGTATTTACTTGAAGTTTCTGATTCACATTAACTTGAATGTATAGATTACGTGGCTCAAAATTTACAGTTGTGACATTCGATTGCCCAAGAAAAGAGTAAGAGTATGTTCTCAAAAGTTTGACCTACATCCCTATGATGCAGTCCTAGCACGGAATGGAAATATGTTCGCGAAGGTTTGACCTACATCCCTATGATGCAGTCCTAGAAATGGGTAGAAGTAAGTTCGTAGAATGGTCTAAATATGTTTGTCGTTCAAGCCGTGGTATCGTTGGTTGGTGAATAACAAGATCCAACCACTGAAAGAGACATGGAAATGTCTCCGGAGCTAAATCACTATAGTCCAATGACGTGACTAGAGCAGGTTTCAGATAGACTCCAATGAAAGTATGATAAGAGTACTTGAATAAAGAATGACACAGAAGTTAGCCGGCTATCAATATCTTTGATATTCACGACGTAAAGATTCGGGAAAATGACCTTGTAAAGGTCTTACATCATATCCAGAGAAGATAGTTCTTGACAGCATAAAGACCTAACCAAAGTACTTACGGTACAAGATAATTTCATAGAAAATATCACATCGGGCATAGACGGAAAAACGATTCCTTTTAATAATGAAAAATAAAGTAAAACATCTACTACTGGCGACGGTCACCCCTATGGTGAACTCTCAGTTCAGCCAGTTGACGTTCCATGTCAAGTAGGTGTCTTTCGTACACCCTTTGGCGTACTCGGAGCTCTATGACTTCGACTCGTGATTCAGTCAGTGCATGAATTAGGGTTTCATGGTTTCTCTCTGATCTCTCGCGAGCATCTTCTAGACGAATGGTGCGGAGGGTATGCATTCTAGCATCGGCGACAACTTCGGTAATCTGATGTAGGGCTGTCCTGCCTTGAATCTCATTTCGGGCCACTCTGCGGACCAAGATTGGCAAGGTTCTATCTGCTGAGCCCCCATTGCTTAGGTCATAAAATCTTTGGTCACCATTAAATGGCATGGGCTGATCTTGTCCTTGTCTCCATGTTTCCAAGCATTCCACCCACTCAGGGGTCGGGCTATGAAAAGTCGGATGAGGGTTAGGAATTGGAACGGGAGATGCCTGGGGTAGGTCCTCAACCTCTGGTTCGGAGTTAGCATCGTCTGAAAGGTCTTCATCATGGTGATCATTCAAAGGGACAGGATGATCATTCTCTGGTTCTTCTCCAAACCAACCAGCTATGACTTCGTTCGGAAGATATTGGTTGCCATGGGGATGGAGTCCAGCCATGTTATCTACACGAGAATTGGGGTAAGAAAATAATTATTAGAAAAATTATCTAGATAATTATTTAGAAAATCTTAATCATTTACATCGCGATTTGTGAAGTGCATACCGGTTATATGTAATCGAAACAGGATAGACCTTCGAATATGTGACCTTAACTCCAAATTCACACTGAATCGGGGTAAAGTAAAATTTCACAGATTCTAAGTCTATAACATCCTAATTACATATATCCTTAGTGTATCCACTTAGCAACTATCAACTTAGTAATGAAGATCCCGTTTTAGTTCTCAAGTATAACGTACTTATAGTAACACCAAATACTCCTATAGTAGTTTAAGTTTAATGTTATGTTCTACTGTTCTCATTGTGGTAGGGTTGGTAAGATTTTAGACTTGTTGCAACCACACAACTACACTTAGGCACATGCTAGTCAACCCTCGGATAATATAGGTGATCAGGCTATATCTTCCCAGTTTTGACCATATGTCTCTAAGCCCACTTGTGTTGCCCAACAATCGTAATTATCTTGTATTGTCCTAGTGACACTGATTTTAGTATGAATGCAGGCACGTATACTTTATTAAATATTTTATTATTTAAAGTATAAACTCTTGGTCAGAGTATTTTTAATCCCTTATGTATTTATAGTTAGTATATCTTTTATGGGTTGATATACTTAATTCACTATAAACAATGCTCTGATACCAATCTGTCACACCCCAAAACCAAGAACGGCGGAAACGTTCTGGGGTGGAGGACGTCATGTACAGTATCACAACAATGTAAAGTAGTAAACAAGCAACAACATCATCCATTGCATTAATAATAGAATTATTATACAAGTGTGTTCTGTCAAATTTTGATAAACACTAAAGCATAAATCAAAATGAGAGATGAGTCTTGAACGAGCTCCATCTTCTCTAAACCTTGCATCGGTACCTGTCTATAGATGACCTGAGGATACAAGTAATTTTGAAAGCGAGTATCTGCTTTCAAGATGGTGAGATCATAAGTATTTTAGTGTCTTAATTTGTACATAAGAAATTGTTGGTAAATGAACTGTAAGTATATGGAAAAATGTAGATGAACTGTAAGTATAAAAATGTTTGTAAAACAACTGTAAATGTTTAAAAACCCTAGAAATCCCTATGATTCCTACTTTATATAAAGGTGTCTTCTACCAAGACTTAACTGTTCTAAATGTTCGTTTCTTGTAAAAGTGTGTAATTTTCCCAAGTGTCACTATCATTATCAAAATATAGTTTTTACATTAAATGTTTAAGTGAAATGATCACTAAATATATGAAAAGGGGAAATTAATGTAGTACTGTAGTGTTGTATTATAGGAACTACTGCTGTACTAACCACCTTAAACCAAATTTATATTAAGGTATTATGTGATTAATTACACCATACTATCGACTGGTAACAACGACATACGAATCGTCATAAAACGGAATGACGTTTGGCACGCGCAGACCTGCAGGTCCGACTGTAGCTAGCAGCAAGGTGTAGGATAGACAATCCAATATAGATCTATACGCAAACTCACGCTCTCCCTCCAAGAGAATTCTGGCTACAACTCGGGCCATGACATTTAAGGCATGCTCCGATACAGTGGATCACAATTGTTAACGTATTCATGTATATGTAATGTAATGTTACTTGTTCTAGTATCATTGTATATGTTCTCTTCCTAATATAGTTGTATATGTTCTCCTTCTAGTATAGTTGTATATGTTCTCTTTCTAGTATAGTTGTATATGTTCTCATAGTAATGTATGTTCTCTCTATCTAGCAAGTATTGACTCATGAATGAACTGACTCATTGTATGATATCGCATTCTAGTAATAGTTCCAGTATCTTCCTAAACTACCCATATGGTAGTTTACTAGTAATCTAACTGGTACGTATGGACATGGATGTATACCCTTGCTACCTAAGGGCATGGGATGAACTGGAAGGGCCTTTATGACTATATATGTACATATGTTATATAACTAATATTTAAACGACCTTCGGACGAGTACCCGATATCCCACCATACCACATCTCAAGCGCGAAAAGGAAATACGATGGATAGCCTTCCTAAGTCTTTTCAACATTTCTTATATAACTATACATATAGAGGCATGCAATTTATAATATTAAAAGCATAAAATAAGTTTTGTAAAATCTTAGAACATAATTATTATCTAAGAAAAGATGGACTTGATGTCAATCGATAAAACAGTTTGAAGTAAAACGATTTGGTAATAGCTTGGAGTAAAACAGATCGGAGTAAAATGGTTTGAAAAGGATCATATAGTGTGTAATGAACAATTTAATAAGGATTTTAAAACGTATAAAACATTTCAGAAAATCATTTGTAGAACCTGTTTGGTAAAACGGTTAATGTGTAGTAAATTATTTGAATGCTGCATATTAATCACATGTGATTGATATAATAACTAGCATGATTCTACTTGTATCCCCGCCATAAAACATTTAAAAGTAGTTTAAAACATTAATTAAGGGGTATGAACTCACCTGCAGTAAGTGATTGGAATTGAACGGACTGTTATCGTAAGGAAGGATCGGACAAGTGCTTGGTGTCAAGTGGAGACTTTAGACACACACAATGATCCTAATTACATATGAAGACATATGTATATAAATAATTAGTGATTAAAACACTAATTATACAAGTATAAGCATTTTAATGCGAGGAAAACACTTTTGGTCAAGTGCTAGGAGGCAAATGGGTTGCAACAAAGGAGTGCAAAGCCTCTTATGGGAGTTTATGGTCAAATGACCATATGCTTTGGACTTTACGGCCCATGGGAGTAAACTCCTGGCCGTAAACTCTGAACAAGGTCTCTAAATGAAGCCTATCATTTATACAATTAGTTTGGTGAATTGTTTCAAGGCTTAATCAAGTGATTGGGCTTCCTATTGACTCCATTGTGGAGTTCACAGCCCTGGGACCACTCCCCCATGAGTTTACAGCCGTAAACACATGGTAAGGAGTACCATTTGATGTTTTGAGGTTCTTAACACATCAAGGATATGATCTATGTTGGGTTCTAGGCACAAGGAAGAAATTTGGGTGTCGTTTGTCCCCTTTATAGGGGTTTACGGCCCAAGAACTTGTCTTGGCCTAAACTCCTTAATACTTGTGATTCCTTATGTTTTCTAGGCTATAAACACTTTAGGGTATATGTCTAAATTCAAGCCTAAGCCTTAGGAAGTGTTTGTGGCATCAAAACACCCCTAACTTGTGTTTTCGGCCCATGAACCATTTGGCCATGTGTTTGTGGCCGTGAACACCCATAGGTGTTGGTATTTTGATTGTTTTGAGTCCTAGACACACCAATGTAATGTGCTATGCTAGTCTCTTGGCTCAATGAAAGCATTTAGGGCATTTTGGCAACCTAAAATGGAGTTCACGGCCCAAGAACTTCCTTGGCTGTGAACTCACTTTCACCCTTGATTCTTATTTGTTTTGTGGACTAAACATTGTAATGAAGGCTTCTAGTTTGAGTTCTAAGGCTTTGAGGGTCATTAGGACACTTTTGGCCCTTAAAATGGAGTTTACTGCTCAAGTGTTCTTGGGCGGTAAGCTCCCAAATCTTGGGGTTTTGGTCCGATTTTGATGTTTCTAAACACAATCTAAGCTATATAATATAACTAGATCGAAGTACTCACAATTTGGGATAAAAACCCGAAGATCCATGAGAGAGAATTTGGCTTTTCTCTAATTGGGAATGTAACTAATGAATTATTTGGTTCAGATTTCTATATATAGTCCTGAGATCTTTGGGCAGAAAATATTTTATTCCCGAAATGAACTCTAATATCATAGAGTATCGGAATAACAGTGTTGCACGAAACCCTGGTGCATCCACTCTCCTGATATTTCCTTAAGTGTAAATCCTGAAAAACTGCCAAACTTATACTCGAAGTCTGAATTTTCACTGTAACTGTTCTACTTCTATTGGCTTCAAATGGTTTGTACATAATGGAAATTTCGGGTTGTCACATCAAAGTGGGTTAGATCTGATCCCACATCAGCTGGGAAGGAGAACTAAGCGTTCCTTATAAGGGGTGTGGATACCTTCCCTATCACAACGCGTTTTAAAGTCGTGAGGGCAGCAAATCCCATAAGAACTCTACAGTTAAGCGTGCTCGGGCGGGAGTAGTACCAGGATGGGTGACCCCCTAGGAAGTCCTCGTGCCGAGTGGTCTAAAGCGGACAATATTGTGATACGTGCTAGAGGGGAATGTTACAGCGCGCGGTACCCTTCTCTTGGGTACTTCGGACGGTTTGAAATACGAGTGACGACTGACAGATCGTATTAGTCTTTTCTCTTGGGTACTTCGGACGGTTTGAAATACGAGTGACGACTGACGGATCGTATTAGTCTTTATTATTTTTATTTTGTTTAGGTTCGGAAGAACCTTTATCTGCCGAAATGGCTACGGTGAAAGTTCTTTTTACACAGCACTAGGAAGTTACACACGATTGCACTAAGTAAAACCATGATTGATAGAGGCGTCGAAGTTGGAATACTTCGACATGATATAGAAGGAGGGTCGATAGGGTCATGTGCCAAACGGGCACACAAGTTCTAGGCGTCTCAGGTTTCGTCCTGTGTATCACTGTCGCGGATACTTGGACCGATAGAGTCAACGCGGAACTATAGAGGGTCCTGAGTGTTTCTGAATAGGGTACCTTTCATGAATGGATTTTCACGAGACCTTTCTATAATCGCCTAATATATACTAGTCATGTATAATTAAGGTGGGGAGGACTGTTGACTGAGCGACTCCGCCCTAAATCCACAACCAAACGAGGAACAGGAAATGAGGCGGCATTCACTCACTCTAGGTCTATCCATCTCAATTAAACATGGACGTAACGTATATATCTAGTCATTATAGTTTTACCTAATGAGATTTTTAAATTTTATAACAGTGCTGCGACTTTCGCCTTAATGGGGAAGTATTTACATTTAGAATTAGCCTTTTAATGTTTTCGGTTAGTTATCTGAGATTGAGAGACGTACCAAAATCTACCGGGTTCCTTGATGCTTCTCCCTAAACATTAGAGTTAGACTCCTCCTGTGTCTTTGTTGTTTCCTTCAGTTGGGCAATCCCTTTTGAAGTGTCCTATTTCACCACATAGGTGGCAAACTGGATTGGCCGCCACATTGGTGGTTGATGTAATGAACTCAATCGGGGCTCTGCAGGTACGAGAGGTGTGCCCTTTCCTGTTGCATCTATCACAGAAGAGTTCCCGGCATATACCATGATGATGGTAGCTATACTTGCTGCAGTGGGGAAGGTTTCCTAGGTATGGTCTCCTTGAAGTCGGGATGGAAGAGCTGGCAGGGGTATTGACTGTCTCAGCTCGTTGCCCTTCGAAAGGTCCTTGAGCCGAGGTACTTCCCTCCTCGATCTTGAGTTTTCTCTTCAGTGGATTTAGTTGAGGTTCTTGGGTGGCTGGGTATATAGATGTTGGCTGCTGCTGCCCATTACTAGGATCAGAATTCCTGATAGGGCTTTTGCTAACATTGGCGTTGTTAGCATTCAGTTGAGCCATGACAGCTGCTACAGCTGCCGAGACTGCAGCTTGGAACGTAGCTTCATCGAATAGCAGAGTCGGTTTCTTGCCAACGGATGGGTTATGCTTCCTCGGAGGCATGGTTTTCCTACACAGAAGGAAGACAAGTTGATGAGAGACGACGGTTAACCCTGGACGTATCTATCCTTACTATATTAGGCATAAATTTTTCCCGTGCCTCGGATATTGGTTGTCTGAGTGTCGACCTACATCCCTATGATGTAGTCCGGGTATTCAAGGTAGGATTATGAGTATCGGAAAAGCCATAAGATGGGAGTCGTTCCTACTAAGTTACCTTTATACTGGGAAAGGTTCACTTTCCAGTTTGGAAAGATTTGAGAACAGTTCGGAACGAAGACCGCAGGAAGAAGGGCTCATGAAGACTTATGGCTAAACACTCTCAATAGAGGTGTTGGGATCCGCTCTAATTGTATTACTTGCGACAGGAAAAGGCAATTTATCTAACACATAGCGTGAGTAGTTTAATCACTAACTCACTAAATTGTATTATTTTATGGGCGTATTAGCATGACGAATATGAGGAAAAGACACTTCTCGGGTTTCATGTACTGGCTCCCTCTGTCTACCTTGTATCTTTGACTGGGACCGACGTTGGTTTCCTTCGGGTAGTTACCTAGGGTTCTCTTCTCAAATAGACATATTGAATTTCTACTCTGTCTTACATTCGATTCCGACTCTGGGTGTCATCACTTAATGATGGATGACTGGAAATCTCAGAAGTTTAGGCGAATTTCCCACCATGTCCCTAAAAAGGTATAGACACTTAGTGGTTTCAATAGTCTCGTCCTAGTTCATTTATTTCCGAACTGGAAATCTTCTCAATGAACCTCTTCGGGGTCTGAATCAACTCTTCTGCCGAGTACTCAAGTGGACAGGGTTTTCTACAGGGTTCGTGCGAGAATGGAAATGTCTAAAGAATCCTAAGAGATTATTAACATTTCACTAGGTGATCCATATCGAGTCCTGCTACACCTAGGGTACACAAATCATATATAGCTTAAATCCGATAGGCCTTCGAATATGTGATACTACTCTATATCCACATCCCAACGAGGAAAAGGAAGTAGAGCAAAACCACACATTCTTAGTCTATGGGATCCTTATTATATATAACCTTGGGAGTATATCCTCTGTAATTGTAGGTATATCAATAAGGATCTTTTTAGTTCTTCACACAAGGTTATCTATGGATCCTAAAATACCCCTATGGTATTTTAATTTCTTGTTTGTTTCTTATCTTTTGAATATGATTCTGGGATTAATGTGAGTCTTTTAGAATTCCAAAATACTCCCATAGTATTTTAAACTTCATGTTTGGCTCTAGCATTCCTAGTTGGTAAGTTTCAGATCCGTTGTAACACCACTATCACTCCCAAGCACACATTCATCGCATCTCGAATAAATGTAGTTGATCAAGTTACATTTATTCTAGATTACGATTACAAAACTACTCAGGTTTGACGGTAATGCTCAACATCCAAAGACTTTTATTCTTGTTCTTCTTGTGATACTTGTGTTCGAGTGTTTAGATTCTGGATGTTCTTATACTTTTGTAAAATATGCTTATATTTTAAAGTATAATTTTTGGTCAGAGTGTTTTATCCCTATGTATTTATAGGTTGTATATCTTTTATGAATTGATATACTTAGCTCACTATAAACAATGATCTGATACCAATCTGCCACACCCCAAAACCGGAACGACAGAAATGTTCTGGGGTGGATGATGTCATGTCAAGTATCACAACATATGCATTATAGTAATCAAAGTACAACAACCATTGCATTAATAGTAATAGTTTTTCATAGTTTACAATGCATAGAAATATCAAAGTAATACAAAAACTAATATAGTTGCAGCTCAGTACTAAACTATCTTCAACAAAAGCTCATGAGATGTACCTGTCTATTGCTGACCTAAGAATACAAGTTATTTTGAAAGCGAGTATCAACATTTTTATAAATGCTGGTGAGTTCATAAGTATTTAGTGTCATTTGTGTAAGTAAGCATTTTATTCAAAATAACTTTATAAAAGTAGTAGTTTAGAATCATCGGTGTATTAGAGTCCCTTCCAGAAAATCCTATATTTTCTAAATAAAAGTAGTCTTCTGCCAAGACTCGACAGTGTTATGTTTTAAAGAGAAATTCCCTGAAATATTATCATTACCAAAATACGGTATTTGTCTTTAAAGAAAGTAGGAGAATATCACTAGTAAAAGTACTAAGGGAAAATAACATATGCCTCAGCAGCAAATACTGCTGACTAGGGCAAAGAAATCATAGACTTCAGGAGAGTATCGACTGAATGATATTCCTGGCTCAGTCTAAACAAAAGGAAACACAAACCCTAGACGGTATCAAATGTACGATACGGCTAGTAAGGTCTAAAAGAAACACAGACCCCAGACAGTATCAAGTGAATGTTACAGCTAGCAAGGTCTAAAACGAAGAAGCACAAACGCCAAACAGTATCAAATGAAAGATACAGCTAGCAAGGTCTAAAACAAGGAATGATCCTAAAAGTGTTGTCTCATAAATACAGGATTAATTCTTGTTACCTTAAGGCCATGAATTATACGGTAAACATGGAGATACTCGTAACCATACTGGTCAACACTAGATTACTTGACGCCGTGCAAGCGTCTGAATAAACATGTCATTTGTCACCCCTTGGCTTGGTAGGCCATGGACTGTAGCTAGCAGTCAAGGTGTGGGGGTGTCAATCCTGTATAGATCTATACACACAATACCCGTTCTCCCTACATGAGACTCTGGTTACCAACTCGACAATGGGGAGATCCGTGTCTTGAAGATGCATCTCGAATAGTGAATTCTGATATAAGTGTTGGACTAACGGTAGAGACTCACAACCGAACTGATCGATGTAAACCTTCATGTATATACATGTATACATGATATATAATTAATGTTTAAGCGACCTTCGGACGGATATCCGATACCCACCAGACCACATCCAAACGAGGAAAAGGAAATAGGGCGAACTAGCCTTCCTAAGTCCTTTAAACATCATTTATATAACTATACAGGTACAAGCATGCATTTAATGACGTAGAAGCATTTAACTAAGTAGAAGCGTTTAACGAAGTAGAAGCGTTAACAAAGTAGAAGCGTTTCACGAAGTAGAAGCGTTATCAAAGTAGAAGCGTTTCACAAAGTAGAAGCGTCTAACGAAGTAGTAGCATTTAACTAAGTAAGAGCATTTAACGAAGTAGAGGCATAACTAAGTAGTAGTATCTAACAAAGTAGAAGTATAAAAACATGGAAGAAAACTTTGATGAAAACTTTGGAAAACCTTTACACTTAAGAAAATCATGACTTGGTATTCTTTTGTAAAATAAGTTTGAAAACCTTTAGAAACCCTTCAAAATATTTCATAAACAAGTCTTGATTATAACTTTGATAAAACAATATAAGTAAAGAAAACCTTTGTTTAAAATACTACTGTAACTGAATTTGAAGTAAAACATACAGCACGAGAGACAATTTGAGAAAAGATTTGAACAAGTAAAGATGTTTTTGGAAAACCATTTACAGTATCATACTAGGTAAAACAGTTGACAGTGTAATAAATCCGTGTGCATGCGGGTTATCAATCACATGTGATTGATATGATAACTGGCATGTTTTAACTTGTATTCAACCCCCCCCCCCCCATAAAAGCATGTAAACACATTTAAAAGGTAAATTCAAGGGTATGAACTCACCTGTTGTAAGCGGATCGAACGAAAGTGCCGGTTGGGTGCTCGGTGTCAAGTAAAGACTTGAACACACTTAGTGACCTATTAACATGTGATGACATATGTTTACATACAATTAGTAAATATAATACTAATTTAAACACGTATACGCATCCCAAAATGCGGAAAACACTTTTGTCAAGTGCTAGGAGTGTCCCGGGTAACATCTAAGGGTGTGTATGGCCTAGATATGGAGTTTACTCTTCAAGAGTAAACTATTTATATAGTTTACTGCCCTAAGACCTTATCCCCATGAGTTTACGGCCGTAAACTCATGGATGGTGTGTTCTTTGATGCATTAAGGTCTTATAACACTTGTGGAATTAGGCTAGGTTCAATTCTAGGGCTTATGAAGGGTTTAAGGCCTCAAAATGGACCATTTGAGGAGTTTACAGTCCATTGACACTCCTTGAGGAGTTTATAGTCGTAAACCCCATGGTTTACAATAATAAACTCTTGGACACCTACCATTCTTTGATTTCAAGGTCCTTAGCTCATTCCTAACAAGTTCTAGTGAGGGTATAAGGCTTTTTAAGGGGTTGAAGGTTCATTTGGCATGTTTTAAGGGAGTTTACGGTCTAAGCATATGCTTGGGCTGTAAACTCTTGTTTTCCCTCCAAATGGTGATGTTTGGGTGTTCCAAGTCCGAAATGGTAAGTCCCTTAGTCATATCTTAAGCCTAAATGAGGTTTGGAAGTGTTTTGGGCATGATTTGCATATTTAGAGGGTGTTCACGGTCTAAGCATATGCTTGGACCGTAAACCCACTTTCAAGCCCCCAAACTTGATGATTCAAGGCTCAAACACTTCTAGGTTTAACCCAAAACTAGTTCCTAAGCCTAAAGGAGGGAGTTTTGGGCATTTTGGCACCATTTTAGGTGTTTACGGCCTAAGGAGGTTCTTAGGCCGTGAACTCCTTTTAGTTGGCTTTCTTGAGTGATTTTTGAACTATAGCAACAAGCAATGATATTTAGAACAAGTTAGGGTAAGGGAACTTACATTTTGGAAGCGGAAACTTGTGGTTTTGAGGTGAAATCGGACTTAAGGAAAGAGAGTAGAGAGAGAAAGTGGATCTAGGTGGTAAAAGGGTTCTAAGGAGTGTCCACCCTCCCTTATATAGGGCTTGGGTGTTGTACTCGGTATACGACTACCCGATAATTATGTTTAACGAGGTTTAAAATTTTTACCCGGTTAAATGGTCGTAATCAAAAGTAAAATTTTTCCAATAAAATGGAAAGATAATTTACGTGTTTATTTTTGCTTGATGAATATTATTTAAAATATTCCAACGGGTTTAATTCCGGTCAAAAATATTTTTGGGATAAATTTGGCTAATTTTTGACGTAATTAATTTCAACGTTAAAACTAACGGGAACTTTTAGGTTGTCACAAGGGTTCAAAGTGAAAATATGGATGGTCAACTCGGCGAGTCCATGGGTAGACTCGGCGAGTAGGCTCGCGCTTCTGGTCGCGTGTTAAGTGGCCAACTCGGAGAGTCGATAGCTGGACTAGGCGAGTTGGTGTTGTGTGGAGAACACCCTAATTTCGGGGGTTGACCCTATATAAAGGACATAATACCCTCTCCCCAGCCTTTTTACCCTCCCTTGAAGTCCAGAAACCCTAATATTCGTTTGTGAGAGAATGAGAGAGCATTTGGATCTTGAAGGAGTGTTGTTGAAGAGATCTTTGAAGATTAAGAGGCTTGGAGCAAGGGGCTATGCAAGGCTTTGGCTTATTCTTCTGTTGGAGTCTTCTCTTGAGGTAATGATTCGTTGTTTGAGCTGTTATCCATCTAGATCTATCATTTATGGGATTTTTCGGAGTATATCTAGTCCTATCTTGAGTTTGGAGGTTCGATCTGAGGTTGCTACCTCAGATCTAGTATAATGATGATCCAAAATAGCATAAAGTTGTTGGAATAGTGTCTAAGGCTGTAACTATATTTGGCAAGTATTTGACCCGGTTGTGCATGGTCCTTTTAGGTTGCCTTCACCATAGCAACTTGACAGGATGATTTATAACGAGAGAAGAAATATTATTAATATATTACGAGAATAATATAAGGAACAATAATATTGTTTTTTGATTAATATAAGTCATAAATTAATTAGGAATTAATTTGGTTACTTAAAGAGATTAATTAAATAAAGGGGCATAAACTGTAAATTGTATGATAGTTGTATTTTGGGCTCTGATTCCTTATGAATAAGACGGTGGACGATTTTAGGGTTTGGAAGAGCCTAGAAATCGTCCAAGGCTTATCAATAAGGATATTGGATTGCTTAGGGCCTAAGTTATCCAATTAGGGTTTTAAGGGTGAAACCCTAGGAAGCTCACTAGTATAAATACACCCATAGGGTTGAGGAAATCGGCACCTTGGGTATTGGAGTATCCCTGGCCGATTTCTCACCCTCCTCCTCCTCCTCTCTCTCTCTCTATTATCATCCTCTTGCTCGTTGGTGTTTGTAAGCCATTAGAGGAGTGACAATTGTGACTCTAAGCTCCAAGGACAAGAAGATTCAAGCAAGCAATTCAAGGTAATCCATCAGATCTGATTTCATGTGTTATAAGTTGAATGTTTTCATTAGATCTATCAATCAAAGTCTTGGATACATTGCATGTTCAATTAGAGAAACCTAGATCCAAGCATTAGGGTTTGTATGTGCACATAGGAATGTTCTTATGGCTCAAACCCATCAGTGGTATCAGAGCCTTGATTGGTTTCTATTGAATTGATGCATTGGTTGCTTGATTGTTGATTGGAAGAATCATTTTTTGTCCTTCTGCCTGATGAACTCGGCGAGTACCACAGTGTACTCGGCGAGTAGGCCTCAACTCAGCGAGCCCATTGTGGTACTCGGCGAGTTCGAGCGTCAGAAGGAGCTAGTTTTGGGATTTCTTGTTGTTTTTCTTATGGAAACTTGCCTTAATCTTCATGAGTCAATAAAATCCGATTTTAAACATATATGTGAGTATATCCTTGACCTAACAAAAGATATTTACCAATTAATTGAATAATAATTTCCTTATATGATATTAATTGATTATTTTAATTAAATTGGTGAATTGTTTTGCAAGAAACATTTAAATAAATCAAATATGGATGATTATGAGATTAAATAGTTAATTTAAATTATTTGTTATTTGATCCCTTATGTTTTTAAAAGTTTAAAACTTGTCCTCAAGTTTTAAAATTTATGTTTTGTGATTAAAAGTTTAATTTAGACAATTTAAATTTCAAACCCTAGAATTTTACAAGTTTAAAATTCAACCCTATACTAATATAATATTACAAGACTAATATATATATATATGTATAATTAAAATGCTAGTCTTACCGTTAGTAGGCCTCATTCACGAAGTCGGTCTATAAGGTGGGTATAAGGTTGCGGCCTATAAAATGGCGCTTAATGGGTTTACACTCACACCCACCGCCTGCTTGATCGGTGGAAGGTCGTTAGCCGAACGGGTAGGATAGGGCAACCCTATCTCCTCATTAAAAGTATAATATTAAAATAAAAAGTAACTACATGTTTTTCAAATTCCTAATCCTAGTTACTTTAGGAAAAGTGAATTGATGCAAACCCATGAAATTACACTTTGCACCCTTGCTAAGAAGTTAGTGGAGCGTGTGTGGTTTACCGACACACTAATTGGTTCTAAGCAAAGGTGACAAAGGGCGATTCATTGTTTATCATAGTTCGGTGGAGCGTGTGTGGTTTACCGACACATCGAATAGGTGATTGTAACAATGAAGGCACCGTGTAGATTTGCATGGTTATTCACACCCACTTTGTGATCCTCGGCATCCCATTCACAAACGAGAGGGGCATATCGAGATTTAAACATGCCATTGAAAAGTTCAATGAATCTCATCGAAACCTAGGAATTCTCAATACATTTAGAACTTAAGGTTATGTTTTCATGGTGGAGAATTAGTGAATCATCATTCACTTACCTTCAAATTGTTTGCATGTTGGATTACGGCATCCTTTTTCTAATGTGTAAATATTGTTGTTGGATCCTAGCCCTAATTTTTCATATTGGGTGATAATTAGGGATTCAATTCTAATCAAACTTTGTCCTTTCTATTTGTAGATGTCGAACGCGAACAACGCTGCTGCTAGCTCATTCACGCTAATGAGCCTTTGCCAAAAGGTGACTTTCGATGGAACGAACTTTAGCTAATGGATAAGATACATTCGCACGATTGCTCGCTACGAGGACAAGGAGTATGTCCTTGACGAGAAGCTCGAGAAGATCAATCCAGAGATCGCTACTCTGGCTGAAATGGCTGCTTTCGAGACTCATGAACATGATGCAACGAAGGTTCATTGCATCATGATAGCCACAATGAACGCCGAATTCCAAAAGTCCTATGAGGACATGTATCCATACGAGATGCACCAAGACTTATTGGAGAGATACCATCAAAACGTGAGGCAGGAACGTTACGAGATCTTCACTAACATGATCACCACTAAAATAGGACATGGAGATTCTCTAACCGTACACTTGCAAAAGATGCAAAGGTATGTCGATCGTCTTCGCAAGTTGAATGTCGACTTTGGGGAAGATTTGGCTATCGACATGGATCTCATACATACCGATGTATGTGGACCCTTTAGATCCGCCACAAAGGATGCAAACCGCTTCTATGTGACTTTCACCGATGATTATAGTAGATATGGGTATGTTTACTTAATCAAGCAAAATTCAGAAACCTTTAAAAAGTTCAAAGAATTTAAACATGAAGTGGAGAATCAATTGGGCAAAAAAATCAAGATGCTTCGATCCGATCGAGGAGGAGAGTACCTAAGTCTTGAATTCCATGACTATCTCAAAGAATGCGAAATCGTTTCGCAATTGACGCCACCTAGGACACCGTAGTTGAATGGTGTGGCAGAAAGGCGTAATCGAACCTTGTTGGACATGGTTCGTTCTATGATGAGTCGTGCTTCACTACCTATCTCATTCTGGGGGTATGCCTTAGAGACTGCCGCCCATATCCTTAACCGAGTCCCTACAAAGAAGGTTGCCAAAACACCTCACGAGATATGGATAGGGAAAGCTCCCTCGTTGGCACATATCAAGGTTTGGGGTTGTGAGGCTTTCGTAAGACGAGATACTCACGAAAAGCTCGAACCTCGTAGTGAGCGATGTATTTTCATCGGCTACCCGCAGAAATCCTTTGGATATCTTTTCTATAGACCGAATGACAATGTTGTCTTCGTTGCGAGAAGAGGGGTTTTCCAAGAGCGAGAACTTATAAGCCAAGGATACAGTGGGAGGCAGATCGAGCTTGAAGAGAATCAAGAATCGAGTGATGAAGGAACCTATACTGCTGGCGCTCAACCCGAGGAGGAAGCTCCGGTTGAACCAATTGACAAGTCCATACCTCTTAGACGTTCCGGAAGAGTTAGAGTTCAACCCCAGTTTTATGGTTTTTGTATTACTACCGAAGGGGACACGTGCATTAGTGATGGTACACTAATAAATTTAGATGAACCTAATAGCTATAAGGAAGCCATGGCAGGCCCGGAGTCTGCAAAATGGAAAGAGGCAATGGACAGCGAGATTCAATCCATGTATGACAACCAAGTTTGGAATTTGGTTGATAATGTGCCTGGACTTAAGACCGTTGGGTGCAAATGGATATTCAAGAAGAAGACCGACGTGGATGGAAATGTACACACATATAAGGCGCGATTGGTTGCGAAGGGCTTTACTCAAACTCCCAGAGTTGACTATGATGAGACCTTCTCACCAGTTGCGAAAATAAAGTCTATTAGGGTGATGCTAGCCATTGCTGCATTTCATGATTATGAGATATGGCAAATGGATGTCAAGATCGCTTTCCTTAATGGGAAGTTGGCTGAGGATGTTTACATGGCTCAGCCAGAGGGTTTTATCGATACGAAGCATCCCAATTGAGTGTGCAAGCTTGAGAAGTCCATTTATGGACTTAAGCAAGCGTCTTGCAGATGGAATCTCTACTTCGATGAGAAAGTCAAAGAGTTTGGATTTGTACGAAGCGAAGATGAATCATGTGTATATGTCAAAGCCAGGGGGAGTATAGTTAGCTTCCTCGTTTTGTATGTCGATGACATACTACTCATAGGAAACAACGTCCCGACACTACAGGAGGTTAAGTCCTGGCTCGGGAAGTGTTTCGTTATGAAGGACCTCGGAGAGGCTTCCTATATCATGGGAATAATGATAGTGAGAGAACGAAGTAAGAGACTAATAGGACTTAGTCAGAACACTTACTTAGATAAAGTACTAAAACGTTTTAGTATGGAAAATTCAAAGAAGGGAGAATTACCGATACAAAGTAATGCCAAGTTGAGTAAGACTCAAAGTCCAAGTACCAAATCCGAGATAGTAGAAATGAGCCGAGTACCATACGCTTCCGCAGTTGGCTCAATCATGTATGCTATGACTTGTACTCGCCCTGATGTAGCCTTTTCTTTGAGCATGGTCAGTAGATATCAAGGGAACCCTGGCAGAGCCCATTGGATTGCGGTCAAGAATATACTTAAGTACCTTTGGAGGATGAAGGAATGGTTTTTAGTCCTCGGGGGGGGGGGGGGGGTGATGACTTAAAGGTGTGAGGGTATAGTGACGCCAGCTTCCAGACAGACAGGGACAACTACCGTTCGCAGTCGGGCTGGGTCTTTACCCTTAATGGAGGAGCAGTAACTTGGAAAAGTTCCAAGCAGGAAATCGTAGCTGATTCAACGTGCGAATCAGAGTACATTGCAGTGAGCGAAGCATCGAAGGAGGCAGTATGGTTGAAGAACTTCATTGGTGACCTTGGAGTTGTACCTGCCATAAAGGAGCCTATGGAAATTTTCTGTGATAATGAAGGGGCGGTTGCCTTGACCAAGGAACCGAGGGATCATGGTAGATCTCGTCATATCGACAGAAAATATCACTTTATTAGAAACCGAGTAGAAGAAGGACAACTCGTGGTTAAGAGGATATCATCAGAAGAAAACCCAGCAGATCCGCTTACGAAGGGACTGAGTAGGGTTAAGCATTTGCAGCATGCTAGGAGTATTGGGCTGAAGGATGATATTAGTTTAGATTAGATAGTTTTAGAAACGTGTAATAGATAAATGTGATTGACATTTGATGATTAAATAAAGGAGTATTATTTATGAGTAAAGTTACTGTCATATGTTAATTGTTTAACTATTGTTTCACTTTGCATGTTTCGACTTCCTGAAGAATTGAGTTATTAAGAATAATCGAATTATTCAAATGGTCCACAATCGTTCATATTTTGGAAGTAGATATGAAAGAAGATTGTCATGAATTGGTGTGTAGATTGTCTAAATGGTATTAGACATAGCAAAGGTTTGCTACAACGTTCATGAGTGCTTACGAACTAGTTTTGAGCATTGGAACAAACCCGCACTTGCTGGAATCACTTTAAGGTATATATATATATATATATATATATATATATATATATATATATATATATATTGTATGGGATCGCAAGATGATATATCATATGGTCTTAAAACCTAGATATATGGTTTGTTATTTGTTAATTGGTTGTACATTGATGATGCGAAACCGCATCAGTAAATTGATGTTATAAAACGCATTGTTGTGTATAATTGGTTAGTGAATAAGTAAATGCATATAAGTCGAAGTTTATCTGTTACTTTTATCCTAAGAGGGTAAAAGCGATATCTCGGCCACTCGATGATTTGATTTGACCTATGTGCCGGGCCCGGTCAGAACTAAATTGATGTGTTCAATTAAGTTCTATGTCGAATAAATCTGAGATCGAGAAACTAAACGTTGGACAATGATTATGTCTGCGTGATGTCTGAACAGAGGACTATACGATCCCTTATCTAAAGGGCAGGACTGATAGGATCAGAGTTTGACAGCGTCTTTGAGAGCTACGATTGTGAATCGGACTGTGCTTGTATATATAGTTACTAGACTTATCCAAGTGGGAGACTGTTGGAATAGTGTCTAAGGCTGTAACTATATTTGGCAAGTATTTGACCCAGTTGTGCATGGTCCTTTTGGGTTGCCTTCAACATAGCAACTTGATAGGATGATTTATAATGAGAGAAGAAATATTATTAATATATTATGAGAATAATATAAGGAATAATAATATTGTTGTTTGATTACTATAAGTCATAAATTAATTAGGAATTAATTTGGTGACTTAAAGAAATTAATTAAATAAAGGGGCATAAACTGTCAATTGTATGATAGTTGTATTTTGGGCTGTGATTCCTTATGAATAAGAGGCTGTGATTCCTTATCAATAAGGATATTAGATTGCTTAGGGTCTAAGTTATCCAATCAGGGTTTTAAGGGTGAAACCCTAGGAAGCTCACTAGTATAAATAGACCTATAGGGTTGAGGAAATCGGCACCCATGGTATTGGAGTATCCCTGGCCGATTTCTCACCCTCCTCTCTCTCTCTCTCTCTCTATTATCATCCACTTACTAGTTGGTGTTTGTAAGCCATTAGAGGAGTGACAATTGTAACTCTAAGCTCCAAGGACAAGAAGATTCAAGCAAGCAATTCAAGGTAATCCATCAAATCTAATTTCATGTGTTATAATTTGAATGTTTTCATTAGATCTATCAATCAAAGTCTTGGATACATTGCATGTTCAATTAGAGAAACCTAGATCCATGCATTAGGGTTTTTATGTGCACATAGGAATGTTCTTATGGCTCAAACCCATCAAAAGTCCATGTTCAAGAGTTGTTGATGAAGCCTTTTTGTCCCAAACCCTAGCCCTAGAGTGTATTATGCTTAGCTCTCCTTGGATTCACGTAAAGTTTGCCACTTTACATGATGGATGGCTTGTATAAGAGTAGATCTATGGATTGGAGACTCTGGATGGCTTGGAAAGCCTCTGTATGGGTTAAGAGCTAGTGGTACTCGGCGAGTCACATGGGTGTACTCGGCGAGTTGCTTGAAGATAGGCAGCAACTCGGCGAGTTGGAAGAACAACTCGACCAGTTGGTTGAAGATAGCCTTGGACTCGACGAGTCTGTTCTTGGACTCGGTGAGTCTGGTCGTGAGGTCCTAACCTTTCTTGGTTGAGCTGTGAATCAGTGAGTCAAGGGATGACTCAGTGAGTTGAGTGCGATTAGACTCAGAGTTGTGGGACTCGGCAAGTCAGCGGGGTGACTCGGCGAGTAGAGATAGTCTTGTGTTGACTAGTTGTCTTCCAGGGGTATTTTGGTATTTATTGAGTTTAGTGTTTTGGTTGTTGATCAGTGGTGAAGTTCGCGTCAAAGGTTTGAGCAGCGTGATCTTATCTCTTCAATCAGCAGTTGCGAGGTGAGTTATCCTCACTATATCAACAAGGTCTAAGGCACCAAGGTCGGCCCTTTATCGGATTGTAATCCGGGTATCGTTGTTATGTTATCGCTTTGCTATGCTTGCATCCTGGTAGTTAGGATGGTATATGTTAGTGACCGGTTAGGTCGGTATCCTGGTTAAGATGATGTTATGTTATGTGATCTGCTAGATCGGTTGATTAGATGCGTATTGTTATATGATTGTATGTTTATGTGCACATGGTTGTTGGATTGGGGTTGGGTTGAGGCGTGTCCTGCTTTGTGTTGTAGGCCAACATACCCTTGGCGGACCAGTTATCCTGAAGGCCCAGCGAGCGGTCCGGATAGGCTGAAGGCCCCATGAGGGCGGACCATACGTGTCGAGGCTCGGAGAGTGGACCAGGCCGATTGAAGGCCCGGTGCGGGGGGGCCAGTCATATTGTAGACTCAGAGAGTGGACCAGGTGGGTTGAAGGCCCGGTGCGGGCGGACCAACCACACTGCAGATTCGATATATATGGCTAGACTCGGAGGGTGGACCAGGTGGACTGAATGCCTGGTGCGGCGGATCAGTCACAGAGTAGACCCAAAGTGCATGGTTGTTCTGTTCGGTTATGATATGTTATGCGTGGTATATGTGGTTGGTATTTTGGGGGTATCTCACTAAGCTTTCGGGCTTACAGTTGTGGTTTAAATGTTTCAGGTACTTCAGGGGACCGTGACAAGGCAAGGCGTGATCGTACCGCTCCTCATGATTATGTTTTATGATATGGTTCTGGGAAGACTCTGATAATAATTGCACTGAAAACCTTTTTGTAATAACTTAATGAAACTGGGTTGTTTTTGAAAAGTTTAAATTGGTTGGAATTTTTAGAGCATTACATTGGGTTTCTTTTGTTTTGGGTTTCAGTTTTGAGATAGGGTAGGTTTGGCTGTCTTGAGCCATGTTGGGCCATTTGAATTTAAGTGTTTTTAGGCTAAGAGTATTTTTGGACCTTAGTTTAAGGCCCATGAAAGTGTTTGGGCCCAATTTAGATGTTTGGGCCATATTTGGGCCTTGGGTGTTTATTTGGAACTTAGGCCTTTTGATTGGTTGTTTGGGCCAAGGCTTTAGGCCAAGTTGGGTAAAGGGTAAAAAGGTATTTTACCCTAATTTGGGCACTTAGTGTGAGTCAGGACCCAATTATTAATTTGATGTTATTTTGTGATTGATAGTGCGGGGATTTTAGCGGGCCAACAACTAGAGATTCTTTCTGTGAGATTCAGCAGTGCGAGGTGAGTTTCCTCACCATGTTTAGCGGGTCGAAGGCACCAATTCCGTCCCATGATTTTGTTATGATATGGTGCTAGATGTCTGCGTGACTCTTACATGGGTTATGTATTTGTATGCTTACTGGGAGGGGCCCAATGACCATTTTTGTATGCTATGTATCTTCGTGATTATTGCATTTGTTATGTGTTTATATGTTTATATGTCTATATGTATGCTGGGCGGTGCCCAGTATGGCATGATCGGGTTGAAATATACCCCATTTTGGGGCCCAATATCATATGATCGGGTTGAAACATACCCCAGGGCGGGGCTAACTATCATATGACGGGTTGAAATATACCCCAGGGCCGGGCTCATACTTGCTTATTGGGTTGGAACATACCGAAGGGCTAGGCCCCGTTGTATGTTGGTATGTTGTATTTTGGGGAACTCACTAAGCTTTGTATTTATGATTTTCAGTTTATGTTTCAGGTACTTTTGTTTTTAAAGGGAAGAGCATGGGATGATTGTAGAGCACACACCTCTCAATTTCACATTCTATGATTTACTATGATAATTATGATGTATTGATAAAACTATGATTACCCTGGTTTTATGAAAATGATACACTTTACTGTTTTATTAATTTAAAAATGAAAATTTATGGGTCTTATTTGTGGGACGTTACAATAACTAGACAAGACTATAATACATGAAATCAACTTCCAATACAAATCCCTATTCATGTAATACTATCATAATACAAGTATACATTTAGCACAAAATTCAAACATTTAGTATACATTTAATCTTTTAAGTAAGAATACTTTTATTAAGATTGTCATATAATATTACCAAATATATACTTAACACATATTCCAGATAATAAGCATTCAGTACACATATAAGCATTTAATTGATATTAAATATTTTTATTAGAATCATGCTTATGAAAGTAACAACATACTCACGATTAAAGATATACAATTAATCTTCTAAGTAAAAGATACTTTTATTAGCATCATGTTCGTGAAAGTAACTAAACACTCACCTATTTAAAGGTGGAAGGCTTTCGAGTAAGTTAGCTCTTTGATTAACACGTTCACATTCCTCTTTAAATGACCTAATAAGAATATTACTACGCCTCAATCTCTGTTCGTATTTTTAAGTTTATACCCGCTATTTCCCAAAATCTTCACTAATCCCAAGTTCTATCAAGTAAGGAATGACTATGTAAGATTATATTGGAGGTAGGATCCGTTTGGTATATAAATATAATGTTTTGAAATTCTACCTTAAACACCTTACTATGATCTTTCCTAGACATCACTCTCGTAAATAGATCAATCGAAATTATAACTGGAATTATTGATAAATCTTATTTATAAGGTTCATAATAAAGACAATGAACTTAAATATAAGTCACACTTAACAAGCATAGAAAGTTCAACTCAACTTACAAATTTTCTAGTGAAAACATGAAAACTTCGGGAGCAGACCTTCGATGCTGAATACTTCTTTCGGTCGGGCTTTCTGATGTCGTAGAGCCCCGCTAAAATTCTCGAAAACTAAGAATCCAGATCTCTAGGGAAAGGGAAGAGTTCTAGAGAGAATGGTATAGGAAAATCAGAAGAACTCGGCCTATATGTATAGAGGATCGAAAAGCGCACCACACTTAATGGAGTGCGTGTCACACCCACGTGTTATATTTCCAGTGGTGCCACATCAGCTCGTGGTTCTTGCGGGAATTTTCTTCTTCAACTTCCTGGTGGTAGTGTTTGATGTTGCCACATCACTCCGGGTACGTGGGGTTTTGAGAGCTCTTCCATTTCCGGGTAAATTCTCGTTTCTTTGGAAAATCATAACTTCCGTATACGAGTTCCGTTTTTTACGTTCTTTATTTCCACGGTTTCGTAATTTCGAGTACTACAACTTTCCTTTAGATCTTAATAAGTAATTAGTATTCTATTTTCACTTTATATTCTATAAAGAGTACATTGTGAAAGCTCTTGCGAAAATCATATCTTCCTCATACGAGTTCCGTTCTCGACGTTTTTTATATAATCGGTTTCGTAATTACGTAGACATCAACCTCATTTACATTACTTTGGCTAACAAGTAATTTATTTTCATTTCATATTTTACAAAAAATACGGACACACTGTCGAATACGCAATTTCGAAAAATCATAATTTCCTCATACGACGTCAGATTTTAGCATTCTTTATAGTCACGAGTTCGTAATCACGATTACTACAACTTTTATATAAATTATTTATCTTAAATAATTTTTTAATTATCATTATTATTTATCACTATTCTATAAGTTTATAACAACATTTTATACAAATATTTTATTACCATAATATTTATCGATATAACATGTACACAATAAACATAAACAAATAATATTTATATAAATACATATCATGTATTAAACATTTCTATTTATTTGTTTGCAATTATCCTATTCGATGATTTTAATTATTCAATAAAATGAATCGTTATAACTATAATGTTTTAAACATCTAGCCCGAATTTACGGGTGTTATAATATATATGTGTATAGAGCATGCAAGTTGGTTTAATCTTGATCGTGTGTTCACTTTGTTATGTTTTTATTTTTGATTGGCACGACACTAGAGAAATGACCAAAGACCAAATAGTTGAATACTTTCAAGAATCTATTGAAAATGACCAACACAAAACTCCCAACAACGACACCTTTTCTTTATATCATGGTGGGTTTTGCTTTTATTTACCTTTCTTCTTTTAACACATGCTATTGCCACCTCCAAATCCAACTGCCAAGTATTATTAATTAAAATCCTGCTTCAAATCATGAAAAGGGTTTGTTCAACTAAAATTAAACAAAAGGTTAATTCTCGATAAAAAAAATGTTAAGGCACAACGATGTTCATTTTTTAACACGAAATATTGCTTATAAATAAGTCAATATTTTTCTAAAAAATCCACTAACTTGATAGAAAACACTAAATCCATGTTTTAATGTATTAATACTAGTCACGATAACTATATTTCAAAATTAAATTTAAGGGGCCTAAATATTTGTTAACAGTAAATGTGTTGTATTAAAAGCTTAATTTGTTTAATTTTACCAATTAGATTCATCATCAATAAACAAGATCCGAATATATAATTGGTTTAAAATTAATATCACCAATAATTAATCCTGAAAATATGAAAAAGTTAAAACATAATTGCATGTTTTCTTGAACAGAACCAAAAAGCATTTAGCTTTAAGCAGCAAAAGCTTAAAATATGATTTGATTGGCAAAGAATCTTTGGAGTGTACATATCCTCATATATATAATGCACTCATTAGCAGCCTTTGTAAAAATTGCTTTGGTTTCCATCAACTTTTTTCCCTATCCTTGGCAATGGTTCGTCTCTTTAAACAAATTAACAAACTCACAGTTAGAGAAAATTTAAATCAGTTACATACAATGATACAATAAATATATTATATATTATATCAATCATTGATTGTATTATATCAATATAATGATACGATATAATCATCTAAGAAATATGTTATAACGAAACACTTGTTAGTTTAGAGGCTTGTACGTAATCAAGATTGTTGAAGACCATTTCATTTTTTATCCCATGTTTCATATCCTTGCACGACTATCTAGCTATGCTTGGCCTGGTGGTCTTCCAGAGTTTCCTGCTCTCCTGTACATTTAACATACGAGTATTGTTGTTATTAATTATCACTAGCTAATTGAAGCGCAACATAAAGGAGCTATAAATTAGTTAATGCTTTTAGCAATTATTTAAAGAACTGATATTGACTTTAAGAGCAAAGAAAAACATAAGAAAAGAAACAAATTAAGCCAATAGTTAATGCCGATGAATAGTGTCATCGACTCATATATACATTCAACATTACTTTTTTTTTTTTTTTTTTTTGCGCGAAGGACAAGCAAAAATTTGAAAACAGTGTCCTTTTCCTTTACTATATTATTATTAAAAGATATTTTAGATATATGATTAATATAGGTATAGCTGCTTATAGGAATAATGTATTAAGGGCCTTTAGCCTACCAGGAGTTAATAGATGAGATTGACTAAAAAAACACTCTTCTACAATTGTGGTGAATTAAAAAATTGACATTCTTCAACGAAGTGAATGTTGATTAGAACTTGATGCAGTTCCATATTAGTTTATATCATATGGATGTCAAAATGCGGTTTTAGTCGTAGGATCGTACGATCCTACAATCTTAGGTATGAAAAATGAGTTGGATCATAAACGGATCGTATTTAGGGTAGGGTCGCAGGTAGGATCGTCAGATCGTAGGATCGGAATTCGATCTGATTCTTTTTCCCTTATTTTTTTTTTTTTTTTGCAAATGAATTTTTTTTTTATCATTTTATATCTTTTACCTTTTACCAATTTATCGTTTATCATTTTGTGTTGTGAATTATGACTAATATTTTGATGTTTTTATACCTTTTGAACGAAAATTTTAAATATTTTTTATGTTTTAAAATTATAAATTAAAATTATGTTTTATTTTGTTGGATCTTAGAATTCCGATCTGGATCTTACACACCCAAAAACGATTCTACATAAGATTCCGATTTTGATTATCTTAGTTCTATTAATTTCCCGCTTCCTTAATTTATCAATGATAATATTAATAAATACAAGTTTCAAAGTAGGAACATAAACCCATAACTACAAAATCGTTTTTCAATTTGTGGAGTCCTCCAATTTTATTTTTTTATTGCAGAACCATCAACGTACAAGAATAAAATTTTTATTTTATATTTTAACAGCTATAAAAGTATATATAAACACGATAAGGACGGATAACGAAAATAAAAAGATTGCAAAAAATAGACGTAATAGTGTTCCTTTTACAATATTGTATAACAGTAAACTAAATTGGGAAGAACTATCAAGTATGATGTGTTTCTTGCCTTTTATTTTTGTAGTTAATTTATCTTTAAAGTAATTCTTACACGAATCTTTAAAAAATGATTGATGTAACACAATCAATGTCAGATAAAAGTTTTAGTATGATATCATATATATATATATATATATATATATATATATATATATATATATATATATATATATATATATATATATATATATATATAAATAAAAAATAAAAAACCCTCCCAAAATAAAACTTCTAGCCAATCTATAAACTTCACACCTTTTTCTACAGTTCAAATATCAAATATATGTTCCCCAAGTGTGCAACACTAAGCTCTAAGTACAATGATTAACTAAGTTAGTAAAGCCATAAAGGTCTACAGGATAAAAGATGCCATGCATGAAGGAAATGTAAAGTTCTCTTAAATGCAAACATTAATATATAATACCTTCTTTATGCATTGATTAAAGGGAAATATGTAAATTATATGTTCTCCTTTTTGTTTTAGCGGCAAGGTATTATGCATATTAATAATTTAATTAATATTCAGTTTTTACCCCAACATTTTTTTTTCTCAATAATTAAACACAAAAACTTTCTGTTAAATATATTAACTTTGAATTACACTTGTGAGGAACGCCCATATTGGCTTAGGCTTTCTCTAGTCGCTCTATATATATATATATATATATATATATATATATATATATATATATATATATATATATATATATATATATATATATATATATATATATATATAAAAGACAACTATATTAGGTATATATAACTGTTATAGCATGTAATCTTACTTTTTGCCTCTCACATGATCACTAATGTGTTTAATAGTGTGCATGGAAAGCTTATAATTATTTTACTAAGAAATATTTTCTTAGAGTTTTATGTTTAGGTGTTACGTAAGTAATTATCAAGAATACACCAACATTAATTGCTAGCCACGCAGCCAAAGTTTCATCCACCAAGAGAATTTCTTAGGTCTCTTGACAAAATATCATTGAAATTAAGTAAATTATTATACGTTAATTGAAGTAACACACTTCACGTATATAAGTATGGTACTTACTTGGTATCTATAGTACGTACCAAATTAAATAAAGAAAAAATAATGTTTTATGATATAAGAGCGCTAACCTGTTATGAATAGGGTCAGGTCCATTGGGAACTCTTCTTTTGTTCATATCGAATTTCGAATGAACGTGGTCATCTCCTTGCACCACCATCTTTGCATGCTTCTTGTCTTGTTGTGGAGAAGAAGATGAAGAAGAAGAAGTTGTGGTTGTTTTGTAAAGGACTCCTAGAATGAAGAAACAAAGAACCCCTAATAATAGAAGTACTACCCTAAACAAGGACTTAAACTCATAATGCCTCTTTTTACTGCTCATTTTCAAAGCTATTGTGGGTGGGTTCGATCAATAAGTAAAATGCTTTCTAGAGAGAAAGAGAGAAGTGATATTAAAGATGTGGCATTTGTTTTTTTTGCTTTGAGCTCAGCCTTTATTTGATGGCTTAGGGATGTTGGTATTCTTTATAGGTTAGAGTGATTCTATTTCACTTTTTTCGACCTAAAGATACATCATATACAAGATATAAAAGGGAGAAAAATTAGAGTGATTCTATTCACTCTTTTTAACATAAAGCTTTTATATATATATATATATATATATATATATATATATATATATATATATATATATATATATATATATATATATATATATATATATATATATATATATATATATATATATATATATATAAGTTTTATGGAAAACAAAACCTTAAAAAAAAATCCTAAAATCATAAAAATGCAAAAAAAAAAAAAAAAAATACTTACAGATCACATAACTTTTTTTTTTTTAATTTTTTTTTTGAAAAGATCGCATGATTTTAAATAAATTTGTTGATTTTTGTTTTGAAAATTTTTCTTTATTTTTTTTTAAAAACTGATTTTTAATTTTTTTTCCTGCGAATTTATTAGAAAACCTGCGACTTTTTTATAAAAAAAATTAAAAAAAAGTTTTGTAATCTATAAATATATTTTTTATGCATTTTTGTGATTTTAGAGTTTTTTTGTTTTCCAAATAACCCTTCCCTATATATATATATATATATATATATATATATATATATATATATATATATATATATATATATATATATATATATATATATATATATATATATATATATATATATATATATATATATATATATATATATATATATATATATATATATATATATATAGGGGCATTCAATCGAGAACATTTCTTATCGCGTGAACATTTGAGAACAAATTTGAAAAACATATTTTTTTTAATTAAAATTATAAACTAATATTCATATAAATCAAAAAATAATTACAAACAACTAAAAAACTCAATAACTACCACCACTCACCACCCAACCAACACCACCCATCACCACCACGTGCCACCACCACCACCAACTACCACCCACCGCACATCACTACCCACCACATACCACCACCAACCACCACCCGCCACCACCATCACCACCCACCACCATCACCAGCCAACCACCACCACCTGCCACCACTACCCACCTCTACCACCCATCACCACCGTCTGCCACCACCACCAACAACCACTACCTACTACCCATCACCACCACCCGCCACCACCACTACACGTCACCACCACCCATCACTAACCACCACCACCAACCAACACTCACCACTCATCACTACCCACCCGCCTACTACCACCACTAACCACCATCACTACCTAACCACCACCACCCGCCACCATCACCTACCTCCACCACCCATCACCACCGCCCGCCACCACCACTAATAACCACTACCTACCACCCACCACTACCACCCGCCACCATCACCACCCACCACCACCAACCACTACCCACCACCCATCACCCACTACCACCCACCCACCACAACCATCACCACCACCACCACCCATCACTACCCACCATCCACTACCTATCACTACCCACCACCCACCACCACCCACCACCATCACCCATCACTACCCACCACCGTCACCACCAACCACCACCCACTACCCACCACCCATCACGACCCACCACCACCACTACCAACTACCACCCGCTACCACCATCGCCACCAAACCACCACCTACCACCACCACCCACCTCCACCACCGCATGCCACCACCACCAACAACCATTACCTACCACCCATCACCACCACTACCTAGGGTTGTTCGTTTGGATGGATCGATTTGATCCGATCCAATCAAGTGAATCCAAATTGATTTCGGTTTTCAAACATGGATCCGAATAGTCCAAACTAAATTTAAATCCAATTCGATCTGATCCAATTACAGTTCGGTTGGATCAGTTTTTATAATTCGGTTTTCAAAAACGGAAACATTTTAAAATGACAAATAATTATAATATTACTAGACTTTACACGAAAAGCAAAAACAAATTACTCAGTTGTGATTTGAAATTTATAAACAACTAATAAGAAGATATATTATAGTTAAATATTTTATAGATAGAAAACTTTTGAGTGAAAATGCATATTAATGTTTTTTTATCGGTGAAACGTTCCTATTTGAAAAAATACATTACAAAATTAAAAAATAATTATAGATATATATTATAAATAGATACCACTACCCACCACCACCCCGTCACTAACCACCACCACCAACCACCACCTACCACCCATTACTACCCACCACCACCACCAACAACAACAACAACCCGTCACCAATATCACCACCCAACCACCACCACCCAACCACCACCACCTACCATCACCACCCATCACTAACCACCACTTATCACCACTCACCACCACCCGCCACCCCCACCATAACCACCACCCACCACCACCACCAACAACAACAACCACCACCCGCCACCACCACCCATCACTACCCACCACCACCAACCACCTCCCACCATCCACCACCCACCACCCATCACTATCCACCACCCATCACCATCACCACCCACCATAATCATCACCACCACCAACCGCCACCATCCCCACCTACAAAGATTTGTGTCACACCCCCGAACCAGACGGCGGAAACGTCCGGGGGCTGTCGTGACTCAATTGAATACCATAACATTGAATATATATGAAACATAACAACATTCGTCACCATGCATTAATATAATACAACCAGTAGCGTTTACATGAAATACATTGTTTAAATATTACATTCTCAAAAGTAATTGTTCGATACTAATTAAGCAACAACGAAACGTCATAGAGTACAATTCATCCTTCACTTAATCTGTTACCTGAGAATACAAGTATTTTGAAAAACGTCAACATATGAAATGTTGGTGAGTTCATAAGCGGTATTTGAAGAAAAACAATGTTCGTATCGTTTGAAAACCACCAGAAAATCCGATATTTTCTGAAAAGAGAAGCTTTCGAAAATGTTTGTGAAGATCCATAGGTATGCTTGTTTGTTTCTATACTTGTAAAAAAATGTTCATTGAAGTTGTATGCATTTCAAATCTGTATGTATTGAAAACCCTAGGAAAACCCGATGTTCTCCTAGTTCCTTGAATTACATGAAGTTACATTGAAACCATTGCGTAGCGTATAGTGTCAGTCCCAGGCGACGTTGGAAGGTTCTCGAGCAGGATTATTTACTACAAACCCGCGTTACACAAACGCCCAGTTTATAGTTATACTAACGACTCCGAAGGCGTCGTCAGTACTAATCGCGTTATCCAATCGCCCTGACTAGGTGTAGTCCCACATCCGAAGAGTAAGAGGACACGAAGGCCTCGATAACTCCATTAATCGGTTGGGGATAATATGCGTGCGAGGGGTCCCCGACCCGCCTCGTAAAATATGCAGACTCTTCTAGCAATACCAAGGACCCTTGGGGACCAGTGGTATACAAGCCATTGAAAGTCACTCTACGTTGTGCCAAGTCGGTGAAACTCAACACCTCGTAGAAAAATATGCGTCTTCGGGCCTTAAGATCAGGTCATTGGGCTAGCTAGGCTCAACGAACAAGATTTTACACTTGTGGGGCCCAAAGATGGTGCGTAGACGTCTGTGCACACTCGTATGTAAGCTAAGTTCCCAAACGTATGTATATGAACCGTAGTGTCGTAGAGTTAGTAGTTGTAGATTTCTATTGGCTCGAGACCGAGCCAATTCGTTTAACAACGACTTTTGGTATTGTAATGTGTTGTATTTCGTCGATAGTCGCGATGCTATTATTTAATCAAATTGTGTATATTGAATTAGCCTTGAAATATTTCTGTTCTCAGCCCCTCATTATTTGTAAAATTTACATTTTCAACCCTTTTTATTAAATACTTCCCGGTTTGGTCCTTAAACTATTTTTCTTGACATTTTAACACCAAAAATTATTGAAATTAATATTTTTCAGCATATTTTTCATAGAAAACAGTTTAAGTCCCTGCAAATGCAGTTTTCTCGGTTTTAACCCTTCTTTTCGCAATTTTGACAATTTTGGCCCAAATTGGAAAATTTTTGCAACTTTGGTCCTTTTTAAATTTGAAAAGCATTTTAAACCTTTAAAAAGGATTTGGGACACTTATAGTCCACTGTTTTACAGAAAGTTACAGTTTTGGCCCTCCAAAACAGAAAAATTCGCATAATGGGCCTCATTGGGCCAAAAATGTCATTTTTAGCCCATTAAGCTTGAAATTTATGTTTTTAATCCCCTAAATGAGTATATTTCCAGAAATTGGTTTATGGAAACTGTTTTGGCACACTTCATCCATCAGAATTCGTGATATGCCCATTTGGACCCTTAATTTTGAATTTTTCACATTTTAGGCCCAAAATTTGTGTTTTTAACCCAAAGAAAATTGTTACTAAACCACTTAGCCATTTTTCTTGAAACACTTTGTATGTAGAAATATATTTGAAGCTAAAATCATAAAACATAAGTTATATCTCGGTTTTGAGGGGTTTTATGGCTAGATCCAACATTAAAACACATAAAAGCATACATATAATCATGGAAATCATACAAGGCATACAAACACATATAGATCTACACTTTCACTTGTATTCCCCCCCCCCACAAAACTCATAAAAACAGAAAATAGGGGGTATGAAGCTCACCTTGGGGTCTGGAAGTCGGTTTTGATGAAGAAGTGAAGAGATCTCGACCCTAGATGTGTTATGGAGATGATTTTCGAGCTCTATGGTGCAAAGATGATGACCTAGGTGGGAAAACCTTCTTGAAATTCTTAAAATCTCGAAAAATTGAGAGGAAGGAAGGGTGGTTTTTCTTGAGAGTGTTTAAGAGGAATGATGAGAGAAAATGTTGGGTTTTAGAATGAAATTTGGAGGTAGAGAGGCCATATGGCCGTGAGTTTGAAGGAGGGAGAGAAAGAAATGATTTCCTTGCCTAGATACATGAGCCTACCTTGTTGTATGGTGGTTATTATGCATGGATGACCACCACGCAATATTGAGGTGGCAAGGTTAGGATAACTCATTTTTTTTTTTTTTGTTTTTTTTTGTTTTTGGAATGATCTTGGGCCAAGATTGGGCTAAGGTAAATGAGGATGAGGTGTTTTTGCCCATTGTTGGTCTTGGCCGAATTTATGAGGCCCAAAATAAATTTTCGGCCCATTGGGCTCTTAAGGAGACTCACGGCCCAAAATGGTAAAAGAAATGGGTTTAGGGTCCATTAGGGGTAATTAAATCCCTTTGTGGCCCATCATGGCCTAAAGTGGTCAAGTTGAAGACTTATTGGTCCATTATGCCCAATAGGAGAATTTTAGTTCATAAGGAACTTGAACCGGAATTCCTACGGTTTCCAACCCCTAGTTGAACCTATAAGAGGTATTTGAACGAGGAAAGGGTATAGCATTCACTTAAATTACAAGCCCTACTATAGTTGGTGGTTTCATGAGAATAGAAACTCTTAGCAAAAGTGCCAGTTGTGACAATTTGTTATTATGTTTTTGATTCATTAGTTTTTTCTCTTGTGTATAATCACTTGTGATTATATGTATCGAGTCACATGTGATTATATGTATCGAATCATATATGATTTATATGTTATTAAATACATATGATCACATTTGACTAAATACACGTGAAAAACTAGTGAATCGAGAATGCAAAAATGAATATTGTTCACGTAAATCATATGTGATTAGATACATGTAACTACATGTGATTATATGTATTTAATAAAATATTATTTACATGGGCCATATTTATTTTTGTGTTTTTGATTTAATATTTGGCATCGTGTATTAAATCACATGTGATTATATGTATTTAATCACATATGATTTATATGGACAATATTTTTTTTTCACGTCTTGATTTAACAGTTGTTCTTGTGTATTTAATCACATGTGATTATATATATATATATATATATATATATATATATATATATATATATATAATCACATATGATTTACATGGACAATATTCATTATTTCTTTCTTAATTAAATAGTTGTACTCATGTACTTAATCACATATGATTATATGTATCAAATCGCATATGTATATAATCATATATGATTTGAGGTGGACAAAATGCATTTTTTCCTTCTCGATTCAATAGTTGTGCTCGTGTACTTAATCACATATGATTATACCTATAATCACATTTGATAAAATACATGAGAACAACTATTAAATCGACAAAGCAAAAATGATGTAACATCCCGAAATTCAGGTAAAGATATTTAACCCTTCTCCTTTTCCCAAGTTGTCAAGTTAAGTCCTTTAAGTAAATGTTAGGCTTGTGAGTACGCTGGGTGTACTGAGGAGTACGTTGTGCATACTCGCACGCTTATTTTGGATGCGGACTCGCCTGGGTACGCTGGGCGTAGCGAGCCCAGATGAAAACCCTAATTTAGGGCCTGTGCACTATAAAAGGAATGCTGTGGCCTTGACCTCAGCCTCCATTCCAGAGAGTGAAACCCTAAAAGAGTGCCCTCCTTCGTCTCTAGCTAGAGTGTTGGTATTCTAAGCTTCTAAGCGGCATTTCAAGGTGGTGGAAGAGAAGAAGAGGCTATTTTAGAGGCTAGAAGCTTGTGGGAAAGAATAGATCTGAGCTTTTCAGAGGTTGGAGCTTCTTCCTGAGGTAAAAAGCTCAAATATTTCCTTGTTATTTGTAACACCCGGATATCCAGGTATGGGAATTTGAGTATTTTATATTGGGGAATGAGGAGACTCGGCAAGTTGACGCCTCAACTCGTCGAGTAGGATCGCGTTTTGGGGACCAGTTTAATGAAGGGACTCGACGAGTCGGGTATTTGGACTCGCCGAGTCGGCGCTGCCAAGGAAAACCCTAATTGTCCGGGTTTGGGACCTATTTAAAGGCCCTTATGGCCTTCAGTGGCGGCCACCTACACCTTTGAGGGACTCCTATCGAACCAGAGAGCTGGGAGAGTGAAGAAGATCCATTTTGGAGCATTCTTGAGGTGGTTGTGCAATGGAGTAGTCATTTCCAGCAAAGGGAGGTCAAGGGGGTGTCGATTCAGAGCTTCTGAGCTTGCATCTTCACCATAGAGGTATCAATCGTTCTCCTTTTTTCTGTTTTGGGTAAGATTGGTGATTTTAGGGTTTTCTAGCTTCTTTTATGGCTTGATTTGTGGAGTATAGTGTCCCATTGAGTGTGAAGCCATAGATCTGGACCCAAAGGGGTCCAGATAGTCCCTTCCATCCTGCTTTATGCATCATATTTGGAGTTTTGAGCTAGGGTTGTTATGTAATGAAGGGTTTCACCCAAATGAGCTGTAGAACCTTGCATGAGTGCCCAAGGTTCGACCTTTTCGTGGTTATTGGCTTTGAGGGAGTTAGATCTATGGTTTGGTGAAGCAGATCTGACCTCAGAAGATCAGATGAAGGTTGTCATGGGAGCAACTCTCCGAGTCCATAGGCAGACTCGATGAGTCGAGTCGGGGTTGCCCCGCGTTTCGTTGCCGAGTAACTCAACGAGTGGAGAGGGGAATCGTCGTGTCTAAGAGGTTTAGAAAGGATTTAGAGAACCCGCATGGACTCGCCGAGTCACTCTTGTGTACTCGCCGAGTCTGGTCAGTGTTGACCGTTGACTTGAGTTGTCTTATGTTGACTTTGGGGGGGGGGGGGTTTGGTCAATAGAGGTAATAGAAGTCAAGGAGTGGTAAAATGGTCTTTTACCCATTACCTGAATAGAGAGGGAAAGAGTAATCGTCGGTTAATTAGAGTTGGGACTTCGAGTATTAATTAGAGATATTTGCCTTATGTGTTAGGCGGTGGCGAGTCCGAGGTTCGCATGTGCAGATAATTGCTTTCTGATTGCCAGGTGAGTCTTTTCACTATACATTACCTTGAGTAGGTAACCAGAGTTATGTGACAGAGTATTTGTATGTTGTGTATGTTATGTGTTGTACTGCATTATTTCTATGTGATTTATGATGTGCATGTTTACAGAGTTAGAACCGGAAGGTTCCCAGAGTTAGAACCGGAAGGTTCACAGAGTGGGGTCCACGGACCCACAGAGTTATAGCTTCGAGTGGCTAATATGTGTTATTTGTGGTATTTTGGGGAACTCACTAAGCTTTGTGCTTACAGTGTTTTATGTTATGTGTTTCAGGTTTCTCTCAGGATCACGGGACGGCATCGGCTCGATTATACACACCAGAGAAAGAGTCATGTTTTGAGGATCCTGGTTTATTATGCAAGTGAAAATGGAGTTATGTTTTGTAATTCGATTATGAATGAGATTTTAAGCAAAGTGTTTCTAAGAATTAAATGATTATTTTTAAATGAAAAATTGTTTTGAAATTTTCGGTGTTACAAGTTGGTATCAGAGCCTTGGTTTGAGGGATTCGGATGCGCCTTTGGGTAAATCTGGACTCAAACTGAGGAAGTAAGAAAAGTTTTCAAAGAAATAATTTTCTAAAGCAAATAAGAGTTCAAAGAGAAAGCGAGAAAGAGCAGTGTGTACGATCAGCCAGAGCCCGAACAATGATTTCCCAAAATACCCTTACTTTTGTGTTATGAGACATTTATGATGCACTTTATGAGATATTTTTGCATGCTAGAGACAGGCTAGGTATTCCATATCTTAGGACTAGAGTGGCCTGATTTGTGATGCCTTAGCCTAGGAATTGCTGTTATATGCGATGTGCTTTTGAGTATGTGATGAGTGAGAATATTTAATTGGAATCCTTTAGGGGATTTGAGTAGAGGAGTAATCTAAGGGAGATACCTAGATAAGTATCGTGGTACTTAGCGAAAGAATAGTTAGAACCCGCGAGGGGAAGAGTTGCAGTGTTCGGTGGTACTTTCGAGGATGAGTAGAGCAAGCATAGTTATCACCCAGAGTGAGTTATATATATATATTCTTCGATGATCGAATGCTGCTTGCTTCGTGCTTTGTGGAACTCTCGATGATGGGAGTCAGCTACCAAGCGAATATGACGATATTCAGGAGGTAGATGGCTGGCATCATTAGGAGCTCTTCAGCAGCTGATGGCAGAGAAGTGTGGGAATCTAGGAAGAGCCTAGGGAGTAACCTTAGCCAGATGAGTGCGCTGGCAGAGTAGAGAATTTCGCTGGGGAGCAAGCGCGCTACGGAATTGGTGAACGAAAAGGTCGAGCAGCTACTTAGGAGCTTCGGGATAGTCCGTTTGGAAAGTATGGGTAGATGTGGCAGGTAGTATGGGCCCGTACTACTGAAAGCAGAGGACCCATGCTTGATACAGGGAGTATTCTGAAGGTTCTAAGGAGCGGATTGAGGAGTGATGTTATGGTTCGAGTACCATACATCGGAGCAGATTGAGGAGTGATGTTATGGTTCGAGTACCATACATCGGAGCAGATTGAGGAGTGATGTTGTGGTTCGAGTACCATACATCGGAGCAGATTGAGGAGTGATGTTATGGTTCGAGTACCATACATCGAAGCGGATTAGGGAGTGATGTTATGGTTCGAGTACCATACATTGGAGCAGATTGAGGAGTGATGTTATGGTTCAAGTACCATACATCGGAGCAGATTGATGAGTGATGTTGTGGTTCGAGTACCATACATCGGAGCAGATTGAGGAGTGATGTTATGGTTCGAGTACCATACATCGGAGCAGATTGAGGAGTGATGTTGTGGTTCGAGTACCATACATCGGAGCAGATTGAGGAGTGATGTTATGGTTCGAGTACCATACATCGAAGCGGATTAGGGAGTGATGTTATGGTTCGAGTACCATACATCGGAGCAGATTGAGGAGTGATGTTATGGTTCAAGTACGATACATCGGAGCAGATTGATGAGTGATGTTGTGGTTCGAGTACCATACATCGGAGCAGATTGAGGAGTGATGTTATGGTTCGAGTACCATACATCGGAGCGGATTAAGGAGTGATGTTGTGGTTCGAGTACCATACATCAGAGCGGATTGAGGAGTGATGTATGGTTCGAGTACCATACATCGGAGCGGATTGAGGAGTGATGTTATGGTTCGAGTACCATACACCAGAGCATACTGAGAAGAGATCTCATGGGATGAGTACCATGGTTCGTAATGAATGATGCTTGTGGTTCTCCGGTTATCCGGTCACGATTTATGAGGTAGAGATTGGACGCTATGGGTTTTAGGCCTGTGGGCCATGATTGAGTTTGAAGAGGTGTTCCTTGAGAGGGAGGTCGAGAGCCTTTTAGAGTATTATGGTAAGGAGTCATAGGGAAGGGAGAATTTCGGTCTGAGTTGAGCAATCAGTCGATAGAGGAGATGTCACCTTCTATGATCTGGGTGGTGCTATTTATGTTCGTGTGCAGAACATGAAAGGCATGATGTTTAGGTTTTGGGTTGGGGGTAAACCCTGCAGGTTGTCATTGATGATGATTTTCCATCAGAGTATCAGATAGAATGTGTGCCGCGAGGCCGTGATTTACCATGAGCGGATAATCAGTTGGGACTGAGATAGTCGAGGACCATGTTACCCCTATTTGAGTACAGTAGGGCGTATTTTAGAGGTATCAGTGGGGAGTCCAGTCGAGTTAATCAGTGCAGTGGTTTTTCTATCTATATTGGGTATTGAAAATGGGAGTGGGTCCCTGTTCCTGGGATGATCCATGTGTTGGAATGTCAGTTGATGAGTCGAGGTGGGGGAGTATGATGATTTCGTGGTCCAGTCTATGAGTCAGTGATGTTATTGGACAATTGAGTTGTTCGGTATTGGATTGGTAAGAGACTTGGAACGACTAGAGGCAGTCGTGACGAGAAGTTCTTGAGGATTTCATCTGAGGTTCAGAGTTATGAGATCGATTGATTTCCTTAAAGGGGATTATCGGGCGTTCCATAGCACTTTCCAGGGGCAGGTGCGTTATTGCTGGTGAAAATAGTTTGTGAGGTTGTTGATGTGTCAGATAGTGATGGTTCGAACCCTAAGTGGGGGAGAACCGGGTGGTTTATTGAGAGAACCAGAGATTTGTGCAAGAGCGGTTAGGGGCTGGATACAGAAACCTGCGGCTTGAATTCATGAGATCAGGGTCATTGGTGATCAAGGAAAGGTGTAGGGCGAGATAATGCATGTGGTATATGTCTGAGAAAAGGATGGGTGTCTCCACGGCGGGTGGTCATTGGTCAGGAATCTGGTGGTGTTCAGAGTCGTTTCAAGTGGAAGACTCGTAATGATGATGGTATGGGCAGTTGAGAACTTCTAGATTGAAATATGGGTAAAAGATAGTCGAGTAGCCAACTCCCGGGTTGGGATGTGTATTCTTGCTTGGATTTTGAGCAGTAGTGGAAAGGGTTTTGGAGGATCATCAGTGTGTTCTGAAGAGTTAGCGCCTTCCTTGTATTCCAATTGAGCGTTTGGATGCACTGAAGTTGCGCATTGAGTGAAATAGGAAATTATTATGGGATTCAGAGGAAATGTATTGTTGTATGTGTATGGTGCTGGGAATAAGGGAATAAGTGGTAGAGGCAGGACATTGTGATGCTCTGTTAGGGTGTTCTGTGGTTTCCGCGTATAGCGTCCCGATTTCGGAGTTATTTAGAGTCTTGGGTTTAAGATGACTCGTGATGTATCATGTATCCACGATTCCAGTGGGAGCCATTCACGTATTGTCATCAAGAGGGATTATTTAAGGAAGTGGATCTCCGCAGAGGTAGGTTCTGTGTTATGGCGGTTGCCGCCAAAGTCTGTAATGCATATCGGGGCAAGTGTGTGTAACTATCTATGATAGTCTTCGGTGCATGATTTAGCAAGCATAGTGTGGCGTTGTAATGAGAGAGAGAGAGAGTCGTGATGGTACGGGGAGCCGTAGTATTCACCAGTCAGAGGGTGTTGTGATGCTACGGGGAGCTGTAGTACTCACAAGTCAGAGAGAGAGAGAGAGTCGTGATGCTACGGGGAGCCGTAGTATTCACCAGTCAGAGGGTGTTGTGATGCTGCGGGGAGATGTAGTACTCACAAGTCAGAGAGAGAGAGAGTCGTGATGCTACGGGGAGTCGTAGTATTCGCCAGTCAGAGGGTGTTGTGATGCTACGGGGAGCCATAGTACTCACAAGTCAAAGGGAGGGAGTCGTGGTACTACGGGGAGTCGTAGTACTCACTAGTTAGTTGGCGTTGTGATACTACGAGGAGCCGTAGTACTCACTAGTCAGAGGCTGTCGTAATGTTGCGGGAAGCCATAGTACCCACTAGACGACAATAGAGTGTGATGATGGGGTGTTCTCCAATAAGTGCATGATGCAGAAGAGTTTTAGGCTTGAGTAGCCCTAGTGTTGAGTTTTGCAGCCTAGTGGTTAAACCGGGGCGAGACTGGGGTCTCTGTCTCTGTCGGGAGGGTCAGCGAGGCGCGCGGGAGAATATGTGCAGCAGACGCCAGAGGTTAGAGCTGAGGCGATCTTCGATTGGATTGTATTTTTTATGAGGAAAAGGGAATTTCGTAACTTGCGTGTCACTGGGCCGTGATAGTGGCCAAGGGGAGGATGTTAGTGAGATATTTTGGATCATGTTATGTGTGACCTTTGGGGGTTCAGCTGTGGGGCCAAAAGCTGACCTGGTGCTCGGTATCGAAGATGAATATGAGAAATCAGCTAGAGTTTACCATGGTGATGTCTGTGGACACTTCAGAGTGAGCGAGCGATTCAGACGCTCGAGGTTATGTTTCAGGCATGTGTATTAGATTTCGGGGGGGAATTTTTGGCTCGTATTTGCCCTGGGTAGAGTTTTTCTACAACAATAGCCATCATTAGTGCATCAGTATGCCACCCTTTGAGTTGTTGTAGGGAAGGGGGTATCGGACCCCATTTGCTGGGGAGAGGTAGAGCAACGTGTGATGGGAAGTACAGAGATCGTGCTTCAGACGTCAGAGCAGATACAGCTGGTCAGGCAGAGGGTGTTGACCGATCAGAGTCGGCAGAAGAGTTATGCGGGTAGGTGCCGGTCCGAGCTTGAATTTTTGGTCGGTGACTTTGTACTCCTGAAGGTCTCTCCTTGGAAAGGAGTGATCCGATTTAGGAAGAGGGGCATGTTGGGGCCCCGATATATTGGTCTTTTTCAGGTGATCGCGAGGGTAGACAGGGTAGCCTACCGGTTGGAGCTACCTGCAGAGCTAGGTCATATCCATGACACTTTCCATGTGTCGCAGCTGCGAAAGTGTATAGCCGAGGAGTCGGCAGTAGTGCCAATAAAGGATATTCAGGTGGATGTGGGCCTGAACTGCGTTGAGGGACCGGTGGCTATTCGGGATCGAAAGATCAAGGTTCTGAGGAACAAAGAGGTGCCTCTGGTGCAGGTCCAGTGGCAACACCGGAAGGGGTCAGAGCTTACTTGGAGCCGGAGCGCGAGATGCATGAGCAGCATCCGGAGTTGTTCCAGAATGAGACTTCGAGGACGAAGTTTGATTCTAGTGGGGGAGAATTGTAACACCCGGATATCCAGGTATGGGAATTTGAGTATTTTATATTGGGGAATGAGGAGACTCGGCGAGTTGATGCTTCAACTCGTCGAGTAGGATCGTGTTTTGGGGACCAGTTTAATGAAGGCACTTGACGAGTCGGGTATTTGGACTCGCCGAGTCGGCGTTGTCAAGGAAAACCCTAATTGTCCGGGTTTGGGACCTATTTAAAGGCCCTTATGGCCTTTAGTGGCGGCCACCTACACCTTTGAGGGACTCCTATCGAACCAGAGAGCTGGGAGAGTGAAGAAGAGCCATTTTGGAGCATTCTTGAGGTGGTTGTGCAGTGGAGTAGTCATTTCCAGCAAAGGGAGGTCAAGGGGGTGTCGATTTAGAGCTTCTGAGCTTGCATCTTCACCATAGAGGTATCAATCGTTCTCCTTTTTCTGTTTTGGGTAAGATTGGTGATTTTAGGGTTTTCTAGCTTCTTCTATGGCTTGATTTGTGGAGTATAGTGTCCCATTGAGTGTGAAGCCATAGATCTGGACCCAAAGGGGTCCAGATAGTCCCTTCCATCCTACTTTATGCATCCTATTTGGAGTTTTGAGCTAGGGTTGTTATGTAATGAAGGGTTTCACCCAAATGAGCTGTAGAACCTTGCATGAGTGCCCAAGGTTCGACCTTTTCGTGGTTATTGGCTTTGAGGGAGTTAGATCTATGGTTTGGTGAAGCAGATCTGACCTCAGAAGATCAGATGAAGGTTGTCATGGGAGCAACTCGCCGAGTCCATAGGCAGACTCGACGAGTCGAGTCGGGGTTGCCCCGCATTTCGTTGCCAAGTAACTTGACGAGTGGAGAGGGGACTCGTCGTGTCTAAGAGGTTTAGAAAGGATTTAGAGAACCCGCATGGACTCGTCGAGTCACTCTTGTGTACTCGCCGAGTCTGGTCAGTGTTGACCGTTGACTTGAGTTGTCTTGTTGACTTTGGGGGGGGGGGGGGGGTTGGTCAACAGAGGTAATAGAAGTCAAGGAGGGGTAAAATGGTCTTTTACCCATTACCTGACTAGAGAGGAAAAGAGTAATCGTCGGTTAATTAGAGTTGGGACTTTGAGTATTAATTAGAGATATTTGCCTTATGTGTTAGGCGGTGGCGAGTCCGAGGATCGCATGTGCAGATAATTGCTTTCTGATTGCCAGGTGAGTCTTCTCACTATACTTTACCTTGAGTAGGTAACCAGAGTTATGTGACAGAGTATTTGTATGCTGTGTGTGTTATGTGTTGTACTGCATTACTTCTATGTGATTTATGTTGTGCATGTTTACAGAGTTAGAACCGGAAGGTTCCCAGAGTTAGAACCGGGAGGTTCACAGAGTTAGAACCGGAAGGTTCACAGAGTGGGGTCCACGGACCCACAAAGTTATAGCTTCGAGTGGCTAATAAGTGTTATGTGTGGTATTTTGGGGAACTCACTAAGCTTCGTGCTTATAGTGTTTTGTGTTATGTGTTTCAGGTTTCTCTCAGGATCACAGGACGGCACCGACTCGATTGTACACACCAGAGAAAGAGTCATGTTTGAGGATCCTGGTTTATTATGCAAGTGAAAATGGAGTTATGTTTTGTAATTCGATTGTGAATGAGATTTTAGGCAACGTGATTCTAAGAATTAAACGATTATTTTTAAATGAAAAACTGTTTTGAAATTTTTGGTGATACATTATTTGTGTTGTGTGCTTCTTGGACCAATTTCTAGGGTTTTTGGTCCCAAGATGGAGACTTTATGAGCAAATGGTCTCCATTGGCCTAGATCTATCATATTTCAGGACTATAAGTGTTCTATGTTCATAAAAATGCCATCTTGGACGTAAATATGGAGCCATGCATGAGATCTAGACCTTTGGAGGGAAATAGGAAAGAGGTTTGAGGGTGTAGGGACCATTACATCCATGTAAAGGCTTAAAGGTTCTGACTTTATCTATTAAGAGGTTTTAAGAGAGTCAGATGTGCATGTTGAAGGAGTGTCCTAACCGTTTAACACCAAAATCTATGAAATGGATGAATTGGGACTTACGTTGGGCGTAACTCTCAGTACGCGCAACATAAGGGTTGAAGCCCCGATTGTGGTTCGTTGGCGTACGCCCCGCGTACAGAGAAGGTACGCGCCGCGTACTACCTCCTGTTGACTTTCGTTGACTTTTAGGATTTTGGTCAACCTTTGGACTTTTGGGTCAGGGAGGGGTAAAATGGTCTTTTACCGTTCTGTGGAAATTGTAGAGCGGATTTAATCTAGCATTTGAGAGCCATTATTTATTTGAGAGTATTGTTATGTGTTTAGGCGGGGGCTAGACCAGTGTCATCGAGTTCGAGACTATCCGAGATATCGAGGTGAGTCCTCTCACTATACTGTACTTAGAAGGGTACCTATGTGTGACCGGAAGGTCTTATATGTTATGAGATATATGTGCTATATGCTGATATGTGATATGTATGTGTTATGTATGCTATGTATGATAAGGACCGGAAGGTCAAGATGATATGGACCGGAAGGTCAAGAGGACATGGACCGGAAGGTCATGAGGTTACGGACGGGAAGGTCGATACGGGTAGGACCGGAAGGTCTACCGGGATTCGGGACGGAAGTCCCCTGAGACACTTGGACCGGAAGGTTCCACAAAGTTATGGCCTGGAAAGGCATATGTGTTATATGTGGTATTTTATGTAACTCACTAAGCATTTATGCTTACAATGTTGTGTGATGTGTTTCAAGTACCAGTGAGGATCGCGGGTAGGCGCCGGCTTGATCAGTACACACACATGAGGAGTTTTATATGTTATGATCTTGGGATGTGATGTTATGGATTGTTATGTGATACAATGACATTTTTATAACAATTATGAATGAAAGTGTGTTTTTAAAATGTGAAAAGTTGTTTTGAAATTTACGTCATTACAAGTTGGTATCAGAGCCTTGGTTTGAGGGATTCGGGTGCAACTTCGGATGTATCTGAACTCAAATTGAGGATTTGAGAAAGTTTTTCATAAATAAACAATTTTTGTAAGAGAGTAAAAGATTTTGGAAAAAGGCAGAACGGAGTAGTGTGTACAATCAGTCAGCGCCCGAACAGTGATTTCCCAAAATACCCTTACATTATGTGTTATGAGATATGTTATGATATGATATGCATGCTAGAGTAGGCTAGGTATTCATATTAGGACTAGAGTGGCATGATTTGTGATGCCTTAGCCTAGGAAGATTTCTACTGCTTGAGAGTGAGTAGATAGCAGTGAGGAGCTTATGAGAGATCTACCGAAGGGTAGCCTGGAGGAGGACATGGGGTGAATACTGATGCGGTGTGGGCGGTAGTATAAGGGCCCGTACTACCGAAGACACCGTATCAGTGTGCAGTCCAAGTAAGAATCCTTAGGGTACTAAAGAACAAGTAAGGATGTGTTATCGAGTGCGAGTATACTCGAGCGAGTCTCTAATATTTCATGTTGTATTTCAGAGAGACATCATGGTTGGGACACGCCACACACCTGAGAGCAGTGGTGTTAGCGAGGAGGAGATCCACAGGCTGATTCATGAGGAGGTGGCTGCTGCCATCCGAGATGAGATTCTAGAGATGTTTGGGTCTATCAAGACCACATAGATTGAGACTTTCAAAGAGCGGTATGCAGCAGTGACTGAGGCTGCGACCGCTGCAGCTACTGCCGCCGTTGCTTCTGCCAGGCCTCAGGGAGGTGACTCGTTGTTGTTTTAGGACTTCAGCAACACGAAGCCACCAGAGTTTGATGGGACGCAGGATCTGATTGCTGCGATGAGATGGATTTCTGATATCGAGGGATGCTTCTACACTTGTTCATGTCCGGAGCATCTGAGAGTACGGTTTGCGCTGAACCAGCTTTGCTTGGGAGCGAAGGACTGGTGGAAGTTCGTGACGACGAGCTTCACTCTTGCGGAGATTTCTAAGGTGACCTGGGAAAGGTTCACCACCATGTTCAGACACGAGTATGTTCCCCTTGTAGAGAGGGAGCGGTTGGCTCAGGAGTTCTTGACCCTTAAGCAGGGTACTGATTCGGTTACTGTGATTACCCGGAAGTTTCATGAGAGGCCGATGTTCTGCCCTGAGCAGATGTCTACCGAGCGGGCACGCATGAGCCGATACTTGAGCATTTTGAGGAGGGATATTTGGGAGTTCGTATCAAACTCGACTTATCGTACATTTGCTAAGCTTCAGGCAAATGCCCGGAAGAGGGAGATTGAGTTGGAGACGCAGGCCAGGGTGGAGGCCGAGTCTCAGGGGATGGACAGGTGGCCGACATAGTCTCAGCCGACAGCCAAGCGGGCAAAGCCCGCCGATTCAAGATCTGGAGGCGAGAAGGACCGCACTTGCGGAAAGTGCGGAAAGGGACACGATGGGGTTTGTCGATCTGGTGCTTGATACAAATGTGGCAAGGAGGGGCATATAGCCAAGGACTGCCCCAAGGGATTCATGGTTTGCTTCCATTGCAACCAGACGGGCCATCGGAAGGCCGAGTGCCCATAGCTGCGAGGAACAGCACAGGGAGCCCAACAGGGATCTGCCCTTGCCGCCGTGCGCTCTACTGAGGTTCGGCCAGTGAAGGCCGAGGCACCGAAGGCTCGTGGGAGAGCCTTCCAGTTGACAGCGGAGGAGGTCCATGCAGCGCCCGATGTCGTGGATGGTATGTATTCTTTCATTTATTTATGTCGAGTTTGAGGTGTTGTGCTTATGTTATGATATGCGTAGGTACTTTTCTTGTGAATTCTGTACCTGCTTTGGTGTTATTTGACTCAGCTACGAGTAGGTCATTTGTTTCCTTAGCATTTAGTCAGCACATCAGTATCCGACGAGAGGCATTGAGTCGACCTCTGCGAGTTTCTATAGCTGACGAGCGAGCGGTGTATGCTATGGATGTGATTCGAGGATGTATACTTGAGATCTTCGGTGTGGAGTTCCCGATGGATCTAGTCCCGATTACGATGGGGGACGTATGTGTCATAATGGGCATGGATTGGTTGAGCCGATTTGGAGCTGTTATAGACTGTGAGCGTCAGTTGGTGACGATACGATACCCTAGTGGGGGAGTACTTACGGTGTACGGTGAGGGTACCCGAGGTGGGTCAGCATTTTGTTCGGCTGCGAGAGCGAGACAGAGGTTGCAGCAGGGCTGCAGCGGGTTTGTAGCCTATGTGATCGACACACGAGTGGCCGCTGAGAGGCCAAGTTCGATTGATGAGGTTCCGATAGTGTGCGAGATCCCGAATGCTTTTCCCGAGGAATTGCCGGGTGTGCCTCCCGAGAGGCAAGTAGAGTTTCGTATCGATTTGGTTCCGGGGGCAGCACCTATTGCCAAGGCGCCTTATCGCCTTGTCCAACCAGAGATGTAGGAGTTATCCTCGCAGCTTCAGGAGCTGTTGGGGAAAGGGTTTATTAGACCGAGTAACTCACCTTGGGGAGCATCGATCCTTTTTGTCAAGAAAAATGATGGTTCACATCGGATGTGCATTGATTACCGGGAGTTGAACAAGTTGACGGTCAAGAACCGTTATCCGTTACCGAGGATCGACGATCTGTTCGATCAGTTGCAGGGGGCGTCTTGGTTCTCCAAGATAGACTTGAGGTTGGGATATCATCAGATGAGGGTTCGGGATGAAGATATCCAGAAGACAACGTTCAGAACTCGTTATGGGCATTACGAGTTCGTGGTGATGCCTTTTTGGGCTCACCAATGCACCGGGACGGTTCATGGATCTCATGAACAGGGTGTGCATGCCAATGCTAGATCGGTCGGTGATCGTGTTTGTTGATGATATTTTGATGTATTCGTGATCTAGAGAGTAGCACGAGGAGCATCTGAGAGGGATTCTTGGGGTGTTGAGATCGGAGAGGCTTTTTGCCAAATTCACCTAGTGTGATTTTTGGTTACGAGAGGTCCAGTTCTTGGGACACCTCGTTAACCAAGATGGGATATTGGTCAATCCGGCCAAGATTGGGGCGGTTATGAGGTGGGAGGTGCCGATATCACCCACCGAGATTAGAAGCTTTCTAGGGTTTGCCGGCTATTATCGGAGATTTATCAGGGATTTCTCCAAGATCGTCGTTCCTCTCACCAGGTTGACCCAAAAGGGTGTTGCTTTTTCATGGGGTCCGGAGCAGCAGACCTTGTTTGAGACACTTCGCCAGAGATTGTGCGAAGCCTCGGTGCTAGCCCTCCCAGAAGGGATGGAGGATTTTTTGGTGTATCGTGACATATCGATATCGGGGTTGGGTGCAGTACTTATGCAGAGGGGGCTTGTGATAACGTATGTGTCGAGGCAGCTGAAGCCTCATGAGACGAGGTATCCCACCCACGATTTGGAGTTGGGGGCAGTGGTGTTCGCCCTTAGGATCTGGCGTCACTATTTGTTTGGGGTTCGGTGTACCATCTACATGGACCACAAGAGTTTGAAGTATTTGATGGACCAGCCCAATCTGAATATGCGCCAGAGGAGATGGCTAGATGTGGTAAAGGATTATGATTGTGAGATCATGTACCACCCGGGCAAGGCTAATGTCGTAGCTGATGCCCTGAGTCACAAGGCGGAGAGCGCCCCGATTTGAGATATTTGCATGCGGTTGACAGTGATGACTCCAGTGTTGGACACCATTCGGGAGGCCCAGGCAGACGTTGTGAGACCGGAGAACCAGAAGAGGGAGCGAGTGATTGGGCAGGTGCCAGAGTTCATTACCGATAGTCGTGGGCTGATGACCCTTTAGGTTCGGATTTGGGTGTCGTATGCAGGCGGAGCACGCACCACCTTGATGGAGGAGGCGCATAAATTGAGATTTTCGATTCATCCCGGGGCCACTAAGATGTATTTGGATTTGAAGAAGGATTATTGGTGGCCATGTATGAAGAGGGATGTAGCATGGTTTGTTGAGAGGTGCTTAACATGTCGCAGGGTTAAGGCCGAGCAACAGCGACCGCATGGCCTTTTGCAGCCACTTGAGGTTATCCAATGGAAGTGGGAACATATTTCTGTGGATTTCATCACCAAGTTGCCGTGGACCGCGAGGGGTGTTGACGTAATTTGGGTGATCGCCGACCGGCTGATGAAGAGCACTCATTTCCTTGCTATCAGGGAGAGCTTTTCTGCTGAGAGACTGGCAGAGTTGTATGTGAGAGAGGTGGTATCGCGGCATGGAGTGCCGATTTCGATTGTATCAGATCGGGATGTACGTTTTACTTCCAGGTTCTGGAATAAGTTCCATGAGGAGTTGGGCACAAGGCTGCATTTGAGTACCGCTTACCACCCACAGACGGACGGACAGAGTAAGCAGACGATTCAGACGCTCGAAGACATGCTTCGGGCATGTGTGTTGGACTTTGGAGGGAGTTGGGACACGTATCTGTCATTGGCTGAGTTTTCTTATAACGACAGCCACCATTCAAGCATTGGTATGCCTCCCTTTGAGTTGTTGTATGGGAGGAGGTGTCGGACTCCCATCTATTGGGGAGAGGTAGGGCAGCGAGTGATGGGAAGCACTGAGATAGTGCTCCAGACGATAGAGCAGATACAACAGGTTAGACAGAGATTATTGATAGCTCAGAGTCGCCAGAAAAGTTATGCGGATAGGCGACGATCTGAGTTCGAGTTTAAGGTCGGGGATTTTGTACTCCTGAAAGTGTCTCCTTGGAAAGGAGTGATTCGATTCAGGAAGTGGGGCAAGTTGGGGTCCCGGTATATTGGACCGTTTAGGGTGATCGCAAGGGTGGACAGTGTAGCATATCGTGTGGAGCTACCTACGGAGTTGGGCCAGATTCATGATACCTTCTACGTGTCTCAGTTGAGGAAGTGTATAGCCGACGAGTCGGCAGTGGTACCATTGGAGGATATCCAGGTGGACGCGAGTCTGAATTACATTGAGAGGCTGATCGCAATCTTGGATCGGAAGATCAAAGTTCTGAGAAACAAGGAGGTGCCCCTGGTTTAGGTCCGGTGGCAGCATCGGAGGGGGTCCGAGCTGACATGGGAGTCGGAGTCGGAGATGCGAGAGTAGCATCCGGAGTTTTTTTCCGGCATAAGACCTCGAGGGCGAAGTCTGGTTCTAGTGGGGGAGAATTGTAACATCCCGAAATTCAGGTAAAGCTATTTAACCCTTGTGCTTTTCCCAAGTTGTGAAGTTAAGTCCTTTAAGTAAATGTTAGGCTTGTGAGTACGCTGGGCGTACTGAAGAGTACGCTGTGCGTACTCGTTCGCTTATTTTGGACGCGGACTCGCCTGGGTACGCTGGGCATAGCGAGCCCATATGAAAACCCTAATTTGGGGCTTCTGCACTATAAAAGGAATGTTATGGCCTTGACCTCAGCCTCCATTCCAGAGAGTGAAACCCTAAAAGAGTGCCCTCCTTCGTTTCTAGCTAGAGTGTTGGTATTCTAAGCTTCTAAGTGTCATTTCAAGGTGGTGGAAGAGAAGAACATGCTATTTTGGAGGCTAGAAGCTTGTGGGAAAGAATAGATCTGAGCTTTTCAGAGGTTGGAGCTTCTTCCTGAGGTAAAAAGATCAAATCTTGCCTTGTTATTTGTGTTGTGTGCTTCTTGGACCAGTTTCTAGTGTTTTTGGTCCCAAGATGGAGACTTTATGAGCAAATGGTCTCCATTGTCCTATATCTATCATATTTCAGGACTATAAGTGTTGTATGTTCGTAAAAATGCAATCTTGGACGTAAATATGGAGCCATGCATGAGATCTAGACCTTTGGAGGGAAATAGTGATGAGAATTAAACTCTAGATCGATTAGATCTTTTACAGGTACGAATATGAAAATCAAACAAGACAAACACAATAAGAATAAGAACACATAATAGAATCAAATATGTGCTTATGATTCCAATAAAGTCACGCCTCAGCAGAGCTCGATAAAGAACTTCCACTGTAGAGGCGAGCTAGGGTTTTACAAAACTCAATGAGAAAATAATTTAAATCGTTAACTGCAAAGACTGCATGCATGCAACTTATATACTAAACCCTAGAACAAAACATGCAAGGTTGGACAGGCCCAATACCAGCAATCAAAACTGGGCTAAGGACCGAGCCCATGACGCAACATAATAATCCCAACAATCTCCCCCTTTGCATCAAATGAGGCGAGAGATTATTTCTTCTGTGTTGGCTTCACTGTCTTTATCACCTTGAACAGCCGAGGAATTATTGCAAGAAGCGTCTGCCGAAACTGGATACACCACCTTAGCATATCAGTGAACAATTTCTTGTCAGCTGCACTGTTCTGATCACACCTCTGAATAATCTCCCAAATATGCTCCAGGCAATAAGTTGATAAGAGGTGTTTGTCAATGAGAGCGAATAGACATTTCTGACCTTCGCCCCTGACGAACATAACAGTGTGGTACTTTGAATCAATCTTCCCCTTGACCATTGTATTGACATTTCCTGCTTTGCCCATAGTCTTGATCGTGGTTCGCTTGTGAATGGTAGAAGCAATCTCTTGGTCCATTTTCGCTACCGCGTGAATGTAGCACACAAGCATGCTCTTGACATGGTCAATTATTGGCTGGTACTCCCGAGGATTTGACAATAAAATGTTATTGAGGAGTATCCAGTCGTGGGGGTTGAGGTTCGGTAGATCAGCAAGGGTGAAGTTGTGAACTTAGCCTTCGGTTCCTCGAGTCACTTTGAATTTGATGTTAATAAACTTTCCTGTTGAGTAGGGCTTCTGGACCTTGACAGTTGTAAATTTCTTCGAACTCCAGGTCAGGTACTGAGGTTGAGCGAACTCTAAGTAGAACTCAAACAGATCCCTATCTACCTTCGGGTAAGGAATGGCAACAATTGAATTAAAGCAATGAAAAATGAATGCCTTTCGCGTGATCGGCATGTCAAACTGCGCATCCTTGGAGTTATCGAGCCCAAATGACATCACAGGCTCAAGCCAAAGTGCGCTAGGTTCATCAATGGCACACCGTTGAAGCGAATCAATAGTCTAGTCGGGAAAAATGGACTTCTTCTTTTCTAGGAGCTCCGCCTCCTTTCGCTTTTGCTCAAACTCAGCCTGTTGTTTCTTGTACTTTTCTTCAAGCTCTTTCTCAGAGGACTTTGCCTTCTTAAAAGGCTTTTTAGGATTCTCAGCATAGACATCATCTTCATTGTCTGTGTCATCTTCCCCAATCTTCTTCTTCTTCTTCTCCTTGTTACTGACCGAAGCTTCATTACCCTTCGGTTCAGTGGATGGTTTCGGTAGAGGAGGAGGTTGAGTTGCCTTCTCACCCCCTTGTTGCGGCTAGACACCAGTCACCGGAACACCCTCAATACGACTAAGGATGTCCAATGCTGGCCTGAGCTTGTCATCCAAGTGTCGTATGATAGTAATGGTGATGATTGGATCATGCACTTCAAGGAGATGAAGGAAGATGGAGCGAACGTCAGCAACATAACTTCGAATAACCTCCCTTTCGGAATTCAGGTCATTAAGCTCAGCAGTGGCAGTACGCGACTTGTAATTTTGCATCTTCAGCTGAGAGGTTCTGCTGTCAACCTCATGCATGATGCGATTCTCTACAGCTAATTCTGCCTCAAGTTGAGTCAGGTGATCATTAACATTAGCATGTAGAGATTCGTTAGCAGCTTCAATCGATTGGCGTGCAGCTTCAAGATTGGACCTTTCAGATTGAAGGGACCGTTGAAGGTTATCCACCGGAGCATTGACGGTTTGAGCATTCTTCTTAGTAGCCGCCTACAAAGAATCTAGAAAAGGTGAGCTTCAGAAACTAGTTTATCGACTTTTGCGGTCGCTTCCTTGCACTCCTTGTTGGAAGCCTCAACAGCAAGAGAGGCTTGTTGAGATTGTGAAGAGGAGGCGTCAATAGCCTTAGCTGCAGCGGAGAGTGAGGCACTATGTTCTTGAACAACAGATGAGAATAAGGCCTTTAAAGTAGCTTCAGAGTATGCACCAGAGGAAGAGGAGGAGAGCAGTTGATCTAGCTTTTCGTTTACTGCTTTGAGATGATGCTTGGTAACAGGCTCGTCATCATCATCATCACTCTGAACACGGTAAGGACTAAAGTAAGTGGAATCAAATTCCAATTCCTCACCGCCTAGAACAGGGGTGGTTTCTGTAGATGGAGTAGGAGATAAGGGTTTGGAAGTTGTTGGAGGTTTGGTTGTTTTTGGTGGTTCGGTTGTAACTGGTGGATTGGTAGCTGTAGAGTGAGCCCATGTGGTAGTAGTGGTGGTAGTAGTGTTTGTGAATATAGGAGTATGGATGGGAATAGTGGTGGATGGTTGAGTGGTTGGGATAAGAAATACTGGAGGGATGGATACTAGGATGGTAACAGGTGGAGGAGAAGGAGGCTTGGAGTGAACTGGAATTTCTGGGGTAGGGGATCGAGGCGGAGTTTCACCTCGAGCCGAAGCCTCATCATCAGAGCTTTCGCTCTCTGATTCTGAAGGAGGAGCAGACTTATGGTTGGGAGGAACATACTCTGAGTCTGAATCACTGGAAGATTGGAGTACGAGCTTCCTAGTAGGCTTCTTCTTCTTCTTCGGTTGAGATTGGGATGGAGTAGCCTTGTTAGACTTTAGCTTCTTAGGGGTTTGCCCCTTGGCTGGTTTGGAAACATGTGCCTCCTTCTGGGTTTCAGTTTTCTTGCCCCTTTTCGCTGGCTTGTCAGCCTCTTTGATGGAGCGAACCATGGCTGGCATTAGCTCCCTTGGACCTGAAGACGAAATCTTCTTGTACTATTGCAAAACGTTACTCGCTTCAGAGACACGAGCGAGCATGGATTCAGGAACAGATCCAATGAAGGAGTACTTGGTGGGATCGGTGATGATGATCTTGGTTGTGTGAAAAGTGGCAATGGAGGAGAGAAGATAATCCTCCATGATTGGAACGTGAAGACGATCCATTGCCCAGTTAGTGATTATCGACCAATATCGCCCACATGAGATCTCTAAGTGCCTGGATGAAGAGACCAAGCTTTGTACCAGTTGTTGACAGATAATAGTGTCGTAATCCAAATCTATCTCATGGTATAGTCCATATAGCACAATCATGAACGACTTGCTCGCCCCATCTGAGTCGGCGCTGCGTTCAGAGAGTCCTTTGAACAACTAAGTGAAAAGGCCATTCCATTGAGGAGGAAAGCGGGACTTCTTGAACTTGGTTATTGTGGTGAGGGTTTCAGTATACCCCATCTGATAAAACATAGAAAATAGTTGACCAGTGGTGATGGATTCAGGGTTTACCAGGGTTTGTTCTTAAGAAAGACCAATTAGGGCACATAAGCGGTGCTTGGAGATAGAGGTCTTCTCATTGTGGATCTCAAAGTGAATCCTTTCATGAACCTTGTCGTAGTAAGCAGTGGAGTAGACAAGTGAAAGGTAGGACATGGGAACTACCTCGAATTTGGTCAGAGCATCGACCAAAGGTGAGTATTTGAGACACTCGACTACATACAGCATGTAGGGTTCGTAGAAAAAAGGGGTGCGATCGATGATCAGGTTTTGTTGAGGTTTGATAGTGAGAAGGGGTTGGCGTACAGAGGTGTCATGAACTGAGGAAGAATCTGCCGTTGTTGAAGCTTGGAGAAGATGATGAACAGTGAGAGAAATCGCCTTTGTGCTTTGAAAGAGTTTTTGTAAGTGATAAAAGGGTAAAGATTACCATTCCAATTCCTTTTATACGTACAAGGAGGAGAGAGAAAAATCCGACTGAGATCTTGGATTATTTCAAAAATAGCGCCTGACTTGACAGATGAATAGTTGGCATACCGATGATGACGCAAGAAAGAGAAAGGACGTTTCCTTTTTGCACTCCATAAAATTTGCTTTTTCAAATCGCCAAAATGATTAAATAACCGCTGAGTCAGCTTTCACTTTATCCCAATCGTCACCCCAAAATCCATTTGAATTGCCATTACCTGTTGTGCTTTATTAAACAGCCTTAAAAGAACTAGAGTTTGGAAAATTAAAAATTTTCGTGCATAGAGTGTAAAAGATAAAGAAATAAAGCAAACTTTTTTTGTGATAATTTGTGATGTCTTAAAAAGACATAAAACGATTGATTCTGGGCACGAATCGCTTCGTTCAAAGTCAAGAGAGACATTAAAGTGCTTGTTTGGTTTCCCATTAAATAACGATCAATAACTTGTTAAGAAGTATTGAAAGACATCGTTTTGAAGGTTATAAAGGGTGGGTTTCGCTTCAATTCATAATTTCGATACTTGACATAAGACCGAAACTGAATGAAGTACTTGTGAGATCAATGTGATTGCGCTTTCAGAGTCGCAATATAGTGGGATTTTCTTCATATTTAGTCTGTAATCCCTAAGCTGACTTTGTATCCATACCACTTGAGATGTGCATGATGTTGCAGCAATGTATTTAGCTTCTGCAATGGAGAGAGAGACACAAGTTTGTTTCTTCGATTGCCAGCTGACCAATTTACCATCTAGAAATTGGCATCCTCCAGTGGTGCTCTTACGATATAATCCACAACCACCTAAGCAACGTCTGAGAATACTTGAACAAAGAATCCTGAGTTGGATGGATACCACAGACCGAGAGAGGAGGTTCGCTTCAGATAGTGAAAGATTTTTTTCACTACTTGCAGATGAGGTTCGCGGGGGCTAGCTTGGAATCTTGCACAGTAACAGACTGAAAACATGATGTCAGGTCTACTGGCTGTTAGATACATCAGAGACCCAATCATTTGACGATAGAGCGTCATATCTGCAGCTGGTTTCTCCAATGAGGGTGTAAGCTTCGTCCCAAAGGCCATTGGCACTTTCACTTTGGTGTCTCCCATCATTCCAAACTTAGCCAATAGTGTCTTGGTGTATGCCTCCTGATGAAAAAAAATGCCTTCGGGTCCCTGTCTAATGTTTAAGCCAAGGAAAAAGTTAATTGGACCCATTGAGCTCATCTCAAATTTAGTTTCCATCAACTTCCTGAATTCAGCTGTTAAACTGGGATTCATGGAGCCAAAGATGATGTCATCAACATAAATTTGGACTATCATAAGGTGGTTACCTTCTCTCTTGCGAAAGAAGGTTGGGTCAACCGAACCTTGTTTGAATTTAGACATTTTTAAGAATCAAGTTAGAGTTTCATACCATGCTCCGGGAGCCTGTTTTAGGCCATATACCGCTTTGTCAAGTATGTAGCATTGATCTGGATACTTCTCGTTCACGAAGCCTGGCGGTTGCTCAACATACATATTCTCTTCAAGTTCTCCATTGAGAAAGGCACATTTGACGTCCATTTGAAAGACTTCAAAGTTCTTGTGTGCAGCATAGGCAAGAAACATACGAACGGACTCTAATCTTGCAACAAGAGAGAAGGTCTCTTCATAATCAATGCCTTCTTCCTGACAGTAGCCTTTGACAACCAGCCGAGCTTTGTTACGAATGACATTCCCCTCCTTATCTATCTTGTTTCTGAAAACCCATTTCAAACCGACGACCGAAGCATCTTTTGGAGTTGGAATAAGTCGCCATACTTTGTTTCTTTCAAACTCATTTAACTCATCTTGTATGGTTTGAACACAGTCTGAATGATCGAGTGTAGAATTAACGGTCTTTGGTTCAACTTTGGAAACAACTGAGTTGAACATGCAAAACTCTACTTGTGAAAAGAGTGTAGCTTGTTTTGCTTTGATTTGAGATTCGAGTTAACACCCTTTCGGAAGATTCTCCAATAATTTGACTTTGAGGGTGATCTTTGGTCCATTTGATAAGTGGCGGGTCATTTGAATCACAAGTGGGATCCAATTCCGCATTAATTTCCTCTTCCAATTCTGACAAAATGTCATCATCATTGATGCTGGTATTCTCCCCCTCGAAGGATGACATCTGTTCAGTATCTGGATTGGTATCACATCCTTCGATTGAATCATCCGAGAAGCTTGAAGATTGTGATGATAGATTCTCCCCCTGGAACGATGAACCTTGATCATGTTGAAGAGATGGACCCTCCCCCTGGACATTAGGACGGTCATTCGAAGGTTCACTTGCTTTTGGCCTTTGGGTTTCTTTGGGTTGATCATCAGCCATCTTTTGAGCAGCATCGTCGATGATTTGTTTTAGATTATCAACTTTGTTGTCTTTTGCTGTTGATTCAGAATTAATCGCCTTTTGTGGCTCATCAAACAGAAGCAAATATTGCTTGAAAGGATTTGAAATAGAAGTAGTAACTTGACCATTCTTTGGAAAGATTTATTGCGTTGCACCTTTTGTTGATTTCATCTTCTTAACATAACGATCGTCAAAGGTGACATAGTATGTTTCTTCAATCTTCTTTGAGTGCTTATTGAGAACTCTATACGCCTTGGAATTCAAGGAGTAACCTAAGAAGATTCCTTCATCAGCCTTAGCATCAAACTTATTTCGATTCTCTCTAGAGTTGAAGATGAAGCATCTGGAACCGAACACATGAAAGAATTTCACATTCGGTTTACGATTGTTTAAAATATCGTAAGGAGTAATGGAGAATCGCTTGTTCAAATAAGATCTGTTCTGAGTATAACAAGCAGCAGCAAATGCATCAGCCTAGAAATACAAAGGCAAGGACGCGAAGCATAGCATTGTTCGAGCTGCTTCACACAGAGATCGGTTTCGTCTTTCAACGATACCATTCTGTTGTGGAGTGTATGGGGCTGAGAAATTCTGAGTTGTTCCCTTTTCAGCAAGAAAATCTTCAAAATCTTTGTTCTTGAATTCCAAGCCATTGGCGCTTCTTACGTTACGAACAACTTTCCTAACTTGAGTTTCTACCTGTTTTATGAAGAGATTAAGCTTTGGAGTAGCTTCAGATTTCTGCTTCAAGAAGAACACCCATGTAAATCGAGAGAAATTGTCCACTATAACTAGAATGTACTTGTTTCCACCAATGCTCTCAATTGACGAAGGTCCACATAGGTCGATATGTAACAGCTCCAACGGTTCTATCACCTTTGTATTGATAATAGAAGGATGGCTTTGCCTGCTTTGCTTTCCCATTTCACAGGTAACACAAAGATGTTCTTTGTCAAATTTTAGAACGGGAAGACCTCGAACATGATCACCTAAAACCAGCTTGTTGATATCCTTGAAATTCAGATGGGAGAGTCTTCGATTCCATAACCAGCTTTCATCTGAGTGAGCTTTAGTAAGTAAGAAAACTATCGGTTTACCTCGAATTGGGTTGAGGTTCAAAGGATACATTTTCCCCTTTCACTTTGACTTCAGCAGAACGTTATTAGATTTCTTATCAACAATCTCCGAGCCTTCATCATCAAATGATACCTTCAATCCAGTGCCAACTACCAGCTGTGAGACGCTGATAAGTTTGTGTTGGAGCCCTTCAACATAAACCACTTTTCTTATAGAGAAATCACCATTAGTGATCATTCCATAGCCTTTGATAGTGCCAAATGAGTTGTTGTCGTACTTCACAATACCACCATCCTCGAGAGACCGAAACTCCCTCAGTTCTTCCTTCCTCTCTGTTATGTGACGCGAGCAGCCACTATCAATATACCATTCTTCGTCGAACTGCTCATCACATATAACCTGCAAAAAATTAAGCGGATTTAGGAACCCAAAGTTTCTTGGGTCCTTGTGAGCCTTTTACAGGACATGGAATAGTAAGAGTAATATCAACCAAGTAAGTACGTTTAATTAAAGTTGTTTCATATTTTCTTTTTATGGTAAAAACTTTAATTGTGGTTGGTTTAGATTAAGTAGGATTGGGATTTGTGGTTTTGACATCAGTATTCTTTTGGATCTCTTTTGGACGTCTGTTATCATCTGGAAAGAGTTTTTCTTTTCCCTTTAAATCTTTTGAGGGAAGAGAATTAGAATGTGAAGTGTTGGGTTCAGAAGTGGCATTGGATCTTCTGTGTGTCTGGTTGGACTTGTTGGGATGAGGACCGAAACTGCTCTTTTGATTGCTGTTGGGTGGAGAACCGAAACCGCTCTTTCGGTTGATATCGCTTTGAGGACCGAAACTACCCTTTTGGTTGATGTTGTTCTGAGGACTGAAACTACCCTTTCGGTGCATTTTGGTCGAGGGACCGAAACTCCCCTTTCGGTTCCTTAATTCCTCTTGCGATTTGTGCTTCCTTTTGATCCTTACAAAGTGAGGATTTTGCGATCTCCAAAACTGTTTTCTTTCTGAGAGATTCTTCTTGTATCTTAGATTTCTTTGGTGTTTTCGATTAGCCACCTTTTTTGGATTTCCGTGGATGTTGGCCTTTTTCTTTGAAGCATGAGCACAACATTCACTTTTTGCCGAGGATGTTTCACTAGTGGTTTGCGCAGGATCGCCCAATGAAGTTTTGGTTCCACTTATGCTTGGCACATCATATCTTGCAGGCTCATTTAGTGGTTCGGGTATATATCTACCTTTCACTCTCCATGAGGTCTTCTGAGATAGGCCCTCCGTTTCATCAGCGTTATCTATTGGTGCTGACCAGAAGAACTCGTCACATCTGGCAGTGCTATCTTCTTCCACCATAGTTGTCAATTCTGCAGTTTATTGTGGAGTGACACCAAGGACCGTGTAGACTTGATTTGGAGTGGTTTGTACCTTCTGGTACACAACAGCTTTTGCCTTAAGAGTTTTGGTCTTGTCTGTTGACGAGCGAGCGAACTCAACAAAATTTTCATAAATCAAATTTTTACGTGTTTCGGGTTCGTTCTTGACAAATTCTGTACAGTCCACCAAATCTTCTACATAGATTTCACACAGATCATAATCCTCATTAATTTCAGATGCATTTTCAACATCAATTTTATTTTCTGAACTTAATTTGGCATTCAAAAAGTCAAATTTCTTTATAGTTTCGGTTCTTAACTTCAATCTATCATTCTCATCTAACAGATTTTTAAGCATGTCCTTGTGGTCTTTTGACTTAATGTAGGACTCAATTTTGTCCAGACCAATTTTATATGCAGGAGAGACTTCGTCAGAAGATACAACGCTTTCACAGTTGTAGAGTTCAGCATCGATTTCATCCTCCTTTAACTCAAGGAAGGTTAAAATCATGCGATGTATCTTCTTTCCTATTTCACAATCAAGATGCAACTGAGTGATATTAAAATAAAGTCTTTTAGCAATCAAACAAAACACATTTCTATGTTTAAGAAGTTTAAGATTGTCTCTTTGCAAACAAATCGATTCATCCTTAGACCTAATCAACTCTTTCTTCTTCTACTCTATCCACATCCTCCTTTCCTCACTCTGCGACGATATCCTGCTGATTTGATCAGTTATGTTAGAATTTGTGACACGGGTTTGGGTGAGACTGCTACTTATGCTTGAAAATTTAGATTTTAATGTGCTTAATCCTTTTTCATAGTTAGTAACAGGTATATTTATAGAATCAAGAATATTTTGTACCTTCTTGATCAACTCATCACATTCGTTAATCTGTGCGCTGACAGGTTTAGCAGCAAAACACCTGTCCTCTCGCTCCTTCTCACCTTCTATCCCACCATTGGTTGTATATCCTCTCATTTGAGACACACCTTCGGTCACCACAAAACACCTTCCTTTCACAGGATCTTCTTTCACCATCATCGCTTTCCCATGTGTGGGCTTTCTGACTTCTTCATCCTCTGAATATATGGACCATACTTCTACACCACCAAACTCATCACGATTGTCTTTATCATGCACAATTAAAGCATTCATAGTATTATTGTTAGCAACATACTTTCTTTTCTTGATTTTCTCCACTCTTCTCAGGAGGCTCGCTTCCTCATCATCATCATTTATCTTTTTTTCTTTCTTCTTTAGCATACAATCTTTTGCAAAATGGTTCTTGCCTCCACAGTAATGGCAATCAAATCCCGAGTCTCCACCAACTTTCCCTTATTTCTTTTGAAAAATGGTTCTTGCAAAATGGTTCCTGCTAGTTTCGGTTCTTGTTGGCTGGGAATTTCTTCTTAATGAATTTTCTAGGATTGGATACCATCATGGCATATTCTTAACCAGTTAGATCATAATTGGCAAGATTCAATTCCTCTTCTTCTTCTTCAACTGAGCTTTTTTCCTTTAGAGACAAGAGCTAAAGAACCCAAACTAGAAACCACACTCGTTTCCTTAGACAATGCATTTTCATGGGATTTCAAAATACTCACTAGTTTCGCCAGAGAATACGACTTGAACTGTTCATGAGCTTTAACAGTAGATACAACCACCATCCATTCAGGTCTAAGACCATTCATGAAAGTAACCTTTTGTTCAATGACTTTCCTTTCAATCCCATGCTTTTTCATCTTGCTTAAAAGATGATTAAAGCGATCAAAAGGTTGGACCAGTTTCTCTTCGGGCTTCTGCTTGAAATCACCAAATTCAGAGAGAAAGAGAGTTTGAATTGAATGTTCCAGGTCTTCGCAGTGGAATTTAATTCTTTTAATCTGTCCCAAATCTCTTTAGCAGTGGCACAAGAACTTACCAGAAGAAACATATCTGACTGCAAAGCAAACCTAATCATCCTCAAGGCCTTGATGTTGCATTGAAACTTTTCCTTCTCGTCTTGAGGAATATCTTTGACATCGTTAACAAGCTGATTCTACTCCTTCTGAGTTTTGACAATCTTTGAGGTGCTTGAGTGAGCGAATGTGCCAACAATGATTGCTTCCCAGATCAAGTATCCATTATCCTCCGATCAAATCACATAATCTTCAAAGTGATGCGTCCAAACTTCATAGTCTTGAGTATACAAGATTGGAATCCTTGTCGTAGAACCAATGCTGTTGGAAATGTTGATTGGATTGGTTTGTGAATCATCCATGGAATTGTAATGACTTTTGATCGATTACCTGTCTAAGATCAGACTTGTAATATATCATTAGGGTTAGATCAACAATTAATGAGATACATCAATATAGAATGATGGCTCAATTAATATCAATCAATGCGGAATTAAAAACCCTAATAACTTCTTCGACAGAAGAGATGTGTATGGATTACACAGTCTCCTGCGCTGATACCAATTGATGAGAATTAAACTCTAGATCGATTAGATCTTTTACAGGTAAGAATATGAAAATCAAGCAAGACAAACACAATAAGAATAAGAACACATAATAGAATCAAATATGTGCTTATGATTCCAATAAATTCACGCCTCAGTAGAGCTTGATAAAGAACTTCCACTGTAGAGGCGAGCTAGGGTTTTACAAAACTCAATGAAAAAACAATCTAAAGCGTTAACTGCAAAGACTGCATGCATGCAGGTTATATACTAAACCCTACAACAAAACATGCACGGTTGGACAAGCCCAATACCATCAATCAAAACTAGGATAAGGACCGAGCCCATGATGCAACATAATAATCCCAACCAATAGGAAAGAGGTTTGAGGGTGTAAGGACCTTTACAGCCATGCAAAGGCTTAAAGGTTCTGACTTTATCTATTAAGAGGTTTTAAGAGAGTCAGATGTGCATGTTGAAGGAGTGTCCTAACCGTTTAACACCAAAATCTATGAAATGGATGAACTGGGACTTACGTTGGGCGTAACTCTTAGTACGCGCAACATAAGGGTTGAAACCCCGATTGTGGTTCGTTGGCGTACGCCCCGCGTACAGAGAAGGTACGCGCCGCGTACTGCCTCCTATTGACTTTCGTTGACTTTTAGGATTTTGGTCAACCTTTGGACTTTTGGGTCAGGGAGGGGTAAAATGGTCTTTTACCGTTCTGTGGAAATTGTAGAGCGGATTTAATCTAGCATTTGAGAGCCATTATTTATTTGAGAGTATTGTTATATGTTTAGGCGGGGGCTAGACCAGTGTCATCGAGTTCGAGACTATCCGAGATATCGAGGTGAGTCCTCTCACTATACTGTACTTGGAAGGGTACCTATGTGTGACTGGAAGGTCTTATGTGTTATGAGATATATGTGCTATATGCTGATATGTGATATATATGTGTTATGTATGCTATGTATGATAAGGACCGGAAGGTCAAGATGATATGGACCGGAAGGTCAAGAGGACATGGACCGGAAGGTCGATACGGTTAGGACCAGAAGGTTTACCAGGATTCGGGACCGAAGTCCCCTGAGACACTTGGACAAGAAGGTTCCACAGAGTTATGGCCTAGAAAGGCGTATGTGTTGTATGTGGTATTTTGGGGAACTCACTAAGTATTTATGCTTATAGTGTTGTGTGATGTGTTTCAGGTACCAGTGAGGATCGCGGGTAGGCGCCAGCTTGATCAGTACACACACATGAGGAGTTTTATATGTTATGATCTTTGGATGTGATGTTATGGATTGTTATGTGATACAATGACATTTTTATAACAATTATGAGTGAAAGTGTGTTTTTAAAATGTGAAAAATTGTTTTGAAATTTACGTCGTTACAAATGAACTATGTCCACATAAATCATTTGTGATTAGATTCATATAATCACATGTGATTATATGTATTTAATCATATATGATTAGATTCATATAATCATAAAGCAAAAATGAATTACCTCCACCACCCACACCCACCCACCACCCACCACCCGTCACTATCACCACCACTTCTAACCACCCAACCACCTATCACCACCCATCACCATACACCACCACCACCACCAATCACCACCACCCCGCGTGCACCACCCGCCGCCAACACCCCCACCCCCACCTACAAAGACTTGTTATTGTGTTTTTGATTCATTAGGTTTTCTCTTGTATATAATCACATGTGATTATATGTATCGAGTCACATGTGATTATATATATCAAATCATATATGATTTATATGTTATCAAATACATATAATCACATGTGATTAAATACACGTGAAAAACTAGTGAATCAAGAATGCAAAAATGATTATTGTCCACGTAAAACATATATGATTAGATACATATATGATATAACTACATGTGCTTATATGTATTTAATAAAATATTATTTACGTGGGCCATATTTATTTTTGTGTTTTTGATTTAATAATTGGCATCGTATACTAAATCACATGCGATTGTATGTATTTAATCACATATGATTTACATGGACAATATTTGTTTTCACGTGTTGATTCAATAGTTGTTCTTGTGTATTTAATCACATGTGATTATATATATATATATATATATATATATATATATATATATATATATATATATATATATATATTTAATAACATATGATTCGTATGGAAAATATTTATTCTTCCGTCGATTCAATAATTATTCTAATATATTTAATCACATGTGATTATATGTATTTAATCACATATGATTTATATGGACAAGATTTATGTAATTATATGTACCCACCACCATTACCAACACACAACACTACCACCAACCACCACCCATCAATACCACCACCATCCATCGCCACCACCCACCTCCACCACCATCACCTATCACCACCACCCATTACCTATAGCCACTAACATTGTATGTGATTGAATACATATAATCACATGTGATTATATGTATCTAATCATATATGATTATATGTATCTAATCACATATAATTTAATCGTGTGTGATTATATGTATTCAATCATATGTGATTTATTTGGAAAATATTTGTTTTTAACGAATCTTGTTTACGTAAATCATATGTGACTATATATATAATCACATGTGATTATATGTATAATCAAATGTTATTATATTGTCGATTCAATAGTTAGTCTCGTGTATCTAATCATATGTGATTATATGTATTTAATCTCATGTCATTTGTATGGAAAATATTTGTTTCTGTGTTCTTGATTCAATAATTGTTTCCGTGTATATAATCATATGTGATTATATATGTATGTAATCACATATAATCTATAGACAAAAGTTGTTTATGATTAAATACATTCACATATGAATAAATACAAGAGAAAAATTATTGAATCAAAAAAGCAAAAATGATTATTGTCCAAATAAATCATATGTGATTAGATACATATAATCACATGTGATTACATGTATTTAATCACATATGATTAAATTTGACAAAGAAGAATTATTGAATCGAGAATGTGACAATGTATCTTCTCCACAAAATCGTATGTGATTGGATACATATAATCACATGTGATTATATGTACAATCACATGTGATTATATGTATTTAATCACATATGATTATATGCGATTAAATACATATAATCTAATCACTTGTGATTAAATAATAAGAACCACTATTGAATCGAGAAAGCAAAAACGAACAATGTCCTCATAAATCATATGTGATTAGATACATATAATCACATGTGATTAAATGTATTTAATCACATATGGTTTATGTGTACAATATTCACATATGGTTAACGTTGTAAAAGAACAACTATTGAATCAAGAATACAAAAATAAATCATGTCTACATAAATCATACGTGATTAGATACATATAATCACATGTGTATTTAGTCACATGTGATTGTACGTATTTAATCACATGTGATTTATGTGGACATGATTCGTTTTCGCATTCTTGATTCAATATTTGTTCTCGTGTATTTAATCACAAGTGATTAAATGTATTTAATCAAATACGAATAATTATTGAATCGAGAATGTGACAAAAAATAATTATTGAATTGAGAACGTGAAAATGAATCTTTTCCACATAAATCATATATAATTAGAAACATATAATCACATGTGATTAAATATATTTAATCGCATATGTCATTATCGCGCTCTCAATTCAATAATTATTTTTTGTCAACTTTAATCATATGTGATTAGATACATATAATCACATGTGATTATATGTATCCAATCACATATGATTTATATGAACGATATTCATTTTTGAGTTTTCATTTCAATATTTTTTCTCATATAGTTAGTCATATGTGATTATAAGTATTTAATCATACGATGATAAGTATTTAATTATAGTTAATCATATGTGATTAGATACATAAATCATATGTGATTAGATTCGTATAATCACATGTGAATTGATGTATTTAATCACATATGATTAATGGGGATAAAGATTTGTTTACGCGTTCTTGATTCAATATTTGTTATCGTATATATAATCACATGTGATTATATATAGCTAATCATATATGATTTATATAGACAAGATTCGTTTTTCCAGAATAAAATCATATGTGATTAGAAGCATATAATCACATCTAATTAAATGTATTTAATCATGTATGATTAAAGTGAAAAAAAAAACAATTATTGAATCGAGAACGTGAAAATGAATCTTGTGTAGATAAGTCTTATGTGATTAGATACATATAATCATATGTGATTATATGCATTTAATCATATATGATATATGTGTGTACCAATCTACAAAGAATTACATCAGTTCCTTTATATGTGGGAAACTATACATCCATATCTAACTATAGGCTTTGGAATTTTAGCATTTGAAGTTCTAATGAATTTATTATGATTTTTTGAACACAGTGAATGAAATCTGTGACAGTATTCCACTATATCCAAAATCCCTTGTATATAAACTGAAGCTAAGATTCGGTTTTGGAAATTGAGACTTTTTTTATAAAAATGAAAAAAATAATAAAAAGGAAAGATGATTGAACCTTGTATTATACATTCCTGCACTATTTTGTGGATAAATATCACCGCCACCAACACTAGGATAAACAGGAGGCATAACTACCTTGCATTTTAGTAAAAAAAACATTTGGAAATGATTAAATGATCATTCATATTTAAGGCAATAATGATATTAAATCTTCAAGTATAAGAAAAATAAATATCAAAAAGGCCCGGTTCTAGGTTAATCGTTATCATTGTCTTGAATCCTTTGTTTAGAACTAAAAAAAGAAAGAATAAGTTCAATTTATGTAGAAGACGCTAATAAATATGGCTAAAAAGAAAGAATAAGAACAAGTCAATTCAAGGATGACAAGGTAGTTTATAATGTAAATGAAAATTTGTAAACTTCATTACTTTTGAGAAACATGGACTAGTTAGTAGTTACCTTATAGTTACATTGGATGTGCTTGTTATTGAAGAACCATTCAATTTGGAAATGACATATTTGTTGATGTAATTTACGAGATTGCCCAAGTTTTTATATTGTGAATTGTATTTTGTCATCACTTTCACCAATGAAATCATTAATTCTACAAGGAAGAGACACCGGTTAGGTACATGAGAGCTATGAGAGCTACTGAAACAGAAAGAGATACAATAATCATTGGACATTAGGATATTCTTCAAAAAAAACATCTATCAAATGAACATTTTAAGAAGAACTGAAGTAATAATAACATGCTAGCTAATTGTTTCCTTTTTCGCTTGATCAAAGAAAAAAAACAACTTGTTATCATGGAAGACTTGAAAGTCAATCGAGAATTTGTATCCTCAACTTTATATTGTTGTGGTCCTATTTTTCTTTTTTCTCTTGATCAAAGAAAGTGGTTTATCCCCTTTAACATATGAAATTGTATTTAGGGGCAAAATAGGACTATTTGATGAAAGAGCATTTTAGACATTTATCAAAAAGTGAAATTAGATTATTAAGAACAAACTGTTATGCCTTACCTGATTAATCACATTTCTTGCATAATTTTAACCAACAAAAAGTACAATGCCATTAAAAACAATCATTTATTTTGTTTAATATAAAAAAACTTCACATATCTTAAGTAGTTACACCTTTGGCTTCGTATCTTATTTATGACCTCATGTAGCTTCTTTGACAAAGGGTTGTCATACTGCTGCAACACAAACTAAATACATAAACACAAGTCAGAAATAAGATGTTACAAATTTGCTCTCCTTTATACTTGAGTAAGGATTTCACCAATAGATGATATACCAAATAGTTTTTGTGTTACATTAGGATCAGCAGAGCTTCCAACATAAACTAAACAATCTTCACCATTTTCAAGAAGATGTAACTGTATTTCGCCACAATTCCATGAGATTTGAAAGCTTGTTTACAGATAGTCCTATTCTGCCCTGAAACACAGTCATGTAAACATCTTTGCTCAATACATAAATCCAAAATCTAGGGTTTTATATTTGTTCTGTATTTTTGTATCGTAATCTAGAATCGAAAGGCTCTAAATCCCTAGAGTTTTGTTTCTATGATAACCTGGATCGAAGAAATAGAAATTTGGAAGAACTAACCTAACCTAACAGAAGAATACACACCATTTCTAAGGATTCAAACGAGTTTTGCTTTGATTGATCGCTTATGATCCAGATAATTTTGTAGATAAAATAATTTTGTAAAGAAATCATTTCACATATAAAGGAAGAGAAGAGATGGAAAGAGGTTGTTTCCGGTGACCGTTCGGTGGTTGAACCATCGTTTCCAGCTTTTTTCCGGAAAAAAGAGACGGACGACATGGTTTCCGTCGTTGCGGGGATTTCGACACCATTCAGGTGACTCCAATGGTAGTCAAGTGTTCCAGCTTCAATTGTGATCGAGAAAAAGGAGAACGGGAATCCGATTTTGATACTAGTAGACTTGGTGGGGGTGGGGAACGGGTGCGTTGGAATTGTTCTCAAATGTTCTCACGGAAAAAATGTTCTCATTGGAACATAACTCTCTCTCTCTCTCTCTCTATATATATATATATATATATATATATATATATATATATATATATATATATATATATATATATATATATATATATATGCTAAACTAAATTTAGAGAGTGAACTAGATAATATTTCATCCAAATTGAATTCGGATACCAAATTTAACATTTGCATTGGGTATAGCTAGTCTATACGAATAGCAAAAAAAATAAAAAATAAAAAAATAAAAAAAAAAAATAATAAAAAAAAAAACATGTCTACATGTACAATTTTTATTTAAATGTACACATACACAAAAAAAATATGCGCATACTTCAAATACGTATCTTTTTTCAATTTTTTAAGTTTGTAGATATAGTAAATACTATGTTTTAAAATTAAAAAAATACTTCTTTTCTGCATACACAATTTTTTTTTTGCATATACAACAACATTTCTTTGTTTATTTTGCAATTTTTTTTTATATTTGAGCCATTTCTAATACAAATGCAAATATGATATCAAAATTTCATATCAATAAAATGTTCTCTAGTTCGCTCTCATAAATGTTATTTTATATTAAACTTGTTGTTTTGTCTATATATATATATATATATATATATATATATATATATATATATATATATATATATATATATATATATCGAGAGAGAGAGAGAGAGAGAGAGAGAGAGAGAGAGAGACACGATTGTTGATACAAAAAGTGACTCTCTTTAACTTAATGATCTGCTGTCTTGTTTGTTTACCGCAATTGGTGATGCTACCGCAACTAAAGTTTGTCTACTGCATTTAAAGAAGATGTTTTGTCAACCGCAGTGAACTGAAACCATTACCGCAGTGAAGAATGATGAAGACTTTCTAGTTACATGTTAGCTTAACTTTATCCAGTGAACCTTGCATGGTCACTTAAGTCAGTAGGATATTAATTGTTTATTTCATATGTAACTTTTTGGGACTCTATAAATAGAGACTCCCTCTTCATGTACTCATATCCACTTTCACGATCTTTTGAGATAATACAGAAATACAAAGATCATTCTCTCAAATCTCTATCTTATCTAATATTCAAGATCCTCTTCGTCTTAAACTGTTTACATTTATTAACTTGTATTTAACTGCAAACATTGTTACGAATCAGTTTGATGTATACTTTATATAACTTGTTATCATTTATATTTCTGCAACTAGCTATCTAACACTTCTAACTTATTATTGTTGAGCTAACTTGATCCTTAAGATTAACTTATTCCATAACTATTATCATGTACTAACATTTATTCAAGGGTTTCTCAAAAGTTTTTCTCTCTACAATTGGTATCAGAGCCAAAGTGGTTGCTTTTTAAACAAAACTCTGATTTTGAAAAACCTTCTATACCACTAAAGCTCATACTTGAAAATAAAAAAAAAAGAAAAAAAAAACAAAGGAAATATGGCATAAGCTTTATCATTGAGCGTTTCCAACAGTGTTGGAGGCTCAAACAGAGCATCAATACTTGTTGCAATTGAATACCACCATTGGTCCCAAAGAATGGAAAGGTATCTTAAGAGGCTCGGAAGAGAAGTGTGGAGATCTGTGGAAGAAGGACCCCATGTCCCTATTGTTACTCTTGTTCAAGTAGATGGTGCGCAAGCACGACTAGGTGGAGGTACGACCGTAATGAATCGACCAACCAAAGATGATCTTGACAAAATGGAAAATGATACTACAACCTTCTATGAAATCTGTTGCGGTATTGCTCTAGATAATTTTGACATCGTCAACTGCAAATCTACTAAGAAGATATGGGATGTGCTCAAAATCTCTATCAAGGGTCAGAATAAGCTCAGGATAAGAAACTCACGAAAGCTCTCTATGAGTTTAGCAACTTTAAAGCTCTTCCCGGTGAAAGTCTTGATGTTTCTTTCAAACAATTCAATCTCATCATCAGGAATTTTTCTAATGCAGGTACAGTTCGAGGCAATCATGAAACAAATCTACAGTTTCTCAATGGTTAGGGAAGACATTGGTCTACCGTAAAGATGATTGTGCAAGGGGATAGAAAGATTCATACATTGTCCTTGTTCAAGTTATATGGAGAAATTCATGCAAAAGAATCAACTGCGCTGAAAGATTGTGCAGACCTGGGTGGACCACTTGCCCTGATAGCTCAAACCCCACAAGTCAAAACTCCACAGTACTCATATCCCTCGGAATCATCCTATCCACTTTCATATGACAACTAACCGCATTCATATGAGGCTGATGCTGAAATCGATGACGAAGAAGAATTACAGAATCCATCGCCTTGGTTAGCCAGTAATTTAACCGACTACCACCACCATCATTTTGCAAAAATCAGTGGTTTACCAAACCACCTTTTAGCCTCAACTTCAAACCATAGAATAACCACTCACGATATCCCCGAAACCCTCACCATCCACCGCAACCACAAAATGAACATCATTCCAAAGAGGCACCGCAGTCCAACAAACCATCAGACATCGATACCTGAACTGAAAAAAAAATAAAGTCATTATCTATCACAAGTGTCATAAAGAGAATCACTTTTCCAAAGACTGCAAAGCTAATGTGGTTAAGGATAAGGCATTCTACCTTAGAATGGCTCGAGAGATGGAAGAAAAAGAAAAGGCAAGAGTGTCTATTGCTCAAGTGAAGTAGGGTCATCAAGTGCGGTCATCCGGAGATGAAGATAAAGGGTTTGATAACTACAAGAGAAAAGGGAATATATGCATGATTGCAGCTATTGAAGAAGATGGATCGATGGATTTATAGAGGAGTTACTGCTATATGGCCAAAGACGGCACCCTCAACATCATCGAACAGGTAAAAATCATGATCCATTCTAATAATTTCAGAATGCATGATTGTGAACCATACTTAGATAGACTTAATGGCACGTGTGATGTCGTCCTTTCAGACAACAACAAAGCACTAAATGAAAAGAATATAGCATCCCAAGAGCTATATCATGTGAGAGGGAGACTTGAGGATAAGAGACTTAAGGTTTCCATGATAGAAAATGATTTGTTTTTAGAAAAGGATGCTAGGATGCTGAATGAAATTCAGTTAGATATTGCTTTAAATCAACATGATCTTGCCCAGAAAGAAATTATATGTTTAAATCAATTCATAGAAAAACTTTTTAATGAAATAGAAGCAATTGAAAACTTAGTTAACAATGGGACCGTAGACAACACTTACAACTGAGGGTGGTCTAATGGGTACTCAACTGATGAGAACTCTACTCCCCGGTTCAATGATGATCGTCCATATGTCCCACCGAATCGTGAGTTTCATTACCCAGTACTGAACTTTCTAGTTCGGATGAATCAAGTTGTAACATCCCAAAAATACGAGCGAAAAATTTCATTTTTAAAACATACACTTTGCAAAACATTAGAAATAAAACATTCACCGATCATATCATTTCATAAAAGATGTTGCGTGTCTGGAAAACCATTTTATAAAACATAATAATGTCAGAGTACAAATCCCCAGGAAGATCTCATAGTGCGGAATACAAAGCATGTATGTGATGTGCCGCTACCGCGCTAGCTCCTTCCCCTTCGAAGAAGAGGTACCTGAAACCAAAACTGAAAAATGTAAGCACGAAGCTTAGTGAGTTCCCCAACATACCACATACCATACAATAAAATAACATACATACATTGTCAGGCATATCTGGGTGCCCGACCTACCCCTTCGGTCCTCTCGACCGGATACATACTAGTCTATCTGGGAGCTGCCTCCCCTTCGGTCCTCTCGACCGGATACTGACTAGCATATCTAGGTGCTGGTCTCCCCTTTGGTCCTCTCGAACGGATGCTTACTAGCATATCTGGGAGCTGGCCTCCCCTTCGGTCCTCTCGACCGGATACTGGGGACTATTTCACCCCCTACTACTACCACATAACACATATATCACATAATCTATCTAGCATGGCTGTGCATGACTGCCCCTTCGGCCCTATCAACTGGTATTCTGGGGGACTATCTCCCCCTACTGTCACTAGCACATAGCATCATATCATACTAGCACAATAACATATCACAGGTAGTAGCAACCCTAGATGAATATCACATAGACAAACATCTATCATACAATTCCTACTGGTGGGCCGACATTGTGGCCGTAGACCCACCGCTACAGGAAGGTAACTCACCTCAAAGTACTTGCTGATCTATGTGGAACTGACTATCTTCTGCTGCTGCTGCGCCGGAAATCCTCCGGCTATAATTCCCACAAACACTCAGTCAAATACTGCTAACCGAACTCAGGGTAAAATGACCATTTACCCCTAACCAAGGCAAGAGTCAAAGTCAAAGTCAACTTCCAGTTGACCCGACTCGCCGAGTTGGCTTGCCAACTCGCCGAGTCCCTATCCATTCGATTGACCATAATCCCGTCTCCACTCGTCGAGTTAGCCATTGACTCGACGGGTTTTCTTCTAACCGATGTCCAATAGTCCTTCATCATACTCACCGAGTTGTATGAACAACTCGTCGAGTTCATCTTAATCCGAAGAACATTCTATGCTGAGACTCACCGAGTTGTATGAACAACTCGCCGAGTCTGTTCTTGAGGCAAGAACATTGCCTTGGACTCGCCGAGTCAGGGAATTGACTCACCGAGTTCATTCATGGGTGAGTCTGGCTTCCGACTCAGTGAGTCACACCCCATGACTCACTACTCCACTCCGCAAACACGAAAAGGGGAAAACTCGGGGACTCGCGACTCGACTCTTCGATTCCGATAAAATACTCGTCGAGTCTTTCACATGCAAATACTATATACTCGATTTTGCTTGAATCCAGCTCATGCCATACATAGATCTGGGTTTCTAGGGCTTGATTAACACGTAAAGTTTCCAACTTTACGTGTAAATAATGACCAATGAAGGTTTTAGGGCTCAAAATGCACTAAAAGAGTAGATCTAGGGCTTTCATGCAATATGGCTCCATAAAGGCAATAAATCCGAGCTCCTGGAGCTCAATCATGCCTAGATCTAAGGGTTAATCAACTTATTACAAACCCTAATTCATAATCAAGCTTGGAAATGGCTCAAGAAGGACTTTAATGGAGCTATAAGCGACTATAAGCATGAAAACAGGGGGAAACTGAGTTATAACTCATGGAAATCACTGAAATAACACCAAGATGTCTGGCCTCCTTCTTCTCTTCTTGATCTACTCTCCTTTTCTCTCAAAATCTTTCTAGAAAACACACCAGAGCACTTCAATCTCACAAGGAACAAGGGTTGGACGATATAAGGAGCTCTGAGGGTGAAGGGGGCGAGCTTGGGGGCGCATAAGATGACTTAAATAGGGTGCAAACCCTTGAAATTAGGTTTTCATCAGACAATGGGGACTCGCCGAGTCCAGAATATGGATTCGCTGAGTCGCCAACTTAAACGTGCTCCATATCCCGTCTCTACTCGGCGAGTCGAGCCTACAACTCGCGGAGTCCAAAGCTAAAAATGCAAAACACTTAGATAAATTTTACATACCAGGAACCAGGTTCTACACAAGTCCTCGTTTTTCAACTCATTCAAAGGTTTTCAAGAAACTGCATTTAAATATTTCTGATTGTGGTTCTCCAAAGACTCATGTAAAATTGGCTTTCAAAGAGGAACTCAGGTCCCGAGGTAAAAAGCAGGATACTGATTTAAAATTAAAAAAAACTCCGAAAAACCCACTCCTACCAAAAATCTTTCAAAAAATACGGTAGTCAAAGGATCAAACAAAAAGGAATGTACAGTGACAAAAACCTTTTCAAACACTCCTGCAAAATTCCAATAGAAATTCATATTGCCATATTTATACATACTTTTAGGCGATATTTGAATACATTTTATACATATTTTTGGCTATTTGCATGGAATAATGGTATTTACAAGATTAAATTGTATTTTGTAACCAAAATAAGTCATTTTGAAGAATAAGGACTAAAAGTGGACAAAGAAGAAACCTTGGAGGCTTGGAAGATTAAAGAGAAGAAAACCCACGAAAACAGTTGTATCCACGTCGTGGATATCACTTACACGACGTAGAAAAGGAAAAATCTGGAAGATGAGTATGCACAAAGTCGAAATCCTTGCCCGATAAGGATTCATCTAAGTCCATGACATGGAGCCTTATTCCACGACGTGGAATGTAATATCATGACAACTATAAGTATCCTTGATCCCTATGAATTTGGGAGTTTGGCTGGCTGGAGAAAAGTTCAGAAATCAGTTTTTAGAGGTTTAGAAGGCTAAGAATTTGGTTTTAATACCAAGGAAGAAAGAGAAGAACATAATTAACTTTCTAGAATGGTACTTTACTATGCTTTTGATTATGACTTGTTTTAGTTCAATTGTTGGTATGAGTAGCTAATCTAGCTGGTTCTATTAGCTAGACAATGCTGCAACTCATTGTTTATTTATAATAACTTAGACTTTTCTTGTTGGTTTATGTCTTGTGTTTGATTGATTACACCTAGTATGCTTAATTTGATACTAGGTTTCTTTAAAGTCTTATTTTGTGTAGTTAGTGACCATTACTCTGCATGAATTTGATTAAATTTGATTACCTAGTAATTTAGTGAACATTAGATTATTAGAGCTAAGATTGAACTAATCTTAGATAAGTAATTGAAGTATTGAATTTGGCTGTGCTGGAGAAATCATATTATGAACATAATTGTGTTTCTCAACTCAATCTTACATAGCTCCAATCTTATCTAATAATTGATTGTGTGTTAAATTATGTGCCACAACCCCAAACCGGAACGGCGGAAACGTTCGGGGGCGGAGGACGTCATGTTCAGTATCATAACAATGCACAATATTAAAACAAGCAACAACATCATCCATTGGATTAATAATATAATTTAATACAAGGGTAGTCTGAATGTATTTGTAACACACCAAATATATATATATATATATATATATATATATATATGTATGTATATATATATATATATATATATATATATATATATATATATATCAAAATAAAAGACGAGTCCTTAAAGTACATCGTCTTCTTAAAACCTGGCCATCTGTACCTGTCTACTGGTGACCTGAGAATACAAGCTATTTGAAAGAGAGGATCAGGATTTTAGCTGGTGAGTTCATAAGTATTTTAGAGTCAAATGTTTGTAAAATTTTGATGAATGTTTGTAAGTGTTTTGATGTAAATGTTTGAATACTTCCTAGAAAATCCTATATTTTCTACTAAAATGGAAAGTAGTCTTCTCCCAAGACCCAACAGTTCTGTATGTTTGTTCTTTTGTAAAAGTGAGTGTTTTTCCCAAGGGTGACTATCATTACTAGAAAATAGTTTACATTTCCTTTTATGTGAGAAGATCACTATATGAATGAATGGTTATTCATGACTTGGTGTCAGTTTATAAAATGATTTGAAACAGTTTGTTTGATAACACAGTTTTGAAGTTGAAAAAATCCTTTTGTTTGGTAGTTATAAATCACATGTGATTGATACTATAACCATATTGTTTTCTACTTGTATCCCTCCCCCCCCCCCATAAAAGCAGATAAAATCATTTAAAAGATAAGTTTAGGGGTATGAACTCACCTATAGTGAGTGATTTGAATGTAAGATCGATATAGGATGCAAAGTGTGCTAAGTGAAGTCTCGAGCACAAACGGATCCTATTAAGCATATAATGCACATATATGTATATAATTAGTGTATGTAACAACTAATCATGTAAGGGAACAACCTTAAGGACTAGGAAACACTTGAAATGAAGTGTTACAATCACATATTATTGTAGGAAAGGGTGTTCACGGCCACACTATAAATTTTTATGGCCAAGACTTGATCCTATTAAGGGTTTACAGCCATGGGTTGAAGGGTTAATGACTACCATATGATCTATGAAGGGTTTACGACCCTATCAAGATTAATTGAAGGGTTCAAGCCACATGAAGGGTTTACGTCCATGAACTCTTGAAGATCATACTTAAAAGGTGTTTGTTTCATGGGGATGCAAGAGCTTCTAATGTATAACAAGTGTATGGAAATGATACTTACTTAATGGAAGTCTTGAAGGTGTTTACGGCCCCAAGAACAAGTGTGTGTTCTTGGTGTTCTTGTTGAAAACATGAAGATTTAAAGATCTAAACCAAAAACGTGGATTTCATGGATGAAATCAAAGAGTTTCAATTAAATAAGAATGCTATCATGTAAGTGTTGGATTAATGTCTAAGTCCATAACTATATTTGGTATGTACTTGACCCGACCCGACATGGTCCATTTGGGTTGCACTTCACCGGCACAATTTATATGGATAGTATTTTGAGAATAGTATATTTATGATTTATATTAATATATTATAAGTTCTAATATATTAATATAATCATATTGTTTAATTAGTATTGATCAAGAATTAATTTATAATTAATTAAGTGATCAAAATGAACTAATTAAATATGGACCCTTAGATATATATGTGTAGTGGGCCAAGTTCATTTAGGTTGGGCTAAGTCTTTATGGATAGTCCATGGAGCTTTAACCCATGGATACTAGGAAATGGAAGGTCATGGGTATTAGGGTTTAACCCTAATCCTCCACACTATATAAAGATGTCCTTGGTTGGTGAAATGGGCATTAGTGTGGGTACACTAAGAGGGCTAGCCAATTTCACTAGAGAGAACCAAGTATCCATATTCTCTAAAGTCTTCCAAGCTGTTTTGGTGATTTGTGATTCCATTTGAGGCTTCCACACTATTGCGGCTAAGCTCTTAAAGCTTGAAGACATCAAGCTACACCAAAAGGTATGTCATCTAACTAGTCTTTGTAGTATAGTTACTTCATAGTATGCTAGTTAGGATTAAAGTCTTGGAAAGTTCTTATTTGCATGTATAATAGAGAAAACATAGATCCAAGGTTTATAGGGTTGCATGTTGTCACACCCTGAAAACCGAAGGCGGAAACATTTCCGGGGTTGACTCCACGTTGAGTATCAAATCCAATGTACATAGTAAGTAAAGTGAAACAAACATTACATTACATATTAAAAGTTTTACAATTTGTTTCAAAAGACACAGTTTATACAATTATGATACATAATATAGATATAAACAAAACGAACGAGCCTTGCACGCACACGATCCTGAACCAAGTAAGTCTTTGGGTACCTGTACTATCATTGACCTGAGAATACAAGCAATTTGAAAATCAGCATAACGCTGGTGAGTTCATAAGTAGTTTTGTTTTGTGAAAATGTTTATGTTTCCTTTCTGTTTCTGAAAATGTAACACACGCCAAGAAAATCCCATATTTTCTTAAAAGTTAGTTGTTGTTTCACAAAAGTAAAGTATGGTTTGGTTATCCAATTCACTGTACTATTCCTTTTTATGTATCAGTGCATTCCCAGGAAAGTCCCATACTTTCCTGAATGTTAGTTATTGTAAAAGATGTAATGTTATTCAGTTGATTACACTTTTCTGGTCATGTATATGTTACCCAGGAATGCCCCATGCTTTCCTGTATGTTGATTTTCAATGTGAAAGATGTATTCTGTTAAACCTGGTTATGTGCAAAGTTTTCCCCAGGAAGGTCCCATACCTTCCTGAATGTTGGTTATCTGTAAAATGTAGTAAGTGGTTCATTATTACTATAAGTAAATCTCTGTTATCCTAATTGCGAGTTCCATAACCATACTAAAGACTGAACCTGTGGCAATAAGTAGTCCACAACCTTGTGGCAATAAGTAGTCCACAATCCTTATGACTTTCGTCACCCTTGAACCATTTCGATTCGGCTGTAGCTAGCAGCCAGGTGTGGGGTAGTCAGCCCCGTATAGATCTATACACTCAAGTCACGCTCTCTAAATTCCAGAGATTCTGGTTACGGGTGTAGTCCTCCACTCGTGTATCTGTGTGGAGTGTTCGCCGATGACGTGTCTCCAATCATACGGAATAACAAATTTACTAGTAATAATAGGATAATCCTCCATTCGTGTATCTCTGTGGAATGTTACCGAGGACAAAACTGTGTACGAATTATATTTTTCATGTGTTATAATGTCATGCTTTTAACTGATAAAATGTGGAAACCATTTGTGAAATATATAAAACATAATGGTTTATAATACTCATTTCACAAATAAATGTTTATGTGATCTATATGTTCTACCAATTATCAGTTGCGTATATCAGTATAAAAAGCATATAAATTGTGAAACACACACACACGAAAATAAGTTTTGAATACAAAAACCCTTGTACTTTGCTTGTGTTCCCCCCTGAAAACAGTGAAAAAGGTAGGGGTATGAACTCACCGGGCTCAGAAATGTGTCGGTTTTGGATACTAGACGTTGCTTTGGGGATTGTTTACTCGCGATGCCCCTATGTAAAATGTAATAATGTCCATATAATACTAATTAGATTTACAATCACTAATTATTTGGGACATTACACTCCAACGAGGTTAAACACTTCAAAACGAGCGTTTGGAGTGACCCGGATGACATCTATGGACGAAATATGGCACTAGGGACTTGGGACTTGAGTTTACTCTCCATAAGTAAACAGTTAAATGAGTTTACAACAACAAAACACACCCACACATGAGTTTACGGCCGTAAACTCATGTTGGTGTAATTTTGAGGGTTTAATGGCTTAAATGGACATGGGGATTTCTAGAGTGGATATCTAAAATGCCTTGGAACACTTGGAATACATTAACATCATTCAAAAGGGAGTTTACGGCCACACTCTTGGAGTTTACGGCCGTAAACTTACCCATGGCCAAGAATGATTGATTTGAACTACAAAGGACAATCACATGTGATTCTAACTAATTTTCTAAGCATTGTTATGAATTTAGGTTACCATTTAACAAAATTTTAGGAGTTTACGGCCTAGAGGCATGTTCTATGGCCGTAAACTCTCTTTATGCTCTTGAAAAATTAGTTTTTGATGTTTAAAACACTCATATGTAATTCTAGAAATTTTTCCAAGCCTTTAGGGTGGTTTATAACATCATTTGACACACTTATAGAAGTTTACGGCCTAGGAGGAGTTCTTTGGCCGTAAACTCACTTATGTAGGGCATTTGGTGTGTTTAGGGTCTCCAAATCATTTTTAGATAAATCTAGGATTTACCACAAGGCCATTGGTTGAGTTTCAAAGCATTTGGACATGTTTAGAGGCACTAAATCCCCATTAAAGAGGAGTTCACAGCCCAAGAACATACCTTGGCCGTAAACTCTCTTTTGTCCCTTATAATTCATGTTTTAATTGATTTAAGTCTAGATTTGCAAGCCTTATAGTCATATCTAAGTCTCAATTTTGATTTGGAAGGGTAATTTGGCTCAAAAACCCTATTTAATGGAGTTTACGGCCCAAGCTTGCTCCTTGGCCGTAAACTCATGCTCTTGGTCCCAAAACTCAAATAATTCATCAAATTGAAGGCTAAAGATGTTGAATAACATGCTAGGGAGGTTACCTCAAGGATTTGAAGCCTTAAACTTGAGATTTGGACCTTAATTCTAGCTTGAGGAGAGAGGTTGTGAGAGTTTAATGGGAAATTGGCCAAAGGCTTCAAATGAAGTCTTAAAACACTTTATATAGTGCTCGGGAATTGGACACGACGGAATTTTACCCGATACCGACGTTAAGTGGGGCTTTTGGTCATACCCGACCAAATTGCCGTGACTCGATATGGTCGATTCTATAATTATTCCGATTACTAAAGTGGGGTATTAAAATGATTTCTAAATGTATTAAGACACCCATTAAGTCATTTTAGGTTGATATAAGCTAAGGACTAAATAAAATGGCGAAATCGGAAACGAATTTGAAAACGACGTTTGGTTGATCAAATTGGATTACAAGTTGAGTTACAAGAAGTGATATGAAATTTCGGGTTGTTACATTATCCCCCCGATAGAAGGAATTTCATCCCGAAATTCAAGACAAAAAATAAGATAAAATACAAATCATGGATCTAGAAAGAGTTGTGGATACTTTTTTTTCATCGAGTCTTCTCGCTCCCTAGTGAACTCCGGTCCCCGCTTGGCATTCCAACGAACCTTCACGAATGGGATGCGACTTTGTTTCGTACGTTTGACTTCTCTATCCATGATTTCGATCGGTTCGTCCACGAAGTTGAGGTTTTCATCGATCTCAATCTCGTCTAATGGAATCACTAGGGTTTCATCGGATAAGCACTTTTTGAGGTTTGAAACATGAAAGATGGGATGGATGTTACTGAGTTCGTGAGGTAAACGAATCTTATAGGCTACCGGACCAACTCTGGCGATGATTTCAAAAGGTCCAATGTACCTCGGATTAAGTTTCCCACGTTTACCGAAGCGTACAGTGCCTTTCCAGGGCAAGACCTTCAACAGAACATGATCTTCTGGCGATCGCGCGAGGCCTTTAATCGTTCACGGATTTGGATAATCTTCTCAGTGGTTTCACGGATGATCTCAGGACCAGTGAGAGCACTGTTGGGGACTCTACTCTTGGGTAGCTTTGTATCTCCCACCTCGGCCCAGCACAGAGGGGATCTGCACTTGCGACCGTATAGAGCTTCGAACAGGGCAGCCCTAATGCTGGTGTGGTAACTGTTGTTGTACGAGAATTCGATCAAAGGTAAATGTGCGTCCCACGACTTTCCAAAGTCAATGACACATGCCCTAAGCATGTCCTCTAGGGTTTGGATTGTTCTTTCACTTTATCTGTCGGTCTGAGGATGATATGCCGTGGTCATGTCTAGTTGGGTTGCAAGGGCTTTCTGGAGAGACTGCCAAAATCGGGAAGTAAACCTGCTATCTCGATCAGAGATAATGGATGCAGGTACACCGTGCAGTCGGACTACCTCCCGAATATAAATCCACGCTAGTCTTTCCATCTTGAATGATTCTTTGATTGGAACGAAGTGAGATGACTTTGTCAAACGATCGACAATCACCCAAATGGTATCATACCCACTCGAGCACTTGGGTAGTTTGGTGATGAAATCCATGGTGATCATCTCCCATTTCCATTCAGGTAATTCAGGTTGCTGGAGCAGATCCGAGGGTTTCTGGTGTTCAACTTTTACCTTGGCGCAAGTCAGACACTTGCCCACAAATGAAGCTATCTCAGCCTTCATATTTGGCCACCAATATTGTTTTTTGAGATCTAAGTACATCTTGTCAGAGCCCGGGTGAACAGAGTATCTGGTTCTTTGTGCTTCCTCCATGACTAACTCTCTGAATCCTTCGGATTTGGGAATCCAGATCCGATCCATGAAACAATGGACTCCCTCACTTCTGATCTCAAGTTTCTTTTCCGTTCCTCTCAAAACTTCAGTTGATATGTTCTCGGGTTTAAGGGCTTCTAACTGAGCTTCTTGGATTTGCATGGGTAGGTTGGAATGGATGGTCATCGACTGGCTCTTCACCTTGTTGCTTGTATTCTCCTTTCGGCTAAGGGCATCTGCTACCACATTGGCCTTGCCGGGATGGTAACGGATTTCACACTCATAATCACTGAGTAATTCTACCCATCGCCTTTGTCTCATGTTCAAGTCTTTCTGATCGAAGATGTGTTGCAGGCTCTTATGGTCAGTGAAGATCGTGCACTTGGTTCCGTAGAGGTAATGCCTCCAAATCTTCAATGCAAAGACTACGGCTCCTAGCTCCAAGTCGTGTGTGGTATAGTTGATCTCGTGTGCTTTCAACTGTCTAGAGGCATAAGCAATTACTTTCCCCCTTTGCATAAGCACACAACCTAAGCCTTGAGTAGATGCATCGCAGTAAACAACAAAGTCTTCTGTCCCTTCAGGTAGGGACAGGACAGGCGCGCTGCACAAAGCTTTCTTCAGCGTCTGAAATGTGGTTTCTTGTTTATCACCCCAAAAAAAGGGTACACCTTTCTGTGTTAGAGTGGTTAGAGGTTTAGCGATTTTGGAAAAGTTTTGGATGAATCTTCGATAATAGCCAGCAAGACCCAAGAATTGCCGGATTTCTGTGGGTGTCTTCGGTGCTGACCAATTCTCTATTGCCTTAATCTTGGAAGGATCGACATGAATACCCTCTTCACTCACCACGTGACCAAGGAAAGTTACCTTCCGTATCCAGAACTCGCATTTTGAAAACTTTGCGTATAATTTATCGGATCGCAGGGTCTCCAACACTAGCCTCAAGTGTTGTTTGTGGTCTTCTTCACTTTGGGAATAGACGAGTATGTCATCGATGAACACTATGACAAACTTATCCAAATATGGACGACACACCCGGTTCATCAAGTCCATGAACACTGCCGGTGCGTTGGTTAGACCAAAGGGCATTACTACGAACTCGTAGTGTCCATATCGAGTCCTGAAAGCTGTTTTGGACACATCACTTTCATGAACTCGTAACTGATGGTACCCTGACCGAAGGTCTATCTTAGAGAAGTAACTGGCTCCCTGGAGTTGATCGAAAAGATCATCTATTCGCGGAAGAGGATATCGGTTTTTGACAGTCAACTTGTTCAGCTCGCGATAATCGATACACATACGAAAGGATCCATCCTTCTTCTTGACAAACGAAACCGGAGCTCCCCAGGGTGAGGAACTTGGTCTAATGAATCCTTTGCTAAGCAACTCGTTAAGTTGACTGGATAACTCCTGCATTTCTGCTAGAGCTAAGCGATATGGAGACTTCGCTACAGGAGTAGCCCCAGGAATTAGGTCAATACGGAACTCGACCTGACGCTCAGGAGGGATTCCTGGAAGCTCTTTGGGAAACACATCAGGAAAACTACAGACCCCGCGGATGCTCACGAGGTCTTTAACTTCTTGTTTCTCGTTGATTACATGGGCCAAGAATGCAACACACTCCTTTCGCAGGAGTTTCTGAGCTTTGATGCAGGAAATGATACGAAGGTTGGAACCGAGTTTATCGCCATAGATTACTAGGGTTTCACCCGAAGGAAGGTTGAGACGGATGGCTTTTTCAAAGCAAAGGATATCTGCATGATTGGGACTCAACCAATCCATGCCAATGATGACATCAAAGCTCTTTATGGATACTGGCATAAGATCGATAGGAAATGAATAGTCGTTCAGGGTAAGTGTGCAATCTACGAATACCTCACTCGCACTTTCTTTCTCTCCGTTTGCCATCTCGTCGGTAAATATTTCGGTTAAAGGTTGGGAATCATGTTTTAGGTTATGTTTGAATGCATGACTAATAAAACTTCTTTCAGCACCCGAATCGAAAAGAATATTAGCATACGAGTTGTCGAGAAGAAACGTACCCGAGACAACAGTGGGATCGGCGACCGCTTCTTCCCGTCCCATAGCAAGGACCCTTCCGGTGTTGTCAGCATTAGTCTTCTTAGGGAAGTTCCTTTTAAAGTGCCCGACTTCACCACAGTTATAACAGGCTTGACCGACGCCTGTTCCAGAGGATTGATTTGCTGATTGGCTCGGAGCTTTGCAGTATCGAACGGTGTGCCCCTTCTTACCACAATTTGTACAGGATAGTTCTCGACAGGGACTAGGGTTGTGGTGATACTTGCATTTTCACAATGAGGGAGATTACCAACATACGGACTGGTAGGAGTTGGAGCTGTGGATCCCACAACAGAGGCAGTAGCAACGGGGGTAGTAGCAGCACGGACTGCTACTGTTTTTTGTCTTTTGGAGGATCCATGAGAAGATTGACCCTTCTTCTTCTTCCAGAATTTTCTTTTCTCACCACTGCTTTTAGTCGACTCAGGGGTAGCAGTGGTGGTTTCCTCAACATCATCACTGTGGTGAATTATGGCTTGAGCTAAAGTCTTAGCACTATCATAAGTATCTGGGCGAGCAGCTAAGACATGACCTTTTTTTCGGATTGGTTAGCCCCCAAATAAACCTCTTGATCTTTTTGCTTTCAGGGGTGACTAGACCAGGGCAAAGAAGGGCAAGATCATCAAATCGGGAAGTGTAGGCAGCAATGTCGGAACCCTTCATCTTTAGATTCCAGAGCTCGTGCTCTAGTTTTTGCATTTCACCTCGGGGACAATATTCAGCAAGGATGAGTTCTTTCATAGCTTCCCAGCTCATAGCATTGGCTACAGGGAGGGTTAAGGATTTGACTCGGCCATTCCACCAAGTCAATGCTTTATCAAGGAAGGTACAAGCTGCGAACTTGACCTTATGGATTCAGCACAGGCACAGATTTCGAAGATGGATTCGATCCTCTCGATCCATCGGGATAAGGAAATGACACCACCAGTGCCATTAAAGAAAGAAGGCTTCACATTCATGAAATCCTTGTAGGAACCCTCCTTACGGCGTTCCTGGTTACCATCTTGATTCTGATTAATGCCTCCAGAACCACCGGAACCACCGGGGTTTAGCTGGGACATGACAGCTGCCACCGCGGCGGTAACATCTATTTGAAATAACACAGGATCAATTTCAGGAGGAGGTGGGGGAGGGTTGTTGGAGTTGGATCTTCTTCTGGGAGGCATCTTGATCTAATAAGATCAAGAAAAGAGAGAGGATGATAAGTCCTCTGAATTGAATCGAGAGATATGACAGGTATTTATTCCAAATAAGCGATAAAACAAGAAAGAGTTATTGAAGCAGGTAAACTATCGCTAACGGAACGATCGGGGGTCTATACGTGTACGATGATTTGAGAAATACTCCCATAGTATTTCATGGTTTGCTATAATATTGGCTCGATGTTTGTGGTATTAGGGTAAGTTTTAGGCATGTCGTATACCACAGTCACTCCCAAGCACATGTTGGCCGTGTCTCGAATGAATATAGTTGGCCAGGCTATATTGACCCTAGACACGACTACATAACTGCCCAGGTTTAATTGCAATACACAACACCCGTTTACTTATGTTTTGTTCTACTTATAGTTACGGATCTCGACGGTTCGGTATACTTGTATATTTTTGAAAATACTTGTAGTTTGAAAATACTTTTAATTCAGAGCACTGAGGCCCTTTAGTGTTTATAGTTTTATACCATGTAAGGTTTGGTATACTTTATTCACTATAAACAAGGGCTCTGATACCAATCTGTCACATCCCGAAAACCGAAGGTGGAAACATTTCCGGGGTTGACTCCACGTTGAGTATCAAATCCAATGTACATAGTAAGTAAAGTGAAACAAACATTACATTACATATTAAAAGTTTTACAATTTGTTTCAAAAGACACAGTTTATACAACTGTGATACATAATAGAGATATAAACAAAACGAACGAGCCTTGCACGCACACGATCCTGAACCAAGTAAGTCTTTGGGTACTTGTACTATCGTTGAGCTGAGAACACAAGCAATTTGAAAATCAGCATAATGCTGGTGAGTTCATAAGTAGTTTTGTTTTGTGAAAATGTTTATGTTTCCTTTCTGTTTCTGAAAATGTAACACACGCCAAGAAAATCCCATATTTTCTTAAAAGTTAGTTGTTGTTTCACAAAAGTAAAGTATGGTTTGGTTATCCAATTCATTGTACTATTCCTTTTTATGTATCAGTGCATTCCCAGAAAAGTGTAATCAACTGAATAACATTACATCTTTTACAATAACTAACATTCAGGAAAGTATGGGACTTTCCTGGGAATGCACTGATACATAAAAAGGAATAGTACAATGAATTGGATAACCAAACCATACTTTACTTTTGTGAAACAACAACTAACTTTTAAGAAAATATGGGATTTTCTTGGCGTGTGTTACATTTTCAGAAACAGAAAGGAAACATAAACATTTTCACAAAACAAAACTACTTATGAACTCACCAGCGTTATGCTGATTTTCAAACTGCTTGTGTTCTCAGGTCAACGATAGTACAGCTACCCAAAGACTTACTTGGTTCAGGATCGTGTGCGTGCAAGGCTCGTTCGTTTTGTTTATATCTATATTATGTATCACAATTATATAAATTGTGTCTTTTGAAACAAATTGTAAAACTTTTAATATGTAATGTAATATTTGTTTCACTTTACTTACTATATACATTGGATTTGATACTCAACGTGGAGTCAACCCCGGAAATGTTTTCGCCTTCGGTTTTCGGGGTGTGACACATGTACACCATAGGAGTGTTAGAGTGCTCAAAACCCAACTGTAAGAAGGGAAGAATCACTTACACTTTTGAAGATCAAGGAGGATATCCTTGATGATACTTGAGAGAGAAATGAGAGTTCTTGACTTGAATATGTGAGAAGTGAAGAATTATGAAGGAAATCTATACAAGTAAGAAGGGGTTTACGGCCGTAAACCAAACTTGGGCCGTAAACATCCCTTGATGGATGATCTTGGCTCCATTAGAAAATCATAGATTCCTTACTTACAATTCATAGCATTAAGTCCTAAGTTTACAAGGCTTAAAAACTCCTAGAATAACCCTGAGCAAGGCTAAAAGGTAACAAATACAAGTCTAACTTGTGATTGAATTGATTGGCTTTAAAAGATAGAAATTTTGGGTTGTCACTTCATCCCCCTGTTAAAGGGAATTTCGTCCCGAAATTAGACTTTAAGAAAATACAGATAACTAAGGGAAAAGATGAGGATATTTCAGTTTCATTTGATTCTCATGCTCCCAGGTAAATTCAGGTCCCTGCTTGGCATTCCAGCGAACCTTCACTATTGGGATGTGGCTTTGCTTCGTTTGCTTGACCTCTAGGTCCATGATCTTTAATGTTTCTTCCATAAAGTTTAGGCTCTCTTTGATCTCGATTCCGTTGAGTGGGATTACAAGAGTCTCGTCGGATAGACACTTTTTCAGGTTCGAAACATGGAAAGTAGGGTGCACGTTACTAAGTTCCTAAGGTAGTTTGAGTTTCTAAACTACAGGGTCGATTCTAGCAAGAATCTCAAAAGGCCCTACGTATCTTGGATTTAGCTTCTCACGCTTTCTGAAGCGTATCAAGCCCTTCTAAGGTGAGACTATCAATAGTACACAGTCACCCACTTGCAATTCCAAAGGTTTCCTTCTATTGTCTGTGTAGCTTTTCTGTCGGTCTCTATAGGCTTTCAATCGTTCACAAATTTGAACGATCTTCTCTGTCATTTCCCAAACGATTTCCAGACCGGTGAGAGTGCTGTCAGGAACTCGTACTTTAGCTAACTAAGTATCACCCACTTCAGCAAAGCACATAGGGGATCTACACTTCCGGCCATAGAGGGCTTCAAATGGAGCAGCCTTTATGCTTGTGTGATAACTGTTATTATATGAGAACTCGACAAGGGGTAAATGAGTATCCTATGCCATCCCAAAGTCTATCACATAGGCTCGCAACATATCTTCCAATGCTTGAATAATCCTCTCACTTTGTCCATCGGTTTATGGATGATAGGTTGTGCTCATGTCTAGCCTAGTTCCTAAGGAACCTTGTAGCGACTGCCAGAACCTTGAAGTGAATCTACTATCTCTATCAGAGATAATGGATAGGGGAACACCACGCAGTCGTATAATCTCCTTAATGTAGGTTCTTGTTAGTTTCTCAATCTTGTCAGTTTCTTTGATAGGGAGGAAGTGTGCAGAGTTGGTTAACCTATCTACGATCACCCAAATGGTATTGAGACCACCCGTTGTCTTGGGCAACCTGGTTATGAAGTCCATTGTGATTCGCTCCCACTTCCACATAGGTATCTCCAGTTTTTGTAGTAAACCTGAGGGTTTCTGGTATTTGACCTTAACCTTGGCACAAGTAAGACACTTACTTACGAAGGTAGCAATCTCTACTTTCATGTTAGGCCACTAGTATAACTTGTTGAGATCCCAATACATCTTGTTTAAATCTGGGTGGACGAAATATCAAAAATTGTGCGATTCGGTCATGACTAAGTCTCTGAAACCACCGAGCCTCGGTGTCCAGATCCGATCGATGAGATACAAGGCTCTGCCACCCTTGACATCCAAGTTTTTTCCATCCCTCTCACGGATTCACCCGCCACATTTTCAGGTTTCAAGGCTCCTAGCTGAGCCTCCTTAATTTGTGTGGAAATATGTGAATGGATAGTTATAGTCAATGATTTGGCTCTACGACCAGAGTATTCTTTCTGACTTAGGGCATCAACCACTATGTTGGCTTTACCGGGATGATAACAAAATTCACTTTCCTGGTCTGTAATGATAGTGCTTTTTGTACCATACAGGTAGTGTCTCCAAATCTTTAGAGCAAATACCACTGATCCTAACTCAAGATCATGAGTGGTGTAGTTGACTTCGTGTGTCTTTAGCTGTCTTGAGGCATAGGCGATGACCTTACCTCGTTGCATAAGAACACAGCCAAGCCCTTGGTTGGATGCATCACAATAAACCACAAAGTCTTCTATCCCTTCGGGGAGGGACAGTATTGGTGCACTGCATAAGGCTCACTTCAGCCTTTGGAACGCCTTTTCTTGTTTCTCTTCCCAGTCAAAGGCCACATATTTCTAGGAAAATTTAGTAAGTGGTTTCGCGATCCAAGAGAAGTTCTGAATGAACCTGCGATAGTAGCCAACGACGCCTAGAAATTGGCGAATTTCTGTAGGCGTCTTCAGTGCTGATCAGTTCTCAATGGCCTTTATTTTGGAAGGGTCCATGTGAATTCCCTCTTCGCTAACCACGTGACCCAAGAATTCGACTCTCCGAATCCAAAATTCGCACTTAGAGAACTTCGCGTAGAGTTTCTCCGATCGCAGTGCGTCTAAGACATGTCATAGGTGTTGACTATGCTACTCCTTACTTCGAGAGTGGATAAGTATGTCATCAATGAATATAATGACGAACTGATCTAAGTAAGGACGGAACACTCTATTCATTATGTACATGAATACTATGGGCGCATTAGGCAATCCGAATGGCATCACTACAAAATCGTAGTGTCCATAACGAGTCTGTAAGGCTGTCTTGGGAACATCTTCCTCTAACACTCGTAACTGGTGATAGCTGGATCTCAGATCAATCTTTGAAAAGTAATTCGCCCCTTGAAGTTGGCCAAACAAGTCGTCTATGCGAGGTAGAGGGTAACGATTCTTGACGATAAGCTTGTTTAGTTCTCTGTGATGCACATACAGAACGATCCGTCTTTCTTCTTCGTGAACAAGACTAGTGCTCCCCAGGGTGAGAAGCTTGGTCTAAGAAAGCCCTTGCTGAGTAGTTCATTCAGTTGACCGGAACTAAGTCGATTCTGAACTCGGCTTGCCGTTATGGTGGTAATACTGGTAGTTCTTCTGGAAAGATGTCGGGAAAGTCCAGTACTTTTGGGATGTTGTTTATGTATTTCGTCTCTTGGCTCATATCGACTATATGAGTAAGGAATGCATGACATTCCTTTCGTACGTACTTCTGGGCTTGCATACTCGAGATGATACGAAGGTTCATGCTGGGTTTGTCTCCATAGATAACTAGGGTTTCGTTAGACGTTAGATTAAGACGGACGGCCTTCTCATAACACATAATGTCAGCACGATGAAGACTCAACCAATCCATGCCGATAATGACGTCGAAACTTTTAATTGAGACAGGAATGAGGTCGATTGGAAATGAATGGCTATCTAGAGAAAGGGTAAATCCTATGTATATACTGCTAGTACTCTCAGCCTTTTCGTTAGCCATTTCTGTAGTGAACGGTTCTTTAAGTGCACGTGGTTTTTTGTTTAAGTAAGTGTGCAAATTTCAGGTTCACGAAACTCCTCTCCGATCCACTATGAAATAGTATGCATGCATAAGAGTTATCGAGGAGAAACGTACTAGTGGCTACTGTAGGGTCTGCTACTACTTCCTCGTGGCCTATAGCCAAAACTCTTCCCACTCCACCTGTGTTGCCTGCCTTCGGGCAGTTCCTTTTGAGGTGACCCACATTGCCACATCTGTAGCAAGCCTGTCCCACACCAACGTCAGGGACTTGGGTGATTTGCCTAGTCGGAGACTTGCAGAAATGGACATTGTGCCCTTTCCTGTTGCAGTTAACGCACTGCATTTCCCGACATAGTCTGTTGTGATGGAAGCTGCACTTGTTGCACTTGGGCATGCTTCTCGCACACTGCTTCACCGGCGCAGTGGCAGTAAGTGCTATCGTGACATGAACAACCACGACTTGCTACTTCTTGGCGGGGTTCTGCGCTGCGTTTCCTTTCTTCTTGTCCCAAAACTTCCGCTTGTTGTCAGCGACTTTTGATGGTTCTGGGATGGAAAAGGTTGTTATCATTGTCAGTGTGCGGACTCCGTGATCGATGAGCTGTTGTGCCAATCGCTTGGCACTGTCGAATGTAGTGGGGTTTGAAGCTAAGACATTCCCCTAGAATGGACGCACTAGCCCCAAAATATACATCTCGGCCTTCTTTCTCTCAGTTCGGACCATTCCCGTACATAGAGCCACTAGATCACTGAACTTGACGATGTAGGCAGCTATGTCGAAGCCTTTCTTGGTTAGGCTCCCGAGTTCTGATTCAAGTTTCTGAACCTTACCCCTTGGGCAGTACTCCTCAATCATCAGCTCTTTCAGAGCTTCCTAGCCCATTGCATTAGCCACTATCAAGGTAAGTGACTTGACATGGCTACCCCACCATGTCAGGGCTCTGTCCGAGAAGGTGCAGACAACAAATTTTACTTTGCTTCCTTCCGGACAGGAGCAGATCTCGAAGATCGACTCGGTCTTTTCGAACCAGTACGAGAGAGTAATGATCCTACCACTACCATTGAAGGCTCTGGGTTTGCAGTTGGTGATGTACTTATACAAACACTCCCTATAGCGCACAGGAGCATCACCTTGAGTAGAATGTAAAGTTGTTCCACTCCCGCTGGTACCGTTAGCGCTGAATTGGGCTAAGGCTGCCGTAACAACCGCAACTACCACAACTTGGAGAGCTGCAGGATCGTATTGTGGACGAGGTGGTGGTTGAGTTGGAGTTATCGGAGGGTTATTTCTCGGAGAATGATGTGGAGGAATCTTTCAACTAAAAGTTTACAAAGTTGAAGATGATAGTAAGAATTTGATAGTAAGAAAATTTTGAGATGTCGCGGGGTTCTTGACTTGATACTCTCAATTATTTGTCAATATCATTGGCATTAAAGATGTAGGAAAAATGTCCTTGGAGTAGGTCTTACATCAAACCAAAAATGAGAAAATTTTTATAGCACTAAGACCTAATAGACTTAAAGTTCAAGGTCCTAACCTAAGCAGGAAGTTAGTACTAGAGTCTATAAATAATCCTAATTATATCCAAAAGATAGAGTAGAATAGACTCTACTCGCAAGGGGAATTGTTCTGGTTGGTACTTGATTCAGCCCTAGCTTCAGCTAGTTGTTGTTCCGTTTCCCAAACACATCTCTGTAGTGCCACCTGGTTTTGACGAAGATCCCTTGATTCAGATCGACAGGCATTCAGCTCCACCCGTAGGGCATCAGTGCGAGACCTTTCAAAGTCTTGGTCATCGGTCAGATGACGAAGACGGATTGTGTTGACTCCGGAGTTAGCACGGATCTCCATGACTTGGTCGAAGTTCGCTCTTCCCTGCTTAACATTGCGAGAAATATGTTGTACCAAGATAGGAAGGACTCTGTCTGTTAAGCCTCCCTCATTTAAGTTATAGTAACTCTGGTCTTCGTTGTAGGGTTGTGGTTGTCCCTGCTCGTCGCTCCATCTGCCCAATTTACTGACCACGGAGGCGTCGGGCCTTGAAAAACTAGATGAGGGTTAGGATTTTCCGCAATTTGGGGTGGATTGTAGACCTCCGGTTCTGAATTCGAGTCTTCTTGGACTTCCTCCTCATTCTCTTCATGAGAACTCTCTTTGGGTTCTTCTTCTGTTGGGAGCACCAAGTTCTCGTTCTTGGGCTCAACTTCGAGCCATCCTCCGACTCCTTGATCGGGAATGTACGGGTCGCTAGGAAGATGGAATCCAACCATGTTATCTAAGCGAGAAAAGGGATGTAAGAATCATATAATAGATGTACTATTTAAGATAATTATAGGATGATTCTTATCAGTTACTTCAATACTTGTGTAGTGCATACCAGTCATATGTAACCAAGATAGAATAGGCCTTCGAACAAGTGACCCTAACTCTAAGTCCACAACCAAAAAAGGAACATGAAATAAAGCAAAGATCACATATTTTAAGTCTATGACACCCTAGTCACATATAACCTTTGCGCATCGACTCATCAACTATTGACCTACTAATGAAGACCTTTTAGTTCTCAAATAAGTAACTATAGTATCACAAAATAATCCTATAGTATTTTAAGTTTATGTTCTCTTCTAAAGTTTTCATTGTAGTAGTGTTGGTAAGTTTTTAGACTTACTGCAACACCACAACCATTCCTAGGCACATGTTAATCACTTCTCGGAAAGATATAGTTGATCAGGCTATATCACTCCTAGATCTGATCATATGTCCCCAAGCCTACTTGTGTTGTCCAACAACTGCAATACTTCTGTTCTGTTCTAGTATGACACTGATCCTAGTATGAATTCATGTATGTATACTATAGTTAAATATTTTATTATTTAAAAAATATAAACTATTGGTCAGACTATTTTAATCCTGATGTGTTTAAAGTTGTATATCTTTTATGGGTGAATATACTCAATTCACTATAAAAAAGCTCTAATACCAATTTTTCACACCCCCAAACCGGAATAGGGGAAACGTTTAGGGGCAGAGGACGTCATGTTCAGTATCATAACAATGCACAATAGTAAAACAAGCAATAACATCATCCATTGCATCAATAATATAATTTAATACAAGTGTGTTCTGAATGAATTTGTAAGACACCAAATATATATATATATATATATATATATATATATATATATATATATATATATATATATATATATATATATATATATATATATAAGACGAGTCTTGAAAGTACATCGTCTTCTTAAAACCTGGCCATCTGTACCTGTCTACTGGTGACCTGAGAATACAAGTTATTTTGAAAGATGGGATCAACATTTAAGCCGGTGAGCTCAAAAGTATTTTAGTGTCAAATGTTTGTAAAAGTTTGATGAAATTTTGTAAGTGTTTTGATGTAAATGTTTGTATACTTCCTAGAAAATCCTATATTTTCTACTAAAATGGAAAGTGTTCTTCTACCAAGACCTAACTGTTCTGTATGTTTGTTCTTTTTTAAAAGTGAGTGTTTTTCCCAAGTGTGACTATCGTTACTAGAAAATTGTTTACATTGCCTTTTATGTGAGAAGATCACTATATGAATGTAATGGGAAAATAAAGATGTACAGTAGTATTATATGTAATAACTACTAAAGTGCTAACTACCTTAAAACTAATTTGTTTAATTAAGGTAAAATGTGATGAGGTTATAACCATGCTTGATTGACTAGTATAAAACACGACGTTCCAAAGACATCGAAATGGTATGACATTTGTCACCCGTAGACCTGCAGGTCCTACTGTAGCTAGCAACAAGGTGTAGGATGGTCAATCCCATATAGATCTATACACAAATCACGCTCTCCCTCCAGGAGACTCTAGTTACAAAACGTGACACAGCAGTAAAATGCCATGCCATGAAGTAGTGTCTCATATTAATGTTATATTATTCTTGTGTTAGAGTAGTATGTTCCTTCTGTTCTAGTATATAGTATGTTCCTTCTGTTCTAATGTATAGTACGTTCCTTCTTGTTCTAGTATATAATATCTTTGAACTAAGTCATGTATGAACTGACTCTTGTAAGTTTCATTGTTCTAGAAATAATAAGTAGTAATCCTCTAAACTATACCTATTAAAGTTTACTAGTAAGCTCTGTAGTTGAATGACTGATCATGTATGTACACCTTTGCTACGCAAAGGTATTGACTAATTGGAAGAACTTTTATATATACATACATATACATAATATACAACTAAGATTAAAATGACACTCGGACGAACAACCGACCTAAGTCCACAACCAAACAAGGAACATGAAACAAGGTGAGGTATCAGTCCTAATCCCTTTCAACCTTATTTATATAACTATATCTATATAGAAATCATTTTGACAATATATAGGTTTTAAAATAGTTTTGTAAAATGATAAAGAGTTTATTATATAAAAAGAGTTTTAACCATTTGAATGGTTATTGATGACTTGATGTCAGTTTATCAAATGATTTGAAATAGTTTGTTTGATAACACAGTTTTGAAGTTGAAGAAATCCTTTTGTTTGGTAGTTATAAATCACATGTGATTGATCCTATAACCATATTGTTTTCTACTTGTATTCCGTCCCATAAAAGCATTTAAAATCATTTAAAAGATAAGTTTAGGGGTATGAACTCACCTGTAGTGAGTGATTTGAATGAAAGATCGATATAGGATGCCAAGTATGCCAAGTGAAGTCTCGAGCACAACCGGATCCTATTAAGCATATAATGACACATATATGTATATAATTAGTGTATGTAACAACTAATCATGTAAGTGTTAAAATCACATATGATTGTATGAAAGGTTGTTCACGGCCACACTATAAATGTTTACGACCAAGAATTGATCCTATGAAGGGTTTATGGCCATGGGTTAAAGGGTTCACAACCATCATATGATCTATGAAGGGTTTACGGCCCTATCAAGATCACTTGAAGGGTTCACGGCCACATGAAGGGTTCACGATCTTAAACTCTTGAAGATCATGCTTAAAAGGTGTTTGTTTCATGGGGATTCAAGAGCTTCTAATGGATAACAAGTGAATGGAAAGGATACTTACTTAATGGAAGTCTTGAAGGTGTTTATGGCCCCAAGAACAAGTGTGTATCTTTGTGAAAAGATGAAGATTTGAAGATCTAAACCAAAAATGTGGATTTCATGGATGAAATCAAAGAGTTTCAATTGAATAAGAATGATACCAGGTAAGAAAGGGAAGAACCATCTAAACTTTTGAAGATCAAGGAGGATATCCTTGATAATACTTGAGAGAGAATTATGAAGGAAATCTATACAAGTAAGAAGGGGTTTAAGGCCAAGCTTGGGTTTACAGTCGTAAACCTACCTTGGGTCGTAAACATCCCTTGATGGATGATCTTGGGTCAATTAGAAAATCATAGATTCCTTACTCACAATTCATAACATTAAGTCTTAAGTGTACAAGACGCAAAAAACTCCTAGAATACCCCTTAGCAAGGCTAAAAGGTAAAAAACACAAGTTTGAATTGTGATTGAATTGATTGGCTTTACAAGATTGAAATTTCGGGTTGTCACATCATCCCCCTGTTAAAGGGAATTTCATCACGAAATTAGAGTTTAAGCTAATACAGATAACTAAGGGAAAAGATGAGTATATTTCAGTTTCATTTGATCCTCCCGATCCCAGGTGAATTCAGGTCCCCGCTTGGCATTCTAGCGAACCTTCACTATTGGGATGCCGCTTTGCTTTGTTTGCTTGACCTCTCGGTCCATGATCTCTACTGGTTCTTCCATGAAGTTGAGGCTCTCGTTGATATTGATTTCGTCGAGTGGGATTACAAGAGTCTCGTCGGATAGACACTTTTTCATGTTTGAAATGTGGAAAGTAGGGCGCACGTTACTAAGTTCTTGAGGTAGTTAGAGTTTGTAAGCTATAGGGTTGATTCTAGCAAAAATCTGAAAAGGCCCTACGTATCTTGGATTTAGCTTCCCACTCTTTTCGAAGCGTATCAACCCTTACAGGGTGAGACTTTCAATAGAACACTGTCGCCCACCTGGAATTCCAAAGGTTTCCTTCTCATGTATACGTAGCTTTTCTGTCAGTCTCTAGAGGCTTTCAATCGTTCATGAATTTGAACGATCTTCTCTGTCGTTTCCCGAATGATATCCGGACCAGTGGGAGTGCTGTAAGGAACTCGTCCTTTAGCTAACTGAATGATCTTCTTTGTCGTTTCCTGAATGAATGGTCATGGTGCATTAGGGTTTGCATCGATGAAACCCTAGCCTTTGTAACACTATAAAAGCAACCCATAGCCCTAAAATCGGTTGCCCATTCATTCTAAGAGAGTGATAACGAATTTTGAGCTAACTAGCCTACTCTCTCAAGCCTCCTCTTGCATTTGGTGTTTTTGGCACATTAGAGGCATCACACTTGAGGTGCTAAAACTTTCTAAGGGCAAGAACTACAAACTACATCAAGAGGCATCGATCTAAATTGTTTTATGTTGTATATCCTCTATTGTATGCTAGTTAGGGTGCATGATTTGCAAAAATTGAAATTGCATGTATAATTAGAGAAAACATAGATCCAAAGCATCTAGGGTTGCATGTGCACCATAGGAGTGTTATAGTGCTTAAAACCCAACTGGGAAATCATCCTTTGATTGTAGATTCTTCAATTGTTGAACCTTTAGAGCTACTTCATATTAATGTCTACAGTCCACCTACCATAGCCAATCTTTTTCACAAGAAATACATTCTGGTTATAGTTGATGACGTTACTTGCTTCACTTGGGTCTTCTTCCTAAGACTAAAATATGACACACTGTAGATCATGATCAACTTCATAAAAGAAATAGAGCTCCAAATCAAGCTACCAGTCAGAAGGATAAGAAGTGGCAACTGCATGCTTTGTTCAAAACCAAATCATCATTTGCAAACATCTTAACAAGAATCCCTATGAGGGTCTCAACAACGGCAAACCCATTGTCCGATTCTTCCATAGTTTTGGATGCAGATGTTTTGTGATCAAGAATAAGGATCACCTTAACAAATTTGCACCAAAATCATATGAAGGAATTTTTCTTGGCTACTCAACTGATAAGGCGCCCTACAGGGTTCTCATTAGACGTACAAGACTGATAGTATAAGGCTTCGATGTCAAATTTGATGAATATTATGTCTGCAACACTGCTCCGTCAACTGAAACAAAAGCTATCCTGGAAAGTGATATCTCAGCCTCTTCGGGTCTCTTGAACATAGTTGAAATCAACTATGATGATCTTTTTGATCCTGTTGAGATAACTCATCTCTTCGAAATCCTGGTGTCTCCGGTAGCTCTACAACAACAAGATGAGGTATCTGGTCCAACCTTGTCTGAAGATTTGTCACTCAATACTTCCACCTCGCTAGTTGAGTGTGACAACCCAAAACTTTCCATTCTGTTCAACCATTCACTTCAATATGAGTTAAAACTATTTCTGCTAACTTTCAAACTTTTTGGAATAAGTTTGAGTGGTTGAAAGTTAGTGTTTCAAAAGATATCAGGAGAGTGGATACCATAGGGTGTACTATGTAGCAAAACATGCCCAGAACTTCAAGAGTTTTGAGTTTACGGTTCCAAAATGCTATTGGGACCGTAAACCCAAAAGGCTATATAAGTGTGACTTAGTTATTTTTATCACTTTTTCACAATTCCAAAGACTAGAGCCATTTCTCTCTCAAGTAGCATCCCGTTTTTCTTCAAGATCTTCAATTAGTAAGTGTTTCTAGACCTATTATCACTAGATCAAGTGTTAAACATCAAGAAATCATCAAAATTCCCCAAGAACAAGGTGTTCATGGCCCAAGACCTTCTTGGACCGTGAACACTCAAAGTAAGGCTTAAATGTGCCTTTTGTTCCTTTAGACCATTGGAACAAGTATAGCAACAACCCTTGACATGTTTAAACCTTAAGAGAATCAAGAAAACACCCAAATACCATAAGGATAAGGTGTTTACGGTCCAAGAATCTCCTTGGACCGTAAACCCTAAAAAAAGTGCTTTAAGTGTGCCAAAGTGCCCCTAAGCTCTAGCCAAACCTTAGAAGCAATCGTGGAACCTTCCTTGGATGTGTTTAGCACATGAAAACTACAAAAATGTCCCATATATATGTGTTTACGGTTTGGGGATCTCCCAAAACCGTAAACACCTCTTAGACATGTTTTGATGGCCAAACTCATTCCTTAAGCTTAGAAACTAGCCTAGACCTTTACCTAGAAGTGCTAAGGACTTGAAAACTTCATTTGACCATAAACCATTTGAGTTTACCACCGTAAACTCAAAGCCATATGGTCCAAAAACCGTAAACCTTATGAAGGGGTGATATGTTGCCCTAATCACTTCCTAAGGCAAAAACTTGAAGTTAGGATGCTTCAAAAGGACTTCTAGGACTTCAAACCACCACATGGTCAAGGTACCATGAGTTTACGACTGTAAACTCATGGTTTTACCATCGTAAACTCAAGTGGAGTTGTTTCCAAAATCGTAAACACCATTTAGTGCCATTTCACTTCCCTTTGTTGAATCACATGTGATTCCAACACCTAGCCAAGGTGTTTCCTAGTCCCGAAAGGTGTTATCTTTCATATAGTTGTTTATAAACACTATATTCATGTCAAAATGTGTCCTTATATATCATTTAGGACTTATTGTGTCTTGGGACTTCATTCATGGAACTTCTCATCCATACGCGCATACCCGTTTGAATCACCCACATCAGGTGAGTTCATACACCGTAATGAATCATTTAACTATTTTAAACTGTTTTAAGGGGGGAATACAAGTTGAACACAATGATAATTGTGTAATTATTTGTTGTTACACATTCTTCAAAATGTTACTTATGTCATTTATAAGTCGTCTTTACATTTCAAAACTCTTTTAAAGGTTGTGTTACTTTATAGTTGTACAGAACTCCGTTTTTAAAGTATAAGCATAACTTGGTAGACAAATGAGCCTTTTCATCATCAGTACAGTTAGAACATTAGTTAACTATTATAGGTATAGTTTAGGAGAATACTATTCATTACTTCTAGTATAATGAAGCACACAAAGAAACAATACCAGAACATAACAAATAGAGAAGAGAATCAAACAACACCAGAACAGAACATAACAAACAAGTTAATTTGCTATAGCATGACAACACGCAGACAGGATCTAACTTTAATGTGAATTACACGACTTGCATGGATTTGCTCGGGTCGCGTTTGGTTCCCTCAATCTCCATACATGAGAGCGGTTAGTAGGGGTTCCAGCTTTCACATTATGACCGTAATAAAACAAATATGTTTTTAGGTTGATAGTACCTCCGTATGTCATTATAAACGACATCAGGGTACTCATTTCTCCTATTACTTTCATAAAGTGTCGGTAACACTTGAAGGTTAATCTATTCTCTATTCGAGATATGTTATAAACTAGGGAGAATATACTTTACATTTGACAAGGGAACAGTAGAGTCTTGGTAGAAGACTACTTTCATAACATTAGAGTCTTGGTAGAAGACTGCTTTCAAAATAGTAGAGTCTTAGTAGAAGACTGCTTTCAAAACAGTAGAGTCTTGGTAGAAGACTGCTTTCAAAACAGTAGGGTCTTGGTAGAAGACTGCTTTCAAAATTATCGAGTCTTGGTAGAAGGCTACTTTAAAAAGTTAGGACCATGATGCTAACCTTATGATTCCGTAATGTATACACTATAGGATACATATATGCTATGTAGATTCTGACAGCTAATAGGATGTGTGCTCTTCGATGTACGTCTTGTTCCCGTTGGATGTGGGTTTACACCGAGGTCACCCAATCTATTATCTACTCGAATCTATATATATTTATGCTTAGTATACATTAAGTCATCATAAGGGTACCAGGTATGGATCAGGTCATTGGACACAGAGTCAATGCACAGTATTTCTAGTACAAAACTTTCATTTCAAAGTCAGTACTTTTGATATATAAAACTAGCGATTTTCCAGTTAAGGGCTTAATCCTTTTTATTAAGCCAGTACAGTTTTAAAGACTTTAAGTGAGTTAACTCTATAACACCTTAGTTTATACACCATGTTTATATATAAAACTAGTATCCGACAGCTAGTAGGATGTGTGCTCTACGCTGTACGTCCTGTTCCCGTTAGATGTGGGCTTACACCGAGGTCACCCAATCTACTATCTACCCGATATCAAATTATATATAGCAGTATAAACAAAGCTATTATAAAAGTAGTCACCATAGTCAATATTTTATTATAAGAAATATAGGTTTTCTTAAAAGGAACTCTCCATTTGATATAAAGGAACCATTACAAATAACTCCATGAGTAACAAGTGAATACACCAAGGTTATATATGACAACGATCTAACAACCAATGGAATGTGTGCTATCCACCTTACTTACTGTACCCCGTCGGGTTGTGGGTTGAGGGAAGATGCGCATAATCGATTGTTTGTTTACTCCAAGTATATATAACTTGTACCCACTTATTACGCATAGAAAGGCTTGTAGTGTCATTTTAGTCAACTCCCATTTTAAGTAGGAAATATATGATTTTCTAGAGGAACAGGAAAACTTTACAAAACAACACCTTAAAGCTTACAACACTTTACATATACAGCTTACTCACATCACTAAAATCTTATGAACTCACCAGCTTAATTGCTGATCAACTCTTTCAAATAACTTGTATTCTTAGGAGACTATTAGACAGGTGCTCATGCTGGGACTTCAGAAGATGGAGCATTATAGCTTCAAGTCTTGTTTTGTTATTTGTTTATGACTTCTATGTTTTGTGAACACATACATCGTAAATACTTTCTTTCTAAATGAAATGGTTGTTCATTACTTGCTTACCATATACATATCTTGTGATACTTGACATGACGTCCTCCACCCCCGCACGTTTCCGCCGTTCTGGTTTTGGGGTGTGACATTGAGGGGGAAAGTTCAACTCCGGTTCCAGTGACAACTATTGAGGTTCTAGTACTTAAAGATGTAGCTCCGGTTTCTACCCACAGAGTCACTATCCAATCAAATGTTTCTTCAAACTCTGAGGATGAAGAAGTTGAGAACATCAACAGAAGATCAGATTCAAGGGTTATCAATCATTCATCAATCCAGGGGGAACTGATGTCATCGGTTCAAGGGGAACCATCTTCAGTTCAGGGGGGACTCCAAACCTCAATTCAGGGGGAACCTCCTTCAATAGTTGTAGTTCAAATTCGTACAGTCCAAGATACATCTACGGGCCGCTCCCAAGTTGAGGGGGAACTACCTACTCCAATTGTAGAGTCCTATGACTTTGAAGGTTGTCCCTCAACTGTAGTTGTATATCACCAACAACCTCGTCTTCACATTTGGACGAAGGATCCCCCACCTAGTTAAATCATCAGAAACCCATCCGCAGGTATCCAAACTTGATCCTATAATGATTTAACTGACCACTGACATTATGTAGCTTTCATGTCCTCAGTCGAGCGTTAAATGATGAAAGAAGCACTCACAGAACCTGACTGGATCACCACAATGCAAGAGGAGTTAGCTGAGTTTGAGAGGAATAAATTGTCGAAACTAGTACACAAGCCAAAAGGCCGCACAATCATGGGTACAAGATGGGTACATAAAAAAGCTTAATGAGCCCGGTGTGGTGGTGAGAAATAAAGTTCGGCTAGTTGCTAAGCGGTACAGTCAACTTGAAGGCGTTGACTATGATGAAACATATCCCCCATAGCCAAAATGGAAGCAATACGCATTTTCTTAGCATATGTGGCACACAAGAACATCAAAGTGCATCAAATGGAGGTAAAAAGTGTCTTTCGGAATAGAGAACTAAAGGAAGAAGTTTACCTGCAACAACCTCCAGGCGTTGAGAGTCTAGAATTTCCAAACCATTGTTACAAGACGGAGAAAGCAGTGTACAGTCTGAAGCAAGCACCAAAGGCATGGTATCAGACTCTCTCTGAGTTTCTTGTCACGTCATGATAAAAAAGAGGTGTGGTTGATCCCACGTTATTTAGAAGGGAAAATGGTAATCAGTTGATGCTCGTCAAAATATATGTTGATGATATCATTTTTGGATCAACAAATTAGTGTATGGTGAATGATTTTGCAAAGCTCTTGACAAGTAAATTTCAAATGAGCATGAATAGAGAGATCAACTTCTTTCTAGGACTTCAATAAAAACAAGTCCCTCAAGGGATATTCATTCATCAAGAATAATATACCACTGAGTTGCTGAAGAAATTCTCAATGGACAGTTGCTCCTCAGGTAAGGTCCCGATGGCCTTTGGATACAAGATCTCAACTGACCCTACCAGAGATTCAGTTGACCACAAAACCTACCAAGGAATGATTGAGTTGTTGATGTACCTCACCAGAAGTCGACCAAATATTGTCTTTGCAACAGGGTTATGTGCTCGGGACCAAGCTGACCCTAAAGTGTCTCACTTGGCCGTAGTCAAACAAATCCTCAGATATCTAAAGGGAAGTAAAGCGTTAAGCCTCTGGGATTCTGCGGGCAACGACTTCAACCTTCAAGCATTCATCGATGCAGATCATGCAGGATGCAGCTTATATCATAAAATTACTTCAGGTGGATGCCAATTCTTAGGAGAAAGATTAGTCAGTTGGTCTTCAAGGAAGCATAATTGTATTTCTTTGTCTACCGCAGAGGTGGAATATGTGGAAGTAGCCAGCTGCTGTTCCCAAGTTCTTTGGATGAAGACTCAACTCATGGAGTACGGTTACAGAATGTTGTGGGTGCCAATTTACTATGATTCAGAGAGTGCTATAGCGACTTCTCATAATCCTATTCACTACTCTAAAATGAAGCACATCGAACTACGGTACCACTTCATCAATGATCACATCCTCAAGGGTAACATCGCACACAGTTTTGTTCCCACTCACAAAGAAATAGCTGATGTTTTTACTAAGGCACTTGATGCTACAATATTAAATGGCTTTCTGGAAATGTTAGGAATGATGAACCCAGACCCGAAATTTTTCTAGAATTGATAGCTACCGTAGACCATATCTGGTCTCCAAGTGTGAGGGAATCGCTTCTTTTCTTTTCAGATTAAAAATAAAAACTCTTAAAGCACTCACTTCACTGCGGTTCTAGAATAATATATTCCTCATATTATTTTCAATATACCTAGTATACCACAATTACATATGAACAATATATATTCTTTCGGTCTTTTATTTCCTTTATTTCTAACCTTCATGATCAAGTGTTCTTTCAGCTAATGCTACCACAATCATAAGGCTTACTACCGTAGTCTCCTAAATCCTACCACAGTTGCATTGAATGATCCTGTAGTCATAACTTCATAAACACTATGAATAATGTTGTTTGCTATTTAATGGACTTTAATAAAAACATCCTTTCAAACATTCATTTTGTCGCACATGACAGTTTCAGTCCTTTTTCAAATAACTTTTCTCTGTCAGGTTCCTTTTTTGGATAAAAGCAAGTGAATCTTTTTTCCCATAAACGAAATCTTGTAAGAAATCTTTTCCTCAACCAGTCATATCACCCGACCGTTGGATGTCAAATCCGTTTCAACTTCCCCATTTTTCACAACGGATAAAATGACTCTCAACCCTACATTTAGGTAGCGTGTGATCATGGTATTGTGAATGCAATAAATGCTCCTCTTTTCCCTGAAACATTTTAATTTCGATTTATTTTAATTGTGGCTGATAATGGTAAAAACCCAAGGGTTTTTAAATTTAACAACTTTAATTAAATTAATTACAATGATTTTTGAAATCTAGAGGTATAAAACCCCTAATTCTTTCCAAGATAGCATTTACGCTATCTGAATCCTTACGACGATCTTCATCTTCTCCAGCCTCTTGCTCAAACAGTGTTTTAAGGAAGCAATCAAAAGCTTCAAGCTCTGTTCGCCCAACTGGTTCTGAATCAGCCATCAAGGATCAAACTTCATCCATCACTTCAAGCAACTTTAGGGCCATCTTCGAAGTTGTCCTTCTTACAACAACGCAATAAGGTTGATGATCAAGTTTCTCCCAAAACACCCACTATATGGTGCGTTTATTTCTTTCACTGAAGTAGTTCCAATGGTGATTCTGTTCAAGAGTGCTTTCTTGGATTTTCGACCAAGCCACAATTTACAAGAAGTTCATCTCAATCAGGTAGATGACTTAATGGTTTTGCTCACAAAAGACAAGTTTCTACGTTCAATCAATCTTAGGGTTCTTCCTTCGACGGAATTTTACTCCCCAAGCCCAAATGATGTGGTATCTACTCTGTACCAAATGGGTTACCAAAAGAGAATTAAAGGAATTGGCGAATTCAAAAAGAACCATCTTCTTGTAGTTTGGCGGTTTGTATGTCATGTCATCATCAGGAGTCTCTCAGGAAGAACTAGTGGAAATGATAACATGGGAATCAAGCTCCTGGAACTCGTCTGGAGTATCTACATAGGGAATGCTGTGAACTATGGGCAAATCTTGTGGGACGACTTTTTGTTATACATTCCCAAGGAGGCTAAAAAAAAGATGCTATTGAGCTTACTTTTGCTTGATTCTGGTCACTTTGCATCTTTGATTTGCACAAGGAGGCCAAGCTGGATATGGGCAATGACACAAACTTGTTTTCCAACTCGCGATCTGAAAAGGTACACAACCTATAAAGATCAAACTATTTTCGGACCCCTTAGACGTTTGCCAATGTATATCTTGGAGTCCATTGGACTCACAAACCTTGAGGTAGCTGACCATATTGTGGCTACGAGTGGTATTGCTGATGGGTTATATACAAACAATCCTATGTGTGCATGCAACCCTAGAGTTGGATCTATGTTATCACTATTAGTTATATAACATTATGAAAATTTGAAGAACCCTAATAAGCTTCTAGGTATTTCGAAATTCACAAAGAAAGATGAAATACATACCTCTTGTTGTTGTATTGGAATAACAACATAAATCTTGAATCTTGCCTTTGAAAGCATGTGCCACAAGTGTGGCGCCTCTAATGGCCCACAAACAAACCTAGCAACCAAGGATTACTATGAAGAGAGAAGGGAAGTGGAAAATTTGGATCTAAGCCTCTCTTGGAGTGCCCTAGACGAAATCCAACCCTATAAGGGTTTATATAGGTGATAAGGAAGGTTTAGGATAAGGCATGTGTATCTTAGCTAACCCTAATCCCTTAACTTCCTCCGTAAGGATTCCAAGGCACCTTAGAGCCCAAGGAAACCCTAGGACACTCTAGATTTCGTTCCCCCACCTCTAAATGAGGTTCTAGAATGCTTCAAAGCTCAACTTTTGAACATTGTCACCTTTAGTCCCTGCAGTTTCAATTAATTCCTTTAATCCTAAAATTAATTCCAAATTAATTTCTTATTAAATATTAGTTAAACAATATGATTTCTAATCAATATATTATATCCATAATACATTAATAAGTCATTTATCTTGATTTCAAATTTATTTATTAAACAAGTAATAAATTAATAAATCATTCTTCTCTCTCCAACAATTATCCTATTCCATTGCCAGGTTTGAAAGCAACCCAAAAGGACCATGGAAAACCGGGTCAAGTACTTACAAAATATGGTTGCGGGCTTAGACACTAATCCAACAGTCTCCCACTTGGATAAGTCTAGTAACCATAAATGCAAGTAAAACCTGATTGGAAATCGTAGCTCTCAAAGACGCTGTCGAACTCTGATCTTATCAGTAACCTGTCCTTTAGATAAGGGATCATATGTTCCTCCATTCTAGATATCGTATAGATGTGAGACATGAGTTGAAATCGTTCTATCAGTCTATGTGTTGTTTCCCGATTTTCGATTTACGACGACTGGCTAATTAAACCAATCAAATTAGCCCTAGCCCGACCGAGCATTTACGTTTGTCATCACTAAATCATTGAGGGGCCCACATATATCGCTTTTATCCCACTTTGGGTAAAAGGAATGGATAAACTTCGACACAATGCTTGCTTGCACTCACTCACCAAATCACACAAAACAATATGTTTTATAACACCAAGTTACTGGTGTGTTTACATATTATCAATGTGTAACCGATTCGCAATATACAACTCACACATTTCGGTTTCAAGAATACAAGATATTATCGTCTCACCAATCGTTCATGATAAAATCCATGAAGCGATCCAAGTGAGCGTAGGTTTAATCCAATGCTCAAAATCATATTCATAAGAACTCATGAACGTTGCAGCGAGTCTTTGCTATGTCTAATACACTTTAGACAATCTACAAACCAATTCATGACAGTCTTCATTCATACCTACTTCCGACATATGAACGACTGTGGAGCATTCGAATAATTTGATTATTTTGAAATAATTAATTATTCAGGAGTTAAAAAATGCAAAGTTAAATACAAGAATAATACTAATCCTATATGGTCCCAAACCTTTGAGTATAAATAAAACTCCTTTTATTTATCACCATATCGATTACTCATTATTTGTTGTTTTGGTTAATTAACTAATTACTTGAATTATTACTACAATTGTCCCACGCTCTTAGCATGCACACAATGTTTACATATGGTCCTTACTTTGTGAAATAGATCAAATGAACACAATTCCAATCATACTCATTTCACAACTCCCAACCCTTATCACAAGTGTAAGAATATCAAATTCTTTCCCCTTATAGAATATGTTGTATTCTAACGTTTTATGCAACGATCCTTTCGTAATGTCACTACACTAAAGTCACAAAGACTGTTGCCAATGAAATTACAAAGTCCTCTATTGGATATTGTTGCATGACAATTCCATAGATACAAAATCTCATATTCAAGGTACATTCCTTTGAATATCCTTCTACATAAAATTTTCTAATATAGACATATAGATTCTTAATGTCCAACTCCCAATATGGAAACATTTCCACATTTTCCATATGACAACTCATTATCAAATCTTGTAATAATAATGTCAGTATGGTCCATCCACTACTATACTTCCAACTATTCACAAGCAACCAATCCTTTGCGAACCTTAGATTGTCCTTTGATAGTTGTTTAATAAACTTAGTCATGTCCGGTTCTAGTCCTTTTTCCCTCTTAATGCTCTAGGCATTTGGAAATCTTTAGAACGGTCAATTATTACAACATATGCGATTGATCCTATACTCGAAGCGTGTGGAACACGAAGCATAATGTATTACATAAAGACGTGATACTTTATCAGTCTTTTGTCATAATATTTCTATTTACCATGTTCTCAAAACTCGAATTAAGAAAAGGGATGCTGTAATCATAATCGACTTTTGAGAATGGAATTCATATATTTGACTAATTTGATTAAAATTTCTCGATCTATGCTCTTATATTTTGAAACGAAGTACAATATTCTCTCGCTTAATTATAGCAAAACAACTTTTCAACCCTTGCAACTTTGCAAACTAAAACACTTGTTTTCTATAATTAATTTTTCTAACTTGCAACTTACCATAATTATCATGCTCCCACTAACATGATGATTATATTCATACCAGCATAACACTTATGCTCCAACTAGCTTTGACATGTATTCAGAAAACAGTTGAACTTCTAGAAAACTTATTGAGTTTCTTAAGTTCATATTTCTAATACTAAGATGCTTTGATAAGACTTTATCTAAGCTTCTCAACCTCATACACCTTTTCATAGATAACTCATGTGTGTGTCTAAACGATTCTAGAACTTATAGCAATAAGTCTAAAATGTTCAGACCCATTTTCCATTTCCCACAATTCGAACTATAAAGAGGGATGTCGTAATCATAGTTGGATTTGAGAAACCCAAATTACATAATGCTATCTTCAAAATCTCTCTTAGTGAAAGCGTTTCCTCACAATCATTTCATGAAGGAGAGAAACCTTATGACACTTAGATTTTATTATGTATGTGCCCTTATCCATGTGAATTTGTTATAACCATAATCAAAAGATAATGTTAGTGACAAATCCAAACTCTTATGGACGGAACATGTTTATTCTTAATTTCTTGCCATCAAGGGTGCCACCATTGCTTCCAAGTTATTGAGCTGCCCACCCCTTCATTTCAATGTAATTTCCATTGAACAAGGTGCTTTGCCCCTATTCAATCCATTGAGAACTCATAGAACTCACATGCATAGTTGACCAAACTGGAATGGCACAGAAACAAAAATTTGTCAACACGATAGGTTAGAAACCTCAAGTCGTGTGCTAGTGTTTAATAATAGGTTTACTCTTGATTAGTTCTTGAACCTATTCAAGATCACTTAGACTCCTACTGACCTCTTGACATATAAGATTCTCTTGTCAAGAAATATTCCTTGACAAAACAAATATTCAAGAGTTAGAGTGTGTCTTTATCAAGACAAAACCTACACACAATTTGGTACTAGTTGGTCTTTGTCTTATTCTAGACATCACAACTCACCAAACTGTGAAAAATAAGAACATTCCTACTTAAGATTTTATCACGCAAGTCACAATCTTGGAGTTTAACTCTAAGACTTGATATTGTAATGAAGTATGATTGACTTCTTGATTTAACCATTTCCACAATTCTCGATTCCTCTTACAAATGCACTAAGACTCACTTAGAGGATCAATTGAGATATGGTTCTTAATCATTAATACATATCATAAAAGGTAATCTCCCTTCTTCATAGAATAGAGAAACTTTTATCTTTCTGCCTACTTGATTCTTCTTTATTTGTTCTGCTATTCATTGAAACTCTTTCAATCAAATCATAATTACACTTAATCTTATAAGTATAATCATATTTACTAACCTTTTAGTAAATCATGATAAATATATTATCTCTCTTTTTGGTGGATTTGATCAACGCACAACCTAGTGTGCTCGATCTCCTAGTCCTTCACTTGACACTTTGTCAAAGAATTAGTTTAATTTCAAAATATGAAAGTTTTCATTCATCACACAACCAAGTTGTATGATTCCAAGTTTCTGTCCAATTGAAACATGGGCGATGAGAAACTCTCCCTATTTGGTAAATTCTTGACATCTCAACAAATAACATAATTAAGAATCAAATCGATATTTGCTAATAATAGAAACCTTCAAAAATCAACTTTTCATACATGCCATTGCAAGGTTAAATAAATAAGATAAAATCAAAATTTATTTTACTGCGGAAAAATTTGTCCTTACAATGCAATTAATTTGAAAAACTATGTTATTACATATTTGATGAGAATTAATCTCTAGCTCGATTAGATCTTTCATAGGTATGATTATGGAAATCAAACAAGTCAAAAATAGTAAGAGAATGAACACGCCTCAACAGAGCTCGATGAAGAACTTCCGCTGTAGAGGCGAGCTAGGGTTTACAAAACTTAGAGAAAATAAACAATGAAAGCGATAACATCTAAGTCTGCATGCATGCAGCTTATATAGTAAACCCTAGTACAAAAATATGCACGGTTGGACATGCCTAATACAGGCAATCAAAACTGGGCTAAGGACCGAGCCCATGACGCAATCTAATAGACCCAACAATCTCCCCCATTGCGTCAAATGAGGCGAGAGATCATTTTCTCTGAGTAGGCTTCACCGTCTTTATTACTTTAAACAAAAAAGGAATTACAGTGAGAAGTGTCTGTCTAAACTGTATGTACCACCTCAGCATGTCAGTGAATAATTTCTTATCAGTAGCACTGTTCTGATCGCACTTCTGAATGATCTCCAAGATGTGCTCCAGGCAAGACGTTGAGAAGAGGTGTTTGTCAACAAGAGCGAATAGGCATTTTTGACCATCGCCTCTGATGAACATAACGGTGTGGTACTTTGAATCTATTTTCCCCTTGATCATAGTGTTGACATTGTCGGCTTTGCCCATAGTCTTGATCGTTGTTCGCTTGTGTATGGCAGAGGCAATCTCCTGGTCCATCTATGCTACCTCATGTATGTAGCAAACAAGCATACGCTTGACATGATCAATTATTAGCTGATACTCTTAAGGATTTAACAGAAGAATGTTGTTGAGGAGTATCCAGTCATGGGGATTAAGGTTTGGTAAACCAGCGAGGGTAAAGTGGCATGCTGAGCCTTCCGTTCATCGAGTCACCCTGAATTTGACATTAATAAACTTCCCTGCTGAATAGGGCTTCATAACCTTGACAGTGGTAATTATATTTGTGCTCCAAGTCAGGTATTGGGGTTGAGAAAACTCCAAGTAAAACTCCAGAAGATCCCTGTCCACCTTCGGGTCTGGGGACGGAATGGCATATCGAATTCTGCATCCTTGCAGTTATCAACTCCAAAGGACATTACTGACTCAAGCCAGAGAATGCTTGGCTCATCAATTGCACATCTTTGAAGCGAGTCTATGGTCCAGACAGGAAACATGGACTTTTTCTTCTCTAGGAGCTCCGCCTCCTTTCGCTTCTGCTCTAGCTCAGCTTGTTGTTTCTTGATATTTTCTTCCAATTCTTTTTTAGAGGTCTTAACCTTCTGGAAGGGATTCTTGGGATTCTCGGCATAGACATCATCTTCATTGTCTGTGTCGTCCTCGCAAATTTTCTTCTTCTTTTTCTCCTTATTGCTGACCGAAGCTTCATTACCCTTCAGTTTAGTAAATGGTTTTGGTCCAGAAGGAGGTTGAGTTGTCACCTTCTCTCCCCTTGTTTCGGTTGGACCCCGGTCACCGGAACACCCTCGATATGACTAAGGATGTCCAACGCCTGTCTGAGCTTGTCAGCCAGATGACGCCGGATGGTTATGGTAATGATCGGATCGTGAGCTTTAATGAGATAGAGGAGGATGGAGTGAACATCAACAACAGAACTCCTAATGACCTCCCTTTCTGACTTTAGGTCATTAACCTCAGCATTAGCAGTACATAACTTCTGGGTTTGCAATTTGAGTTGTGCAGTGTGTCTGTCCAGCTCATCCATAATACGATTCTCTACATCTAACTCCGCCTCCAGTTGAGTTAAGTGGTCATTGATGTTAGCGTGTAGAGTTTCGTTGGTTGTTTCAATGGCTTGGCGTGCAACTTCAAGGTTTGAGCGTTCAGATTGCAGAGACCTTTGAAGGTTCTCTACTGAAGCGTTGACAGTTTGAGCGTTCTTAGTAGCAGCAGCCTGCAAGGAATCTAAAAAAAATGAGCTTCAGAGACTAGTTTATCGACTTTTGCAGTCGTTTCCTTGAAATCCTTAGTAGAAGCATCAACAACAAGAGACGCTTGTTGATATTGGGAAGTAGAGGCTTTGATTGCTCTGGCTGCAGTAGATAAAGTGGCACTGTGTCTTGGAACGACAGAGGAGAACAAGGCCTTCAATGCAGCTTCAGAATAAGCACTGGAGGAAGAGGATGAAAGAAGTTGATCAAGCTTTTCATTGACCACCTTGAGATGACGCTTTGTAACAGGCTCATCATCATCAACATCGCTCTGCACTCAGTAAGGACTGAAATACGTGGAATCAAATTCCAAGTCCTCGCCGCCTAGAATAGGGGTTGTTTCAGTGGATTGTGTGGGAGATAAGGGTTTTGAAGCAGGTGGAGGTTCGGTTGTGACAGGTGGTTCGATTATTGGTGGATTGGGAATTGTAAAGTGAGGTTTTGTGGTAGTAGTGGTATCTATGAAAATGGGAGTGCGGATAGGAATTGTAGTGAATGGTTGAGTGGTGGTAATTGGAGATATAGGAGGGATGGATACTGGGATGGTTACAGATGGAGGTGAAGGAGGATTAGAGCGAACCAGAATTTATGGGGTAGGGGAGGAAGGCGGAGTATCACCTCGGCCCGAAGCCTCTTCATCAGAGCTTTCACTCTCAGATTCTGAAGGAGGAGCGTTCTTATGCTTAGGAGGGACATATTCTAAATCTGAATCACTTGTCGATTGCAGAATAAGCCTCCTAGCAGGTTTCTTCTGCTTCTTCGGTTGCGCCTGAGAAGTTGCAGCCTTATCAGACCTTCGCTTCTTGGGGGTTTGCCCCTTTGTTGTTTTAATGACAGGGTCTTCCTTCTGTGTATCAGGCTTCTTACCCCTTTTAACTGGCTTGTCGGCCTCTTCAATAGAGCGAATCATGGCGGGCGTAAGCTCTCTTGGACAAGCCGATGTACGCTTCCTGTACTGTTGGAGAACGTTACTCGACGCAGAGATAGGACCGAGCATGGCTTCAGGAATGGATCCAATAAAAGAGAACTTGGTTGGATCAGTGACAATATTTTTCGTCGTATGAAAAGTAGCAATGGATGAGAGCATAGAATTCACCATTATTGGAACACGAAGGCGGTCTATTGCCCAGTTGGTGATGATTGACCAAGAGCTCCCACATGAGATCACAGAATGCCTGGATGAAGAAACCAAGCTTTGAACCAACTGCTGCCAGATAATAGACCCATAATCTAGGTCAATCCCATGGTACAACCCATACATCACAGTCATGAAAGACTTGATCGCACCATCTGAGCCAGCGCTTGGCTCAGAAAGTCCCTTGAACAACAATGTGAAAAGGCCATTCCATTGAGGAGGAAGGCGCGACTTCTTGAACTTTGTGATGGTGGTTAGGGTTTCAGTATACCCCATCTGATAGAACATAGAAAACAATTGACCAGTGGTAATGGAGTCAGGGTTTACCAGAGATTGATCTTGAGAAAGACCAATTAGGGCACAAAATCGATGCTTAGAGATGAGGGTCTTTTCATTGTCAAGTTCGAAGTGAATTCGTTCATTAATCTTGTCGTAGAAGGCAGTAGAGTAGACAAGAGGCAGGCAAGACATTGGAACAGCTTCGACTTTGGTCAGTGTGTCGACGAGCGGTGAATATTTGAGACACTCAACCACATACAGCATGTATGGATCATAGATAAATGGGGTGAGATGGATGATCAGGTTCTGTTGGGTTTTGATTGTAAGAAGAGGTTGATGAACTGAAGTATCATGATCTAATGACGAGTCTGCCATTGTAGTAGCTTAGAGAAGATGATGAACAGTTGTAGAAAATCGTCGGTGTTCTTTGAGAGAAATTGGTAAGTGATAAAAATTGAGAGAGTACCGTTCCAATTCCTTTTATACGTACAAGGAAGAGAGAGAAAAATTCGGCTGAGATCTTGGATTATCTCAAAAATAGCGTCTGATTTGATGGGTGAACAGTTAGCATGCCGAAGATGACGCAGGAAAGAGAAAGGATGTTTCCTTTTTACACGTCATTCCATAAAATGCACTTTTTCAAATCGCCAAACCGTTTGGATAGCCGCTGAGTCAGCTTTCACTTTGTCCCAAGCGTTTCTTCATAATACGTTTGAATCTTTGTTGCCTATAGCACTTTATTGAGCAATCTTAAAAGAACTAGAGTTTGGAAAATTAAAAAATTTCATGCATAGGGTGTAAAAAATAAAGAAATAAAGCAAAATTTAAGGGATAATATGTGATGTCATAAGTAGACATAAAACAATTCATTTTGGGCATAAATCACTTCCTTCAAAGTCAAGAGAGACATTAAAGTGCTTGCTTGGTTTCCCATTGAATAACGATCAATAACTTGTTGAGAAGTATTGAAAGGCATCTTTTTAAGGTTAAAAAGGGTGGCTTTCGCTTCAATTCAGAATTTCGATACTTGACATAAGGTCGAAACTGAATGAAGTACTTGTGAGATCATTGTGATCTGTTGAAAAAGTAGGTAGGATAAACTTTATAGTGACAAAAGGAAGTAAGGAAATCTAAAAAAAAATAAACTGGATCTTTAAGGGTAAGAGAAGCCTTGGTGAAAGGCAAGGTCATAAAGATCACTTAAAAAAGATTTCTTTAGGTAATAAGTAAGATCTTGAATATTAGAATTCACCGTCAATTCATTAGTGGTGTTGAACTTTGGGTTTCACTTAGTACGTAGTGGCATGAAACTAAGATCATGAACACAGATTTGGTATAACCATAAACCTCAGTGGTTAATACTGAAAGTCTCAAGGGTTATATGGGTGAAACGAATTATAATGGAGAAAGATGATGGAGATGGTATAAGAAGCGAATGTACCTCTGCTTTAAAGAAAAGAGGGACCAAGCAGAAAACTCTAAACTCAATTTGAGTAGAGTAAGGTAGCTCATGATTAGAGTGAATTTGATAGCATGGATTGGGAAAAGATGATTGGTATATATCATGTTATTAAGGCTTCACTCAAAATCTTTCGAGGCTTTAGTCAACATACATCAACATGCTTCTAGGGACTCCTAACTAAGAAAACCATTTACCTTCCATAATATTGCCATCGAGAATCATACTTAAACAAAAAGAAAAACTTTAGATATATATATAAAAAAATCAAAAAAATCAAAAAAATATTTTTGAATTTTATAAGTAGAAAAGAAGTAATGAAAAAGGAGTACATTAGAAAATAGTTGAAATGCCTTGTTAAGAAAAAAAAAAAAGCGAACGAGTTCAGAAGGACCGAACCCGAAATAGACCGAACATTCGGTTCATGGTCGAACTTCACCCGAATCAGACCGAACCCGAAATAGACCGAACGTTCAGTTCATTTCGCTTCATTTCGGTTCGCTCTATTTCTCTTGTTACCTTTATGAAAGCGAAGGTGATTTTGGTACAGATTCCGCTTGCGTCATTCCTAGGCCTTGTAGAATTTTATTGAAGCTTGCTTCAGGTAAGCCCTTTGTGAATATGTCTGCCAGTTGATCTGTCATTCTGACGAAGTGAATTTCTATGTTACCATCTTCGACGTGATCCTTGATGAAATGGTACCTCAGTGCTATATGCTTAGTCTTCGAATGTTGCACTGGGTTGTGACAAATCCTAATTGCGCTTTCAGAGTCACAATATAGTGGGATTTTCTTCATGTTTAGCCCATAATCCCTGAGTTGACTTTGTATCCATACGACTTGAGATGTGCACGATGCTGCAGCAATATATTCAGCTTCTGCAGTGGATAGCGAAACACAAGTTTTTTTCTTTGATTTCCAACTAACTAATTTACAATCTAGAAATTGACATCCTCCAGTGGAACTTTTACGATCTAATCCAAAGCCACCTAAATCAACATCTAAAAATGCTTGAACAAAGAATCCTGAGTTGGCTGGATACCACAGACCGAAAGAGGAGGTTCGCTTCAGATAGCGAAAGATGTTTTTCATGGCTTGAAGATGAGGTTCGCGTGGGTTGGCTTGAAATCGTGCACAGTAACAGACTGAGAACATGATGTCAGGTCTACTGGCTGTAAGATACATCAGATACCCAATCATTTGTCGATAGAGTGGTATATCAGTTGTTGGTTTCTCTAATGAGGGTGTAAGTTTAGTTCCAAAGGCCATAGGCACTTTCACTTTGGAGTCTCCCATCATCCCAAATTTTGCTAATAAAGTCTTGGTATATGCTTCCTGATTAATAAAAATGCCTTCCGGTCCCTGTCTAATGTTAAATCCAAGAATGAAGTTAATTGGACCCAATGAGCTCATCTCAAATTTAGTTTCCATCAACTTTCTAAATTCATCTGTTAAGCTAGGATTCGTGGAGCCAAAGATGATGTCATCAACATAAATTTGGACTATCATAAGTTGGTTACCTTCTCGCTTATGAAAGAAGGTTGGGTCAACCGAACCTTGTTTGAATTTAGACATTTTTAAGAAACGAGTGAGAGTTTCATACCATGCTCTGGGAGCCTGTTTGAGGCCATATACAGCTTTGTCAAGGATATAACAATGATGGGGATACTTCTCGTTCACGAAGCCTGGCGGTTGCTCAACATATACGGTTTCTTCTAATTCGCCGTTGACGAAGGCACATTTGACGTCCATCTGATAGACTTCAAAGTTCTTGTGAGCTGCGTATGCAAGAAAGATACGAACATAATCTAATCTTGAAACTGGAGCGAAGGTTTCTTCATAATCAACTCCCTCTTCCTGACAATATCCTTTAACCACCAACCTCGCTTTGTTACGAATGACATTCCCTTCCTTGTCCATCTTGTTTCTGAATACCCATTTCAGACCGACAACAGAAGCATCCTTTGGAGTTGGAATAAGACGCCATACCTTGTTTCTTTCACACTCATTTAATTCATCGTGCATGGCTTGAACCCAGTCAGAATGATCAAGAGCTGAGTTGACAGTCTTAGGTTCAACTTTGGAAACAAAGGAGTTGAACATACAAAACTCAACTTTAGAAAAGAGTGCAGCCTGTTTCGCTTTGATTTGAGAACGAGTTAACACTTTTTCTAAAGATTCCCCGATAATTTGACTCGGAGGATGATCTTTGGTCCATTTGATAAGTGGAGGAAAATTTGGATCATAGATAGGATCCAATTCAACATTGATTTCTTCCTCTAGTTTAGACAGAATGTCATCCTCACCAACATTGGTGTTCTCCCCCTCTAAGCATGACTCATGTTCAGGACCAGTATTGGTATCCCCTTCTTTGGTTGGAATTTCAGTAGAGCTTGAGGTATGTGGCGACGAGTTCTCCCCCTGGAATGAATATCCTTGATTGTGATGAGGAGTTGGACCCTCCCCCTGGACATTAGGACGGTCACATGAAGGTTCGCTTTCTTCTGGCCTTTCGGTTTCTTTGGATTGATCATCAACCATCCTTTTATCAGCGTCGTTGATAACTTGTTTCAGATTATCAACTTTGTTGTCTTTTGCAGTTGATTCAGAATCAATCGCCTTTTGAGGCTCATCAAACAAGAACATCAATTGGTCGAAATGATTCGAGATAGAGATAGTAACTTGACCATTCTTTGGAAAGATCTCTTGCGATGCGTCTTCTGTTGATTTCATCTTCTTAACATAACTATCGTCAAAGGTGACATAGTATGTTTCTTCAATTTTCTTTTAGTGTTTATTGAGAACTCTGTACGCCTTGGAGTTCAGAGAGTAACCTAAGAAAATTCCTTCATCAGCCTTAGCATCGAACGTGTTTCGATTCTCTCTAGAGTTGAAAATGAAACATCTTGAACCGAACACATGAAAGAATTTCACATTTGGTTTTCGATTGTTCAAGATCTCGTAAGGGGTATTGGAGAACCGCTTATTCAAATATGATCTATTTTAAGTATAACATGCAGCAGCAATTGCATCAGCCTAGAAATACAAAGGTAAGGACGCGAAGCATAGCATAGTTCGAGCTGCTTCACACAGGGATCTGTTTCGCCTGTCACCGATGCATCTTGCTGTGGAGTATAAGGTGCTGAGAAATTGTGAGTCGTCCCCTTTTCAACAAGAAAATCTTCAAAATCTTTGTTCTTGAATTCCAAGCCGTTGTCGCTCCTCACATTACGAACTACCTTTCTTAGTTGTGTTTCTATCTGTTTAATAAAGAGCTTAAGCTTTGGAGTGGCTTAAGACTTTTGCTTGAGGAAGAATACCCATGTAAATCTTGATAAATCGTCCACAATAACCAGAATGTATTTGTTTCCACCAATACTTTCGACGGACGATGTATCACACAGATCGATATGCAATAACTCCAATGGTTCTATCACCTTAGTATTGACAATAAAAGGATGACTCTGCCTACTCTGCTTTCCCATTTCACATGCTGCACAAAGATGTTCTTTATCAAATTTTAGAACTGGAAGACCTCGAACATGATCACCCAAGACCAACTTGTTGATATCCTTGAAATTCAGATGAGATAGTCTTCTATGCCATAACCAACTTTCATCAGAGTAAGCCTTTGTGAGTAAGCACACAGCTGGTTTACCTCGAATTGGGTTGTGGTTCAAAGGATACATTTCCCCCTTTCGCTTTGACTTTAGTAGAATGCTGTTTGTTTTCTTCTCGACAATCTCTGAGCCTTCATCGTCGAATGATACTTTCAATCCAGTGTCAACCACCTGCTGTGATACACTGATAAGATTGTGTTGAAGTCCTTCAACATAAGCTACTTTCCTTATAGAGAACTTGCCATTAGTGATCTTTCCATAGCCTTTGATAGTACCAAATGAGTTGTTACCGTACTTTACAATGACACCATCTTTGAGAGAACGAAACTCCCTCAGTTCTTCCTTCCTTCCTGTCATGTGACGTGAGCAGCCACTATCAATATACCATTCTTCGTAAAATTGCTCGTCACGAATAACCTGCAATGTAACAACCCAAATTTCACGTCCAAAAATTTCATTTTAAAAACATTACTTTAGAGAAACATTAATTGTTAAAAACATTGATTGATCAAACCATAACAAAACGTAACCCATGTCTAAAAATCAAATCATACAATCATCATAATATCAGAGTATAAATCCCAGAGAATCTCGTAAGTGTGGAATTCCGTGTGTGTGCATGATGTGCCGCTACCGCGCCGGCTCCTTCCCCTTCGACGAAGAGGTACCTGAAATCAAAACCATAAACTGTAAGCACAAAGCTTAGTGAGTTCCCCCATCGTACCACATATCATGCAAACAATTAACACGGATACTGCCAGGCTATTCTGGGGTGCCTGACTACCCGGTACGGCCCTTCTGGGGTGCCGTCCTACCCCTGTCAAGCCATTTTGGGGTGCGGACTACCCACGTCAAGCCATTCTGGGGTGCTGACTACCCGTGTCAAGCCATTCTGGGGTGTTGACTACCCGTGTCAAGCCATTCTGGGGTGCTGACTACCCGTGTCAAGCCATTCTGGGGTGCTGACAACCGAACACAGGGACTGATCCCCTCATACTATCACATATAACATAACAAACCAGCATGCAAACATATCATCACATACTGTCAGACGTATCTGGGGTGTTTGACTACCCTTCGGTCCTAACAACCTAACTCGACTACTATTACATACAACATATCATGCTAGCATATAACATATCAGGTAGTAGCAACCTAGATGATATCACAAAGACAATCATCTATCATACGTCTCCTACTGGTGGGTCGGCATTGTGGCCTTAGACCCACTGCTACTGGAAGGTAACTCACCTCGAATAGGCTGCTGGTCTGTGTGGGAACTGGCTGTCTACTGCTGCTGCTAACGTCCCTCGACTGTAATTCCCACAAAACGATCAGTCAAACACGCTAGATGTTCTTAGGGTAAAATGACCCTTTTACCCCTCACCAAGTCAAAGACCAGGTCAAAGTCAGCTTCCAGTTGACTGGACTCGCCGAGTCCAGAGAGCAACTCGCCGAGTCCATCTCTCGCTGATCCGGTCCCAGTCACCAGGTCCCTCTTTCACTCACTGAGTCACCCTTGACTCGCTATCCAGGACTTTGGGGCCGACTCGAGTACCAACTCGCCGAGTCCTACGAGCAACTCGCCGAGTTCCTCGAGCAGGTCCTCTGGTTGCTTCCAATCCACACCAAAACGCCCCATTCGAGGGTTTGGGGGTTTCGGGACTACGTTATACGGTTAATTCCGTGCACAGGTACGAAGGGTTGAGCCTTTGACGCTTAAACCCCTCGTGTTCTGTGGATGTTCATATTACTCGCCGAGTTTGAAGAACTACTCGGCGAGTTCCAGGCAATCTTCATAGGACTCACCGAGTTTTTTCATCCAACTCGCCGAGTCGACGACCATCTTCATAGAACTCGCCGAGTTCCACCCTGGGACTCGCCGAGTCCTTCGACCCACTTCCTGAGTAGGCCAGATCTAGGACATGCAACACTTCCAGACCACAGATCCATGGTCCTAGGGTTCATTTACCATGTAAAGTTGTAAACTTTACGTGCATGCATGGCCCTAAGAGCTCAAACATGCACTTCCAAGCTATACAAGAGGTCCTATGCTCATTGGGGACTTCCACTACCTCAACCATAGAGACTTTATGCTACTATGAAGTCCAAAAGGTCCACATCCGAAGTTCTTGTAGAACATTAGCCATAAACACATAGAGATTTAGGTTTTTAGGGCTTAAAACCTCTTTTCTTAGGGACAAAAAGGGGACTAACGAGCTAAAGATCAAGTTAGGGTCTTTTCTACCTGAATGGAGGCCTTTCACAGAGTAGATTCCGGATCTCCTTCCCTTCTTGCACTCTTCAATCTTCTACTTCTTCTCCCAAGCCCCAAAACACCTTCAAAATGATAACAATCACCCACAAGAACACAAAGGAGGCTAGGGTTTCGTTCTACAGGTCTCTGGGAGTGCTAAGGGAAGTGGAGGCTGGGTTAGATCGATTAAATAGGGTGCAAACACCCGGGTTAGGGTTTAAGTCCAAACAGGGTCTACTCGCCGAGTCCATCGGACCTACTCGCCGAGTAGACCGAGTAAATCCCGCGTCTAGTCCCGCTTCTACTCGGCGAGTCAGTCCCTCAACTCGCCGAGTCCAAGGCTAATTGCACAAAATAAAGAGATTTAATAATCACGAATACATACCAGGAATCAGGTGCTACAAATCTCCCCCACTTATTTTAGACTTCGTCCTGTAAGTCTGCTGCTCGATCCTGAAATAGCTCGGGATAGTGCTCCATCATCTCGTCCACCGGCTCCCAAGTCCACTCCGAACCCTTGTGGTGCTGCCATTGCACCTTCACTAGCTCCACCCTCTTTTTCCTTAAATCCTTCGACTTCCTGTCGAGGATTGCGACTGGGCGCTCGATGTAATTCAGGCTGTCATCAACCTGAATATCCTCCAACGACACTACCGCTGAATCGTCCACTAAGCACTTTCGCAGCTGAGAGACATGGAAAGTGTTGTGGATCTGGCTGAGCTCGGCTGGCAGATCCAACCTATACGCCACCTTGCCCACCCGGGCTACAACCCTGAACGGTCCGATGAACCTCGGGTCCAACTTGCCCCGCTTCCTAAATCGGATGACGCCTTTCCAAGGCGACACCTTCAGGAGAACCATATCCCCGACTTGAAACTCCAAGTCGGATCGACGCTTGTCGGCGTAACTTTTCTGCCGACTCTGAGCAGTCTGAAGCCTGCTCCGGACCTGTTGGATCCTCTCGGTCGTCTTGAGCACCACTTCGGTGCTCCCCATGACTCTCTGGCCAACTTCACCCCAACATATCGGGGTCCTAGACCTCCGTCCGTACAACATCTTGAAGGGAGGGCGGTCGATACTCGTGTGATAGCTGTTGTTGTAGGAGAACTCGGCCAGGGGAAGATAGGTATCCCAGCTACCACCAAAGTCTAACACGCACGCCCGCAGCATATCCTCCAGAGTCTGGATGGTCCGCTCGCTCTGACCATCCGTCTGTGGGTGAAAGGTAGTGCTAAAATGCAGACGAGTGCCCAACTCGTCATGGAATCTCTTCCAAAATCTGGAAGTAAAACGCACATCCCTGTCCGAGATCACCGATACTGGCACCCCATGCCGTGCCACAATCTCCCTGATATAGATGTCGGCCAATTTCTCGGCCGATATGCTCTCCTGAATTGGAATAAAGTGAGCACTATTGGTCAATCTATCCACGATGACCCAAATCGAATCTACTCCACGTGCGGTCATGGGAAGCTTCGTGATAAAATCCATCGTGATATCTTCCCATTTCCACAGTGGAATATCCAACGGCTGCATCTTGCCATGCGGTCTCTGATGTTCGGCCTTGACCTTCCTGCAGGTCAAACACCGTTCGACGTACCATGCCACATCCCGCTTCATGCAGGGCCACCAGTAATCCAGATGAAGATCCCTATACATCTTCGTCGCCCCGGGATGAATAGAGAATCGAGACTTGTGCGCCTCCTCCATCAAAGTCTGGCGCACACCCCCGTGACACGGCACCCATACCCTACGGTGCAAAGTCAATAATCCTCGGCTATCATAGTCAAAGGAGGAAACCTGACCCACCACACGCTCACTCTTCCGATGTTTCTCCTTGATAGCCTCCTGCTGAGCCTCCCGAATTTTCTCCAACAGGGGAGTCACCACGGTCATCCTCAAGCAGACGTTCCTGATTGGCGCCGTCTTGCGGCTGAGCGCATCGGCCACCACGTTGGCCTTCCCCGGGTGGTAAAGGATCTCGCAATCATAATCCTTCACCACATCCAACCACCGATGCTGCCTCATGTTTAGATTTGGCTGATCCATGAGGTACCTCAAACTCTTGTGGTCCGTGTAGATGGTACATCGAACCCCGTAGAGGTAATGTCGCCAAATCTTGAGGGCAAAAACCACCGCCCCCAACTCCAAATCATGCGTCGGGTAGTTTGCCTCATGAGGCTTGAGTTGCCTCGAAGCGTAGGCAATAACATGCCCCCTCTACATCAGTACCGCGCCCCAACCCAGAAATGGATGCATCACAATAAACCACAAAATCCTCTACGCCCTCTGGCAGGGCTAAGATTGGCGCCTTGCACAATTTCTGTCTCAGCGTCTCAAATGCAGCCTGTTGCTCGGGCCCCCACCGAAAGACCATGGCTTTCTTCGTCAGGGGCACGGCTATCTTGGAGAAATCCTGAATAAATCTCCGATAGTAGCCTGCCAATCCCAGGAAACTCCGAATCTCAGATGGAGACTTCGGAACCTCCCATCTCATCACGGCCTCGACCTTGGCCGGATCGACCAGAATCCCGTTCTGGTTGACAAGGTGTCCAAGAAATTGCACCTCGCACAACCAAAACTCACACTTGGAGAACTTGGCATACAAGCTCTCCCTCCTCAGGGTCTCTAACACCTCTCTCAGATGCTCCTCATGTTCCTCCCGAGTCTTGGAATAAACCAAGATATCATCGATAAAGACTATCACAGACCGGTCCAGCATCGGTCTGCATACACGGTTCATGAGGTCCATGAATGCGGCAGGAGCATTGGTGAGCCCAAACGGCATCACCACGAACTCATAATGGCCATAGCGCGTCCGAAACGCGGTCTTCTGCATATCCTCCTCCATTACCCTCATCTGATGATAACCCGAACGCAAATCAATCTTGGAGAACCAAGATGCTCCTTGAAGCTGGTCAAAGAGGTCATCAATCCTCGGAAGCGGGTAACGGTTCTTCACTGTTACCTTGTTCAGCTCCCGATAATCTATACACATCCGATGCGACCCGTCCTTCATCTTCACAAACAGAATCGGGGCTCCCCAGGGCGAACTGCTCAGACGAATAAATCCCTTGTCTAGCAGCTCTTGCAGCTGCGTAGACAACTCCTGTATCTCGGGAGGAGCCAACCGATACGGTGCCTTGGCTATCGGAGCTGCACCAGGAACAAGGTCAATCCTGAACTCCACCTGTCGCTCCGGAGGTATCCCAGGAAGCTCCTCTGGGAAAACATCTGCAAAGTCTCGGACCACCGGAACCTCGCTCACTGTCGCCTTACCCGCCTCCCGGGTATCCATCACATACGCGGCATATCCTGCGCATCCCTGCTAAAGGTAGCGCCTAGCCCTCGCTGCTGAACATACAGCGGGTCCATACCGGGGCCTCTCACCATGAATCACTAACTCGCCCCCGCTTGGGGTCCTGACCCACACTAGCTGCTGCGCGCAATCTATCACAGCCCCATTAGGGCTCAGCCAATCCATGCCTATAATCACCTTGTTCCCACGCAACGGTATGGGAACTAAATCTACCAAGTAGCGCTCCTCGAACAAACGCAGCACGCAGTCTCGAAATACCATCGATGCTCGCACCGATCGATCATCAGCAATCTCCACCTCCAAAGGGCAACCTAACTCGCCTGATGGCTCATGAAACTTCTTGCTAAGCATAAGGGAAACGAATGATCGGGATGCACCCGAATCAAATAACACCTGAACTGGGAGGCCGTTCACATGGAACGATCCTAATGCATACATATACATACAGAGCACATATCAATAACACAACATCATAAAAATAAGATAGAGGGAAAGAATCATACCCGTCACCACATTGGGTGCGGCGCGTGCCTCCTCGGTAGTCAGCTGAAATGCTCGGATCCTCACCACTGGAGCCTCTGACTTGCCCTGCCGGCCATCCATGATCCGTAGGGTCGTTGGAGCTGGCGCCTTCACCGGCGCTGAAACTATCAACTGGGGGCAATTGGCCTTCTTGTGGCCCCTTTGGTTGCAGTGAAAACACAACAACTTTGATGTCTGAATAACTGCTGCCAGAGCAGTGCAATCCCTGCTCATGTGCCCAGACTTGCCACACTTGTAGCAGCCTGATGATCCCATCCTGCACACCCCCTCGTACGGCCTGCCGCATTTCCTGCAGCGCCTCGGTCCTGACTGGCCTTTCGGCCTACCATCTGATCCCTTGGGCTTCTTCCCCGAAGCCCCTCCTGCCTGTCCCTCCTCCAATTTCCGTTTCCGGATGTGCTCCAAATCTATCTCCCTCTCCCTCGCCCTGGCAATCATAGAGTCCAAGGTAGGGCAAGCCGAAAAGCTAACATGCTCCCGGATGTCAGCTCGTAGTATATCATGGTAACGAGTCCTCCTCATGTCCTCGTCACCGACATACTGGGGCACCAACAAAGCCCTCTCCCGGAAGTTGGCGGTGATCTCCACCACAGTCTCCATCGTCTGTCTCATGTCAAGAAACTCCCTGGCCAGCTGCTGAAGCTCGATAACCGGCGCAAACTCTGCCCTGAACCTGGTCACGAAGTCCGACCAGGTCATCGCCTCGATAGCTGAGGCTCCCAACGAGTCACCCACTGACTCCCACCAATCCCGGGCTTAGTCCCGTAAACATCCGGCTGCATACCTCACCTTCGACCCCTCGGGGTAGAAGCTAGTCAACTGGGCAGACTCGATGTCTGCAATCCATCGCCTGGCAGCAATGGGGTCTTTCACCCCATGGAAATCCGGCGCACCGCTGCCCCTGAAGTCCTTGAAGGACAGCGTGCGAGATCCTGACTGGCTAGATGCCATATCACTCCTGAATGCCCGAAGGCGATCCTCCATCAACTCCATGATCCCTTCCTTGATCGAACCAAAGAGAATGGGGGTCGACTCAAGGATGCCTCTGGTAATCTCTGACGCGATGAACTCGCGTAGTCCCTCATCAACCGGCTCGGAACCTGATCTCGAACCTGAACCCTCTCCTGAACCGCCATCTACCGGCCTCGATCGAAGTACCACCATTCTGCAATACATCACAACAATCATTAGTGATACTGATACTCCCTGAGGGAGCACAACTACATACAAGTTCCCTGGTCTTATCTTGGCCTTCCTTGGTTCGGGTACGGATCCTCTGCTTTCAGTAGTACGGGCCCATACTACCTTCCACATCTATCCGTACCTTCTTCAAGGAATGCCTCGACTCCACCAGATCCCTTTCACTACTGCTGATCACTGCTACACTCATCCTAGGCTTGCCCTAGGGAAATCTCTAACCAGTCCTCAACTGCTGCAGGCCTCCTTGTAATGCCAATTAGCCATTACCCGAATACCATCACATGTGACGAGGCTCAGATAATCCTTTGAGTACCCGAATCGTCCCTACAACGGTTGGACTCATACAAGAGCTGCGTAGTAGGATCAAACCCGGCACTCTAAGATTATTCAACCTTGATCACATGTGACGTGACGCATTCGCCTAATGGCTAACTCCCATTATTCAGAGTCCCACGTAGCACGAAGCAAGCAGCATTCAGATAAGGGTAACAATCTCAATTGACTCTATCTACTCTCAGGAACTGAGCTAGCATAAAGTGCTAAGCTCATACTACCAGGCATAACCTAAGCAGGCTATCCTACTTACTGTTTACTCAACAACTAGCATGCAAGTTCTCATACAACTGGAACACATAAAGCAGGCACATAAGGCATCACTCCTAGGTCCTTAGTCCTATTCTAGCATGCTGTTCTACAAAAGCTGATAAACATAACATAAACTCGTATGGGTACTTTGGGGAATACTTACTTGAGCTCGGCCGGTCGCGCACATCACACACTTCGTTCTTTCTCAAAACTCTTTTCTCAATTCTAGAGATCATTTTCTTTTAGAAAATCTTTTAATCCCTCGATTTGAGTTCAGACACTCCCGAAGGCGTGTCCGAATCCCTCAAACCAGGGCTCTGATACCAACTTGTAACAACCCAAATTTCACGTCCAAAAATTTCATTTTAAAAACATTACTTTAGAGAAACATTAATTGTTAAAAACATTGATTGATCAAACCATAACAAAACGTAAGCCGTGTCTAAAAATCAAATCATACAATCATCATAATATCAGAGTATAAATCCCAAAGAATCTCGTAAGTGCGGAATTCCTTGTGTGTGCATGATGTGCCGCTACCACGCCGGCTCCTTCCCCTTCGACGAAGAGGTACCTGAAATCAAAACCATAAACTGTAAGCACAAAGCTTAGTGAGTTCCCCCATCGTACCACATATCATGCAAACAATTAACACGCATACTGCCAGGCTATTCTGGGGTGCCTGACTACCCGGTACGGCCGTTCTGGGGTGCCGTCCTACCCGTGTCAAGCCATTTTGGGGTGCTGACTACCCACGTCAAGCCATTCTGGGGTGCTGACTACCCGTGTCAAGCCATTCTGGGGTGTTGACTACCCGTGTCAAGCCATTCTGGGGTGCAGATTACCCGTGTCAAGCCATTCTGGGGTGCTGACTACCCGTCGGTCCTAACAACCGAACATAAGGACTGATCCCCTCATACTACCCCTATCGCATATAACATAACAAAACAGCATGCAAACATATCATCACATACTGTCAGACGTATCTGGGGTGTCTGACTACCCTTCGGTCCTAACAACCGAACTCGACTACTATTACATACAACATATCATGCTAGCATATAACATATCAGGTAGTAGCAACCTAGATGATATCACAAAGACAATCATCTATCATATGTCTCCTACTGGTGGGTCGGCATTGTGGCCTTAGACCCACTGCTACTAGAAGGTAACTCACCTCGAATAGGCTGCTGGTCTATGTGGGAACTGGCTGTCTACTGCTGCTGCTGCTACCGTCCCTCGACTGTAATTCCCACAAAACAATCAGTCAAACACGCTAGATGTTCTTAGGGTAAAATGACCCTTTTACTCCTCACCAAGTCAAAGACAAGGTCAAAGTCAGCTTCCAGTTGACTGGACTCGCCGAGTCCAGAGAGCAACTCGTCGAGTCCATCTCTCGCTAATCCGGTCCCACTCACCAGGGCCCTCTTTCACTCACTGAGTCACCCCTGACTCGCTATCCGGGACTTTGGGGCCGACTCGAGTACCAACTCGCCGAGCCCTGCGAGCAACATGCCGAGTTCCTCGAGTAGGTCCTTTGCTTGCTTCCAATCCACACCAAAACGCTCCATTCGAGGGTTTGGGGGTTTCGGGACTACGTTATACGGTTAATTCCGTGCACATGTACGAAGGGTTGAGCCTTTGACGCTTAAACCCCTCGTGTTCTGTGGATGTTCATATTACTCGCCGAGTTTGAAGAACTACTCGGCGAGTTCCAGGAAATCTTCATAGGACTCGCCGAGTTTGTTCATCCAACTCGCCGAGTCGATGACCATCTTCATAGAACTCGCCGAGTTCCACCCTGGGACTCGCCGAGTCCTTCGACCCACTTCCTGAGTAGGCCAGATCTAGGACATGCAACACTTCCAGACCACAGATCCATGGTCCTAGGGCTCATTTACCATGTAAAGTTGTAAACTTTACGTGCATGGGGACTTCCACTACCTCAACCATAGAGACTTTATGCTACTATGAAGTCCAAAAGGTCCACATCCGAAGTTCTTGCAGAACATTAGCCATAAACACATAGAGATTTAGGTTTTTAGGGCCTAAAACCTCTTTTCTTAGGGACAAAAAGGGGACTAACGAGCTAAAGATCAAGTTAGGGTCTTTTCTACCTGATTGGAGGCCTTTCACAGAGTAGATTCCGAATCTCCTTCCCTTCTTGCACTCTTCAATCTTCTACTTCTTCTCCCAAGCCCAAAAACACCTTCAAAATGTTAACAAACACCCACAAGAACACAAAAGGAGGCTAGGGTTTCGTTTTACAGGTCTCTGGGAGTGCTAAGGGAAGTGGAGGCTGGGTTAGATCGATTAAATAGGGTGCAAACACCCGGGTTAGGTTTTAAGTCCAAACAGGGTCTACTCGCCGAGTCCATCGGACCTACTCGCCGAGTAGATCGAGTAAATCCCGCGTCTAGTCCCGCTTCTACTCGGCGAGTCAGTCCCTCAACTCGCCGAGTCCAAGGCTAATTGCACAAAATAAAGAGATTTAATAATCACGAATACATACCAGGAATCAGGTGCTACATGCAAAATATTAAGCAGATTTAGGAACCCAAAGTTTCTTGGTTCCTTGTGATCCTTTTACAGGATAGGGAATAGTAGGAGAAATATCAACATGTATGTGCGTTTAACTAAAGTTGTTTCATCTTTTCTTTTAATGGTGAAAACTTTAATTTTAGTTCATTTAGTAGGACTGGAGTTTGCGGTGTTGACATTAGTATTCTTTTGATTCTCTTTTGGAAGATTGTTATCTTTAGGAAAGAGTTTTCCTTTTCCCTTTGAAGTAATTGATGGACAAGAATTTGAATGAGAAGAGTTGAATTCAGAAGTGACTTTGGAACCCCTGTCTTTCTGATTGGACTTGTATGGATGGGGACCGAAACCGCTATTTCGGTTGCTGTTGGGTGAAGGACCGAAACCGCTCTTTCGGTTGCTATTGGGTGATGGACTGAAACCGCTCTTTCGGTTGTTATTGGGTGAAGGACCGAAACCGCTCTTTCGGTTGTTATTGGGTGATGGACCAAAACTCTCCTTTCGGTTGTTTTCGGTCGAGGGTCCGAAACCACCCTTTAGGCTCCTATTGGTCAAAGGACCGAAACCATCTTTTCGGCTCCTTTCATTAGAGGGAGCGAAACCATTCTTTCGGTTGGTATTGTGATGAGGACCGAAACTACTCTTTTGGTTTATTCCCGACGTGGGACCAAAACTTCCCTTTCGGTTCCTTGATTCCTCTTGTGATTTGTGCTTCCTTTCTATCCTTATAAAGTCAGGATTTTGGGAATTCCAAAACTGTTTTCTTTTTGAGAGATTCTTCTTGTATCTCAGATTTCTTTGATGCTTTCTATCAGCCACCTGTTTTGGATTTCTGTGAATGTTGGTCTTCCTTTTCGAAGTATGAACACATCATTCACTTTTTTCCGATGATGTATCACTAGTGGTTTGCATAGGTTCGTCCAATGGGGTTTCAGTGCCACTTGTGCTCGGCACATCATATTTTGTAGGCTCATTTAGTGGTTTGGGTATCTATCTACCTTTCACTCTCCATGAAGTTTTCTTAGATAGACGCTTCGTCTCATCAGCGTTGTCTATTGGGGCCGACCAGAAAAATTCGTCACATCCGCCAGCATTGTCTTCTTCTACCATAGCTGTTAACTCTATAATTTGTTGTGGAGTGACACCTGGTACTATGTAGACTTGATTTGGAGTAGTTTGTACCTTTTGGTACACAACAACTTTAGCTTTGAGAACTTTGGTTTTGTTGGTAGACGAGCGAGCAAACTCAACAGAGTTTTCGGAAATCAGGTTCTTGTGTGACTTAGGTTTGCTTTTGACAAATTCAGAACAATCCACAAAATCCTCAATAAAGATTTCACTCAGATCATCATCCTCATTACGTTTAGATGCGTTTTCAACATCAATTTTATTTTTTGAACTTAACCTGGCATTCAAAGAGTCAAATTTTTGTATAGTTTCGGTTTTTATTTTCAATCTATCATTTTCGTCCAACAGATTTTTTAGCATGTCCTTGTGGTCTTTGGACTTTATGTAGGATTCAATTTTGTCCAGACCTATTTTATATGCTGGAGAAACTTCATTAGAAGATACAACGCTTTCACAGTTGTAGGCTTTAGAATTGATTTCATCCTCCTTTAATTCAAGGAAGGGTAAAATCATGGATGTATCTTCTTTCCTATTTCACAATCAAGATGCAACTGGGTGATGTTAAAATAGAGTCTCTTAGCAATTAAACAAAACACATTTTGCTGTTTAAGAAGTTTAAGACTCTTTGCAAATAAATAAAATCATCCTTAGACCTAATTAACTCCTTTTCCTTTTGCTCGATCCACATCCTTCGTTCCTCACTCTTTGATGAAATCCTGCTGATTTGATCAGTTAGGTTAGAAATTGTGACACGGGTTTGGGAGAGACTACTACTTATGCTCGAGAATTTTGACTTTAAGTAATTTAATTCCTTTTCATAATTAATAACACATATTTTTAGAGAAGCAAGAATATTTTGTACCTTTGTGATCAATTCATCACATTCGTTTATCTGTGCACTGACAGGCTTGGCAGCAAAACAACTATCCTCTCGCTCCCTTTCGTTATCAACTCCCCCATTGGTTGTGTATCCTCTCATTTGGGACACACCCTCGGTCACCACAAAGCATCTTCCTGTTGCATGATCTTCTTTTGCCAGCATAGCCTTTCCATGTGTGGGCTTCCTGACTTCATCATCCTCAGAATATGTGGACCAGACCTCCACACCACCAAATTCATCACTGTTGCTTGAATCCTACAAAATTAAAGCATTCATGGTAGTACTGTTAGCAATAGACTTTCTTTTCTTGATTTCCCCTAGTCTTCTCAGGAGGCTTGCTTCCTCATCTTCTTCACTTGTCTTCTCTTCTTTCTTTCTAAGCATACAATCTTTAGCAAAATGATTCTTGCCTCCATAGTAATGACAGTCGAATCCTGAGTCCCCTCCAACTTTTACTTCCTTCTTTGATACTTCATACTTTGAACCTATCTTTGGTTCCTCCTTGATCTTGTCGGCAGTGTAACTAACCTGCCAATTTTGGTTCTTGTTGGCTGGGAATCTCTTCTTAATGAATTTTTTGGGATTGGACACCATCATGGCGTATTCTTCACCGGTTAGATCATAATTAGCAAGATCCAATTCCTCTTCTTCTTCAACCGAACTCTTTCCTTTAGAGACAAGAGTTAAAGAACCCAAACTGGAAACCACATTCATTTCCTTAGACAAAGCACTCTCATGGGATTTCAAAATACCCACTAGTTTTGCTAGAGAATATGACTTGAACTGTTCATGAGCCATAACTGTTGACACAAAAGCCATCTATTTGGGTCTGAGGCCATTCATGAAAGTAACTTTTTGTTCGATAACTTTCCTTTCAATCCCATGCTTTATCATCTTACTCAAAAGATGATTGAAGCGATCAAAAGTTTGAACAAGTTTGTCTTCAGGGTTCTGCTTAAAGTCATCAAATTCAGACAACAAGAGAGTTTGGATTGAATATTCCAAATCTTCGTCAATGGAATACAATTCTTTTAATCTATCCTAGATCTATTTAGCTGTAGCACAAGAACTTACTAAACGAAACGTATCCGACTATAGCACAAACCTTATCATCCTGAGGGCCTTGATGTTGCATTGAAACTATTCCTTCTCGTCCTGAGGAATATCTTTGACATCATTGACAAGATGATTGTATTCTTTCTGTGTTTTAACAATCTTAAAAGTGCTTGAGTGAGCGAATGGGCCTGCAGTAATCGCTTCCCAGATTAAGTATCCATTATCCTCCGATCCAATCACTTAATCTTCAAATTGATGCGTCCAAACTTCATAGTCTTGTGTACACAAGATTGGTATTCTTGTTGTAGACCCTATGTTGTTGGAGATATTGATCGGTAACCTGTAAAAGATCAGACTTGTAATATATTGTTAGGGTTAGATCAACAATTAATGAGATACGTCAATAAAGAGTGACGGCTCAATTAATATCAATCAATGCGGAATTAAAAACCCTAATAACTTCTTCGACAGAAGAGATGTGTATGAATTACACAGTCTCCTGCTCTGATACCAATTGATGAGAATTAATCTCCAGATCGATTAGATCTTTCACATGTATGATTATGGAAATCAAACAAGTCAAAAACAGTAAGAGAATGAACACAGAATAGAATCAAATGTATGCTTATGATTCAAAATAAAGTCACGCCTCAACAGAGCTCGATGAAGAACTTCCGCTGTAGAGGCGAGCTTGGGTTTACAAAACTTAGAGAAAATAAACAATGGAAGCGATAACATCTAAGTCTGCATGTATGCAGCTTATATACTAAACCCTAGTACAAAAATATGCACGGTTGGACAGGCCAAATACCGGCAATCAAAACTGGGCTAAGGACCGAGCCCATGACGCAATCTAATAGACCAAAAAATATTTCTTAGCAATCTATTCTAACTCCAAGTAGTAGCTCAAGAATCTAATCTTCAAGCAATGCGATCGAAATCCATTTCTTCACGATTAGATTCAACGCACTTCTTCCCTTAAGCTTCCTCTCTTTTCTTCAATCCTAAAAAATATCAAAATGTAATCTTATCACATCATGTATTAAAAATCTAGAATAGGAACTTAAAAGAGTTAGTTAATGGATTTTAACCAAAGCAGAGTCATACATCTTGACTCTCCCATCTCTTAGATCTTTTATGTAGTGAGGGCAACTTCGTAACCAATGCCCCTTCCTTTTGGCAGTAGAAACTTATGGATTCTTCTGGAATGGTACACGGGACTATCTCAGACTCATCCTTTCTCTTGCGTAGAGAAAACGTTTCTAGACTTCCCATGTGGCCATTTCCCATAGAAGGTTGGGATATTGATATATCAGACAAAATTTGCTCGACCAGTGCGCAAAATCATTTCTAATTCAGCAACAATAAGCAAATGAGTCAAATCAATAAGGGTCATGTTGTGGTCCATCATATAGTACTCTATAAAGAACTTACCATATGATTCGAGAAGTCACTGAACAACCAACTTCCTTGAGACATCGACACCTAACAATCTTGTCAATGTGTGACTTCATCTTTAAGACGTATGTACACACAAAATTTCCATCTTTGTGTCTTATTGCCAATAGAGATTGAATGACCTTGAACTTTTCAAGTTTTTTTTTAAACACGTGGGTCAGGGAGAATTATTGGAGGAGGCGGAGAAATGAAGCATGATTTCCATTTCCACAATCCAATCGTGGAACATCATCTTCATGTGGAAAACATTTTCCAACGGATTTAGGAAGACCATAGTTGTCAGACTTTGACATCTATGAAATGGGAGAACATTCAAGTATAGTTGATTGAGTCCTTAATAAAACACCCAAATGAGATATTAAGGCTAGGATCCAACACAACATCCTACAAATTAGAAGAGGGATGCCGTAATCCAACTTGAAGAACATTTGAAGGTAAGTGAATGACGATTCACTAATTTTCCACCATGAAAAACGAAAAAAAAAAGAATTTAAGTTTTAAATGTATTGAAAACTCCTATATCTTTTGAGATTCATTGAACTTTTCAATGGCATGTTTAAATCTCGATATGCCCCTCGATTTGTGACTGGGATACCGAGGATCACAAAACAAGGTGTGAATAACCATGCAAATATACATGGTGCCCCCAATGTTACAGTCACCTATTCGATGTGCCGGTTAACCACTCACGCTCCATCGGACTATGACAAACATCGAGTCACCCTTTCCCACCTTTGCTTAGAACCCAATTAGTGTGCCAGTTAACCACACACGCTCCACTAACGTCTTAACAAGGGTACAAAGTGTAATTTCATGGAATTGCATCAATTCACTTTTTCCTAAAGTAACTAAGATTGGGAATTTTGTAAAACATTTAGCTACTTTATTTTTCATTATACTTTTAATGAGGAGAGGGTTTGCCCTATCCTACCCGTTCGGCTAACGACCCTCCACCAATCAAGGAAGCAGTGGGTGAGAGTGGACAGCCGTTAAACGACCATTTTATAGGCAATAACCTTATACCCCCCTTATTGATCGGATTAATGAATGAGGCCTACTAACGGTAAGACTAGAATTTAAGTTATACGTGTATAATATTAGACTTTTAATGTTATACATAGTATAAGGATGTATTTTACACTTTTAAAATACTAGGTGGTTTAATTTTATAAATTACACCTTTAATTTAATCAAATATAAACCAAATGATGATGGATTTATTAACTTTCTTTTAATTAACTTAATAAAACCAAAAGGGTGACATTTGAACTTTTCACAACTAGGGTTTTAGAATTTGACATTTTAAAATTAAACTTTTAATCAAAATTTAAATTCCAAAACTTGAGGGCAAGTTTTGAAACTTTTCAAAACATAAGCAAGAACATTCTAGATCAAATTACAAATAATAATAATTAACCAATTAATTAGTAATTATCTAAATATGACCTAATTCAATTTCTTGCAAGATAATCTATCAAATAATTAAAATAAATCAAGTTTATCACATAAGGCAATGAATATCTAATTAATTTGACAATTATCTTCTATGTTGGTAAGGATATCTTTTAAATTAAACAATTACTTTAACCTAATCCCTTAAATCTCCTAAAATTCGAAATTATGGGATGGGATAATTCAAAATCTTTAATTGCCGAATTTAAACACTTAAAAGATAATTACTAGATATGACAGTTATCCAAATCCCTAAAAAAAATAGGATCTTATCTTGGCGAAGGAGGCAAATTTTGAAATTCAAGGGTTGGATAACCCTAGAATTCAAAAAACTTGGGGGCTAAGAAAAGTGTTTGGGAAACCCTAACCAATTTCGAAATCTCGGAGGCTAAGGAAAGGGTTTGGGAAACCCTAACCAAATTTCGTAAATTAGGGTTCAAGAACCTTAATTTCGAAAATTCATGCCTCCTAGGGTTTATTGGTCATAAACCCTAATTTGTCAGGTTCATACATTTGTATAATGCTAATTGAAAACAAAAACCAATGGCTCTGATACCATTGATGTGTTTTATACAAACAATCATATGTGTGCAAGCAACCCTAGAGTTGGATCTATGTTATCACTATTAGTTATACAACATTATGAACATGTGAAGAACCCTAACAAGCTTCTAGGGATTTCGAAATTCACAAAGAAAGATGAAATACATACCTCTTGTTGTTATATTGGAATAACAACTTAAATCTTGAATCTTCTTGTGTTTGAAAGCAAGCCTCACAACTGTCGCGCCTCTAATGGCTCACAAACGAACCTAGCAACCAAGGATTACTATGGAGAGAGAAGGGAAGTGGAAAATTAGGATCTAAGCCTCTCTTGGACGACTTTTTGCAATACATTCCCAAGGACGCTCCAAAAAAAGATGCTATTGAGCTTACTTTTGCTCGATTCTGGTCACTTTGCATCTTTGATTTGCACAAGGAGGCCAAGCTGGATATGGGCAATGACACAAACTTGTTTTCCAACTCGCGATCTGAAAAAAGATACACAACCTATAAAGATCAAACTATTTTCAGACCCCTTAGACGTTTGCCCATGTATATATTGGAGTCCATTGGACTCACAAACCTTGAGGTAGCTGACCATATTGTGGCTACGAGTGGTATTGCTGATGGGTTTTATACAAACAATCCTATGTGTGCATGCAACCCTAGAGTTGGATCTATGTTATCACTATTAGTTATAACATTATGAAAATTTGAAGAACCCTAGCAATCTTCTAGGGATTTTGAAATTCACAAAGAAAGATGAAATACATACCTCTTGTTGTTATATTGGAATAACAACTTAAATCTTGAATCTTCTTGCCTTTGAAAGCATGTGCCACAAGTGTCACGCCTCTAATGGCTCACAAACAGCCCTAGCAACCAAGGATTACTATGAAGAGAGAAGGGAAGTGGAAAATTCTGATCTAAGCCTCTCTTGGAGTGCCCTAGACGAAATCCAACCCTATATGGGTTTATATAGGTGATAAGGAAAGTTTACGTTAAGGCAGATGTATCTTAGATAATCCTAATCCCTTAACTTCCTCCCTAAGGATTCCGAGGCACCCTTAGAGCCCAAGGAAACCCTAGGATACTCTAGATTTCGTTCCCCACCTCTAAGTGAGGTTCTAGAATGCTTCAAAGCTCAACTTTTGAGCATTGTCACCTTTAGTCCCTTCAGTTTCAATTAATTCCTTTAATCCTAAAATGAATTCCAAATTAAATTATGATTAAATATTAATTAAACAATATGATTTCTAATCAAAATATTATATCCATAATACATTAATAAATCATTTATCTTGATTTCAAATTAATTTATTAACCAAGTAATAAATTAATAAATCATTCTTCTCTCTCCAACAATTATCCTATTCCATTGTCAGGTTTGAAGGCAACCCAAAAGAACCATGCACAACCGGGTCAAGTACTTACCAAATATGGTTACGGGCTTAGACACTAATCCAAAAATTGCCCCATACCACTCTTACGCACCATGACCGAGTCAGTCTACCGCAACACAAGTTCCTCTTACTACCGCAACCCCTACTGCAACACAGGTCCCCCTACTACCATAGACCAATCTGCTCATCCCAAACCCAAAAGAGTTAAGTCTCTTCTTACTTATAGGAAGACCCCAATGAACGTTGTGAAGAAGGGAGTCACTCCCTCTAAGAAATGCAAGTCCAAAAATGCAGAAACCTCTACTACGGTTCATCACTCTCCTTCTAAGACTCAAGATCCCCCAATAAATGTTTTAGATAACACTCTTCATGAGTCTTCAAGATCTAGAGATGTATTTAGGAGAAAGAAACTCAAACTCACTCCAAGTTAAAGCCATATGCGAACCACGACTAATACCATAATATCTCAAAAGACTTTGGTAGTCATTGGAGTCATCGTAGACTCACCCACTCATACCCCATCTCACCACTTTGATACAATAAGTGTATCTATTTCATCTCATCATGGAGACACATCCCTAATCGGATCCCAAGTCGATCCTATTGGTTCGATTTGCCCTAAGGTCTCCAGGGCATCACACTTGCACTTTTTGGATCCTGAGGAGTTGAATTCCATATTACTTCATGTCATACAAACACTACAAACACTTGTTGCACCGTATGGCACTTCTTCAGCCCTTGCCAGAACTGAGTCAAGGCTAGACTTGACTTCAGGTCAAGGAGATCGAGAAAGCTCAGGAAATCCTATTCCAACAACATTAATTACAAGTGGTCTAGGTGTGGGGAGCATAATTGTGCAAGGAACCACGAACCCGAGGGACACCTCGGTGTGATAAGGATTTGACGAATACAATACCGATGATTCTTGGACTCGATATCGTCCATGTACCGAGTCCAAACTCAGAAAATTTGAAGCGTTTAAAAGGGCGGTACATGTAAGGAAAGCACAACCATTCCAAAAATAACAACAAAAAGAAAAGGATATCCAGACTGTAAATAAATATTGGGCGGACTCTATCAACAATGCGAAAATGGTCCATGATATCCTTTCAATTCAGCAATGGGTATCTACCACGGAGGCAACGGTTGAAAATGCTTAACGAATGGAGAATACTGTTGGCACTTCCAAACCTCTCCCAACATTTGAAATTATCAACTCCAATGACGACGGCCCCGCAATCGAGATAACATTAGCCCCAATGTTCGAATTCGATGACATTGATCTTGAAGATGTTCAACAGCCTCCCTACTTAGAAGAATTTATGATGGTCTTTGAAGATGAAGATTCGAGTGGATCTCAACACTAAACTTCCAAACTAAAAGCAAAGAAGAAGAAGAAGAAGAAGAAGAAGAAGAAGAAGAAGAAGAAGAAGAAGAAGAAGAAGATTGCAGTCTCAAGAAAGGAATTTCTCAGTCTCTATGCCAAAGTCGATCAGATCTTGGCCGCAGTCACGACTAAAGCACCACG